>NC_091058.1:24088905-24773190 GCF_000393655.2 Nicotiana sylvestris
ATTACTCACTTTCTTCTTCTATGTTTTCTTTTGTGTTCTCTTCAATTCTGATAAATGCAGCTTTAAATAACATGACATGTTTGAGGACTTCATGCCCGGATCACGAGAACTCCGATCAGATTTCAAATAATGAGTCAAAAATTTGAGATATAAAGGATTTGAAAAATAGGAACAACTAAAGAAAATTGGTTCATGGTTTGGAGAATGTCCGTCACTAAAACAGAGTTTGAGAGCAGTAAATGGGTTTAGACCCGTACAGAATGATAACCTTAATAACTGCGGTTTGTCACGAGCAATTGTACCAAAAAGAAAGAAGGGTCCATACATCATCGAAAAACGTTACCAAATGGAGCATTTGTATCTGGGCGACGTCGGAAGAAACGACGTCAGCCTTGCTTGGAAAGCAAGTGCAGTGATATGTCTAAATCACTCTGGCGATATCTTTGCTCAGTTTGAGATGACGAAGGCTTTCATTCTCGCTACCCAAACACTATCAACCCTTTGCAAACCCATTTGAGCTGGTTACTCTTCTTTGATTACCCTCTTTGGAACCTGAAAATATTATTGAAAAAAATGAATGAAAAAAAAAAAGAAGAAGAAGAAGAAAGAATTGGAAGAATGAGGAAATATATACATAAAAAAAAATGAAAAACAACAACAAAAATCAAAAAAAAGGGGACCATATGAACTACGTCTGACTTGATTCCGAAAGGATACGTAGGCAACCTCTCCTTGGGGTTCAGTCACACCAACAATAAATCCAGGAATTCCCCCGAAAGTAAAACTGGGGCAGAAGTTATAATAATTCGGCAATAATCCCACCCAAAAGTTCCAAGTTGTAGTTCAATCCAAATTCTTTTCACCCCAAACCTTTTTAAGTCCTTCTGATCAATCAGCAAAGCATTTCAAAATAGGAAGATGGAATTATTTGGGTCCGATACAACAAAATGAGGAGAATAAAGATGAGAGAGTCTTGTCGGTGAAAACCTTTGGGCACCGTGAGGCGACGAGAGAAGAGAAATTGAAATGAGAGAGCTTGTTTAGTAAAAACTCGCAAGGAGTACTAGCAGGCGACAGTAAGAAGAGAAATGAGAGAGGTCGACTAGCGAAAACCCGCAAAGGGCGTTGTCGGCCAAAAAGATGATTCCACCTCAGAAAGTCCTAGCAAGGTTCCCGGGTTTTTGAAAAAAATAGATCTATTTTGATTCATGGGGAAATGCAAGTTCTCGGAGGTCGGGCATCCAGTCCAAAAGGCATGTCATGTCAGTTTGAAACTGGCATACACTCCAGATAAGTCCCTCTTTTCTCCCCGAAAGGGGCGTTTCTCTTTAAACTCATATGTTCTCCTTTACATAGTTTTCTTTGAGTTCTTTTTGATCTAACTCTTAATTCCGTAGTAATCGCAAAGAAAGGTGGCAGGACCGGTTTTACAGGGCTCCGTTTGGCGAGAGTCGAATAAAATGTACAACCTCGGTGGCGCGTCAGTCCCATCCCGACTGGCCATGATAGTTGATTTGCTTCCAAAACCGACAAATCCCCACAGGCTATCCCTTGTACAATTCCCCAAAGAAGTCCACCCCAGCACATCCCCAGCAAGTTTGCTACAAAAAAAAAAAAAATCCCCACAGAGTCTCCCTGATAAAATCCCCACCAAAATCCCCAAGCAGAAAGGGACAGAAAAGCCAAAGCCTTATAAGACAAATCATCACAAAATCTGGAAACGCAAGTCTGAGTAGTCCAAAGGTTTTCGCATGTGAAATCCAATCAATAGCAGAGTTTCTCAACAAGAATTGGGCCAAGACAGAGCAATTGGAACAATCAAGGCCCCCAAACCAACCGCCGTTGTCAAACTAATAATCTTTCTTTGTTTAAGAAAATTGAGACAGGTGCGACACAAAGCAGCTGTGCAAGAAGCAGGTGTAGCCCAAAAGAGATAAAGCGCGCAAGCATTGAAACAACCCTGCAGCAGAAAACGACCAAAGGTAAGTTTCCCATAATATTTTCATGCATTTTGATGAATCTTCCCGGCATAACCCGATGAATCTTCCCGGCATAACCCGATAAAGCCTCCCGGTATAACCCGATAAATCTTCCCGGCATAACCCGATGAATCTTCCCGGCATAACCCGATGAATCTTCCCGGCATAACCCGATGAATCTTCCCGGCATAACCCGATGAATCTTCCCGGCATAACCCGATGAATCTTCCCGGCATAACCCGATGAATCTTCCCGGCATAACCCGATGAATCTTCCCGGCATAACCCGATGAATCTTCCCGGCATAACCCGATGAATCTTCCCGGCATAACCCGATGAATCTTCCCGGCATAACCCGATGAATCTTCCCGGCATAACCCGATGAATCTTCCCGGCATAACCCGATGAATCTTCCCGGCATAACCCGATGAATCTTCCCGGCATAACCCGATGAATCTTCCCGGCATAACCCGATGAATCTTCCCGGCATAACCCGATGAATCTTCCCGGCATAACCCGATGAATCTTCCCGGCATAACCCGATGAATCTTCCCGGCATAACCCGATGAATCTTAAACCCTAAACTGAACTTTTTCCTTTCGACCAGCATTAGGGTTTTAAACCCTAAACTGAATTCTTCCTTTGTTCGGTTTCAGAGTTTTAAACCCTAAACTGAACCTTTCCCCAGCTAGCCGGTATTAGGGCTCCAAACCTGAACTAAGCATGCATATCCTCTTTCATCAATTTTATGAACTTCCTGGTAAATAATTAACGAAATTTTCCTAGTGAAACTGGGGCAGAAAATTTCGTTCGTTTGTTTGTTTTTTCCCGCAGGTCTAACCTCGAGCCACACGGATCGAAATGACCCACGAGATGAGTCTCGACTCAGAATCAAAGAAGAAAAAAAAGACAAAAGAAGAAATCCCGAGATATCAGAGTGAATGGAGAGCAGATCGACTCCAACATTTGACTAAGGTCCTAAACCCTGCCAATCGCGTCTCACTCAGTATCCCAGAGGTTAAACAAGTCGCCGCAACTCGCAAGCATCAAGATTCAGATCGGAGTCTACAAGCAGAATCAGCTAAGACCCAAGATCAAGTCGTAAAAGAATCATAGATAGGAATCTTGTAACTAGCAGTTGACATGCATATAAGTAGTTAGTTCAGTTTCCAATTTTCGTTTGGTTGTAATAAGGCGGTCAGTGACGCAGCAGTGACAACAGCAACAGCAGTAGCAGCAAGCATTGCAATCCCATGGTAGTCCCAGCTACCAAAACTTCCCGAACTACATTGACCTGATTCCTGTTTAGCCCAGGATATGTAGGAAATCTTTGAAGCAAGATTCGGTCAGATCTTTCAAAAAACATGCTTCATACGGAGTAGTCCATAGGCAAAAATCGCTCATACACGCTCACTTTATCTTTGCACGAAAACTCTTCGTGTTTCCGAACAAAGAGGGGCAGCTGTGAGCACGTGATTTTTGTTTTACGCGACAATCGCTCCAAAAGAATTAAAAATGTATGTGTCATGCGTAATTTAAACCATGACCCGTTCGTTAG
The DNA here is from genome assembly GCF_000393655.2 of Nicotiana sylvestris. Classification (NCBI taxonomy): domain Eukaryota; kingdom Viridiplantae; phylum Streptophyta; class Magnoliopsida; order Solanales; family Solanaceae; genus Nicotiana; species Nicotiana sylvestris. Next base: position 24,092,442 of record NC_091058.1, read on the forward strand.
ATGGAAAATTACAAAGAAATACACATTTTTTCTTTTGTCCTGATTCGCCACCCTGTTTAATTTTACCTTCTTTTAACATTTTATATGCTTGAAATAAATATGTTAAGTGGTTAATTAATGGTCTAGTTTTATTTAATTAGGGTGTGTATTTAGGAAATTAGAAATAAACAAGAAAGGGGGAAAATTTGTTTTAAAATGAATTTGGGTTACAAAACATTTGAAAACTGAAGCCCAAATGGATGGCCCAATCCACCGGTCCACACAGCCCACTCCCCAGGCATCAAAACGACGTAGTTTAACGCCAAAACTACGTCGTTTCAAGGCCAATCCATCCCAACCATCCAAACCAAGCCGATCCAACGGTCCGAATCTCTCACCCGTAACCCCATTTGCCCGACCCGTTACCCGAACCAACTCTGCCCCCAACACTTGAAACGACACTGTTTCCCTCGAGTGGAAGGATCCTGGCCTTTCATCATGCCTCATCCAACGGCTGAGGTCCATCCACTCACTCCATATATAAGCTGCCCCTCATACCCCACCCCCTGTCCAAATACCCCTGCCTCTCATCACCCTCACAAAGAACCCCAGAACCCTAGAGCCGCCCCCATCTCCCTTCACCAGAAACCCGGCGACATGAACGCCGGTGACCCTACCCTTAACACCACAGAGGCTCTTCACCGTCCTGAACCCAAATCTACCAACCACACACCTCGAATCCTATCCCACCTTCTCGAATCTTCATTTGAAGATTCGAGTCGGAACCTAATCTACACCGATCGGCCCTAAATTCATACCAGACACTCCCCAGACCCCCCTCGTGACCAAACCATACTTCGTTTGGTCCGAATCTAACCAGGGAAACGCGAATCCCAGATCTAAGTTTTTGAACTCTAGTTTTCCCTGTGCATGTTCCGTGCTTTGTTCAAACTGAAGAGATTAAGGTCTAATGGACCTTAATCGAAGTGTTTCTCATCCGAGAAACACTTCGTTTAAAAGTCCATTCAACCTTAAAGAAGGTCCGTTCAAACACCAGTGGATTTTTCTGATTTGTTCCTTAAAAAGCTTTAAGGTGAGTTAATTTTCTTTTCTTTATTTCAGTTCGTATGTTTGTGTGTTGTTAAAGGCCTGTCCGCATGGCCAAACTTTTTGTTTTGTGTTTTTGAACTGCTATTGTCCACCTTGGCCGGACCTCTGTATTCAGTCAGTTTCTTTCTTCATAATGCGTGTGTATAAATGTATGTTCAATTGAATCCGTAACTGGTCATTCATTTAGTTCTTAGGGCCTTTCTGTTTGACATTGCAAAATGAACCCCTTATGTGATACTGTTAAATGTCTGATTTTTGGCTACGATTGTATGTGTTAATGCTAATATAGTCGAGTCGACATGTGTCGTCAATTAGTTTCAACTGTCCGAACAATAACAAATCAACTTACTTCTGCTAAGCATGTGTTGAGTCAATTAAGAACCAGTTTTTGTTTACTTATAGCTTGTTTGAATTGATCAGTAATGTAAAAAGGATTGTTTTGTTTAAAGTTCTGAAATGGAGGGCATGTGCACTTGGCACAGCATGTGCATTGGTGCACCTCATGTGCCTTGTGCACAGCTTGTTTTTCCTGCATAAAAGGGCTTTCAATTTTAAAATGGTTTGACAGCATATGCTGTCAGATATATTCTACTGCCCATGCTTACTTTTAGTTAATAAAATAGGAAAAGATAAGTCTGCCAGGGAATATTGATGGGCTTAATACTTAATTAGCTAAAGTGGAACTAAAAAGAAGAAGGCACATGGGAGGGGTACTGTGATACTCTAAAACAGGCTGTTAAAAGGGGTAATGGGAAGGCTTATAAAAAGGGGAGAACCTGAAAATAAGAGAGGACAGACCCAGAGAATTAGAGGTTAGAAGAGGGAAATAGACAGAATTAGAGGGAGGGAAGAGAAAAATAGATAGACTGCGAGGAATTCTTTGAAAAAGAGAGTTGGAATACACACTGATTAAAGACACACAGATAGAGCACACAGAGATAGGGAGAGATACTAAGAGGGAATATCTTGAAGTTCAAATTTTTGAATCAAGAAAACTGGAAAAGAATCTTTGTCTGATAACTCAGACAAACAAAACCAGAAATTGCTTCCTTTCCTTTTGTTTCTGACTTCACTAAATCCGGACCTATTCTGTGCAATACTGAGTTCTCACAAAAACTGAGTCTGCTTGTTTATTGTTGTTCTACTCGAAAGTTTAGTCTAGTTGGGTTTGATCTCACTCCAATTATTTTGAGAGTTGTGGTTGCTACTCTACTGTTTCTTGTTGCTGTTGCTATACTGCCCTGCTGCTACTGTTGGTGCTGTTACTGCTGCTGCATTTGTTCATTGTTACTCTACTGATTGCCCTTTTCTTCAATTGCAAATATTCCCAGGTACACAACCTTTGAACCTTGTATTGTTGAAAGTTTGAAGTTGAAGCAGAAATAAAGAAATGAGCACCAGTCTATGTTATAGCGTTGGTGTAAAAAGATAGTTCGAATGTTAGTTGGGCTTGTATTTTTACTGCGAACTGCAAATATTCTGTATAAACTAGCATACATTCTATTTAAGATGAACTGTTAGATAGCATGGCTCAACAGTAATGACAGTATGACATAGACAACATGTTTTGATTTAGTATACATTCAGTTCAGTATAACACTTGTTTGATTTAGTATGACTGTATAACATAGAGTCATGGTAAGCACTTGTATGTATTTTGCCTAGACCACTGAATTGACAAAACTGTGGTACTGGGTCCGGGATAAATGTATCCCAAACAAACTCCCATACAGTCACATTAAGAGTCTGGCTATGAATGCCAGTTCTCCTGTCAGTTTATTCGTTCCAATGCAGGTTCGATACTGGGTTTCGGTATAGATTCTTTATTTCGAAATGATGTGATGATTGTTGAGAAAAACTAATAATCATTTTTGAGTTCAATTAGTAGTAATTTTCCTAATAAAACAGCCGATTTCTTTTATCAATTTCAAATAGGTTAGAGTGTTAAGAATAGAACTTGGAGGTCGTTAAACATAACTCAATATATGTTGTTAGTTTGTTTGCAATCTCACTTAGCGAATTAATAAGCATATTCACTTGTTGAAGACAAAGCATGCGGTAACCCTCACCTCATGAACAATCAATCAGGTAATCAAACAAGTTTAGGTTCGGCAAACATAATAAGGATTCAGTCCGTATTTGTCTAAACCAGCAAAATTCGGCATCATCCTTCCCTTTAAAGATAAATGTAGTAAAAATGTAGTCCTTGTAGGGTACCCTTCTAAAATAATGAGACGAGCCTCGCCGAATCAAAAGGCAAATTGCGGGGCCCTCAATAATTGGTCATAATAAATACTTAGAATTTGGGACGGGCTGTTTAGTGAATTCCACTGCCCTCCCCGAAGACAATAACGCGTTAGATTCTTTAGGCGCGACTTAATCAAATTACATTCTTAAATTCGGGTGCGCATTTATGTGACCCAAATTCAAATCTCAACGGAGTCGAAATGTGTTAACAACTACGGGTGCATTGATTGTGACGTGGTTCGAGATACATTTTCACGACGTTGCAATTCTATAAAAATAAATGATAATAATAAAAGCGGTTAAAACTTAATAAAAGCACATAAGTCACAACATGTATTTAAATCAGATATTTAGCCATTATAACAATTTAAGCGACCGTGCTAGAACCACGGGATTCGAGGGTGCCTAACACCTTCCCTCGGGTCAACAGAATTCCTTACTTAGAATTTCTGGTTCGCAGACTTCATTCGGAAAAGTCGAAAATTTCCTCGATTTGGGATTCAAGATAAACCGGTGACTTGGGACACCAAAAGCCAAACTTTTCCCAAGTGGCGACTCTGAATTAAATAAATAATCTCATTTCGAATATTGTCACTTAAATTGGAAAAAACTCCCCTCGCGCATTAACCCTTCGGGGGCGGGCGCGCAAAAAGGAGGTGTGACAAGTGGTCTTTTGAGTATTTTACTCGAACTTAGAAAGTGTAAAATTCCTTGCAATAGTGATATCAGTTGCTCTTCTCAGGGCCGTGGTTTTTTCCCTTATTCAAAAGGGTTTTCCACGTAAAAATCTTGGTATCGTTGTTACTCTTTTATTTTTGTTAATTACTGTATCTCGGTGCTACGTTATTAATCCGCTTTTATTATTGTGAATATTATTTTTGTAGGGGGTTTATTCCCGACTGTAAGAATACGTAACTATTGTTAAGCAATAAAAATATATATACAAGACAATATATTTTACATTAATTTATCTTGATGTAACAAAACACTCCCGCGGTGCATATAATTCTATTCCCTATTTTTTATTTCAACTCTTACATGCCATGGGGTAAAAATAAACTCCCCTCGCATCGATTTACTTGATACTCTTTCTATTTTGTATCCTATAAAATTTGACATCATTATACTAACAATATTTATGTGCAAATTCATTCGACTATGCGTGATGTTCTCTATTAACTAATTACTACATTTCAAGGATATTACTTAAATTTTTCTTCAATCCATCTCAGATACCATACCATGACAATAATAATACTAAATAATTTCAACTCCTAGACGGCTAGTCCGAGTTTGTTAAGATTTGAGTGTTTAATGAGTTTAGGTGTTAAAATAAAAATACGCAACAAGTATAGGAGGCTGTCTATGAGTTTGGCCTCCTCCTCCTCATCATCATTATTATTATTATTAGTTGATAGTATCTTTTTAAGTAGTAGGGTTTGTACGAGTCAACCGACAAAGAGAATCAATTGGTACTTGAGCACATTACCTGGTAATTTATCTTCTCAAATTCCGATAATGATCTCAAGATTCTCAACCAGCATACTAGTACTGACTTCTTCTAACGTTGTTAAGGGTATCCCCAGGCCCCTAGCTAGCCCCGGGACCTCGGGACCAGAGTTACCCCCCCCCCCCCACACACACACAACCCCCACCCCCACGATACATGCAAATTTAAGCTAATTTTGTTTCGAAATATTTGATGATAAGAAACAAGAAATCATTTATTATTCCTTTTTCTGAAAATTCATCCTTACTGGTTCAATTAGTAGAGTGGTCATTTATTAAAATGTTTAAAGAGAAAATTTGATAATTTAGAATTTCTTATAATTAAAGCTATGCTAAAAGACTTTTCAAAGAGGGAACAACAGTCTTAAAACACATATAATATGGACCGGAGTGAAAATTATTAAAATACATCTTTCACAAGTTCATGTTTATTTGGGCTCACTTATTTTTGCGATAATTTATCCATTGTAAATTTCTTAAGATAACCTATAGTAAGATAACAGGTGGCCAGGACTTGAGACTTCCAAAAAAGTTGGGGGTATGAACCTATGACATGTCATGCCAGATGAAGTCACACCTATTAAGGAATTAAGCCCGGTCCACTTTAATTGATTTTGTTAAGAAATTCATCTTTTAGCATTAATTAATAATAAAATTGATCATATTAACTTTAATTTGTTTATTGAAAATATAACAAATACTCTTATGTTTTTTACTCCAAAGACAATTTTAGAAAAAAGAAATTAATTCTTTTTTAATATCTGAAAAAATCAAATATTGTGGGCCACAAAAAAAAAAGACAAAAACTTAATTAAAGTGGACAGGAGGGAGTAGGTCATTTGAACTTTTCTCTCATAAATGCAAGTGTAATTAATTACTCCTAAGATATGAACTCGCCGTACTACTCAAGTTGCACAGGACTCAAAGCACGAGTAATAAAGCCAGGTTAGTTTACAATTTTCCAAGTAATTAATTAAATAAATACTCCAAGAAAGATTCATGAATGGATCCGAAATGTCTTCACTTTACATAGCTTTTCCTTGCGAAATACGTAAAGGATAAGCAGTTCTATTATGGGTACATTCATTTCATAATTTCTCAAGATAGAAATAATTAACTCTCTTGGGTATTTGAATCACATATATATTTCTCATCCAACAATTATAAGAACGGACCTTAAAAACTTTAATTGTAGTAGTTTCTTACATAATTTCAAGTGGGAAATACAAATCACATATCTTATGGTAAATATTTTTTAAAAAACATATGTAACTTATTTATGTAATTTATTTCTAAATTAAATTCTACAACTTAGTCAACATTTAAAAAAAAACATGTAACTCATCTATGAAATTAAATCTAAATTGAATTCTACAACTTAGTCAACATTAAAAAATAAAAACATTTGTATTCATATACACAAATATTAATTATAATTACATACATACATACATATATATATATATATATATATATATATATCAACGAAGAGATGTAATTTAATTTTCTTATTTAAAATAGAACACTCAACTTGTCCACAATATTAATTATATCCTCTATGCTAACAAATAATATAATAATATTTCATTTGGATTATAACTAAGTTTATTTGACTAATCAAATTCTTTAATTTAATTATCAAATAATAAAATAATTAATCCTTTAGCAAAGATCAGAACACTCGTTAGTGTGACCCCATATGTTCAGTAATAAGCTGGTAGTAAATTGATCACATCCTAGCAACACTCCTTAACGACGGATAGCATGAAGTATACAATTTAGTCTCAAGAACCTGTAGAAGAGTAATGTATTAATTACTTCTGTCCTTATTGCTTTGGGTCACCCTAGGATATGGTTTAACTTTCAAATCCTAATAGGCGACCAACTATGTGTTATCCTAATAGGCGACCAACTATGTGTTCATCTCAAATATAATCGACCACTGAATGACCTAAGAAACTTTTTTCTTCTTTTATTCAATCTCCCTGGCCAAGGTCTTAATTTCGTCGGTTATAATTCATGACAACATGGAGCTTAAACTTATTACGAAGAATTGACAGATTCCATCTTGATCAATCACTAATTTTATAAGTATTTAATCGTACTCAGTATCCTTTCAGCTATCGCCTTAGGGCCATAGGTGTCTAGTATCAAAGTACAATAAATAACTTGTCAATTACTATGACGATATCAGGTCAAAGGAAGCTCTTACATCACATTCTTCAAGGGAATATCCTATTGAAACTTTATGGTAATTCTGACAATTAGGAATTATCCAATGAGTCGTTTAAATGATCCCATCTCTATATACATCATTTATCTATGTGATTTAGTTAATGAGATCAACTAATGTTTATCGCATAAAGACGATGTCGAGAATTTAGCTATTGATTGTTTATCTAAGTTTAGCTTTTAGTTCACTACTAGAAACACATGGATTTCCCACGGCAAAATCAGTGGGAAACTGGTGGGAAAATCGAGTAACGCCTTATGAGAAATATCTTTTACCAGAGAAGCTCTGGGAAATTTTCCACGATTTTCCCAGAGAAACTTTAATAGGAAAAATAATAAAATTTCCTACCAACAATCAGTGGGAACTATTATTAATAATTTTTATTGATTTTAATACATTAGCCAGGGAAGTGATGGGAAAAATGCACGAGGAGCTAGAAATAAAGTATGAACTTTCCCACTGATAACCGTGGGAAACTTGCAAGTTCTGAAAAATAAAGTATGAACATTCCCACCTATATCCGTGTGAAATGTGTTTATTCTGCAAATAAAAGTATGCACTTTCCCACCGATATCAGTGGGATAAATGCAAATTATGAAAAAAAGTATGAACTTTCCCACCAATATCAGTGGGAAATATGCAAGTTCTGCAACTAAAGTGACGAACCTTCCCACGGAATCAATGGCAATTCCGTGGGAAATTTGGAAATTATTTTTGTGCACAATGCTGTAAATATACTGCACCACCTGCCAAATAAAAAAATACAACCACCAACAACCTAAATACAATTAAACATTCACACACATAGATCAGCATCTTCGGATCCATTTCGTTAATTAACAACCAACCAAAACTGAAAATACTAGAAACCAATAATGCAACTTAACATTCAAATAAGAAATTCAACATTCAATCTTATCCAATTGATACATAACATCCAACAACGTAGTCCTACCCAAAATCATATTAATAAAAGAAACTACTCCTTAGTCTTGTTAGAGCGTGATGGAGAACGTGGCACAGGAAATTCACCAGATGCTAAGAGGTAGTTTAGCTGGGCCTTGAGGCTTTCAACGTCACCAGTGACACGTGTAAATGCAGCATCCTTTCGCCTCATTTCTTCATTCATCCGCCTCTCCTATTCCTCCCTACGCCTATCTTATTCCTCCCTTCGTTTGTCTCCTCCTCCCTTCGCTTTGTCTCCTCCTCCCACGCAGCCCTTTCCTATGCATACAACTCAGTGATCTCTACTATTATTCTATTCAATAGCTCAAACTCATCCTGATTAATCGAGGACCTTGAGGAAGAAGAGCCACCAGATCCAAAAGATCGGCGAGTAGAACTAAACTCTAATCCAAGGCCGTAAACTCTTCCCTTATGTACGCCACCAACCGCCTTAATCCACAAATCCATATAATTCTCCTGGGATGGTTGGATTGGCTTTCCTTAATCATCAGTTGGTTGGCTTTGAATGAACTCCTCCAAGGATTGTTTGAAAGTATTCTGCAAAAAGGTTACAACTATTATATGAATAAATTTAATTAATGAAAAGTATTAAAAAGTAACTTGAAATCTTACATAGGTTGTCTCGGCCCGTGGCTCGATCCAAGTTGTCTTTGTTCCATCCTTTAGCTTCTTCATATGTGTATGCTCAAATACCTCATCTTGAGTAGCTGGTCTTTTTAAAGACTTTTCCGGTTAAATAAAACATGAAAATAGCAAAATTAAAGTGCTATGTCCATGAAACGGTTCTCTATTCTTGAAAATTCAGGAAAACTAACAGAATAGGAGGCTCAAATTAGATTATTTCATCTAAAGAGATTAGATAGTGTATATTATTTCATAAAGTAGAAACCTTGAGTTACAATATGGATCAACAATGAATCAACCAATTCAGGATTATTATAGTACCAAACAAAAGAGAATATTGGGGTTATGACAAAGAAAAGAAGGGGGGAAAGAACTGGTTGTTGAGCAGTGTTAGGAAAAGAGGAAGAATGCTATAGGGGAAGGAGGAAAGAGAGAAGAAATGAAGGAAAGGAGAGGTTGCTATCATACGAAAAGGAAACAATTCAAAGAACTTGGTATAAGATACAAAAACACTTGCATTTCCAACTCTTTAACAGTTATTGTCAAACATTTAACTCTTATAGGGGTGGGTTTACAGTAATTTTCGTTTTCAACATGTAGCTGTATATGAAAATGGCATGAATCCTATCAAGTGTTTGTCAATGAGGTCTATCTAGAATCCTTGTTTCAAATTGGGATTGAAAAGTTGCAGTTCGCAAGGCTTTGCCTAACGCGCGGAAGTCTGGCTGCCTCGCGCAATGTAATGCGACACACATTCTCGTGTTAGGCAAAGCCTTGCGAACTGAAACTTTTCACTCTTTCACATAAGGCTCATTTCATGTGCTGCTTTGTCTAATTTCAAATAATCAAAGCTTGATGCACAATTCCAAGCTTTGTCCAACTGCCTCGCTTAATTTCTGAACTATGTGCAATTGTTGATTGTCTATCAAGAGCTTTTTCATCATGTTAGTCAAGCTCTCTTCTGCTTGCTATGGAGGTTGAGGTTGATGATTGTAATTAACTTGAGGCCTGATATTCTGATTTTCACCCCAAGAGAAGTTATGATGATTCCTCCAATTTGGATTGTATGTGTTACTATATTGAGCATTTTGATTTATCGGCCCTCTAGCTTGTTGCCCCACATAGTAGATGGATTCAGGATTCATGGGGAATATGTCACTTATGTGACCTTCACCACATAACTCATGGCATGTAGACATCTGTTGCACATGATGCAACTGTTGTGCTTGGTGCATTGTCATTTTATTCATCTGATTTGATAATCTCGCAATATCTACCCTCATGGCTGAGAAAACATCAAGCTCGATCACACTTGCTGCCTTTTGTTTAAGTGCTCTTCGTGGTTCCCCATCTCCTTGCCAATTATTATCATTAGCAGTGAAATTATTTAGCAAGATCTGGATCTCACTATACGGTCTTGCCATGCAACTACCCCCACATGCTGAGTCAAGATTCATCTTTGTTGCCTCGTCCAACCCATTAACGAAAGTATGACCCAACACCTCATTAGTCTGACAATGGTGTGGGAAATCTCTAAGTAGCTTCTTGTATCTTTCTCAAGCTTGTCGAAGAGTCTCTCCATCTCGTTGTTGAAACCCAAGAATCTGGCTCCTCAGTGACTTTGTCTTCTTCATGGGAAAAAACATAATTAAGAATTTCCTTGCTAGATCATAACAATTGTGGATTGAGTTTGCGGGATTCTTTTGTAACTATTCCTTAGTTATCCCAGCAGTGAAAAGAGAAACAGTGTCATCCTGATATAGTCCTTGAAAACATTCGGATAATTGTAAGTGTCTGCAAATTCAAGGAAGTTCTGAATGTGCCTCTGCGGGTCTTCATGAGATAGACCCACATATTGCCCTGTGGATTGAATCAACTGTACCATATACTGTTTGAGTTCAAAGTAACCCATGATATCAAGTTTCACAATCGCCTAAGTCATATTAGCTAGATTGGGCCTTGCAGCTTCTATCATCAAATGCTCTTCATTACCTGCCATCTTTATTGGTTGTGGTTGAACTATGTTGTCCAACTCTCTTTTAATTCTAGTTCTAGCTTCGGATTCGCTCCTCCCTCTATGAAGTGTTCGTTCGATATCAGGATCAAGAGGAAGGAGATTGTTTGCGTTTTCACTCCTCTGTATTCAAGAGAAGAGCCTGCAAGTCACAAACATTATTAGAAAGATCGCAATAAGGGCTCAGAGAAGGATGAAAAGAATTAGGACAACAATCCCAATGGCCATCTTGACCATCACACATGTTACGAATATTTCACTCAAAGTATTGAAATTTGCGTATAACTTGCTCCCGGGAACATTCTAACAATTTTCCCACCAATGGGGTCCTCTACAATATGGACAAGGATCATCAAAGTAAGAATAATCACCATTCAAACAATTTTCATTCCAAGATGCCATGTCAAAATAAGAAAAGAAAATACTAACTAAATAAAAAAATAAAGAACTTGAACAAAAATCAACTAAAAGCTAAACTTAGATAAACAATCAATAACTTAGTCCCCAGCAACGATGCCAAAAACTTGTTGATTTCCCAAGTACACACAAGTATACGTGACCGTCAAGTAATAAAATGACTCAAAAGTCGGATGTCGAACCCATAGAGACTCAGATTAATCATTAACTAAGCAAATTAAAATCAATTAAATGTCCAAGATTATCAAAAGTTTAACTTTTCTATTACAACTGCTATTGTGAAATTTAAACACGTAACCAAGGGAGATATAGATTCCAGGGTTGTGGTCAGTTTATCAATCCTATTGAGTTCGTAATTACACCTGTTAATCCAAATTATCTATGATTGCTAGTTGACCGGATCGTTTATATAAATAGCATGTTCCCACAATATTATCAGTCTATCCATAATATATCAACCCTATATTCATATGGTCTTGAATCTATCATGAACGAATATAATACGGTATTCAACTAAGCAAGACTATTAGGTATATTCCTATCCTAACCGCGAAATATTTTCCCGAGCCACGGGTTTAGAAACAAGCTCTCTCTAATTCTACTCTAATCTAAACATGGCTTTCCCAATCATAGCATAGATAGTAAATAGAACTCAACTGCTGGCCAAACAATAAGCGATTATGCACAGAATTAGAAAAACAACCAAAGATGATAACACGAATTAACGATGATGTAATTAATAAATTTCAATATTCAAAACAACTACAACCCTAGAACGTGAAGTTTAGCTCTACACAGACATGGTATCAAAGCAACAATTCATCCAAAGAAACCTAAAGATTACTCAGTTTGATGGAAGAAAGATGGAATTTGATTAATTCTGGCCTCCATGGTGGCTCTGTGCTCTCCCCTGGTCTAAAGTCTCGTAAATATTATTGTTAAGGACTATTTATATATGTAGGATAAAAGCCTAGGCGAAATAACCAAGTCCAAAACCAAAAAGTAGACAAAATAGACATGAAACCCGGAACACACTCATGATAGACCTGTTATGCGGTGCCTTCCTAAGATTCCTTGGGAGAGCGACATAAGGCTAAGCAACTGATGTTAGTGTAGTTACTATCCACCAACTGAGGTCCCCTAATACGCTAGACGAGATTGTCAGTGCCATAAGGGAAAACTAATGTCAAGAGCAATTGAGAGAACATAAATGAGAATTGAGAATGAGAGAAAGCTTGATTGCATTAATGAAAGCTATTACAGAAAAGCAACGCGGCGTCGAGGGGGAGAGACACCAGTACAGAGAATTGTTTGCTTGCTAGAAAGTTTTGAATGCTTGATTCCCCCTAATAATGCTTAAAAAAATAAACGAAAGCTACAATACTAGACTTGATCAAGCTAGAGAAACATAATGGAAGTACATGAAATAAAACTACTCTATATTTACAATGAAAAGGACTTAGTTTTCTACAAGGCAGAAACAGGTCCGTTGTCAGCACCATTGTCTTTGGCATCACGGTCTGCGCGTGCAGCATTGTCTACGTGCACGACGCTGTTGACATCTGCCTACGGCTGGGTGCTGGCGAGGGATATCGGCGGGGTGACAAAGGCACATGCACGCTTGTCACTTGACGCAGCTAAGACCACGAGGCCATCAGTGGTGCTAGGCATTGAGAGGCTTGCTAGGACGCCACGGGGCGCGCCCAAGAGGTCATGGGGCATGGCTGGAAAGCCGCCCATGACATTCTCCCCCACCGGAGTTGGCAACGTCCTCGACGTCTTACTTGTAATATAATCTTCAATTATGCTCTTGTAGGCTTTGAGGTTTGTTCTCCTCTCCTAAGTATTCTCCTCTGCGTCACAGCCCTGCCATATCACCAAGAACTCTTGATGATCTTTCCTTGAGGCATGAATCACTCTATCATCAAGTGATATCTTTAACATGCCTTTTCCCGGTTGAATTGAGACCTCGAATACTGGGTATTGTGAGTTGGCTCCATGAAGGATCCTTCGTGTCTTCCCGAAAAGGTTTTAGGACAATACAAAAAAACTAAAATTAGCTACGAACGTCATCATTAATCTGTCGCTAAAATGCTAGTAGCTAGCAGAATCTTTTGATAATCCATCGCTAAATGAGATTAGCGACGAATTTTTCTGTTTAGCTACAGAATTTGTTTGTCACTAAAACCTAATTTTTTTAGTAGTGGGAGGCTGACATGGAAGACATGATGAATTTTCCACCAAGCTGGGGTATCCACCCGGTATACAACTTTCCCAATACGCCTTTCAATGGACAAGGGTCCAATGTATTTTTGCAATAGACGAGGGTCATAGACCCCTGCAAATAAGTACCGCTTTGGGATTTTGACCATCACTTTATCTCCTACTTGGTATTCATCAAAGCCACGATTTTGATCAGCATGCCTCTTCATACGGTTTTGAGTTTTAACAAGATAGCTCCACACTATCTCCAAGTTTTGCTTCCACTCTTTTGAGAAGCTAGTAGCTCGAGAAGATTTAGACATGTTTGGTGCATTCACTGTGTGTGGGAGTAGCAGTTATTGTCCGATAACAATTTCAAAAGCACTTTTGTTTGTACTAGATCTCTTTTGTGAATTGAAACACAGTTGAGCAACATCCAGAAGCTTCACCAATTCTTCTGTGAACTAGTTACAAAGTGGCGGAGATATTCCTCGAACATACCATTGAACCGCTCCATCTGGCCATCAGATTGTGGATGAAATATTGAGTTATGACTCAATTTTTACCCAAGGCACTTAAAGAGTTTGGGTCCAAAAGTTGCTAGTGAAGCGTGAGTCGCGATCACTAACAATGTCTTTGGGCATGCCTCAATATTTGATGACATGAGAGAAGAAGAGTCGAGCCGTATCTTCTACTGATATATATTGTGGGGCTGCAATAAAGGTAGCATACTTGGAAAACCGATTTACCACAACCAAGATAGTTGTGAGATCTCCGACCTTGGGTAATCCGGTGATGAAATCCAGGGAAACGCTTTCCCAAGGTCTCTTTGGGACAGCTAGTGGTTCCAAGAGTCCCGCATATATCAAGTGGTCCGACTTGTTCTTCTGGCATACTAGACAAGTTTTCATATACTGAGCGATGCCATCAGACATTTGAGGCCAATAATATGCACGGTGAAGTAATGCCATGGTGCGTTCTTCACCAGGGTGGCTGGCCCACAGAGTATCATAACATTCTGCCAGAAGAGTCCTTCGTAGATCTCCTCCTTTAGGACCATAAAGTCGGTTCCCTTTCACTTTTAGAAAACCATCTTCCATGTAGAATTGGCAAGTCTTGCCCTATCCTACCAAATCAACCAAACATTGTGCAGCAGGATCCTTGATGAGTAGATCTTGTATCTGGTCCTTGATGGAGGTGGCTACTTCACTCCCCCTTAGGGTTGCGAGTAGGCACACCGATGCTAGATCAGCTCTCCGACTGAGTGCATAAACAACATGATTGGTCTTTCCACTGCGGTACTCCAAGTTGAAGTGGAATTCAGCTAGGAGTTCCTGCCACCTAGCATGTCGACCATTCAGCTTCGGCTAGGTTATGAAATGGCTAATAGCTGTGTTGTCTGTCTTGACCACGAACGGGGTCCCCAGCAGATAGTGCCTCCAAAGGTGCAAGAAGTGGACGACAACAAAAAATTCTTTCTCATGGGCGGCATAGCGCTGCTCTGCATCCTTCAGCTTCCGACTCCTGTACGCTACAGGATGCCCTTTTTGTAGCAAGACTCCGCCGAGGACATAGTCAGATGCATCCATTTGTACCTAGAATGGCTTGGCCACATCAGGGAGGGCCAAGACGGGGCTACTAGACATAGCCGCTTTCAATGAGTTGAAGGCCTCCGCTCTCCTGGGTCCTCAATCCCAAGGCGTGACCTTCTTGAGGAGTTCTGTCAATGGTACTGTAACGGGGAAGTAGTTTTTCACAAATCGCCGATAGAAATTGCATAGGCTAAGGAACGCCTTCAAGGCGTGGATATCCTTAGGCGGCGGCCAATATGTGATTGCCTGAATCTTCTGTTGGTCCATCTTGATCCCACCTTCCTCAATGACATGTCCGATGTAGTCAATTTTCATTTAAGCAAAAAAGCACTTAGATAGCTTCACATATAGTTC
This sequence comes from Nicotiana sylvestris, assembly GCF_000393655.2. Lineage (NCBI taxonomy): Eukaryota > Viridiplantae > Streptophyta > Magnoliopsida > Solanales > Solanaceae > Nicotiana > Nicotiana sylvestris. Next base: position 24,107,689 of record NC_091058.1, read on the forward strand.
ATGCTCCCGCAATCAAGCTAGGACCTTCCGCAAGTGCACCAGGTGTTCCTCCAATGTTTGGCTATATACCACAGTGTCATCCAAGTAGATGTAATGACCCGGCCGGTCGTTTTGATCTCTAGCGCATCGTTCAGCAGTTGGAAGTCATGAACAGCTTCATTTCAGGTATATTGACTTGTATGTATGGTCATAGTTGAATTTTGGGAAATTCGGAGTCAAATTGGAAAGAAACTTTTCATTGCGGCAACCGTAAGTTGAAGAAAATGGCTAAGATTGGAATTTTGAGTAAACGACCTCGGAATTGGGATCTGAAAGTTCCAGCATATTCGTATGATGATTTCGGACTTGGGCGTATGTCTGGATTTGGTTTTGGATAACCTGTGACCATTTCGGCGTATATTGTGAAAGTTAGTATTTTAGAAGAATTGCATAAATTTGGGTTGGAAGGCATTTCAGTGTTATAGATGTACGTTTGGGATTCCTAGTCTGGGAATAGCTCCGTATGGTGATTCTGGAGTTGGGATCACGATCGGAAGTGAATTCGGATGTCCGGAGGTCATTTTGAAGTCATTCGGCTAAATATAGAAATTTGAAGGCTTTTGAGAAAATTCGACCGGAAGTGGAAATTTTGATATCGGGGTCAGAATGAGGTTCCGAAAGATGGGGCGAGTCCATAATGTCGAATGTGACTTGTGTGCAAAATTTGAAGTCATTCCGGAATGATTTTGGTAAGGTTTGAGACACTTAGTCTCTTTTAAGGAAGCTTAAGTTGAAAAAGTCAACCAGATATTGACTTATATGTAAGAGCACTCGAAATGCGAATTGTATAGTTCGGACAGCTTCGTTAGGTGATTTGGGACTTAGGAGTGTGTCCGGAATATTTTTGTGATGACCGATGTAGAATTAAGCTTGAATTAGCGAAGTTAGTATTTTGGCGATTTTCGGTTGATAGGTGAGATTTTGATCCAAGGGTCGGAATGGAATTCCGAGAGTTGTTGTAGCTTCGTTATTTCATTTTGGACTTGTCTGCAAAATTTGAGGTCATTCGGACTAGTTTTGACGTGTTTCGGCATCTGATGTGAAAGTTAGAAGTTTCAAAGTTCATAGGCTTGAATCCGAGGTGAATTTAGTATTTTTGCATTGTTTTTGGTGATTCGAAGGAACAACTAAATTTGTGTCATATTATGGGACTTGTTAGTATACTTTGTTGGGATCCCATGAGGCTCGGATAAGTTTTGGAAGAGTTTTTGGAAGATTTTTACCGTTTTGAGCATAAGCATGTAATGATCTAAAGGTTCATTTTTAGTTCTAGAGATCCAAATTTGATTTCGAGACTTCCGGAATTTTGATAATGAATTATAGGACTGATCTAGAAATTTTGGTCTAATTTCATCAAGTCGCGATTGAGTTAATGACGCGAAACATGAGTTAATTGTTTAAATAGCAAAATGGGTATTGAACTGGGCAAACAAGCTCCGAATTGAGTTTTGATTGAAGAACTATGTTCGTATTATTATTTTTGACTCATAGGAACAAGAATCATCAAATTCCGAGTTCGTATGATGGAGTTAGAGCCATTTTAATGAAAAATAAAAGTGCTGCAATTTTCTGTGGCTGCTGCTGTATTTTTTTGAGCATCTTGAGAGCTTTTTGGGAGAAAATGAAGAGGGTTTCGAAGAGGATTGATTGGAGGTAAGATCTTTGAACTTAAAACTCAATTATATTGTGAAATTGGTCTAGAAATTCATGGAAATTAAGCCTAAAATTGATGAACTAGGGCTTGAGTTTTTGATATTTCAAATTGGTATTTGATAGGTCATTTGAGCTCGGATTTGGGAGTTCTTGGTATGTATGGACTCTTGGCGAGACAAGGAATCCGGTAATGTGAGTTTTGTAATTTTTCAAGAAGCGGGCCCGGGCTCGGGTTTTGCTAGTTTCAAGAATTTTTGCTATTTCTCGATTGTTTTCGATTGGGTATTGTTCCTTTATCATATTGTGATGTATTCGCTCTAATTTTGGATAGATTCGACGCGCGTGGAGGCCGATTTGAAGAGCAAAGGCGTCATGGGCTAGAGATTTCACCGGTTCGAGGTGAGTAATGCTTGTAAATGATATCCTGAGGGTTTGAAACCCCGGAATTTCACATCGTAACGCTATATTGAGGTGACTTGCACGCCGGATAACGGGCGTGGGGTAGAGCACCATTGGGGATTGTGACTTAGTCCATCCCGAGAGATGTTTTTACCGTATTTTCTACTTGAACTAAATTGAAAATCATCCTTACTTGGATTTAATTGTTACATTTGCGCTTCTTGCCAATTATTTGAATCCTTCAGGGATTGACATCACTGTTTTCGCATACATGCATATCATTTGATCTCAGTCCAAGGTTTTAAATACTGTTTTGCAAACTCAGCCATCTTTCTAAGATTTGAAAACTTAAATGATATTTCTAAATGATATTTCGGGCTGAGAACTACTGTTTTACAAATGCTCAGGGGGCTTATTATGATTTCTGGACTGAGCATGGATCAAGTTGCGCGCCGCATCAGTGATTTGAAACAGTAGTAACAATGACACTGTATGATGTGACTTGAAACAGTGGTAACAATGACACTGTATGATGCTTGAAACAGTGGTAATAATGGCACTGTGTGATATAAATTGGTCAGGTTAAAATGACTGACCAGGACTTGATTGATGCCACGAGATGGCTTGTTATTGCGCTTGGGCTATAGGATCCCCTCCGGAGTCTGTACATACCCCCAGTGAGCGCCTTCGACGATAAATAAATATGGATGGCTCGGGTTGCATGCCGCAGTGGGTACCAGAGGGTACCGTCATATGCATTTCATTGCACTCATGCATTTATTCCTCATCTGCATAATCCGCCATAATAATTATGTGCTCTTATTTAATTGACTGGTTGCTTCATACTGTTCTGAGCCCAAGGGGCTGATACTATTATGAGATACTGAGCCCGAGGGGCTGATACTGTTATGAGATACTGAGCCCGAGGGGCAGATTTCTACTTATTATTTTGACACTGAGCCCGAAGGGCAGATTTCTACTTATTATTTTGATACTGAGCCCGAGGGGCAGATTTCTACTTATTATTTTGATACTGAGCCCGAGGGGCAGATTTCTACTTGTTGTTTTGATATTGAGCCCGGGAGGTAGACTTCTACTCATTATTTTACTGCCAAATTACCTGTTTTTACTGGTTTAAAAGAAATTTCACATGATGTTTCACTGAATTGTTATTTTAAATGATTTCACTGCTTCTGTATAGAGTGTTGTGTGCCTTAACGTATTTTCTTACCTTCAGTTATTATTTATATTTATTACTCACTGAGTCGGAGTACTCACATTACTCCCTGCACCATGTGTGCAGGTACAGGTATTCCTGAGGCATAGAGCGAGTTTTCTAATGTTCAGTTTTCATCGGAGTTATCGAGGTAGCTGCATGGCGTTTGCAGACCCGTTTTCTCCCTTATCTTCTGTATTTATGATATCTTCAGACGTCGTTCCTAATTCCATACTTTGTAGAATTTTAGTAAACTCTGTAGTAGCTCATGACTTGTGACACCCCGGTTAGGGCTGAGTTGGGTTGGATTTCCGTATTTTATCTATACTTTCCACTATTGGATATTATTAAACCATGTTTATACTATAATTCCTCTAGGAGACTAGGTGGGTCGGATCGAGGGCGAAAAACGTGGATGGGTATAAGTTGTGGTACTCTGGTGTCCTGAGGGGTAAGAATAGAGTGGGTATTGTGGTAGATAGCCATCTTAGAGAGTCTGTGGTAGAGGTCAGGCAGGTGAATGATAGACTAATGACTATTAAGTTGGTGGTGGGTGACGGTACTTTAAATGTCGTTAGCACGTACGCACCGCAAGAAGGCTTGGATGAGGATATTAAGAGGCGCTTTTGGGAGGGGTTGGATGAGATTGTTTGTAGTATACTGCCTTCTGAGAGGTTATTCATAGGAGGAGATTTCAATGGTCATATTGGGTTATCTGCAGGTGGGTACATGGAGGTACATGGCGGCTTTGGTTTCGGGGAGCAGAACGGAGGGGGCATTTCGCTGTTGGACTTTGCCAAGGATTTCGATCTAGTCATTGCGAACTCGAGTTTTGCGAAGTGGGATAAACATTTGGTTACTTACCAAAGTTCGGTGGCGAAGACTCAGATTGACTATCTCCTCCTTAGGAGATGCGACAGAAGGTTGTGCAAGGACTGTAAGGTTATCCCAGGTGAGACCCTCTCAACGCATCATAGGCTTTTGGTGATGAACATTTGTATTAGGATAAAGAGGAAGAAGAGGTCAGTACAAGGACGCCCCAGGATTAGGTGGGGCGTCTTAACTAAGGATAAAGCTAAGGAGTTGGAAGGAAGGTTATCGGCAATGGGAGCTTGGAGAAGTAGTGGGGACACAAACACAATGTGGTCGACGACGACGGACTGTATAAGAAAGGCGGCGAGAAAGGTGTTAGGGATATCTACGGGCCACAATGGTGGCCATAAAGGAGATTGGTGGTGGAATGCAGTTGTCCAAGGTAAAGTGGAAGCAAAGAAGGCGGCTTACCTGCGGTTAGTAGGGAGCACTGACGAGGAGGAGAAGAGAGAGAACAGTCAAAGGTATAAGGTAGCTAGGATGGAGGCGAAGATGGTAGTGACGGAGGTTAAGACGACAACTTTTGCTCGTCTGTATGAGGAACTAAGGAACAAAGGTGGGGAGAAGAAGTTATTCCGACTCGCTAAGGCGAGAGAGAGGACAACTCGGGATCTGGACCAAGTGAGGTGCATAAAAGATGATGACGACAAAGTTTTGATGGGAGATGACCAGATTAAGAGGAGGTGGCAGACCTACTTTCATAAACTTCTAAGTGAAGAAGGGGATCAGGATATTATACTTGGGGAATTGAGGAATGCCGACAGTCACCATGAATTAAGTAATTGTAGGGACATTGAGATCGATGAAGTCATGGAGGCAATGCGTAAGATGAGAAGGGGCAGAGCTACCGGGCCAGACGAAATTCCGGTTGAACTGTGGAGGTGTGTGGGTAGAGCAGGCTTGGAATGGCTTACTGCATTGTTTAGTGTTATATTCAAGACTAATAGGATGCCTGAAGAGTGGAGGTGGAGTACAATGGTCCCGTTGTATAAGAACAAAGGTGATGTCCAGAGCTGTAACAACTATAGGGGCATCAAATTACTAAGTCATACCATGAAAGTTTGGGAGAGAGTGGTAGAAATGAGAGTGCGAAGGACGGTGTCTATTTCAGACAACCAGTTCGGGTTCATGCCGGGGCAATCTACCACAAAAGCTATCCACCTTATTAGGAGGATGTTGGAACAGTACAGGGATAGAAAGAAGGATCTCCACATGGTGTTTATTGATCTGGAGAAAGCGTACGATAGGGTTCCTATGGAGGTCTTATGGAGCTGCTTAGAGGATAAAGGGGTCCCGGTTGACTATATTAGGGTGATTAAAGACATGTATGCTGGAGCTAAGACTCGGGTTAGGACAGTAGGAGGCGACTCTGAACACTTTCCAGTTATTACGGGGTTGCACCAAGGGTCTGCGCTCAGCCCATTCCTATTTGCCCTGGTGATGGATGCACTGACTCATCATATTCAAGGGGAGGTGCCATGGTGCATGCTATTTGCTGATGACATTATTCTAATTGACGAGACACGAGGCGGCGTCAACGAGAGGCTAGAGATTTGGAGACATGCTCTTGAGTCTAAAGGTTTCAAGTTGAGCAGGACGAAGACGGAATACCTCGAGTGCAAATTTGGAGTTGAGCCGACGGAAGCGGGAGTTGAAGTGAGGCTTGACTCTCAAGTCATTCCCAAGAGGGGTAGTTTCAAGTACCTTGGATCGGTTATTCAGGGGATTGGGGAGATTGACGAGGATGTCACACACCGTATAGGGGTGGGGTGGATGAAGTGGAGGTTAGCGTCGGGAGTCTTGTGTGATAAGAAAGTGCCATCGTTACTAAAAGGTAAATTTTATAGAGCAGTGGTTAGGCCTGCCATGTTATATGGAACTGAATGTTGGCCGATAAAGAACTCACACATCCAGAAGATGAAAGTAGCAGAGATGAGGATGTTGAGGTGGATGTGCGGACATACAAGGATGGATAAGATTAGGAATGAAGATATTCGATAGAAGGTAGGTGTGGCCCCCATGGAGGATAAGATGCGGGAAGTAAGACTCAGATGGTTTGGGCACATTCAGAGGAGGAGGACTGATGCACCGGTGAGGAGGTGTGAGCGACTGGCTGTAGTGGGCACGCAGAGAGGTAGAGGGCGACCTAAGAAGTATTGGGGAGAGGTGATCAGACAGGACATGGCGCTACTTAGGATTACTGAGGACATGGCCCTTGACAGGGAATTATGGAGGTCGAGCATTAAGGTTGTAGGTTAGGGGAAAGTTGTGAATAATTCTACATCACAATAGAGTGAGACTAGCCAGTTAGGAGTTAGACTAATAATGTCATTAGTCGTCTATTGATGCAGGGCTTTACCTGCTAGTTTTACTATACTAGCCATCTATTTCGTATTTCGTATTCTGTATTTCATATCTCTTATATTGCTGTTATTTTATTATGTATTTTTATGGTACTAATATATCGGATCCTGTTGCTTTTTTTGAGCCTAGGATCTCCTGGAATCAGCCTCTCTACCCTTCGTGGTAGGGGTAAGGTCTGCGTACATATTACCCTCCCCAGATCCCACTTGTGGGATTATATTAGGTCATTGTTGTTGTTGTTTATACTATAATTGTGTTAATTAGTTGTCTTAAAAGGATGAATTGGGTTGAATGGCTGGCCTTGTCTTCATGAGAGGCGTCATCACGACCAGGTTCGGGAATTGGGTCGTGACAAAGTTTGTATCAGAGCCTAGTTTAATTGGTCTCGCGAGTCATGAGCCGGTTTAGTAGAGTCTCGCGGATCGGTACGGAGACGTCTGTATTTATCCTCGAGAGGCTGCAGAACCTTTAGGAAAACTTCACATTCTTGAATTCTTATCGTGCGTCCTTGATTCATCTTGAAAAGAAACTTTTGAAATTTCTTCCACGCATTCGTACGGGCGCATGAGCGCTCAGTATCAGATGTGCCTTGATGGCTTGTGATTCCCTGATTGAGGGGCGAGACATGATCTCTATGAGTTGATGTTGGGCCAGTCTAAAGGACTTGAGGCCCGAATCTTTTCCTACGGCTTGAGCACCGAGGTGTTGATTGTGTGAGCAAGTGTTTTGAACTTATATGTCCGATATTGCCCCTATTAGTGGGAATGACGGCTGGGTAGCAATGTGATGGGTATGTTAGTACTGTGCGATGTTTCTATATGACTTGGAAGTGTCGAGGAAGATCTGCTGGATGATAGGTGAATTATTAAGTGTATGATTTCCATTGTGATTAGAGGTGTAGCTCCGAGTTATGGGCGTGAAGAATCTTTTCAAGTCTCCTGTTTGGAGTGAAGTAAATTTCATGTTACAGTATGAGTTTAGACCCAGGAAGACTAAGTGATTGTGTAATGTGTATGAAGGTGGAAGGTATACAAAAATGTTAATTGGAAGCAAAGTAGGTGTGTTCCTTATCATCACAAGAATACTAATTGATGGTGGGTCCAGCCTCAATATTTGTCCATTGGTAACACTCAGAACATTGGGAAAGAGTCTGCATGAGATCAAGGATGGGTCCATCAATGTCAAAGCTTTCGACGGTTCCCAAAGGTCCACTATTAGGGAAATTAGCTTGTGTTTGCAGATGGGGCCTACTTGGCTTGATGTTGAATTTCAAGTAATAGTAGAGAGTTTCTTTTTCTACTAACAGGGTGTACGTGTTGAGATTTGAATTTGACTCTAATTGAGAAATTTGAGTTGATTGTCACGAGAATGAAGGTGATCTTAGTAGTGGAATTGAGGTATTTTACGGTCTGTGTTACCTAAGCTTGTGAAGAATTTTTGTTGAACTAGTTGTAGTAATATGGCAATATTTCTGAGTTTGATGACCTGCGTGGCCTGGTTGAATTAGAGGAATTTAGTTCTAATAGCTTGATTAGGAGAAAATGGATTTCCAAGTGTTCTTGATGGTTTCTACCATGGTTTAAAATAGATACTTTCTACAAGTATGGGGAACGTGTTGTGTATTGTGAGTTCCTATATATTTCTTCATTATTGATGGGGTACGAAGGTTTTGGAGCGAGGTTCTGTTTAATGTGGGGTTTCCTACTGGTACTTGGTTGGTTTAAGTGGTTATGGTGATCGAGAATGGTGTTACGAGTATACGAGTTGTGTAGTATGTTATGCGATTATATCTAGGGTTATTGTTATGGCTTGACACAGTTTGTTCGGACTTATACAGTGTGTGTATGTGAGATTCAGGTCTTGAAAAGAATTCTGGATGTTAGAAATTGGGCTCCAAAGATTTGGGGTAAGATTAAAGTAATGTTTATTATTCACTACAATGGGTTTAATGTGTTTCAGAATAATTGGTTCCAACTTTTTTATGAATTATATGCCCTATCGGTATGAGGGTTCGTTATGTACTATGAAAAAAAATGTTTACGAAATTTATTGAGAAGAAGAAAGAAAGTAAATTGAAAACTGCAATTGACACAATGTGAAATATTTAAACCGGGCTGCAAGGCGCAGTGGAGGTTATGTAAGGACGAGGTCCTTGTGGTAAATAATTATGAGTTTCAAGTTTTCCTTTGTAAAGTTTAATTCGTACGATAATATTAAAAGGGAGTCAAGCCAGTTAGGTTGAATTGATAATTCTTGTATATTTTATGTTCATATTCAGTCATTTTCGTACTGTAAACATTGAGTTTTAGCTTATGAGATGAGTTTCCAGGTGGCGTTAAATGTGACTCATTAATCCGAGTAAGTAATAATGAGGTCTTCATGCCTCACATTCTGTTGTCAGTATTGTGAAAATTTGAAATGTGGTGGTGGTTAATATGAGATTTATTGATAATGATGGAATTATTTATGAACAACTAGTAAGACCAGAAATGTGGTTATGATCATACAAATGATGCGTTTCATGTCAAAATATCATTGTGATAATGTCGGGCTTGTAATGCGGAGATTAGTGTTATTGATATAGTTGTGGTACTTGTTGGGTTGTGGACATGTTGTTAGGAGTTATTTTGGTGTTACTTTGATAGGTGGATAAGCCCAATTACAAGGGAGACTCTGCCGAAATATTTGAAAAATCTGGGAGTTAGTCAAATTTTGGGGACTTAAGAAAGTTAAAATGTTGGAAGAATATCTAAGATCTATATGAAGTCGTTCGGTTCATTTGGTTTTGCATTGTGGGGTGTTGTCCCGGCTATGGTGGTAGTTATTTCATGTTATGAGAATAAATGACTTATTACGGGTCCAGGAAAGGCTATCACCCTAGTTCAGTGCGAGCAGAATCGACCTGAAGTGGGTGAATGGATTTAAATAGGATTATGGGCTTCATGTGAGTCAGATGTGTTCATTTTAGTATACCGCTCCTCAAGGAGGGGTGTTGGAATATCATATATTGTTCTGTGTTCGTCAACTCATGTAATATTGTGATTGTGCCATGTGTGCTGTGAAACGGATTGATAAATTCCTATTCTTTGGGGAAAAGTCTATATTAGTTGTGTGAGTTGAGCAGTCCATTCCTGAATCATTTCCTTTTGTATCTTGTTCGCATTATGGCCTATTGGCACATTTTTGCATCATGTGAGACTGTTGGTCATTGTCTGTGGTGATTGGTTGTCTGAGCAGCTCGTACTAGGTGAGGCGAGACTATTGGTATCGGGGACCATTGCAGTGGGATTATGTGAGGTATATTACAGGGCAGTTACCAGTATTTGGGTAGTAATGAGGTGATGATTTTAGTCAAAAAGGAGAGAATTAATGTTTGGTTAACTCTGCAATTGGTTAGAAATTTCTGCACATCTCCTCCGTTGTGGTTGTATCGTCAACATTATAACAGAATGCATAGGTATATCATCATATGCATTGGGAGCATCAGAGTCGTGGAATTTTGGCTATTAAGGTTCATGGAGTGTCATTGTGGTTAGATGGTGAATTATGCAATGCATGGTGCTAATTCAACAAAGGTACGCAGTCATGTTCTGGTACCTCGTGTGGTAGTTGATACAGTGTTTATATACAGGGAACAGGTCTGGCAGAGAATTTCAGGTGTTGGAATTGGGTTCTGAGCTTATTGTATGGATAAAAGAGGATATCTGCAAATTTAATCAAACTAATATGTCCATATGAGTTGTGGTAGCACGGGCAGGTGCACGAGGTGTTAAACAGTGATTTCAGATAACTTAAGAGCAGTTCTTGGAACGTTCGAGGACGAACGTCTATTTAAGTGGGGGAGAATGTAACGACCCGGCCGGTCGTTTTGAGCTCTAGCGCGTCGTTTAGCAGTTGGAAGTCATGAACAACTTCATTTCAGGTATATTGACTTGTACGTATGGTCAGAGTTGAATTTCGGGAAATTCGGAGTCAAATTGGAAAGAAACTTCTCATTGCGGCAACCTTAAGTTGAAGAAAAATGGCTAAGATTGGAATTTTGAGTAAACGACCTCGGAATTGGGATCTGAAAGTTCCAATATGTTCGTATGATGATTTTGGACTTGGGCGTATGTCCGGATTTGATTTTGGATAACCCGTGAGCATTTCGGCGTATATTGTGAAAGTTAGTATTTTAGAATAATTGCATAAATTTGGGTTGGAAGGCATTTTAGTGTTATAGATGTCCGTTTGGGATTCCGAGTATGGGAATATCTCCGTATGGTGATTCTGGAGTTGGGAGCACGATCGGAAGTGAATTCGGATGTCCGGAGGTCATTTTGAAGTCATTTGGCTAAATATAGAAATTTGAAGGTTTTTGAGAAAATTCGACCGGAAGTGGAAATTTTGATATCGGGGTCGGAATGCGGTTTCGAAAGATGGGGCAAGTCCGTAATGTCGAATGTGACTTGTGTGCAAAATTTGAAGTCATTCCAGAATGATTTTGGTAAGGTTTGAGACACTTAGTCTCTTTTAAGGAAGCTTAAGTTGGAAAAGTCAACTGGATATTGACTTATGTGTTAGAGCACTCGAAATGCGAGTTGTATGGTTCGGATAGTTTTGTTAGGTGATTTGGGACTTAGGAGTGTGTCCGGAATATTTTTGTAATGACCGGTGTAGAATTAAGCTTGAATTGACGAAGTTAATATTTTGGCGATTTTCGGTTGATAGGTGAGATTTTGATCCGAGGGTCGGAATGGAATTCTGAGAGTTTTTGTAGCTTCGTTATGTCATTTTGGATTTGTCTGCAAAATTTGAGGTCATTCGGACTAGTTTTGACGTGTTTCGGCATCTGATGTGAAAGTTAGAAGTTTCAAAGTTCATAGGCTTGAATCCGAGGTGAATTTAGTATTTTTGCGTTGTTTTTGGTGATTCGAAGGAACAACTAAATTTGTGTCATATTATGGGACTTGTTAGTATACTTTGTTGGAATCCCATGAGGCTCGGATAAGTTTTGGAAGAGTTTTTGGAAGATTTTTACCGTTTTGAGCATAAGCATGTAATGATCTAAAGGTTCATTTTTAGTTCTAGAGATCCAAATTTGATTTCGAGACTTCTGGAATTTTGTTAATGAATTATAGGACTGATCTGGAAATTTTGGTCTAATTTTATCAAGTCGCGATTGAGATTTTGACGCGAAACATGAGTTAATTGTTTAACGAGCGAAATGGGTATTGAACTGGGCAAACGAGCTCCGAATTGAGTTTCGATTAAAGGACTATGTTTGTATTATTATTTGTGACTCATAGGAACAAGAATCATCGAATTCCGAGTTCGTATGATGGAGTTAGAGCCATTTTAATGAAAAATAAAAGTGCTGCAATTTTCTGTGGCTGCTGCTGTATTTTTTTAGCAGCATGAACAGTAACCCCGCGCGTGAACAGTAATCGTGCGGGTGAACAGTGACCACGCGCGTAAACAGTTCCGCGCGGGTGAACAGTAATTTCGAAACATCTGGGCAGTGAGTTTATATCCGCGATTTTTGGGTCATTTTCCTCCATTTTTGAGCATCTTGAGAGCTTTTTGGGAGCAAATGAAGAGGGTTTCGAAGAGGATTGATTGGAGGTAAGATCTTTGAACTTAAAACTCGATTATATTGTGAAATTGGTCTAGAAATTCATGGAAATTACGCCTAAAATTGATGAACTAGGGCTTGAGTTTTTGATATTTCAAATTGGTATTTGATAGGTCATTTGAGCTCGGATTTGGGAGTTCTTGGTATGTATGGACTCGTGGCGAGACGAGGAATCCGGTAATGTGAGTTTTGTAATTTTTCAAGAAGCGGGCCCGGGCTCGGGTTTTGCTAGTTTCGAGAATTTTTGCTATTTCTCGATTGTTTTCGATTGGGTATTGTTCCCTTATCATATTGTGATGTATTCGCTCTAATTTTGGATAGATTCGACGCGCGTGGAGGCCGATTTGAAGAGCAAAGGCGTCGCGGGCTAGAGATTTCACCGGTTTGAGGTGAGTAATGCTTGTAAATGATATCCTAAGGGTTTGAAACCCCGGAATTTCACATCGTAATGCTATATTGAGGTGACTTGCACGTCGGATAACGAGCGAGGGGTAGAGCACCATTGGGGATTGTGACTTAGTCCGTCCCGAGAGATGTTTTTACCGTGTTTTCTACTTGAACTAAATTGAAAATCATCCTTACTTGGATTTAATTGTTACATTTGCGCTTCTTGCCAATTATTTGAATCCTTCAGGGATTGACATCACTGTTTTCGCATACATGCATATCATTTGATCTCAGTCCAAGGTTTTAAATACTGTTTTGCAAACTCAACCATCTTTCTAAGATTTGAAAACTTAAATGATATTTCTAAATGATATTTCGGGCTGAGAACTACTGTTTTACAAATGCCCAGGGGGCTTATTATGATTTCTGGACTGAGCATGGATCAAGTTGCGCGCCGCAGCAGTGATTTGAAATAGTGGTAACAATGACACTGTATGATGTGACTTGAAACAGTGGTAACAATGACACTGTATGATGTGACTTGAAACAGTGGTAACAATGGCACTGTGTGATATAAATTGGTCAGGTTAAAATGACTGACCAGGACTTGATTGATGCCACGAGATGGCTTGTTATTGCGTTTGGGCTGTAGGAGCCCCTCCGGAGTCTGTACACACCCCCAGTGAGCGTCGTCGATGATAAATAAATATGGATGGTTCGGGCTGCACGCCGCAGTGGGTACCAGAGGGTACCGTCATATGCATTGCATTGCACTCATGCATTTATTCCTCATCTGCATTATCCGCCATAATAATTATGTGCTCTTATTTCATTGACTGGTTGCTTCATACTGTTATGATCCCGAGGGGCTGATACTGTTATGAGATACTAAGCCCGAGGGGCTGATATTGTTCTGAGATACTGAGCCCGAGGGGCAGATTTCTACTTATTATTTTGATACTGAGCCCGAGGGGCAGATTTCTACTTATTATTTTGATACTGAGCCCGAGGGGCAGATTTCTATTTGTTGTTTTGATATTGAGCCCGAGAGGCAGACTTCTACTCGTCATTTTACTGCCAAATTACCTGTTTTTACTGGTTTAAAAGAAATTTCACATGATGTTTCACTGAATTGTTATTTTAAATGATTTCACTGCTTCTGTATAGAGTGTTGTGTGCCTTAACGTGTTTTCTTATCTTCAGTTATTATTTATATTTATTACTCACTGAGTCGGAGTACTCACATTACTCTCTGCACCATGTATGGAGGTACTGGTATTCCTGAGGTATAGAGCGAGTTTTCTGCTGTTCAGTTTTCATCGGAGTTATCGAGGTATCTACATGGCGTTCGCAGATCCGTTTTCTCCCTTATCTTTTGTATTTATGATATCTTCAGATGTCGTTCCTAATTCCATACTTTGTAGAATTTTAGTAAACTTAGTAGTAGCTCATGACTTGTGACACCCCGGTTAGGGCTGAGTTGGGTTGGATTTCCGTATTTTATCTATACTTTCCACTATTGGATATTATTAAACCATGTTTATACTATAATTGTGTTAATTAATTGTCTTAAAAGGATGAATTAGGTTGAATGGATGGCCTTATCTTCATGAGAGGCGCCATCACCACCAGGTTCGGGAATTGGGTCGTGACAGTAGACCACCACGAATTCGTCAATGCACTCTCGTAAGACTTGGTTCATCAAGGTGCAAAATGTAGTTGGGGCGTTAGTCAAGCCGAACGGCATAACCAGGAAGTCGTACAACCCATATCTTATCACACAGGTCGTCTGTGTTCATCACCCTCTGCAGTCCGAACTTTCCAATAACTTGCCTTCAGGTCTATCTTGGTGAATACCATCGCACCACCCAGTCTATCGAACAAGTCTGCCATTAGCGGAATAGGATACTTGTTCTTCACAGTGATTTTGTTTAGAGCCCGATAGTCCACACAGAGTCGCAAGCTGCCATCATGTTTCTTTTAGAATAGCACAGGGGACCCATATGGGGATTTGGAGGGCATGATGGTCCCTATGTCTATCATTTTCGTCAATTGTCTCTGAAGCTCGGTGAGTTCGGGTTGTGACATTTTGTAAGGTGCCAGGGCGGGTGGCTTTGCGCTCGGCACTAACTCAAATTCATGGTGCAAAGTGTGCCTAAGCGGTAGTTGCTTTGGCATGTCTTGTGGCATGACATCTTCAAACTCTAGTAGTAACTCCTTCACGGGTTCATAAATGGGACCCGAGGAACGTTCTATATCTTCAATGCAGAGGGTTGCCAGGAACGTAGGTTCATATCTTTTGACCCCTTTCTTCAACTGCAAGACCGAAATATTCTCAACGGCTATCTTCATGGGCATGCACGAGATAATGAAGGGCTTGGTCCCGTTGGCTCCCATCATCAGTAACATGCTAGCATACGGTACAAGCATGGTGTTGGTTTGCCTCAGGAATTCCAATCTAACTATTAACTCGAAGTCATCTATGATCACCACGCGTAGGTTGAATTTTCCTTTGTAAGGTCCAAGCTTCACTGGTACCTCTTTGGCTATCTCACCCACTGACTGAGGAGGTGAGTTGATAGCTTTGACACTACCTCTGCCCTTTCCTACAACTAGACCAAGGCGCTCCACCTGAGCCGAGGCTAAGTAGTTGTGGGTAGCACATGTGTCTATCATCGCCCGAATGAGTTTGCCATTTACCTTCATCTCGACGAACATTAAGGTCCTCTTTTGTTTAGGATGAGTCCTCTCATCCGCCTTCTTTTTTCCTTTTTTGGTGCTTGGGTAGGGGTCCTTCTTCTTACGGATACCAGCACTGGTTCCCGCTAAGGCTTTAGAAATGGAGCCAACAATTGCATTAAAGGCACCTACTGGTTCGGTCTGGTCTGCATCGTCTGTGTCGCCATCCGTCCCATCAGTAAAAGCTAGATGGGCGTTCATCTATGCATGTGGACACTCATTATTCCAATGTGGTCCGCCGCAATGACGGCATCCTGAAGGGGGCTTTCTCCCACGGTCATGGTTGTTTGATGCAGCACTATTGCTGCCTCAGGAAGGAGCCTTAGATTTGGTTGCACTCCGATCTCCCCCACTTCTGCTAGGGCCACCATTGCTAGGCTGGCCCCCTTTGAATCCCGCTCGGGCAGGTGGTTGAGGCCTATCCTTCCGAGCTTCCACTTGATAGTCCCCAAGGCATTCAACCGCTTGGATCTCCTTGGGTAGGGTATCTACCCTCTGTATTTGCAGCTCCATACGGGCATAAGGTTTCAACCCTTCTAGGGAGGTGAATAGCTTGTCTTTGTCCCTCATGTCATGTATGTTTAACATGAGCGCGAAGAATTTCCACACGTAGTCCTACACTAATTTGGTCTGGCGGAGCTCTCATAGCTTTCTCCTTGTATTATATTCAACATTTTCGGGGAAGAACTATAGGCGTATGGCAGCCTTTAGTACTGCCCATGTCTCGAGAGCATCTTCACCGACCCTGATGGCTTCGTACTTCACCCGCCACTAGAGTTTAGCATCACCCTGAAGATACATGGCAACAGTTGCTACCTTCTTACCTTTTTGTAGGCCCCCAACATCATCGAAGTACTATTCGATGTCAAAGATGAAGTTTTCCACTTCCATGGCATTGCTAGCTCCACTATACGACTTTGGCTCAAGAATTTTCAGTTTTTGTGTCGTGGAAGCGGGGTTCACAGCGCCACGATTTGGTTTCCACCTCCTCGAAGCAGGACCTGTAAAGCAGCATCGACAACATTGAGCTTGTCTGTCAAGTCATCAATAGTTTGTTGCATGGCAGTCACCCTGCCTGTCTCTTGTGCCCTTTAAGCTAAATCCTCGGGATGCTCCTGTTAGAGTCCCTCGAATTTGACAAAAATTTCGACTGCCTCTCTCAGAGTTTGCCGGTCTCCCTCGGAGTCGCGACTGATATTTTCTATGACAACTTCGTCCTGGAGCACCCTGCGGTCCAGGTCGTCCAACCTTTGCACTAGGTTGGTTCTTAGTTCAGGCACCATATCCATGATGAGCCGTAATCCGTCAACCGTCTATTCAATTGCCGCAATGCGGTCCCCATGATTCACCATGGTCAGAAATGGTGGTAATGACAATTCGTTCCCTCGTTTGATGTCGAACCTGGCTCTGATACTAACTGTTACACGGCGTCTTCCTGAGATTCCTTGGAAGGGCGACATAAGGCTAAGCAACTGATGTTAGTGCAGTTACTGTCCGCCAACTGAGGTCCCCTCCGTACGCTAGACGAGATTGTCAGTACCGTACGGGAAAACTAATGTCAAGAGCAATTGAGAGAACAAAAATAAGAGTTGAGAATGAGAGAAAGCTTGATTGCATTAATGAAAGCTATTACAAAAAGACAACGCGGTGTCGAGGGGGAGAGACACCAGTACAGAGAATCGTTTGCTTGCTAGAAATTTTTGAATGCTTGATCCCCCCTAATAATGCTTAAAAAATAAACGAAAGCTACAATACTAGACTTGATTAAGCTAGAGAAACATAATGGAAGTACATGAAATAAAACTACTCTATATTTACAATGAAAAGGACTTAGTTTTCTACAAGGTATAAATAGGTCCGTTGTCAGCAGTATTGTCTTTGACATCACGGTCTGCGCGCGCGACGCTATTGGCATCTGCCTGCGGCGGGGCGCTGGCGAGGGATATCGGTGGGACGACAGAGACACATGCACGCTTGTCACTTGGCGCGGCCAAGACCACGAGGCCGTATGTGACGCTAGGCATTGAAAGGCTTGCTAGGATGCCACGGGGCGCGCCCAAGGGGACATGGGGCATGGCTGGAAAGCCGCCCATGACATGCGCGTTGCGAGGCAAAACGCAAGGTGAACCATCTCACTGCAACCCTCGCGTCGCGAGCTCAAACGCGAGGAAGTCTAGCCGCCTCGCGCTGTAATGCGTCACACATTCTCGAGTTAGGCAAAGCCTTGTGAACTGAAACTTTTTACTCTTCCACATAAGGCTTATTTCATGTGCTGCTTTGTCTAATTTCAAATAATCAAAGCTTGATGCACAATTCCAAGCTTTGTCCAACTGCCTCTCTTAATTTTTATTTGTTTTCTTTTGTCTTCAATTGCATGGAAATAATCATGAACCATTCTTGTAGTGCATAAAATACACATAAAATCTCTATTTTGCTCCCAATTTCATCTTCAACGTACCTACACATAAAATAAACTCAATTAAGCACATATATAGTATAATTTAACATTAAAGCCCCTAAATGTAAGGTAAGTAATGCACTATATATTTATAGCCAAACATCAGACGATCACATAGATATTGATCTAACCGGATTACTAATGTCCAAATTAATAATCTTATGCTCAAGAACAAAATTTAGATTAAATTATAAGAAATTTTACTCTCATTATCATGATCTCAATCACGATGACAAGTCTCAAAATTTAATTAAAGACCTTATCAAATTAATCAAGCAATTAATAATAATGATAAAAGAATATCAAATGCCATATATATTTTATATGAAATAACGTTCACAAAAATATGTTCAAACCATCAAATATGAGATTGGATCTAGGACATATCTAATATATTCCTAATATCAACCTTTTACAAGTAATTGTTCTTCTAATTAATCATCTACCCAAAAACTTGAAGTATCATAATTTGTTTGTATTCGAGTTATATATAGTGATAATAAAAATATTTCAAACATTATATCAATCAATGTAGTTTAACCGGTAATAATATGTTACTTACTCTTACCATGCTAACATTTAATTTAGATAAAATGCATAAGTTCCTCCCTAAACTCGTTCAGATAATTCGGTTGAACACTAAGTGAATTATTTTTTGGCAAAAAAATAAAAAGATTTTTTTTTTATAAGCGCATAAATAACAAAAATAAATAAATAGAAAGGTGAACCTATATCTTCTTTCTCCTTCCTCCTCACCACCTCATCCCCCCCCCCCCCCCCAACACACACACTTCTTCGTTTCTTTTTCTCATCATAGATCCAATATTCTTAATACCTTTTTTGCTTCACAACTCAATTTAATTCCCTTCCATGATTCCATAACAAACACTTTTAAATCCACCGTTTCAATGTACGTATCTTTATCTAATACTCATAATTTCTATTACTATGGTCTCTTTATCTAATACTCAAGTTTCAAAGACAATAAATTTTAGTTTTTCTCAATCACTCGAGATTTGGTTTCCAAAGAATACAACTTTCATTCAAAATCCGTTAGCATTGGCAGAAAAAATTACCTAACAACATTGACAGATATTGGGTGGAAAAATTCCTCGAGCTAGCTTTTTTATTTTTGTCTCAGTCAATCTTCAACCTCTTTTATTCATCTCTCACCCTAGTTTTCTTTCTCTTGGCATCTTTGTCAAATACCGTTATCATTATTCAATCAAGATGAAACTCAAGATTTTGGTATGAACTGTGAAGTGCTACAGTGACCAGAGAAGTAAAAATTTGGGAAAGGGATTACAGAAAAAAGTGAAAACGGAATGAAAATAGAAATAATTTAAAAATGGAAAACGTAAAATTAAATGATGACATGGTAATGGTGTGGCAAAATTATAGGGAGAATGTAAATCACCTCCTACTATGCAACGGATTGTATATGCATAAAGGGGTATTAATTTCACTCTACATAATAATAACGGGTACATGAACACTCGTAGAGTTTGTTCAATCGAATTATTCGTACAAGTTTAGGGGGAATTTTATGTATTTTGCCTTTAATTTAAGTTATTTGCATTGATAGTATAAATTTTTTTGCACTATCAGCATAATTTAAACACGTGTTACTAGTTTTTCGAGTTATCAATAATGCTTATTGTAAAAAATTACATGTAATAAACGTTTAAGCTAGCACATGATTGAGTAAATATTTCTAGAACATTGCTGCATCGAACTTAATTAAACTCTACTTACTATAGACAGTTACTTGTAATTAGATTATACGTAACATGTAGTGTTCGTGAAAAAGTTTGCACTGTTAGTTTATAAATTATAAGATAAATCCTTTACTTAAACATGTAATCTACCTTGTGCAGACGCGTTTAAGAGGATGGATGTTTTCCAGAGGAATTAAGGCAAGATTTAAAGGGATTGATTGCCACTCATCTCAGTACTAAAGGAGAAGGCATAGTAGTGTCTAAATGGATATCAATCCGCACTGGCTCGTCAAACATTGCGACATCCTATCCGCAAAAACTTGCCAAAGTATTCCTTAAGGGGTGGGAATCTATACTCAAAGATCTCGCATTAATCGAATTTGATAAACTGCAACGCATTTACAACGAAGAAATACGTCAAGTTCTGAAGTAAGTTCTGTTCTTTCCCATTGCTTTAACTATATATCTTCTCGAAAAAGCATTTTTTTAGTACAATGTAACATGAATTCTTACATCCTACTATGTAGTGATCAGCCTGGTCACGTGTGTCTCTTTGTCATATTAGATGGAGGAAGGAACTTAATTTCTCGGACTCAAGACTTACATGGTATATGTGGTCCGTGGGAGCTGTGCCGGGTCCAACAATGTCCAAGGAACGAATGGAGCCAGTTAAACCAATCTCTCTTGTCTACTTAGTCGATGATATGTTTGATATTTATGGTACTCTCGACGAACTCGTTCTGTTCACAGAAGCTGTCAACGGGTAGGTACAATCTGAAAACTTTATATTTTAGGGTGTGTTTGGTATTACGAAGGAAAACATTTTCCCGAAAATATTTTTTAATTTTTCCACGTTTGATTGGCTTAAATATTTTGGAAAACATACATTTTCCAAAACTCCTTCTCAATCTTCCCCACCCTATTCCCCCATCTCACACCCCCGACACCCACCCACCAAACCCCACCTTACCCCCTCTCAACAAAAAGGCTTTTTTTTTAAAATTTTAATTTTTTTTGTCACCACCCACCCTGCTACCCCTCCCCCGCAAAAAAAAAATTAACTTTTTTTTTTGTAATTTCAAATTTCTGTTTTTTTCATTCTTCTGCATCCCCCTCCCCACCAAAAAAGAATTTACTTTTTATTTTTTTGCAATTTCAAATTAACCCCCTAACACCCCCCCCCCCCCACACACACACACATAAAAAAAGTTTTTTTTTTTTGTAATTTCAAATTTCATTTTTTTGTTTTTCTGCACCCCCTCCCTCCCTCCGAAAAAAAAATATTTTTTTTATTTATATATTTTCAATTTTAGTTTTTTCATCTTTCAGTTTACAGGTTCAAAATTTTACAAGTTATGAGTTCGAAGGTTTATGTGTTTGGAAGTTTACGGGTTTGAAAATTATAAAGTTTACGGGTTCAAAAGTTCGTTTTGCGTAAAAAGTAAAGCAGCACGTTAGTTCCTTTGGGTTGTATCAATTTTTAGAGACTTGGGGAAGGGGAGGGGTAGGGGTGGGGGGAGGGGTGAGGAGAGTTGCATAAAAAATATTTTCCTAAAAAAATATTTTCTACTGTCTAACCAAACATTAGAAAATATCTTCCACTCACCAACCAAACAAGGGAAAATAAGTGATAAAACTGCTCATTTTCCATGAAAACATTTTCTAGGAAAATATTTTCTATGAAAAACATTTTCCTTCGTACCAAACACACCCTTAACGTCCGTTTGTTTTAGATTAACAAGATTTCATTTAGCTAATAAATTTAAAATACAAATAAAAAGTATTTCTCCCTCCGTTAGATGGGAAATCTCTGCTATCGAGCAACTACCAAACTAAATGAGGATGTGCTTCATGACTTTATATGAGACAACAGAGCATATTGGTCTTGTGGTGTATAAAGAGCATTGGTCGAAGGGGTGCACATAGGTCGGGTTGGTTCGGATTTTTCAATTACCAAACCAAACCAATTGTATCGGGTTATTAAATCTAAAGACCAAACCAATTGTGTCGGGTTATTAAATCTAAAGAGCAAACCAATAAAAGTCGGGATTTTTTCGGGTTTTTTTTATAAAGTCTTCATAGCACAAAATATAGAATTTATGCTCCAAATATTTCTTTAATCATTGTAAGACGAAACTATATAAGGTATTTTTCAATAAAATAACATTAATATGAGATGAGTCATGGCATTGTACTAAAATATTCAACAATCAAGATAATAAAATCGCATAAAATAAATATTATTAATAAGCCATAATGAAAACAAACACAATTTAAAATTACTAAGTTGCTAAAATAAATACGACTAATAAGTACTAATTATTTACATGACTAAATATTAAAAGAAAAATAAGTTATGTATTTTATCTAAACCATGGGAAAACTAAAAAATAGATATTTAACACTTTTTTCATTCATAGTACTATTGAATTGAATGTCTTTTATTAGCATTAGTATTGATTTAATTTTGGTTTAGGATTTATTTGATTTATTACAATTTAAATTTATTGGAGCATCCAAAATTATAAGTGCAAGCTTGAAATAATACGTTAAAAGATAAAACTATGAAAAAGCTTAAGAAATATTTATAAACTACACTACAATAAATATTCCGATGTATTAAACATATTTAAAGCTTCTATATATATATAATGTCGGTTGGTTTGGTTTCGGTTTGACTTTTTTCAGTTAAAACCAAACCAAACCAATTATGGTTGGGTTTTTTTTCTAACACCAAACCATAGTCAGGTTTTTTTTCTCGGTTTGACTCGGATTATCGGATTGGTGCGGTTTGTCGGTTTCATTTGTACACCCCTAGGTCGAACCATACTGACCACTTGAGAAAAGCTGTATGTTTTTGACAAACTTGTAGTAGTACTAATTACTAAAGTATTTGTAAAAATACCACTTTATTTAAGCTGATCTATTTAAAATTATCGTAGTGGGCAAGTTTGCACGATGCATGTCTGGAGGAAGCTAAATGGTTTAATTTTGGAGATATGCCAGCAGCAGATAGGAGTAGTTAAAGAATGGGATAGTATGTTCAGGGGTGCCTATGGTGCTTATCAACCTTTACTTTCTCTTGGGGCATGGAGCAGCAACTAAATATTCTTCAAATGTCTTGGCTAATGTACAAGGCATGATATCTTCCATTGCCCAAATTCTTCGCCTTCTAGATGACCTCGGGAATGCTCAGGTAAAAAGATAATGGTTTTCAATTTCAAATGATTGTTTTTCTTTTTACCTACTATACCCCTAAAGGATCAACAATAGTTCTTCACTTACCTCCACTGTAACTTGAACCTTGGATCTACTGATTACCTCCACTGATTCTCAAGTTCAGTGGCGTATGCGAGATTTTGTTAGTGGAATCGATCTATTGTCCCAATTGACTTGTAAGTGAAGTCTAGAGTTATAGTATTAGTTTTGAAACTTTACTTCCTGTGTTGAAACTTAATTTATGTTAATTTTTAACTGGTGTTGGCCTGTTGTATATGTGTATAGTATTTTCTGGAAAAATGTTACTCACACACCCATATGTAAGGAAATCTTTTTGCCAAGCGTTGTCACATGGCACCCTTTCTAAAGGGTGTCTTTATCACTGATGATTAAGTGGAGGTGTGTCACCAAGCCAGGGAAAGGTTAACCATCAAATTATATTCTCCAATTTTTCTTCTAATTCCTAGTTTTAATTGTTCTGTAGGACGAGCAGCAAGAAGGGAGTGATGGATCGTATATAGAGTACTTGATGAAAGAACAACATGGCTTAACTACTGAAGATGCAAGGCAACATGTTATTGACATGGTTTCAAACATATGGAAAAATCTTAACAAACAATGCCTATCACCAACTCCAATTCCATTCTCCTTTCAAAAGACATGTCTCAATGTAGCCAGAACGGTTCCTATGATGTACATATATGATGAGAATCATCACCTTCCTGTTCTAGAAGATCGTATAAGGATAATATTTTGTGACAAAGATGTGGAGACTCACGATTATGCACATAATTGAGTTCTTTGGCAACATGAAAAATCATATCTATAATTCAAGGATAAAAAGATGGTCAAGCGCAAGGGTATCTTTTACCTTAAGTATAGCACGAAATTAAGATAATGCATATGGTTTTTACTTAAGTTAGTTTTACTCAAATCCATAATGCTTAGGGATATGCCTTATCTATTCTAGTTAGATGTGTAGAGGTATTAGTCAAGTCCCTTCCACTTTGTCTATTTCCCTTTTGCCTATAATTTTCGGCAACCCAAGTTACCAATTCAAAAAAAAAAAAAAAAAAAAAAAATCGGCAACCTATTGGTGATTGTTTAAAAATAAAGTTGAATGTATTAAGTCAACAGACTTCTCATATATGTTGATGATGAAAGTGTGAATTGACGGAAATCCTCAGAATTTCAAATCTTCTTTCATAGCAGATTAAAAGGTATTATTATTGTTGCATTGAAGTTAATAATGACATAGACCTACAGTGAGATTTGAGTTTATACTGCTGAAAGTTTTATGGCTAACCCTTCAACCTACTACGGTTGACCTATTGTACTGAGTGTATTGTTTTTTAGTCAGTCCAATTGAACTGGGTGTATTACAATCTTCTTTTATTTTTCACAATCGAAAATCTTAAGAGAGCCAACTGGGCACGATTTGAAGCTCGATAAAATTAGCATTCCACTTTGCTATTTTTGCCCGTGGCAGAGTTCGAACTTGTGACGCGAGCCTAAACACACACATCATACGTTGTGTTCTTGCTACTGAACCAAAACCGGGGAGCCTGGGTTTTCTTATAAATCTTTTGCCTCTAATATAGGTGCCTATGGTGCTAACACTAATTATCTTTCCTTTAGTTATAATGCTCCTACCAACAGTGCTAACATTATCAGCTGATCTGGAAGCTTTCATATCATTGATATACCTCAAGCCCAGGATAAGATTCTTTAGCATGGTTAATTAAGACTGGCAAATTCGTTTTGATATATTCTGCAGTTAACATAACAATGGACCTAAATAGCTAATAGCAAAACTTTTATACGTTCAGTTGAAGCATTCCTCAGAACTTATACTCTTATTAAATCATGAGGGCAGTTTATACAACAACAACAACCCAGTATAATCCCACTTAGTGGGGTCTGGGGAGGGTAGTGTGTACGCAGACCTTACCCCTACCCCAGGGTAGAGAGACTGTTTCCAAATAGACCCCCGGCATCCTTCCCTCCAAGAACTTCCCACCTTGCTCTTGGGGAGACTAGAACTCACAATCTCTCGGTTGGAAGTGGGGGTTGCTTACCATCAGAGCAACCCCTCTTGTCAGCAAGAACAGCAGTACAAGCAAACAGCACATATATAAAAGCACATAACTATTGGCGCAAAGGCAACAAAAGCTTATACCGGAATCGCTTATATGATTTGGCCAAGTCCACCAGCTCCTTTGCATCTTCAAGCTTCGAATGCTCCGCCATGTCATCAACTACCCTCTGCATTGTTGCATTATGAACACTAACTTTTGAATTCATAGCTTTCTTACACAAGTCAAGTGCAAAATCAAGATTAACCTTGTCACAAGCAAAATGAATGAGCATCCCAAATGTTGCATTATCCGGATAACGCTCGTTTTCCACCATTTTCTCATACCATCTTTTTGCCTCCTCCAAGTTCCTATCATCCACAAACATTTTGATCATCGTGTTATAACTCAAAGCATTCGGGATGATGTCTTTCTTCCCCATCTCCTCAAACAACTCAATCGCCTTGTTAACCTGGTTATTCGCAACTAAACCTCGTAATCTGATGTTGTAACTCCACAAGTCAGCAACAATGTTTTTCTTTTGCATCACTACCCACAAATCCTCTGCTTCAGAAAATTTTTTACAATCATGATACGCGTTCAAAAGCGTATTGAAAGTCACTTTATCAGGTTTAATCCCCTGATTTTCCATCTCCTCCATTACACTGACAGCAGAATCCAAAGAACCAGCTTTACATAATGCCTTAATCAAGGTATTATAGGACACTACATCACGCTCAATCGATAACTCCTCAGGTAATTCCTGAAACAACTCTCTCACAGTGTCGTACTTTTCTGCCCTAACGCAGGCTTCTAAAAGGGCATTGAAAGCGTAAACAGTTCGTTGACATTTTAAGTTTGGCATTTCGTCGAACAATTTACGGGCATGTTCATACATTTTTGCTTGGCCGTATAAGAGTATGAGGCGGGAGACAAATAACTCATTGTTAATTTCTGGGTATTGTTTTTGGTGCTCAAGAATGTCTTCGATAGCGGAAGAATTATTGTCAAGGCGGCGAATGGCGGTTTGATAGTTGGAGTTATGGCGTCGGAATTGAGGGGATTCCGACGATTTTTTGAAGTTGTTAATTATAGTTTGGAGTTCTTGTTTTTCGGTAAGTTTAGGTGTGAGCTTGGTGGATTTTAAGAAGGTTGTTTTGGGCTTGTCAGTTTTAAGCTTGATGGTTACTTTTTGATTCTCCGTAAAGATGCCGTAAAGCCGGCGATAAAGGGAAGAAGAAGACATGTGAAATGTCGCTAGATTAGAATTTCGTAGTTGAGGTTTAAACCAATTAGGAAAGTGGGCTTGCTCTATATGAAGCCCGGTCCAGAATATGGTCTAAATGATCCCGTCTTATCCCTTACTTTTTCGAGAAACATTTCAGAATTAGCTATTTGTAGCTACCATTTACTATATTACTTTCTATAATTATGTTTTTAGATTTTTTTAGAGTGTATTCGTATTTAAGCTACTATATTCATGAATAAAGTAACATTTCTAGGCGTGAAACAAGGGATTAAAGGTAGACAGAATTTTGTATTCGACTATATTCATGGCGTGAAACATGAGATTACAGCTGGACAGTTTATTGTATTCGACTGTACTCACGGCGTGAAACAAGGGATTACACTATTTTTAAACGGAAAGTGAATCAATTAACATAATAGACTCCTAATATAACTCAACAAACTCAATTATAACAGACAAATTTTGTATTTCCAGTTATAAAAAGATTCTCAACCGAAAAATACCCCTAAAACATAGTAATCTTCAGAGAAATTATATAATACATCTAAATACATAAATTATATTAATTAAAAAAAATATATATGAATACATTCATGGAATATAACGAGACAGTGAATACAATGAAATACATAGAATACAGCGGGATACATTGAAATACAATGAAAAAAGACAATGAATACAATGAAATACATAGAATACAACGAGATACATTGAAATACAATGAAAAAAAGATAATGAATACATTGAAATACAGCGAGATACATTGAAATATATTAATAGAAAATACAAGTTCCATTACAGCGAGAAAATATCTGTCAAAATCTTTCCTTCTTCCATTGCTTTTTCAAGAGCAATTGTCTGTAAATGGCGACAATTTCACTGTCTTTTGTTTGACTGTGTCGACTTTGTGTACTCTTTTAGTAAATAAGAAGATTAGACCTGAGAGAGAAATTTCACGACTTCTTCTCTTTCTCCAGCGAGATTAAAATTCGACTGTGAATGAGATTGGGTGGCTGAGGGCGGCAGTATCAATGAATAACGACCACGGTAGAAATGGTGACGGTGACAATTGCTCCAGCGTTCGGCAGATGAGAAGATATCAAGAAGTAGAGAGAGAGGGAGAATATATACGGGGTAGGGGATAGGAGAAATTTGAGGGGATATGAGAGAGAAAAATAGTACAAAACTTATTTTATGGCTTAAGAATAGAAGGCGATCATAAATAAATATTTGGCTATAAAAAATCAAAAGTTAGTTATGGAATATAATTTTTTAAAAGGATATTTATTTAAAATAATAAGGTATCAACATTTGCTATAGGAGGTAATTTATGCTACTTTTTCACTAGTCACAACTCCCCTTCTAAATGGCCAACAACTACCTTGGTAACAACAAAAAATTTGCAATTATATTATAGGGTTAATTCTTCATTATATTATAATATAATAATATAATTTAATTTAAATTTCAACTATAAAAATTAAAAGGAGTCAAAGAATCAAGTCTGAACATAACAAAATTTATAGGAGAATTCAGTTCGTGTTGGTTTATTGCCCTTCAGTTTATTTTTTTTCATGTTAACTATATTCTATATGTATGTGAGTGTTGTGTAAGTATATTTTGGTTTGCATCTGTCCATTGTTTGGGTTAGGGCATCTTTTTGTGAAGTGTCTTTTCATTTATTTTGATTATTGATTAATAATTTCTTGGAACTTAACTGACAATTTTAAAGTTTTGTCAACAACTAACCTCTTCTGTTTGCAAAATAAAGTCGACTTTCTTGAATATTATGAAATTTTACGTAATATTGATATATTGTCTTGTAAACACTTACACATCATCGTATAAAAAGTGTTAGCAAATTTAATAAAATTTTAGGTTCTAATTTAGATTGTAGAAAACTTCTTTGGAAAAAATATTGAAAAGGATAAAGGGATGGGTTAGGATGGCTGTTTTGAGGCCCTTTGAAAGTGGCGGAGCTGATGCAAACGGCCGTTTTCCTCCATTACTCGTTGACAAACTATAGGTATGAATTCTCAAGTCCTATTTCAAGGAAACATATTATAATAACATACTTTTAAAATTAAGGATTCAATACTATTAATTCAATTAAGAGATATATATAAGGGATATGAAATGTTGCAAATTTGGAAAAAAAAAAGTATTCATGTAATTTTCTAAAAGCAGTGGTAACTTATTTAAATAAGTATTAAATAAGTTGTATTTTGTGTAAATTCCTCATTTTTTCACATGCGGGTTAGAACGCCAAATGGTAAAAGAATAATCTCAGGGAAAACCCACAATATCCTCTTGTTTATTTTGAAGCCAAAAATAGAGAGGTCAATGAAAAATCATAAGCACCCATTAAACAAATAAAATATCAACAAAGGAAGCAAAACAATTGGCCAGATTACAAAACTATAGAAGATTCGTTTGACACATGAACAAGCTCGGAAGGTTGTTTATATTGGTCAGGGGCTGGTGCTGTCCCATACTGCTTAGTTGCAATTAGACTTTTCCTTAACATGAAGACTACCTTCGTGATCAACCATCCTGGCTCCTGCTATCCCATTTTTGTCCATCTATTGTGATCTTCACATTTACCAAAACATCTACATTGTATGGGAAAATCACGCTGCCTTGGGGGCCATAATATTCTGTCCTTTTCCGATAATAAATCTTCTATTTCACATATGCATACATAAATGGAAATCTACGAGTCACCTTCGAGAAAGATGCCTTATTCGATGACAACTCGAGGAATACGAACCTTCCAACGGTTAATTACATGTCCTGGTAGAGTGTGAAAATCGAATCAGCATGTATGAAGTAATAAGTTTTTTGATACATAAACAGCTTTGCACCTGACTGAAAGAGCATCATCAGTAACAAGCAGAACATAGCAAACATGCTTCTTTCCGTGTTGTAAGTATAGTTTCCTTTGGCAAACTGGAACCAATAGAATATCCAAGCTATTTACTACTAGGTCAAGCCAATTATAGGAACCATAACAGTCAAAATGTAACATACTTAACGGAAATGCAACAAGCTAAATTTTCTATAGAGCACCCGAGCATTCCTCAGACCTTTTATCAACTTCATCTTTAAGGCAAGATCAAGCTTGTCAAGTAAGCGATCAAAAGATTAAAACATAGTTGAAACAACTAGTTATGCAAAGGCAAGGAAAGCTCATACTGGAAGCTCTTACAAGACTTGGCCAACTTAACCAGCTCTTTTGCATTTTCAATCTTAGAATGCTCAACCAAGCCATCGACAACCCTCTGCATTAAACAATTATAAATAGCTTTGAATGATTTGATTGCTTTCTTGCACAAGTGCTGTGCAACATCAAAATTATTGGCATCACAAGCCAAAGTAATAAGCATCGTAAATGTTGCATAATCCGGAAGGCATCCATTTTGCATCATCTTCTCATACCACATTTTAGCCTCCTCTAGATTCCTCTCAGCAACACACATTTTTATCATGGCATTGTAACTGAATGTGTCCGGTTTGAAACCCTTGTTAACAATCTCCTCGAAGAACTGAATCGCTTCTGAAACCTCATTAGCTTTAACCAAACCATTTAATTTAATATTATAACTATAAAGGTCAGGGACTATATGTCTCTTTTCCATCACAGCCCACAAATTTTCAGCTTCAGAAAACCTTTTACTTTTATGAAATGCGTTTAATAACGTATTACAAGTCACAATATTCGGCTTGATCTCATGCTTTTCCATCTCATCCATAAAATACACGGCAGAATCCAATGAACCAGCCTTACATAATGCCTTAATGGCAGTGTTATAGGACACTAGATCAGGCTCAATTGACAATTTCTGGGGCAATTCGCGAAATAACCCGCCAATTTTATCATATCTCTCTGACTTAAGACATGCCTCCAAAAGGGCATTGAAGGAAAAGACAGTGCGCGGACATTTTAATTGAGGCATTTCGTCGAACAGCTTACGGGCATTATCATACATTTTGGCTTTGCCATAAAGAAGAATAAGACGGGCGACAAAGTACTCATTACGAATATCTGGGCAGTGTTTTTGATGCTCGATAATATCTTCAATGCCGGAGAAATGGTTGGCGTCGGCAAGTTGGCGAACGGTAATTTCATAATGGAAGCGTTGGCGTCGAAATTTGGGGCATTCCGATGATCTTTTAAAATAATCTACAATTGCTTGGGGTGTGCGACAGTTGGGTCTTGAAGAAGTAATGGTGGCTTTTGTTGTTGTGATATCTATAATTTTGGTGGGTGCAGTGTTGTTTCCGGCGAGGAGACGGCGGAGAGGTGAAGAAGTAGACATCTGATTCGCTGATTTTGGCGCTGAGTACCACTTCGCCAGATTGATCTACAATGTTACCATTTCTTACCTTATGTTTATCAACGTAAGTATTGCATCCGGTAGTATTTTTATGTAACTAATCTTAGTGTACACGCGTGGCGTGTGTATATCATTATATAAATATTATATTAAAATTATGTTTAAATTATAAATTATTTAGTGATAGCTTTGTAAGTGATAATATTGGACCTGAATAGGTAACTCGAAGAAGTAAGAAACTTTGTCGCATAAAAAGTCATCCATCATCATAGTCACTTTAAACTTTGTCTCAGTTTTATAATTTTGTTGCTTCAATTTCACAAGTTATCAAATTATTCCCTTTTAGTTTAGCTAAGACACATAAGCCCTTGAATACTTAAGAGTTTTTGTGCAAATATTTTTGGAAAGTTATACTCAAGTTCATCCGAGAATACACAAACATGATCAACTACACTTTTATTATTATGTAATTATGGGAAGTGGTCTAACTAAACGACACATGACAAGTGTAAATTAAAAAATAATGGTCTATAATGTAAATACCGGGTGTGAGAACCTTTAGTAAATAATGGCACAAATGAGCCAATAGTGTACGATCAGTGGCATGAATATATCTCATTTTTAACGGGTGGCATAGATATGCCATTTTTTAAAGTTTGATAACATATTTGAGTCTTTTTCCATAACTCTAAATTGAAAATTGAATTTTTTGATCTTTAAAATTTGTGAATAAGAGGTGGTGCTATAGCTCATAAAAGAAAATTGATAAAATAAAAATATAAAGCCTAAAAATAACTAATGTTAGTTAATATTTTAGAACAAGTTATTGTTTGTTAGGATGAATGCAAAGATAAAAAATAATTAATAACAACTCATTTAGGATATATTTTGTCCCTACTGTTTCATCATTGTTATGTCAAGTTAGCAATTTTATCAATCTGAATATTAATACTATATTAAGAATTTTTTCAACTTAAAAAATAATTCTTTTTATATGATAAATTTAAAAAGAATTGAGAGTTATATTTCCAAAGGGTACAAATAAATATCTTCCTAACATTTTACTTTTAAATCTTTGTTTTATAGAATTATGTGTGTCATTGACTTTTATCAACCATGCCTTTTCTCTCTTTTATCAATTTTTAATTTTTATTATTGAATATAATTTTCTAATATCATACAAAAAATAGATGAACAAAAAAAAACATTATTTAAGTAGAAGACTAAAAGTTATAAATGAATAAACGACATGTTTGTTTTAGACTACTCTTTCCAAGTATTCAAATAGATGACTCTAAAATTTGTACTCAGAATTAATTATTGTGTTTCACCTAAATAAAATTTATTTATTTACTAAAATTGTGATGTTATTAAAATTAAAGAATACAAGTTGAATGATATAGACATGATGTTTATTATTTTTGAACCTAACCTAAGTCAAAGAAACTAAGCCTAAACAAATAACAAAGCAAATTAATTGTGAAGTAAAAAATAACTTGATTGTAAATTTTCTAAATATTAAAAGTTCTTATATAATTAAATAAGGAAAGACTTAGTAATCTAAATTTTAGTATTTTAAAGTGTTAAATATTTGGAAAATAATAAATGACTATTCCTAAATATTAGGAAAATGATCAAATTACTATTTTATCCAATATGAACTCTATTTTAAAAGGGTAAAAAAGATGAACTACATTTCGCCAAGGGCTTTCGTACTTTTAATATAACTAGTCATAGAGTACGCGCGTTGCGCGTGCACTCTATTTTAATAGGTGCTAAAATTTTAAAAATCATATGATTATTAGTATTAGAAAATATGATTGAGTCATAAAAAAGTTTAAGAAAAAATATAAAATTATAAAGTTGGTAAATATTGAATTTTAATCGATTATAATCTCCTGTGTCTTTCTTGTATAGAGTATTGATTTGACATGGAACCATAAACTCATATCATGAAACCATAAAATCATATTTAATTTTATGATTATGTATGTCCCTTAACTGCTATAAGGATTTGTATGCTTCAGTTGTGATTTTTTTGTGAAAACAAATAGGAGAATATTGCATGCTTAAATTTTTAATAATTTTTCGATATGGAGGAGCTTCTTTGTCTGTGACATTGAAGGAATTATAGGTATATTATATAGTTCAAATAAGGTCTATGAAAAACGAGCACGTTACCAGAGATATAGCATGTACAATGGTTATCCTTAAATCTCATACCTGAGAGAGGCAATAGCGTGAGTGGATTCTGGCGTCGACCCTACCTTATGAGTCTTCCGACTATAACAGTTCCGATGATAGGCTAACATATCCCTGCGATAGAGATTATATTCATGCCCTTTTTAAAACATGGGCAATATAACACTTGTAAGACTTTCATCAAGGCTATATTGACAGTTTGCATTTTATATATATATAAACATGTACATTACAAAATAATAATCAGAACACTTACGTACAAGTATGCCTGATAAAATAAATAGAAAATGACTATTAAAGTAAATACAAGATAAAAAGAACATAAAAATAAAAACTTATCTAACATATGCTTGAAGATTGGATTAAGACCAGCCAAGGGCGTCTCTTCCATAAAGCAACTGCTTTAGGCTCCACATTTATGGAGGCCCCATTTTTTGTTACACCTAATAGGTTATGTATACATTTAAAAATAATCTGTGAAGTGAAAAAGTTTGATTTCTTTCTTTAACAAATATAGAGAAGAAGGATTTGCAACTGCTATGATTTTTGCAAAGGAAATTGCACTTGAAATAAATATCGAACCCGAATTTCGTATGAAACGTGTGATGTATAAGAAGTAACAATTTGATGAGGATGTTGATAATGAAATCTCCACATCTTTCGATAAGTCCTTTAGAGGACGGGTTATTCACATTTCATTTGATGGTCATAGGCAAATTGAAAGTTAAGCAATGGGATTCCCCGGGGAAAAAATAGAGATGTCTCCTATGTTAACCATTGATTACTTTTATATAGTATACAAGGCTAATTTTTCACTTCAAAATATATTTGAACAATTCGAAGCATATGAAAATATTTTTGGTTTTCCATTTAGTGGTAAAAACTAAGATCACTAGATGATGAAAATTTGAAAAAATATTATCTTTAATCTTGAATGTTCCTTAAAGCATAATAATCAATTCTATATTGATGGTTTAGATTTATTTTTTTGAATTAAAAGTATTAAGGAAAATAGTACAATTAGAAAATAGTAGTTTAATTGATACACTCAATCAAATAAAAAGATTTAATTCTTTTCCAAATTCCTATATTGCTTATGGAATAATGTTAATAACTCATGTTACCATTGCTTCAGTGGAAAGAAGTTTTCAAAAATTAAAATTGATAAAATCTTACTTAAGTTCAACAATGTCTCAAAAGAGGTTAAATGGATTGGCTATATTGTCAATTGAGAAAGACTTATTAGGAGAAATTAATTATAAAAACTTATTAATAATTTTGCATCTAAAAAAAAGCTAGAAAAATAGATTTAAAAAATTAAGGCCCCTTATAAAATTTGGCTTTAGGCAACAAAATTCGTTGGGTCGCCCCTGAGACCAGCTAAAAAATATCGGCTCAGTGAGCCGAAGAAGAAGAATCAAGTTGTTGAATTGTAGGCGAGCTGAATTTTTTTTTGATAAGTTAAGTAACGATTTTATGAATAAGTCAAAAACAAATTTTATTGCGCAGAAGTAAAAAACTAAAATCGCTTTTAAATAAAATATGTCTCACTTTAGTTCCTCAACTGACGCAATGTAGAAAGTACTCTCTCCGAGTTTGATGTGCAGCAACTGAACGGCGAGGCCAAGAAGCTTTCACTGTGAAACTTTCATATTTACCAGTATGGTTCTCTAACCGGGAACAAGCTTTTAAAGGACCTCTTCCATGAAATAAATCAAATTATCCCCCAAACGAATTCCTTCTTTAACTTTGAAACCTAATTTTTAGACAGTTCAAGTAAGGAAAAAAAATATAAAAGGTAAAGTATAATTGATTTTAAGACCTAAATATTAGAATATCATATTTAGTTCAAGTAAGAAAACATTTAGTAACTAAAATTTTAATTGATCTCTAAGTCCTAAATATTAGGAAAATAATTGAATAACTAACATTTTATATTTTCTTTTTAGTAATTTAATATTGTAAGAATTAGTGATAATATTCATTTTAACTGTCTCACAAGATATTTATTTATAGTTCTTAGAGCTGTCAAAATGGGTTTGGCCCATGAGGCCAGTCCAACCCAGCCCGCTACTTGGGTAGGGCTGAGTTGAGATTGTTTTAACCAATTTAAAATTGAGGCTTATAAGCCCGGCCCAAATCACATCGCTGACCCTTGAGGCTTGACCGAGGCTGGGCCCGGGCTGACCCGTGGGCCAAAAATTAATTAAATTCATATTTAAATATTTTAAAAAAAGTAAAAACTAAAAAAATATTAACTATAATCCATATTTTCCACCCTTAGAATTCTCATTTATCCTTCCATATCAACTAAAATTTATATTTTTGATATGCATGTAGTATGACAAGATTAATTTTTCTTTTGCTTAATTTAACAACGAACTAGAAAAGTTTTAAGTGGCCAATAGTAATTTTTTCAAAAGAAATATTATTTTAAGTGTCCAATGATCAATTTAGTTACTTTAATATATTATTAATTATTAAATTGCTCTTCAGTATAGAAAAAGGTCAAGTTTTAATACCTAAAGAAAATTGAAAAACACTAGCAAATTTCGTGAATTTTAAAAATTTCATGGACTATAATGATAAAATCAACAAATAATGTTAAACCTATTAAAAAACCTTTAACATATAAACTCATCGAAGTTCTGCCTGAATCTAAGGAAAGTGTAAGAAAAGTATTAAAAAAAGATATTCATGTAACGTTAAAAAAAAAAGAACTAGAGATATAGAGAATTTGCATTTCAATTACGAGATTCCTTATCAAATATCAAGATTCTTGTACACTCTAAATAAACAGAAGTCGTTCATACGATTAAAAGATTATGCCACGAAAAAATATCTAAAAATTTGAAGAAATATTTTTTTCTAAAAAAGTTGAAGGGCCGGCCCGCCCTAGCCCGCGGCCCTCTTAAGGCTGGGTTGGGTTGACCGTTTTAAGGCCCATATAGATGGAGGGCTAGCCCGTCCTAGCCCACCAAATTTAAAGCCCACGAAGCTTGGGCTGGGTTGGGCTGGGCTAGCCCATTTTGACAGCTCTAATAGTTCTTTTAGACTTTTTATTGGAGTGCAATTGTTTTCCTTAGAATCTAATATAAAATCATCCTCGGCAGTTTTGTATTTTCAAGATTTAGTGTCATTTTATATGTCTATAGCAATTTTTCATTATTCAAATTCACAGATTTTATCTTAGGTTCCACAATGATTACTTATTAGTCTTTGTTCTAAACCAAATATAAACTAAACGTGTATGAACTGGAGTTATAATTTTGTTACATAGTTTGAATAAATAATAAATTTATATAAGGTAAGAATTTAATTGATATTAAGTCCTAAATATTAGGTCTTCTTACATAGTTTAACAAAGGAACAATTAGATAGTGTAAAAATTTAATTGATTTTGAAATTCTAAATATTCGAAAAATAATAAAATGACTATTTTGTTCACTGTGAATGTTATTTTTAAAGGGCAAAAAAGATGAAGACATTTCGCTAAGGGTCTTCGTGCTTTTAATATAAAATATAGATATAGATATAGATAGATAGATAGATAGATAGACAGACAGATAGATATAGATTTTTGTATAAATAGATTTTTACTTTACATGCGATTCTTTGTTTTTAATTTGTGATGTGAATAGATTTTTGAAATGAATTTAATTTCACATAATAGTCTAAAAAATATTTGTATATCAGTGTAATCTAACTTGTCTCATAGTTACGTGTCTAATTTTCACATTACTAATTCTGTTTATTATCAATAATTATTTGTAGTTATTTTTTCAATAGCTTGATAGAGTAAATTCTTTTACACCATCAGTACTTTGACATAAATTCTTTTTATCTTAAATTTGAACTCCTTTTGTCTTTAGACTTGCTAATAAATGCAAGGTGAAAAGAATGAAAGCGGAAAAATAACATGTAGTATTTGGAACAAATTAAGTTGTAGTTTTTAACGAAAAAGAGTAACAATCAGGGCTAAAAATCCCTCATTTTCTTGGTTAACCCACAAAATAGCGATATCGTGTTTTATGATAAACCTTGATTACCAAGTGGAACATGCCATGTAAATATTCTGAAAATGGATAGTGAAGTCAAAGATATACCGGTTAAAGTACAGAATACATGCTTGGAATAACATAAACTTTTTCTAACACAAAATTAGGTTGTACTTAAGATATTATTCTTGTCGGCAGTGAAAAAGTGAAAGCAGAATTAAAATTCTGCTTTATTCAAATTGATAAATGATTGTGTGGAATCTCTTACACTAGAACTGAAACTAGTATCACCTGATTTGGGATTCCTGGTGGCTTGATAGTGTTATTCAGTTGAACAATGACCTAATCATGGCCGACAAGGCATTTGCTAAAGTTTATAAGTGTTTAGTCCATGAATTTGATCACTAGTTGGTCAAATTCATCTATACTATATTAAAAGCGCGAAAGCCCTTAGCGAAATATCGTTCACTTTTTTTACTCTCTTAAAATATAGTTTATACTAAACAAAATAATTATTTAATTATTTTCCTAAAATTGAGTTATTTAAAATCAACTAAAATTATGGCTATTAAATCTTTCCTTATTTGAATAATGTAGGAATTCCTAATATTTAGGAAATTAAAGTTATTGAGTAAAATTATACTTACAAAAATACTTTTCTTAGCAATAATTTTGCAAAGTAAACTATATTAAAAGTTGAACTTTTAAGTTAATTATTTAAAACACGTAATATTAACCATATTAAAAGTTATATTAGATGTTAAACTCTTTGCATTATACAAGACTTCTTAGATCAACTAATATTGTTTTTTTGTGATTTTTTAAACATGAGTATTTTTTAGGAGTTTGAAATTTTAAAATATTTTGATCATTAACTCTTTCTTTATTTGAACTAAGTAAAAACCACTAATATGTACCAACTCAAAATATATGTAAATCCCTAGCCCAACATTTTGAACTTTATAATATTTCTAATATACTACTTATCAAGTTAACCCATTCATACCAATCACTCAATTTTCTCTTCCTCCTTTATAATATCCGGTGATGAAAAGTTAATGATGTAAAGGTTAAACCTCAATGTCTTTAAAATTGCATTCTTCCCAAACTCATGAAAAAAAATAAGGAATATGAAGATTTGTCCAAAACGAGAATTTACTAACACAACTTTAAAGTTACATGATAATTTTATTACATTAATAATCTTGAACTTATAGTAAAAAATATTTCAGATTTTAAACGAGAAATACAAGATGTGGTCAATAAGAGTCAATTGCACTAATAATTTTGAAAATATAACTGTCCAAAGTAAAATATTATATCGATATTTTACCCTTTGAAAATAATTTTTTATTGAACAAAATTATAATTACAGTTAAATATAAAATTTTGGATGAGTTCATACTAAGAATTTGAATAAAAATAAATTACTTTTTAAAAAACAAATAATTAAGTTCTTAAAACTAATAGTAAAATAAATTCAATTCACTTCTTTTTAAAACTATTCATATACAAAAATTTATTTTTCAAGTTGATAAAACTCATATGGTACATATATTTTAATTTTCATAAGAAAGATACCGGCGAAAAGAAAAATTAGAGATAGAGAAAAGTTGATTATATCAAGTTGGTTAAGTGCAAATTTGAAGCGATAAGGATAAAATATTAAAAGACAAAATGTATTCTAAATGAGTTGTATTTTTTCTTCATTCATTATTATAAAGAGTGACAACTCTCTATATTTTTTATATATTATTTCTTGTAAAATATTAACTCAATATTGGCGGAGCAAACGAGAAAACAAGAATAATAAGGCATTCGATGACTTATGTGATGACATATTACTTTTTTCTATTTTTTATTTTACAACCCAGACATATTATGTACTATATATAAGAAAGATAGAGAGAGATGTTTTTCCAAAATCGTATATTTATGAATATAGGATACACGCGCAAAATGCGTGCTCTAAGACTAGTTAACTGAAAAGTTCAGATAGTGTTGAAGTAAGTAGAATGATAACCATGCATCTCTACGAGCAATGGCAGACCCAAAATTTTATACAAGCGGGTTCATAAAAAAAAATAACAAAAGGTATTAGTATAAGTAGTGTTGGCCTGTTGGTTATGACAAGCATATAAGGTTTGATCACTTTTTTTCTTTTTAAAACAATCTAAAAACAAAGTCATTTTAAAATCTGCGCTCTGTTGTTTTAACAAAGTGAAAAATACTTTTAAAAAGATATAAAAAAAATTATATTTTTTTATTTTAGCAGTTTATCTTAATTTAATAAATTTTACTTCAAGAAATTCAGTTTAAAAAAATATTACTAGCTTTAAGATATTCATATAAAATCTAGAATGTTTCTTGTTTTTATGTTATAAGTTGTTATTTCTAAACAAAAGAGAATAACAAAAATTATAAATACTAAATTAGTTCCAATAATTAGTGAAAAAGAGGTATATACCAAATCCAAAAATTTAGTATAAACAAATAGACATTTCAGCATAGACTAAAATTATTTAAACTAACAAATAAATAATTTGAAAATATATACTTGCATTTTAATCAAATTTTAAGAAAGAATCAAAATTCACTTTGTAAATAGGTTTAATTTTGTAAAGCAAATTAAACTAAAAAGAATTAAAATTCACTTTGTAGATAGGTTTAATTTTTTAAAGCAAATTAAACTATAGAATAGTTATTATTGATTTCAAGAATTCAAGCAAAGAAAATAAAGTAAAATAGTAAAATGACAAAGGAGAGGACATGAGAGTGTAAATTCAGAAGAGAAAATCATCTTTGCCTTATGGTATGTAACTCTTTCCGCTACACGCTAAAAATTAAATTTGATTCTTTCTTAAAATTTGATTAAAATGCAAGTATATATTTTCAAATTAAAGAATTAAAATTCACTTTGCAGATAGGTTTAATTTTTTAAAGCAAATTAAACTATAGAATAATTATTATTGATTTCAATCAAAGAAAATAAAGTAAAATAGTAAAATGACAAAGGAGAGGACATGAGAGTGTAAATTCAGAAGAGAAAATCGTCTTTGCCTTACGGTATGTAACTCTTTCCGCTACACGCTAAAAATTAAATTGGACTAAGAGCCGAGTGGATTCGAATACAGTACCGCCCATTTGTTTGAACCCGTTGTACCAACTCGACAGAGAGCGCAAGTGCAACAAGCGGGTTCAATTTATAATTTCTATAAACAACTTCTTTGTTTTAAATATAATTTATTTATTATATGCACAGTATAATTTTTCAACGAAGCGGGTTCAACTTCACTACGTAGGTCCGCCCTTGTCTGAAAGCAGTAACGGATGAATCTGGAAACAAAAACGCATGGATTCTCAAAACTCCTAGCATTCGAGGTTGTATTTGTTAGGAATAGTCATTGTAACGTATTAAGTTCAAATTAAAACAGATTTAAATTTCTCATTTGTTATTATGATTAAATTTGTGTAATTATATGTCTAACTTTGAAATTTGTAGGTATTTACATTCGTCTGTTTAATTTGAACTACATAGGGCCAAACACCAAGCATGCCCATTATTAAGAGTTGGGAAATTTTCGTCCTTATACCATTTAGGAAATTATATTACCAAATATGTTCATAGTTTGCATATTACCGCTATGCTAATAGTATTTCTACAAAATATAGACAATTCACTAAATAAGGAATCATTGTAGTTGTGGGCTTTGTTATTTAGGCGCGCTAATATTGGGGAATTAAATATTCTTCCAGATATTTTACAATGCAAATCGCGCATTAATATTATCGGTTGTTTCGATCCAAAATTTAGCGACTCTGTTTTTGCGATACATTGTGTTTCAACATTTTTTCTAATTTCACAAATCAAAAAACGACTAAATCTTCTACTCCCTCTGTTCCAGTTTATGTGAACCTATTTCCTTTTTGGTATGTTCCAAAAAGAATGATTCCTTTCTAAATTTGGTAACAATTTAGCTTTAACTTACAATTCTACCCTTAATGAGATGCTTTTATAACCACACAAATACTCTAGGCCCTTTTCGACTTGGTTAGGACCACAAATTCCAAAAGTCTTCATTTTTATCTTAA
Organism: Nicotiana sylvestris; assembly: GCF_000393655.2. Classification (NCBI taxonomy): domain Eukaryota; kingdom Viridiplantae; phylum Streptophyta; class Magnoliopsida; order Solanales; family Solanaceae; genus Nicotiana; species Nicotiana sylvestris. The sequence continues at coordinate 24,148,321 of NC_091058.1, forward strand.
ACTCTGTGCCCAGTCAAATAGGTTCACTTAAATTGGAACGGAGGGAGTATAATTTTTCTGCAACAAACACAATTATGTCCAAAATCCTAATTATGTTACAATTGAATGAGAATTGGGATAGATATGAGAGATTTAGAGAATTTCAGGTCGATGACATTGTAGTCGATGAGGATGCGAGTTATAGTCTATTGATTTCTACAATAACACATCAATTAATGATCGATACATCCAAAAAATTATAGAAATCAAATACAAAGTAAAGGAAAAGAGAGCAGCAATTCCACCATTGACAGTCATTAAAAAGCTTTGAATTTGAATTTGGGTTTTCAAAAATCATTATTTGTTTGGATTGGATGTTGTTGAAAATAATTGGGAATATGGTTTGGAGTTTATGTCTCAATTTTGAGGGGTTTTGGTGAAGATTAAACTTGGTTTTGGCTGAATTTCAGATTGAAAGAAGAAGAAGAAGACATGACATACATTATATTGCAGAAATTGTAGAAAAATTGTAGACTGTTGTTTATTTATTTTTCTTTTATTCATTTAACTATTATATGAAAGTTGAACAACATTGTATAAAAATTGTATTTAAGTTGTATTATATTGTAGTTGTGTATACATGGAGACGAAAAAGGAAAACAAAAACTTGGGATCATATCCGCTATGTATAAATGTTCGCGATTTCAATATGGAATTGAGTATCACTAATGAGAACACAGTTGTAGGTTTGTGCTGTTACATTTTCTATCAAATTTTGGTTGCATATCAATGTCCTACACTTTATCTACAAAATAAACTACATGTCAAAGTAAAATGTATATATTAGTATGGATTTTCACAATATCTACAAAATTTCTACATTTATTCTACAATAAAACTACATATTATTTGAAAAATTAATATGAAATACAGAATTGCAATGATCTACAAATTATCTACAAAATTTCTACAAACTGTTCATAACAGAATTTATCTTTATTTTCATGCAGGTTTGTTTGGAACACTAAAGTTACTTGATATGTCAACATATCCCGTTATAGAGGAATATGAAAGTATAATAATAACAGATAGTACACCAAGTTTTATTGAAGTAGGGCAAGTATACCAAGACAAGCAAATTTCATACAACTAATTATACATATTAAAAACAAATTTCATACAACTAATTATATATATACAACTTATCTATAACTTATGTATAATTTTCTACAACTTTCACTTATTATTTCCACTCACTTAAATACAACTACAATAACATATAACTTAAATACAAAATTTATACAATATGTCTTTTGTATCTGATTTATACATAGTAAAAATAAATTTCATACAACTAATTATATATTATACAACTTATCTACAAATTATCTACAATTTGCGTACATTATTTCTACTCAGTTATATACAACTACAATATAATACCACTTAAATACAATTTTTGTACAATGTTGTTCAACTTCCATACAATAGTTAAATGAATAAAAGAAAAATAAATAAACAACAGTCTACAATTTTTCTATAATTTCTGCAATATAATGTATGTCATGTCTTCTTCTTCTTCTTTCAATCTGAAATTCAGTCAAAACCAAGTCTAATCTTCACCAAAACCCCTCAAAATTGAGATATAAACTCCAAACCATATTCCCAATTATTTTCAGCAACACCCAATCCAAACAAATAATAATTTTTAAAAATCCAAATTCGAATTCAAAGCTCCAAAGCTTTTTAATGGTTGTCAATGGTAGAATTGCTTCTCTCTTTTCTTTTGCTTTATATTACTGAAATTTGGGATTGCGAGATAGAGAGAGACGCAGAGAGAATTCTCAATTCTTTGCAACAAAATCTAATCCAAACAAACAAATGTCTTTGAAAATCCAAATTCAAATTCAAAGCTTCAAAGCTTTTTAATGGTTGTCAATGGTGGAGAGATTACAGATTTTCGCTGGTTTTAGAAGAGGAAATCGTGGGGTGTGGTTTGATACGTGAGTGAGGTGGTGGGATTTGGAGAGAGAAACTTGGGGGAGTGGGAATATACAGTTGAGTAAAATTAGGAGACTAATTAATACCATTAAAATCCTAAAATGGTACATAAATGGTAATAAGGTATAAAAGGTAATTATATTAAAAGTTAAGTATGAAGGGTAATATAATTTACTATATGACATAGAAATATAAAAATTCCTTAAGCTTAAGAGTTTGTTTGAAATTGTCTTAGCCAACCTAACAAGGCCCGTCTTGAATAAGGCTCATGTCGGAACCCAATTCGCAAATTCGCATGCCATTCACGATATATATTAGTCTGCTTTCTTTTTACAATTTATTCTGGAAAAGGCCCACTAACAACATGATTAAAATTAGGATTTTTTATCTTATATGGCAAAGGTTAACACCTTATTTATTTTAAACAAAATATCATTTAAAAAAAATTATATTCTAAAGATACCTTTTAAGGTTTATAGAAAAATATTTAATTTTGGTTACCTCCTAGCTCTAAGCCACTAAATACGTTAATCAGTTCCACTTTTTTCTTTCTCTCTCTACTTTGATATATCCCATTCTCTTCCCCCATCCCATTAAAATTTTCGATGGCGGAAGGGAAACAATCTTTGCTTGAGTATCACGGAGTTCCAGTTTATCAATCTATGGATAGCTTGAAATCCAATAATGACATATTTTGGGGTTTTGCAGTATTGCTTCATATGTCATGAATGTATTCTCCTGGTTTGATTCTTCTCCTGGTTGCTTCGATTCACCAAGCAAATACCCAAGGCAATATGCCGTTTGAGATGGCTGGTGCCTGGTTTGAACACGTTAGCTACTAACGGATCTAAGAAGTACGATTTCGTCGTGCAAAATGACGGTAACGTTGTGACATTGAAGATGAAGATTGTGAAGATTACCGGAACTCTAATTGATGCAGCCGGCTTCCGGTGAACGGCGAATTCGTCGGAAATTAGGGTTTGTTCTTGAACAAAGACGATGGAGTTTGGGGCTGAGCAACTTGATTTTCTGTTAATATATTTCAATGTATTTCATTGTATTCATTGTCTTTTTTTTCATTGTAATTCAATGTATCTCATTGTATTCCATGTATTTCATTGTATTCACCGTCTTTTTTTCTCATTGTATTTCAATTTATCCCTCTATATTCTATGTATATCATTATTCACTGTTTCGCTATATGCCATTGTCACGACCCCAACCCCGGTCATGATGGCGCCCAACATACTGCTAGGCAAGCCCGACCATTCAACAACATTATCCCAAATTCTTATTCAGATTATAGATAAATATCACAGAGAATTTACTAAGTCATTTCATTCAAGTGTATAATTAATAATAAAATCTGCGGAAGTTCAATTAAAATACCACACCATAGCCCAACAGAATCCGATGTCACGAATATGAGCCTCTAATACAGAATATCCACCTATTACAAGTATGTCTAGGAAAAATACGGAATAAAAGATAGAGATAGAGGGGAGAGATCTAGGCTGCGAACGCCATGCAGCTACCTCAATACTCCCGGATACTGCCTGCTCAGCTAAACAATTCCTCACTTAGCTTGTGGTGTACCTGGATCTGCACGCAAGGTGCATGGAGTAATGTGAGTACTCCGACCCAGTGAGTAATAAACATAAATAAAGGTTGAGAATAAGAAATCATGGAAAAATACAAAGTAAACTATAACTGACAGTTTAGAACAACAAGTAGTAAAACAACAAGTCAATTAAGTTAGAGTACCAAATACCGAGACAGGTATAACAGATAAAAACAAATGCATGAGTGCAATGCAATGCATATGATGGTACACTCTAGTACCCACTGCGGTGTGCAGCCCGAGCCATCCATTTATTTATCGTCGACGGCGCTCACTGGGGGTGTGTGCAGACTCCGGAGGGGCTCCTACAGCCCAAGCGCAATATCAAGCCATTTCGTGGCATCAAATCTAGGCCCTCGGCCTCATATCAATCTCAGTATAATCACCCAGTCTCTCGGCCTCAATATCAATGTAATCAACCAGGCTCTCGGCCTCAATATCAATATAACACTGCTGCGGTGCGCAACCCGATCCATGCTCAGTCCAGAAATCATCATAAGCCCCTTGGGCATTTGTAAAACAGTAGTTCTCAGCCCGAAATATCATTTAGAAATATCATTTAAGTTTTCAAATCTTAGAAAGATGGCTGAGTTTGCAAAACAGTATTTAAAACCTTGGACTGAGGTCAAATGATATGCAAAATATGCGAAAGCAGTGATATCAATCCCTGAAGGATTCAAATAATTGGCAAGAAGCCCAAATGTAACAATTAAATCCAAGTAAGGATGATTCTCAATTTAGTCCAAGTAGAAAACACGGTAAAAACATCTTTCGAGACGGACCAAGTCATAATACTTAACGGTGATCTACCCCACGCCCGTTATCCGGCATGCAAGTCACCTCAATATAGCGTTACGATGTGAAATTCCGGGGTTTCAAACCCTCAGGACATCATTTACATCAATTACTCACCTCAAGACGGTCAAAGTCTAGCTCTCTATGCCCTTGCCTCTCAAATTACCCTCCTCGTGCGACGAATCTGCCCAAAATCACAACGAATATGTCGCATTATGCTAAAGAGACAATACCCAATCGAAAGCAATCGAAAAATATCAAAATTCACGAATTTGACAAAACCCGAGCCTCGGTCCCACGTCTTGAAAAATCAAAAAATTAACATCACCGGATTCCTTGTCTCGTCACGAGTCTATACATACCAAGAACTCCCAAATCCGAGTTCAAATGACCCATCAAATCCTAATTGTTTGGTTTCAAAATTCAAGCCCTAGTTCTTGATTTGTAGGCTTATATTTCATGAATCTCTAGGTGGAATTCACAATAAAAACGAGTTCTAAGTCCAAGAAACTTACCTCAAGTCGTTCCCCCTTGAATCCCTCTTTAATCTCCACCAAGAAGCTCTCAAAATGATCAACCATGGAGGAAAAATGACCCAAAATCGCGGATGATTTGTTTTGTAAACTCAAATTTTTCGGAAGTACTATTCACCCGCGCTGTTGCTGTTCACGCGCGTGGTCACTGTTCACGCGCGGTTACTGTTCACGCTGCTAAAAAAAATACAGCAGCAGCCAAAGAAATTGCAGTACTTTTCTTTTTACTAAAATGGCTCTAATTCTATCATACGAACTCCGAATTCGATGATTCTTGTTCCTATGAGTCACAAATAATGATACGAACATAGTCCTTCAATCGAAACTCAATTCGGAGCTCGTTTTCTCAGTGCGATATCCATTTCGCTCGTTAAACAGTTAACTCATATTTCGTATCAAAAACCCAATCGCGACTTGATGAAATTAGACCAAACTTTCCAGATCACTCCTATAATTCATTATTTAAATTTTGGAAATCTCGAAATAAAATTTCAATCTCTAGAACTAAAAATGGACCTTTGGATCATTACATGCTTATGCTCAAACGACAAAAATCTTCCAAAAACTCTTCAAAAACTTATCCGAGCCTCATGGGACCCCGACCAAACATGCCAACATAATTCATAATATTATTCAAACCTCTTCCAATCATCAAAACACCTCAAACAACATCAAATTACCCAAAACTCATCGAATTCAAGCCTAATTTTCTAAAAACTTCCGAAATACACTTTCGATCAAAAACCCGACCAAACCACGTCCGAATGACCTGAAATTTTGCACACATATCCCAAATCACCTAACGAAGCTACATCAACTCTCGGAATTCTATTCCGACTCTCGAATCAAAATCTCACTTATCAACCGGAATTCGCCAAAATACTAATTTCGCCAATTCAAGCCTAATTCTACACCGGACCTCCAAAATTACTTCCGATCACACTCCTAAGTCACAAATCATCCCCCGAAGCTAGACGAATCATTTGGATTCAAATCCGAGCTCTCTAACACATAAGTCAACGTCCGGTTGACTTTTCCAAAACAAACCTTCCTTAAAGAGACTAAGTGTCTCATTTCCTACTAAAACCAATCCAAATCAACTTGTTCACACCAAACACTGATAATGAAGCATAAAGAAATAGGAAATGGGAAAAACGGGGCGGTAACTCACGAGACGACGAGTCGGGTCGTCACACCCATGAATGTGTTCATAAGTTTTTTTAATTAATATAATTTATCTATTCAGATGTATTATATAATTTATCTGAAGATTGCTATGTTTTTTGGGTATTTCGGTTGAGAATATTTTTTATAACTGAATCCCATGTTTCACTCCATGAATACAGTCAAATACACTCGAATACAACAACTAATTAGCCGGACTTCCTTGATTCACGCCTATTTTTACTACTGTATTCATGAATACAATTAGCTTAAATACATCACATATATCTTATAACCACATAAAAGGTATTTATAATCCGTAATATATCAAATAGTATCTATAAATTGCTCATTACTACTATAAGATAGTGCTTTATGAAAATTGCTCTTAAAATTAACTTAAGGTCCATCCTCAATTGTTGAATCTCAAAAGCTCCTCAGTAACTAATTTCACGAAAGTTTTAGGCTCAATAAGAAACTGTTTATCTTTGGCTCTAAACAATGCAAGTATGGGACCACGTTTGTTAAGGATCTAGACAATTGAAATCCTTCGCACAATTTTACAATGCTTATCTATAAATTATGACTTTTACATAATCTCAAAAGTTAGTCTAGAGTAATAACTTATCAACATTGCTAGTTTGTTTTAGGCGCCATTAATAATAAATTATTGTGAATATGGATATGGTTTCAGTGGCATAATCATGACACACAACCTCAAATTTGAGTCCACGCTTTTGTGGCTAGACCCCACTTCAAAGTAATAATAAAAATAAATGTGTCACAAATTACGGGTGTGTTTCACGTGGCGCGATTGCGATGTGTGTGAAACAATAGGTGTACCATCGTAACTTCTTTAAAGTAACTCCACAAATACTAAAAAGGGTTTAAATATATGAATAAAAACGGTATAAGAGGTAACATGCATATATGTTTAAAATATTATAATAGTCAGTTAATTAAGCTGAGTTTTAATTTCAAAGCGACTCTGCTAAAATTACGGAATCCGAGAGTGCCTCGCACCTTCTCCCGGGTTAACAAAATTTCTTACCCGGTCTTTTGTGTTTCGCAGACTTTAATAGAGTCAAAAAAATTTATTTATTTGGGATTTAAAATAACGGTGACTTGGGACACCTTAAATCATTATTTCAAATGGGGACTCTCAAAAATAAAATAAAATAATTCATTTTCAATAATATCACTTTAAGTGAAAAAACTTTTTTCCACGTAAAAAAGAGGTATGACAATATTTAACGGATTTTCTATAACAAATCCAAGGTCTAACAAAAATTATTGGGTTCGTCCGTACGGGTGGTACTCTCCCTCCGCCCCTGACCCCTAGTAAGTAACTAGGGCCAGGTGCCCAGATGGAATTAATATCAAGCCGCACATGTAGTACTCCCTCCGTTTCAATTTATGTAAACCCATTTGACTGGACACGGAATTTAAGAAAAGAGAAAAGATTTTTGAACTTGTGGTGTAAAATGAGGCACATGTATTTTGTGTGGCTATAAATTTATATTATATTAAAGGAAAGTAGTGAAGCATGTGGTTAAGCCAAGTGACAAGCTAAAATGAAGCCACATGGCAATATTATGAAGTCTATTTGTTGGATTCTATTTGTAAAACAATGAAAAAATTTATTAATAGATATTCTTTTGGATCTAATTAATAATTAAAAAATATATCTATGAGGAATTGCATATTCTGTAACTTATAATTACCATATGTAGAGTAATATTATATGACAAATGATTTACTTTAAGTGATGAGTTAAAGTAAGTATTAATTAGACAAAACAACGTATTCATGGTTTAATCAAGGAAATGAATATTCATGGTTTCCTTTCAAAGATAAAATAAAGTAAGCATTAATTAGATAACAGAATATAAGTACTATTAAACCAAGGCAGAATCAATAGTTCATATCTAACATCCTTTGATTTTGAAATATTTTTTATTTTTTATTTGTATTGTATCAAACTAATATATCTTTTATATTATTGCTTTAAGTAAAATTTATGCAAATACCTTTTCTTGTTTGAGAAAAGGTTCTCCGAATTTTTTGAATTAATGCTTTGAGTTAATATAATTAAGAGAATGGAAAGAGAGATTGTTATACTTTTTCTTTTGAAATATACAACTTTCGCCAAATTGTTAGATAATGAGAAAAATATATAAAAGTTATTTCATATTGTCATAAAAGTGGACGGAAAAAAGTTTTTTTCGAAACATGTTAGATATATATATATATATATATATATATATATATATCATGTTGCCATAAAAAAACTAAATGATCACTGATTTGTAATTTATATTTATAGCTTTCATATTTTTCATATTATATTAAAGGAAAGACAGTCAAGCTTCATATTAAGCGTAGTGAAAAAGTTACTTGAAACTTTTAGGATAAAACTTAAAAATATTTTAAATTTACTATATAAATGGGGAAAGTTAGGCCGGAAGCATACTTTCGACAAATTAGAAGATAGTGAAAGGGAAGCAATCTTGGGAATTCAAATTCAAAGGACAAAGAAAGAAAATATTATATAGACAAAATAATCTAGCAAGGAGATATTTACTATAATGAAGAATTACTAAATTATGCAAAGAATATTTATTACAGTGCTGATTTTATGAAAAGAATATATTTTACAAAAGGAAAAGAAATGCTCAAGTTTAAAATCTTTCATAATGCAAAAATAAAAAGATTCAAGATTGATTCTTACTTCAGGAAAGAAGGAGTACTAAGATTGCCTAGAAGTCTCAAGATCACAAAGGAGTCCAAATTAAAAGTGGTCAAACTGATCAAGAGAAGGCAATTAAATATGTTCGTGTCGTAGATGTAGCAAAATTATTAGAGATTGTTATTTTTCTACTCTAAGTTTCTTATTGTGATTTTTGGTTTGATCATAAAGTTTAGTGTTTATATTTTTTTTTTTCAAGTCCATTTATTGAAGTAACGAATGGCCACAGTGATGCAATCTCTTGCATGGTGAAGAATCCAAATCACTTGAAAGAAGTATTTTGAGGTTCATTGATATGATTATGTCCCAAATGCAATTTTGAAATTCTAGGAAAGATGAATAATTTTACTTTTTCAATAATATATTATTGTTAAAGATAAAAATTGAACTTTAAGATTGAATTATGAATTGCGATATTGATGGCTTATAAAAGTGAATGTGTTCTATTTAGTTTTTGATTTTGCAAATTTGAATCATCTTGCATATATTCATCTACGAGATTTGATTATCAGGTAGTCTATGTATGAGAATAGAATCACGAGTTAATGTTGTAGTTGTTGGTAAGTAAACAAATTTCAATTAAAAGCGTATTTTATGTGAGTACTCATTGTTTTTTATAAATAGTGTTTCTGACGTTATTTTGTTTGAATTTTTTATTTGTAAAACAAATGATATAGAACATCTAACTATTTGACCTTTCTAAATTTTCAAAGGTAAATGAATACAATTGGATCAATGTGGGAACTGAACATCAACTAACAAGTATCCTTTGCGAGAAAAGGTATGTTGATACTTTTTAAAGAGATTGTTTACAATTTTAAGATTTCAATTTCGAAATTGTCATATCACTTAATTATGATATCTTGGTTCCGATTGCTTTTAACGAGGTTGTTAAATTGTATGTCTTTGAATATGCTGGATTAGGATGAATCATGTGCTTATGCATATGTTAATTTGATCATGTATTCGGGCATGTTTTAAGACCATTATTTCCACAAAGTTGTAATATGATTTTTGGAATCCAAAAAATTATTAATCGATATTTTTTGTAATACTACTTTAACTTTTGAATTTATTGTGTATGCTTATCAATTGAAAACTGTCCCAGAAACAAATAATTCTGATGGTGCAATACTCATAGAGCTTACTTATTAACTGGTTTGACCTCAATGCAAGAGACAAGGTAAATTTATGTTGTTGACATATATTAAGATAGTAAAGAAAGTATTTGTGTGATTTCTCCCTCGGATTTCAGAGTTTTTGTGAACTTACATTTTATGTATTGAAATAAAAGAGAAGAAATTTTAATTGGTTATGCCAAGTAATACAAAATTAAAATTTATTAAAAATATTAGTAGATGTATAATAAAATAACAAAACAACTTCTTTATTTTTAATCTGGAAAAATTCAATATCATAAATTAGTACTAAATATTATATTATTTTGATTATAGGTAAATATCACGATCCGGATTTCCCACCCTCAGGAGTCGTGATGACGCCTACTGATGTGAGCTAGGCAAGCCAATTATTGAACCATCTACCTTTTTACCAATTTTATTCTCTTTAACAATTACGAAGAAATAGCATTTAAACAACGAAATATAACATGAGCGGAAGAAAACAATAAGCTATCTGAACATGAATATCTATTACAACCGTTTGAGTCTCGACTACCCAGAACTGGTGTCAGAATTTCACAGACGGTCTGACAATACTACATATAAAGGACTGAAAGAATTAAATACAACACCGTCTCTAGAAATATAGGTAAGAAACAGGAAAGTAGATAGAAGGAGACGCCAAGGCCTACAGACGCCTGCAGGGCTACCTCCGGTCGCCTGATGAACAAGAATCAACAATCTCACTGCGGTCCGAAGTCTACAACACTGGGGTCTGCACAAAAGAGTGCAGAGTGTAGTATCAGCACAACCGACCCCATGTGCTGGTAAGTGCCTAGCCTAACCTCGGCGAAGTAGTGACGAGGCTAGGACCAGACTACCAAATAAACCTGTACAGTTATATAATATACATCGGAAAGTAAAGCAGGAATAAGCTAGTAAAAATGGGAGAGGGAAACGTGCTGCGGGGTTTACCAGTAATAATAGTAAATCCAGAGTAACAGTCTAAGGGCAGCTTAGGATTCACAACGAACAAAAGAAACTAATATCCAAAATAAACACACTTGTATCAATAATTGTTGCGGCGTGCACCCGATCCATATCATTTATCATTATTGCGGCGTGCAACCCGATTCACATATAATATTGTTACAGCGTGCAACCGGATCCACATATAATATTGTTGCGGCGTGCAACCCGATCCACATATAATATTATTGCGGCGTGCAACCCGATCTACATATAATATTGTTGCGGCGTGCAACCCGATCCACATATAATATTATTGCGGCGTGCAACCCGATCCACATATAATATTTTTGCGAGCGTGTAACCCGATCCACATATAATATTGTTGCGGCGTGCAACCCGATCCACATCATAACAAGAGTCCCGATAAGGGATCAATAAGGTCTACACTATCCCGACAGACAGCATAAGTAATACATCCCAGCAAGGGAGAAACAACTATAACCAAACTTGTTACAACACCTAACTACCTCAGCTACAACCAAACTTGTTACAACACCTAACTACCTCAGCTATAACACAACTTGTTACAACACCTAACTACCTCAGCTATAACCAAACTTGTTACAACACCTAACTACCTCGACTATAACCAAACTTGTTACAACACCTAACTATCTCAGCTATAACCAAACTTGTTACAACACCTAACTATCTCAGTTATAACCAAACTTGTTACAACACCTAACTATCTCAGCTATAACCAAACTTATTACAACACCTAACTACCACAACTATAGCCATAATCCTTACCCAACACAAAGAATCATCAACCTAAGCATCCGTAATATCAATTAAGAACACAATGCAAGGGAACCACAACTCCACAATAGCCCGATAAAGGTCAACATAATGATCTCTTCTCTTTCTTATTTTTACTTCACAATTCACTTCACAACTCGAGCCAATGCTCTAGAGTTTCAATTATCACTTATACTTTCACAATTCGTCATACAACTGGAGCCAATGCTCTTCAATGTTCATAGGTCATAATTCTTCCACAACTTTACACAACAAATATAAATCTTCACCAAGGCATGAATAATACAACGGAATCATGAAAATCACAATATAAGACTCACGGTCATGCTTGACACCAATGTATAGACACTCGTCACCATGCTTATTCGTCGTACTCAACAAGAAGCAAATAGAAAATAGGACACAACTCCTAATCCCTCAAGCTAAGGTTAGACCAAACACTTACCTTGAACTTCCACGGCCAACTCAAGCCTCAAACACCGCTTTCCCTTTCGAATTTGGCTCCAAATCAATCGTATCTATACATAATCGACTTAATAACATCAATAAACGCTAAACAATCCAATTCCAATGCTTAATTATAACTTTCTAATCATTCTTCCTAAAAAGTCAAAAATTGACACCGGGCCCGCTTGGTCAAAACATGAGGTCCAGACCAAAATCCGATCATCCATTCACCCACGAGCCCGAATATATAATTTATTTTCAAATCCGACCCCAAAACGAGGTCAAATTCCCAAATAATCAAAGAGCCCTAACTCTACCCAAATCCCTAATTTTCTACCCTTAATCACATGTTTGAAATCTAGTGGGTGTTGATAAAAATGGAAGAAAATAAGTTAAAGATTACTTACCCAAGAGGTTATGGTGAAGAAGTTATTCAAAAATCGCCCAAGAGGTGTGGAGAAGATGAAGTTTGTGAAAAATAATGAAAATCTCGTAATGTGTTCTGCTTTTGGAACTTAAAATAACTGGGCGAAATTACTCATCGCGTTCGCGACAGGTCCATCGCGTTCGTGATGGGTTAGTCCTGCTAGGCCTTCGCGTTCGCGGAATACGGCTCGCGTTCACGGAGAAATGACTCCTCGAGCCTTCGCTTTCGCGTCCATGTGGTCGCGTTTGCATAGGTTTAATGCCCCACCCCTGCCCAGGCTCAATTAGCCTTCACGTTCGAGTTACCAGGCCCGCGTTCGCAAAGGGAAGACCCCCCAACGCCTTGCGTTCGCGATGTGGGTTACGCATTCGCGAACTAGGTTACGCGTTCGCAAACTGGGTTACGCGTTCACGTAGAAGAAATTTCCTTCAGCATAATTAACACATTGCGTTCGCGAGGGTCCCCCCGCGAACGCGAAGAAGGAAATATCAGAATACCAACAGCTGAAAACCTACAACTTTTTAAGAGTTTAAAACCTTCCGAAACACATCCGAAACTCACTCGAGCCCTCAGGGCTCCAAACCAAACATACGTACTAACTCGAAAATACCATATGAACTTATCCGTGTGATCAAATTGCCAAATTAATCATTAACATCGAATTAAACCTCAAAATCAATGAATTATTTCAAACTTCTTAAAACATCAAATTTTGTAATTTAGGTCCGAATCATGTAAAATGACATCCGTTTCTTACCAAACTTCACAGAGTTATCTTAAATCACATATAAGACCTGTACCGGGCGCCGGAACCAAAATACGGGCCCGATACCAACATGTTCTAATCAAAATTCATTTCAAATTCCTTTAAACAATTTCAGAAAATAATTTTCTTTAAAAATTTATTTCTCGGGCTTGGGACCTCGGAATTCGATTCCGGGCATATGCCCATGTCCCATATTTTCCTACGGACCCTCCGAGACCGTCACAACACTGGTCCGAGTCCGTTTACCCAAAACATTGACCGAAGTCAAATTAACTCATTTTTAGTCAAAACTTATCATTTTTCATAGATTTTCATATTTAGGCTTTCCGGCTACGTGCCCGGACTGTGCACGCAAATCGAGGTGATGCTAAATAAGGTTTTTAAGGTCTCTGAACACAGAATTCAATCTAAAAGCAAGTGATGACCCAAATTCTACACCTCTAAATCAATCGTTCGTCCTCGAACGAACATAAGAAGGAAGTACCTGAGTTAAGGAAAAGATGGGGATAACGGCTTCGCATATCGGACTCGGACTCCCAGGTCGATGCCTCAGGAGGCTGATCTCTCCACTGAACACGAACAAAAGGAAAACTCTTCGATCTCAACTGATGAACCTCCCGATCTACGATAGAGACCGGATCCTCCTCATAAGACAAGTCCTTGTCCAATTGGACAGTGCTGAAATCTAACACGTAGGATGGATCGACGTGATACATCCGAAGCATGGACACATGAAACACTGGTTGCACGACTGATAAGCTCGGCGACAATGCAAGTCTATAAGCCACCTCTCCCACTCGATCAAGAATCTCAAACGGACCAATGAACCTAGGGCTAAGCTTGACCTTCTTCCCAAATCTCATCACGCCTTTCATAGGCGACACTCGGAGCAATACCCGCTCACCGACCATGAAAGCCTAATCTTGAACCTTGCGGTCGGCATAATTCTTTTGCCTGGACTGAGCTATACAAAGTCTATCCTGACCTTGTCCAAGGCATCCTGAACAATATCCGTATCCAACAACCGAGCCTCTTCCGGCTCAAACCATCCAACCGGAGACCGACACTGCCTACCATATAAAGCCTCATAAGGAGCCATCTGGATACTCGACTGGTAGCTGTTGTTGTAGGCAAACTCTGCTAAAGGCAAAAACTGATCCCACGGGCCTCCAAAGTCAATGACACAAGCTCGGAGCATATCCTGCAAAATCTGAATAGTCCGCTCAGACTTCCCGTCCGTCTGAGGATGAAATGCTGTGCTCAACTCAACCCGCGTGCGCAACTCTCGCTGAACTACTCTCCAGAAATGTGAGGTAAACTGCGTACCTCAGTTCGAAATGATAGACTCGGGCACACCATGAAGATGAACAATCTCCCGAATATAGATCTCAGCCAACCTCTCGGAAGAATAGGAGACTTCCACAGGAATGAAAGCGCTGACTTGGTCAACCTATAAATAATAACCCACACTACATCGAACTTCCTCTGAGTCCGTGGGAGTCCAACAACGAAGTCCATAGTGATCCGCTCCTACTTCCACATAGGAATCTCAATTTTCTGGAACAACCACCAGGCCTCTGATGCTCGTACTTAACCTGTTGACAATTCAAACACCGATCCACATATGAAACGATATCCTTCTTCATTCTCCTCTATCAATAATGCTGCCGCAAATCCTGAATAAATCAACTCCAACCACCTCCTCTGCCTCCAAATCTTCAACGCATGAACAATGGCTGCAGACTCCAAATCATGAATCGGATAGTTCTTCTCATGAATCTTCAACTGCCGCGAAGCATAGGCAATGACCTTGCCATCCTGCATCAATACTACACCAAGCCCAATACGAGACGCATCACATTAAACTGTATAAGGCCCTAAACCTGTGGTAAAAACCAACACTAGTGCCGTAGTCAGAGCTGTCTTGAGCTTCTGAAAGCTCGTCTCACACTCGTTCGACCATCTGAATTGGGCACCCTTCTAGGTCAACCTGGTCATCGGGTCTACGATAGATGAAAAGCCCTCCACGAACCGACGATAGTAGCCCGCCCAATACGAGACGCATCACATTAAACTGTATAAGGCCCTGAACCTGTGATCAAAACCAACACTAGTGCCGTAGTCAAAGATGTCTTGAGCTTCTGAAAGCTCGCCTTACACTCGTTCGACCATCTGAATTGGGCACCCTTCTAGGTCAACCTGGTCATCGGGGCTGCGATAGATGAAAAGCCCTCCACGAACCGACGATAGTAGCCTGCCAATCCCAAGAAACTCCGAATCTCTGTAGCTGATGCTGGTCTAGTCCAGTTCTTGACTGCCTCAATCTTCTTCGAATCGACCTGAATACCCTCTGCTGATATAACATGACCCAGGAATGCAACTGAACTCAACCAGAACTCACACTTTGAGAACTTAGCATATAACTGACTATCCCTCAGAGTTTGAAGAACCACTCTGAGATGCTGCTCGTGCTCCTCCTAGCTGCAGGAATATATAAAAATATCATCAATGAAGACTATCACGAATGAGTCTAAATAAGGCCTGAACACTCGGTTTATCAAATCCATAAAAGCTGCTAGGGCATTTGTCAAACCGAATGACATCACCAAGAACTCATAGTGCCCGTACCGAGTGCAGAAAGCTGTTTTAGGGACATCAGATGCCCTAATCCTCAACTGATGGTAGGTAGATCTCAAATCAATCTTTTAAAATATATTGGCACCCTGAAGCTGATCAAACAAATCATCAATCCTCGGCAATGGATACTTATTCTTGATTGTAACCTTGTTCAACTACTAGTAATCAATACACATTCTCATCAATCCATCCTTCTTCTTAACAAACAACACCGACTCACCCCAAGGCGAGATACTCGGTCTAGCGGAACCCTTCTCAATCAAGTCCTACAGGTTCTCCTTTAACTCTTTCAACTCAGGTGGGGCCATACGATACGGCGGAATAGAAATGGGTTGAGTGCCCGAAGCCAAATCAATGTAGAAATCAATATCCCTGTCGGGTGGCATACCCGGCAGGTCTGAAGGGAATACATCAGGAAACTCACGAACAACGGGCACAGAATCAATAAAAGGAACCTCAGAACTAGAATCACGAACATATGCTAAATAAGCCAAACACCCCTTCTCGACCATACATCGAGCCTTCACATAAGAGATAACACTACGGGTAGAATGACCAGGAGTCCCTCTCCACTCTAAACGAGGCAAACCCGGTAAACTAAGGTCACAGTCTTGGCATGACAGTCCAATATAGCGTGGTAAGGTGATAACCAGTCCATCCCCAATATAACATCGAAATCGACTATGTCTAGAAGCAACAAATCTACACGAGTCTCAAAACCCCCAATCACAACTATACAAGAGCGATGGACTCGACCTACCACAATAGAATCACCCACCGATGTAGACACATAAACAACAACACTCAATGAATCACTAGGCATAACTAGATACGGTGCAAAAAAAATCGAAGCTTCCCTACCACAAACCAGAACAGTACATGCACCTCCACCTCTAGCGTCTCTACCTCTACCTCTAATACCTATACCTCCACCTCCAGCTAACTGAGCAGGCTGGAGGAGCCCCTGAATGAACCTCCTCACTCTCTCTCACAGTGAGAAGTATGATAAGAGCATGACAAACCAAGTCGATGAATCTGATCTCGTACTGAGTAACAGTCATAGAACCCTGCTGGAGACGCTCAAAATGCCTCTGATAGACCTCTCTCTGAGTGATGGGGAGAAACTTCTCCAGGAATAGCTGCGTGAACTATTCTCAAGTCAAAGCTGATGACCTAACTGGTATAACCAATCAATAATCCCTCCAACAGGTCTTGGCGAATCTAGACAAGCGAAAAGTAGCAAAATCTACCCCATTGGCCTCCACGATCCCCATGTTCCTAAGAACCTCATGACAACTATCTAGATAATCTTGGGGATCCTCAGAAGATGCACCGCTGAAAGTAGTAGTGAAGAGCTTGGTGAAACTTATCCAACCTCCACAAAGCCTCCAAAGACATAACTGATCTATCACTGGTCTGTGCTGCTGCTCAGCTGAAGAAGCGGTACATGACCTCTGATCACGACCTACTTCGCACTACTATTGAGTAACGAGAGAGGGTCGGAGCAGCTTTTACCTGATTTAGGGTCAGGATTGATTTTTACAGAGATCTAGAATTTGTAATCGAGTATCTATCTAGTTTAGGATTGCGTATATGTTCCAAATAACACTTCTAATCATTTTTGGGATTTTCATTTTTCTTCTACTATTGTCAAACTACAAATGGTAAATGCAACTAGATTAAGCTAAGATTTAATGCTACGGGTTGTTCAAATGGTTTAAAGGGTGCTAAGGTAGTGACTTTCGCCTAGGTGGTCAATTGACGGGTAATTGAATCTAAGACACGATTAACATAATTGGGGAGTATGATATAACTGTTGCACGATATTACCTACTCTACACCTCTCGGTGGTTTAAGTGATTTTGCCCGAATTGACTTTCTTAAGACCAATCGGGTATGCAAATTTACACAAGCAACTAGGGTTCAAGTCGGGTATTACTCTCTTGAGGTTTAACCCTTTAATTGGGGCTATCAATCTCTTGATTACGCCCCAATTCCTTGTTAGACCAATTTCGGAGACTTAGGCTCTCTTTCTCAAGAAGAGCCTTAGTCAACTAAACACAAACTAGTGTTTGCAACCACTAATTAAGCAATTAACTATGAAATTGGCCCAAATCTCAAACATACATAGTCAATCTAGCACTAAAATACAAGACCCATCAATTACCCACACTAGGGTTGAGCCACAACCCTAGCTTATGGGTCTAGCTACTCATAATTAAAGAAGAAAAGCAGGAAATAGATGAAGAACAACTCATATTAATTAATCACTAAGGTAAATAACAAGATTCAATGATGAAAAGTAGATAAAATTGCCCAAAATGGCTAAGAAAGTCGAACCCATGAGTGCAGCTATGTTACAAAACTATCTGATACCCTAAAAATGGGAAAAGAAGATATTTATACTAAGATGAAAATTCTAGACAAAAATGCCCCTGCAGGGTTAGTGCGGACCGCACAAAATGGAGTGCGGCTGCACTAGGGCTCTTGACTTCAAAATCCAACTCTCTAAACTCAGGCAATGTGGACCGCACAGAACGGACTGCGGCCGCAGAGGCTTCTAGTGCGGTCCGCACATAATGGATTGCGGACCGCATTGGCTTGAAACTTCAAAACTGGCATCTCTCTGATTCTTGGGTCTGCGGACCGCACTAAGTCGAGTGCGACCGCATTAACTTCAGTGCGGACCACACAAAACCTAGTGCGGTCGCATTGCCTTTGTGCCTGAATGTCAACCTCTCTGAATCCCCTAGTGCGGACCGCACAGAATGGTGTGCGGCCACACTTGGCTTGTTTTGCCTGAGCTTTGTCTTGTCTTGGGACTTGTGCAAGTTTCACTCCTTTTTGAGCTAATATTTGACATTTTGTCACTTTGTTGATCAAATCTGCAATCAAGCACAACTTGTGAGCCTTTTGGGACTATTTTGTATGAATTTCTAATTAAAGTATAAGCAAGAAGGAGTATAAAATGCGTTAAAATCCCTAGTTATCAACTCCTCCAAACTTAAGCTTTTGCTTGTCCTCAAGCAAACAAAATAAGACTCACCCCTTAAAGGAAAATCCAAGAAATTTTCAGCTGACCTAAAGTAGCCTCATCTAGCATCAGTTGAGACTAACAATTGTCCTCAATACAAATGAATCATTAACAACTTTTACTCCTTGAAACACCATGGATTAAGTGCGACACAAGAGCATCAAGAATTGACTCAACACATCAAAGAACTCTTTTCTATTACTTCGGTCATTGTGGAACCCAAACTTACACATCCTCAACTCTCCCTAAGCAAACCTCTCCTTTAGAATAGTTTCAAAACGAGGTTAATGAAAGTTCACTCATATCTCTCAAGAAAAAGTCACATGTCAGGCTCTATGTACCATATGCTTGCCCCTTATGTGAGTGTCCACTAATTTAAGCTTCATTCAACTCAAGATCATATAGGGCTTTTGTGGAGACATTGTGAAGGCTTTTGGTTCAGGGTAGGAAATGTTTTGGTCTAATTTGGTTCCATCTTCCCTTAAGCACTTCTTTTGATTCATTTGGCATCCATTCACTTGACTCTTTGAGTCATTTCACTTATTTCTAAGGGGTTAGAGAGACACAATGTCACTCTTTCTTATGTATTTCAAACCTTTTCTCCTTTTTCAACTTTCCACACCTTTCATTCTTTGCTTTTCTTGAATCCCTTTTTATTCTTTTTCACATTGAACATTCTTTTTGTCTTTTTGCTTTTCTTTCTTTTTCATTGCCTTTCCTTTTCTCCATTTTTGTGCTTTTTACCACTTTGATGCAGTCCTCGTCTCTCCCCCAAACTTATACTTTTGCCATGTGCTAAAGGAAAGATCGGGTTCCAAGAGAGGGTATCTTTCAGAATGGGTATAGGCTTGTATCATGTTTCTTGAAGGAAAGAGGTCTAAAGATCAAAAGGGTTAACTTGGGATATTATCATTGGTAGGTTATGGGTGTGTTCAACTATCATTTGGACTAAGGAGAGACTATAATCATGTCTCAAGTTAGAATTCACTTAGGATTTCGCCTCAACAAACATTCAGGGCAAGTTCTAGACCAATGGCTCGGAACTTAGACTTGCAATGCTATTACTCACCACACAAGCTATGGGATTGCTAAAGACGCGGAGTCGGAGGCCCACAACAACCTTAGATAAGATTTGAGCACACAATGGTCCCAAAAAAACCACTTGATGATTATCGGTCAACACAAGAGTCTCAAGGTCACTACTTTCACCATCCTAAGCATAACAATTTGTTTTTGACCATAAGATCAAAGGAAAATGTGCTAGGCCCAAGTGAACCTTTGCTTGAGGCATACTTAACTATTAACTACTAAAAACAAAAATAAAAACAGACTCAAACCCTTAAAAAGGTTATCACGCCATCCATCATTAGGAAGAGCCACCCAGTTCACACAAAACTCCGCTTTGGAAAGAACCGTGTCATTAAGAAAACCAAAGGCTTATTGCAAGCTTTCAAAATAAGAAGCTACAAATCACAAATAAGAAGCTAAGAATGAAAAATCTGCAGAAAGTAGAATGAATATACAAGAGGGGATTTGAATATACAATAGATGGGACGAATATGTACAATGTAGCATAACTTTATATACATACCCAAAGTAAAGTAAAAGTGCGATAAATGTAACGGAATGTTAAAATTATATACAACCCAAAGATGAAATGATAAAGAAAGCATAAAAAAATGTAAATGTCAAATGTATACAATCACCCGAATGTAGGGCCTACCCCCTCAAATGAAAGCTGGCATTGTCCCCAATGCTAACTAAACCAAATAAAACATCAAAAGAGAAAGGAAAAAGGATATAGGGACTCCCTATGGCCTGTCTGTCTGCATAGGCTCCTGAGTGGTCATAGGGTCCTCACTGTGCTCGGAAACCTCATACTGGTTCCCGGTGGCCTGCTGCTATGCTGTTGGGACCTGGGACTGGACCTGGACATGCTCCTGAAGTGAATCCTGAGGTTGACTGGAGGAAGCCTTCGGTGGGTTGGACAACTAGATAACTGCATCATCCGCTCTAGGAATCATCCTCTTCCTCTTGGGAGGCCTCTATGACTGCTCTGGCTGGGAATGAGCTGCGAGTACTAGGTCCAAGAGCAGTAAGTCTAAAGGCAGCTGATCTGTCTTCAGTCTGTCAACATCAACTCTCAACGCCTTCACAGACTCCTTGGATGCCTATGTCTTTCTCAACTTCTTGTGCTCCCGAGCAAGCTCCTTGAGAGCTTTGCTATGTGAATCAACTGCCTCAGTCAGTACCTTCTGAGTGTCGAGGATTTTATTTTGGTTGTCTAAAATCTCTTTGAGAGCATCCTCTATCGACTGGGGAACCTGTGGGGGTGGAGGTGCCGATTGAGCCTCTACTGTGGTAGTCAGGACGGGCAACTTGGATGAGGCAATATGCATCTAGTTGTTGATACTAAGAAGTGCCTGGCTCAGTCGGTGGGCAGTAATAGGATGGGCCTGGGAAGATGGAATCTCCGGGTCTGCTGAGGTGGATGGACCATGAGGGATAGCAGTGGAAGTAGAGTCAAGCTCGGCAGGAGTCACTACCACAACTAGCTCTTCAGACTGGCTAGTTGGAGCAGTAACTCTACTCTTGAAGTTATTGCTCTTGGGGTTGTCATCCCCCTACATGCTGTACCAGGAAAAAGGGGCCTTCGCTTCGACTCTGATGTCTAAGGGCCTCTTTTCCACCTTTAAATCCCGGAAGTACATAGTGAGGAAACTGGGGAACGGGTAGTTTCTATCATGCTTGGCACCCACAATAGTAATAATCCGCAACATCACATTCCCCACATTGATTGGGTACCCCGCCATGATCGAAGCCACTAACACAACCCGGTGGAAAGGGAGGGAGTTGTCATGCGTTGTGGGGTCCGACCTGCTGCATACAAAGGTCTCCCACCCCCGTGCCTCGGAATTCAAACTACGCCTCAGAATTTTGACTCCAGCAGTCAACCAATCGGGAGTGGTACCTGGGATTGCCAGGTGCTGTGCCAACCATGGGCGGAACTCCTCGCCCATTTCCATCTTTGCCATGTACAGGGTCTCATCTTCCTCATTATACCCAAGATAGTCATTGATTGTCTTCCCGTCGAACAACACCTTTAGATTTCGAACCTTGGTCACTTTGGAGGACTTTTTGATATTGGCTACGTTGCTGTAAAATTCCTTGACCAAGTGTTTGTTGGCATCCACACACTCATCTAGAAAATGTTCCCAGCCCACTCTTATCTTAAACTGCCTCCCCACGTTGGGGTTGTGAGGTAGCAAATCTCTATCAATAAAACTACGCTCCGGGATTCACTTCCTCACCGGTCACCATTCCCGGAATTTATGGTATGCTACTTCACTAATGAATCGGTCTTGCCAAACCTCAGGGTTCCTAGTCCTAGCAATACCCCCACCTGAGGTTCACCTCCTTCTCCTACTTCTTCTTCTCCCCCTATTTCATCCTCATCACCTACTGCACCCTCTCCAGATAATGAAGCTGTGGGAGAGGTGGAGTATTCTCCACTAATTTTACTTGAGCCCTCAGACGATCCAGAAGAAATGTTTACAGAAACTTGTGCAGCGGGGGATGCCGGAGGTATGTCTCTCAGCCTATTCTTATCCGGCCAGTCAGGGATGTATTCTGGCACAAAGTCTAAGAGATCTCCCGGGAGGGCTCGTACTCACTCCCCGACATGTCAATGGCTCTGTCAGCAACTTTTATCATCTTCCTCATGTTCTTGATATTTTGCCTAGCTTGGGGAGTGAGTCTTATCATTTTCTGCTTCCCTCCTCGAGAAGATTTACCTCTGCTAGGTTGTTTAGATCCTTTGCCTCATTGTTTTACGATTGTCTGCAAACACAATTCAAATGACTT
The DNA here is from genome assembly GCF_000393655.2 of Nicotiana sylvestris. NCBI lineage: Eukaryota > Viridiplantae > Streptophyta > Magnoliopsida > Solanales > Solanaceae > Nicotiana > Nicotiana sylvestris. The sequence continues at coordinate 24,171,250 of NC_091058.1, forward strand.
TGTTAGTATCAATAGCAGCAGGCAAGAAACAAAATTGCAGACAGAAGAAAAGAGTTGCAGACATGTTGCAGAAGGTACCTAGTGTGGACCGCACAAAGTGGTGTGCGGCTTCACAGGGGCCAATACGGACGGCACAAAATGGCCATGCGGTCCGCACAAGGGTTCAGACTACCCACCCTCTGTATCTAGGCAGTGCAGACCGCATAAAAGGGTAGTGCGGCCGCGCAGGGGCCAATGCGGACCGCACAAAATGTAGTGCGACCGCATTGCCCAAAGATTAGCTTCCATGAATTTCATCAATGCGGTCCGCACAAAATGGTACTGCGGACCGCACTGGGGCACCGCGGACCGCACAGAATCGACTGCGGTCTGCACTGAATGCCCAGAAGCAGAACAAACCTAGGGTTTCATGCGTTGCGACTTTAAGTCCAATTTTAACACCTAGGTAGTTGCCCTATAATTTTAATTACTTAATACCCCATTATCCAAGAACTTACTAACCTGATCCTACCAACATTAAAGAAAATACGGGGGAGGAAACATGAGAAGAAGCAAGAAAAACGAAACATAAAAGAAAAATAACGAATTCAAAACAATTATAGAGAATGTGATGTTACCAGATGTAAGAGGCAATGAAGATATCAAGTCCAAGCAAGTAATTGCAGGTAAAAAAAAAGATGATGAACAGTGTTCTAGAGGGTATGAGAGTCAATAGTGTGAAAAGGGAAAAAGGAGGCCCTCAAGCCCTATTTAAGGAAAAAGATCTGGGGCCCATCTTACCAACCAGTGTAGACCACACAAAATCGACCGCGGTCCACACTGCACAACTTGATTCAAAGCTTGAGAAGGCAACCACTACAGTCCGCACAAAATGCACTACGGCCGCAGTGGTCCACCGCGGACCGCACAAAATGTAGTGCGGCCGCAGTGGCAAACTTCAGAGAGGTCTACATTTCACCCTCACCAGTGTGGTCCGCACTAAATGTGGTGCGGCCATATTAACAACTTCAGAGACCTGGCTCTTTTTTCACTATGCCCTACACTGCATCAACACAACCCTGTAACATCTCACAAACAGTTAGCCAAAAAATCAATCCTACTCTACAATAAAAATCAAATAAAAACAAGAAGTAAAACACATGGGTTGCCGAAGCAGCTGATTTAATATCCCGGCACGACGCATGATACCATCACATCATTTGAAATGAAAAATCGCTACCACGTGGCTGTCATCAATTTTTCCAAGATAATGCTTGATCCGGTGCCCATTAACTCTGAAAACTTCACCATTTTTGTTCTTTAAATCAAGAGCACCAAATGGGGTCACACACACCACTTCAAAAGGTCCACTCCATTTTTACTTGAGCTTTTCCGGAAATAGACGTAACCAGGAGTTGAACAAGAGAACCAAATCACCTACTTTGAACTCCTTTCCACAAGCATATTTATCATGAAGGTACTTCATCTTGTCCTTATACAAGGACGAACTGGAGTAAGCATGGAGTCTGAATTCATTAAGTTCATTGAGCTGCTCCACACGGAGATTGGCTGCAACATCCCACTCAAGATTTAGCTTTCTCAAAGCCCATATGGCCTTGTGCTCTAACTCAACCGGTAGATGGCAAGCTTTCCAAAATACCAACCAATACGGAGACATATCAATCAGAGTCTTGTAAGCAGTCCTATAAGCCCATAGAGCGTCATCCAACTTCTTTGACCAATCGGTCCTATTTGCATTGACCGTCTTTGAAAATATGCTTTTGATTTCCCTATGGGAGACTTCAACTTGACTACTTGCTTGAGGATGATAGGGAGTAGAAACTTTGTGATTGACACTATACTTTTAAAGCAAAGTGTTGAAAGCTCTATTGCAAAAATGAGACCCCCATCACTTATGATTGCACGAGGAGTACCAAACCTTGTAAAAATGCTCTTTTTGAGAAATGCAACAACACCCCGGGCCTCATTGTTGGGAAAATCCACGACTTCAACCCATTTTGAAACATAGTCCACCACCACAAGAATGTAAGTGTTCCCACAAGAGCTAACAAATGGGCCCATGAAATCAATGCCCCATACATCAAAAATATCAACCTCAAGGATGGTATTAAGAGGCATCTCATCTTTCTTCAAAATTCCACCCGCTCTTTGGCATTTGTCGCATCTCTTCACCATATCACCCGCATATTTGAACAAAGTTGGCCAATAAAACCCACAATAAGAACTTTAGAAGCCGTCCTCACCCCGCCATGATGGCCACCATAGGGAGAGGAATGACAAGCCTCCAAGATACTCAATTGCTCCTCCTTCGGGACACACCTTTAGATCATACCATCCGTGCAAATCTTGAACAAGTATGGCTCATCCCAATAGAAGTCCAAACTATCCCGCTTGAGCTTCTACCTTTGGTTAGAAGAGAGCTCACACAGGATTATACCGGCCACAAGGAAATTAGCAACATCGGCAAACCATGTCATATCATTCATCGACACCGAAAGGAGTTGTTCGTCAGGAAATGAATCATTGATCTCTAGGCCATCACGAGGCCTCCCCTCCTCCTCCAAGTGGGACAAGTGGTCCGCCACTTGGTTCTCACTACCCTTCCGGTCCACAATCTCCAAATCAAACTCTTGAAGTAACAAGACCCATCGCATTAGTCTAGCTTTGGAGTCCTTCTTCATCATCAAGTACGGGAGTGCGGCATGGTCAGTATGAATAATAACCTTGGCTTCCATAAGATACGGCCGGAATTTTTCCATAGCAAACACAATAGCCAAAAGTTCTTTCTCAGTCACCATGTAGTTCACTTGAGCATCATTCATTGTCTTGCTTGCGTAGTACACCAGATGAAATATTTTGTTCACTCTTTGACCCAAAACCGGCCCAACCGCAACATCGCTCGCATCACACAAGAGCTCAAAGGGCAAACTCCAATTAGGCGCGGTAATTATTGGAGTGGTGGTCAACTTATGCTTGAGAAGTTCAAAGGATTGCATACATTTCTCATCAAACACGAACTTAGCATCTTTTTCCAACAACTTGCACATGAGGTTCACTACCTTCGAAAAGTCTTTGATAAATCTCCGGTAGAACCCCGCATGCCCAAGAAAACTTCAAACTCCCTTGACAGATGTAGGGGGAGGGAGCCTTGAAATCACATCGATCTTTGCTTTGTCTACCTCAATACCATGCTTCAAAATTTTATGCCCAAAGCCTATTCCTTCTTCCATCATAAAGTGGCATTTCTCCCAATTGAGGACAAGATTGGTTTCTTCACAACGGGCCAACACCCTATCAAGATTCTTCAAGCACACATCAAATGAATCCCCCACAACACTAAAATCGTCCATGAACACCTCCAAAATGTCTTCCACCATATCGGTGAAAATTGCCATCATACACCGCTGAAATGTAGCCGGTGCATTACACAACCCAAAAGGCATCCTAGAGAAGGAAAAATGCCATATGAACAAGTGAATGTGGTCTTCTCCTGATCTTCTGGAGCAATCAAGATTTGGTTGTACCCAGAATACCCATCCAAGAAGCAATAAAAGGCACGCCCAGCAAGTTGGTCTAACATCTGGTCAAGGAAGGGCAAAGGGAAGTGATCCTTGTAGGTCACTTTATTCAACTTGCGGTAGTCCATGCATACCCTCCAACCAGTGACTGTTTTTGTAGGAATCAACTCATTGTGAGAATTTGTAACCACAGTCATGCCACCCTTCTTCGGTACACATTGCACTGGTGAAGTCTAAGAGCTATTAGAGATGGGGTACACAACCTCGACATCCAACCATTTGATCACCTCTTTTTTCACAACTTCTTGCATTGATTCGTTCAATCTTCTTTGATGCTCCAAGGAATAATTTGCATCATCCTCCAAGATAATTTTGTGCATACAGAATGCAGGGATTATTCCCCGAATATCAGCTAGAGTCCATCTAATTGCCTTTTTCCTCTTTTGAAGCACCACCAATGTGGGATCAACATGCATGTTAGTAAGGCAAGAAGAAAGAATAACTGGAAAAGTAGAATTTGAGCCGAAGAACTCATACCTGAGGTGTGGCAGAAGTGGTTTCAACTCCAACACCGGAGGCTCCTCAATTGAAGGTTTAGTTGGTGGAGTCTTTCCTTGTTGTTGATTGCCCCAATTGCCTTGAGGTCTCCATTGTTGTTGGTTTGAAGAGTTGCCCCGTTGGCCTTGATAATTGTTCACATATCAAACCTCTTCACTTTGTTCATCATAACCATCATATTGAAACCCATCACAACCATCATCAAATTACTCAGAATTCCCTTGATTTTGTTGCCTTCTTTGCCTTATTTTGTTGACAAGCATATTAATACCCTCCATGGCATTCACTTGGCGAGGATTTTGAACTTGTTGCAACTGTGCCTTTGCCAATTGGTTCATAGTAGTAGTCAACTCCGCTATAGCCTGCCCATGATCATGTAGTTCCTTGTGAAAATGAATAACCGTGGGGTCACCTTGAGGCACATTGACTCTACTTTACCATGCAGAAGAAGTGTCAGCAATCTCGTCAAGTATATCACATGCTCATCATATGACAGCTTCATAAAGTTGCCCCCGACAAGTTGGTTCACTATGCATTGGTTTGTGGTATTAATGCCCCAGTAGAAGGTTTGTTGGATCATAGCCTCGGTCATATCATTGTTGGGGAATTCTTTCACCATTGTTCTATAACGCTCCCAAATCTCATGCAAAGGTTCCGTGGGCTCTTGCTGAAAGCCAATATCTCATCACGTAATGCCGCCATATGCCCGTTGAGAAAAATTTAGCAATGAACTTATCTGCCAACTCATCCCAAGTTGTGATAGAATGGTTGGGAAGTCGCTCGAGCCAATCCAATGCCTTCCCTCTAAGTGAGAATGGGAAGAGTCTCAACCTAAGAGCATCCTCGGACATATTCGTCTGTTTGCTCCCCCAACATGTATCCACGAACCCCTTGAGATGTTTGTAGGTATTTTGATTTGCAGCATACGTGAAATACCTATGCTGCTCTAGTAAGGTCAACATCATATTGGTTATCTGAAAATTGTCCGCCCAGATTCGGGGTGGGACAATAGCACTTGCATAGCCCTGGTTCAGAAGCACTTTGGAAGCCACTCTTGGAGGTGGCGGAGGAGGGTCTGGAATATTTTCATTAGCATTAGCATTGGCCTGGCAACCTCTACTTTGTCCTTGAGGTACAAGAGGCACCTCATCTTCTCCGACATCATCTACATCCTCCCCCACAATCACATTTCCAGAGGGTCATTAGCGTTGTTTGCTGCCATTTAGTACCTGAGTTGTGACACAAACAAGTTAGTAACAAAGAAGGAAAGAAGAACAATACACAAAACTAACTAAATAGATAGCCAAAATCGTTAGCTCCCTAGAAACGGCACCAAAAAGGTGATCGTGGCCTACTCCGCACTACTATAGAGTAGCGAGAGAGAGAGAGTCGGAGCAGTTTTTACCCGATTTAAGGTTGGGATCGATTTCCACAGAGAGCTAGAATTTGGAATCGAGTATCTATCTAGTTTAGGATTGCGTATGTGTTCCAAATTACACTTCTAATCATTTTTGGGGTTTTCGTTTTACTTCTACTATTATCAAATTACAAATGGTAAATGCAACTAGATTAAGCTAAGAGTTAAAGCTACGGGTTGTTCAAAAGGTTTAAAAGGCACTAGGGTAGTGACTTTCACCTAGGTAGTCAATTGATGGGTAATTGAATCAAAGACACGATTGACATAATTGGGGAGTATGATATAACCGTTGCACGATATTACCCACTCTACACCTCTCGGTGGTTCGAGTGATTTTGCTCGAATTGACTTTCTCAAGACCAATTGGGTACACAAATTTCCACAAGCAACTAGGGTTCAAGTCGGGTATTACTCTCTTGAGGTTTAACCCTTTAATTGGGGCTATAAATCTCTTGAGTACACCCCAATTCCTTGTTAGACCAATTTCGGATACTTAGGCTCTCTTTCTCAAGAAGAGCCTTAGTCAACTAAACACAAACTAGTGTTTGCAACCACTAATTCAGCAATTAACCATGAAATTGGCCCAAATCTCAAACATACATAGTCAATCTAGCACTAAAATACAAGACCCATCAATTACCCACACTAGGGTTGAGCCACAACCCTAGCTTATGGGTCTAGCTACTCATAATTAAAGAAGAAAAGCAGGAAATAGATGAAGAACAACTCATATTAATTAATCACTAAGGTAAATAACAAGATTCAATGATGAAAAGTAGATAAAATTGCCCAAAATGGCTAAGAAAGTCGAACCCATGAGTGCAGCTACGTTACAAAACTATCTGATACCCTAAAAATGGGAAAAAAGCTATTTATACTAAGATGAAAATTCTAGACAAAAATGCCCCTGCAGGGTTAGTGCGGACCGCACAAAATGGAGTGCGGCCGTACTAGGGATTTTGACTTCAAAATCCAACTCTCTGAACTCAGGCAATGTGGACCGCACAGAACGGACTACGGCCGCAGAGGCTTCTAGTGTGGTCCGCACAGAATGGATTGCGGACCGCATTGGCTTGAAACTTCAAAACTGGCATCTCTCTGATTCTTGGGTCTGCGGACCGCACTAAGACGAGTGCAGCCGTATTAACTTCAGTGCGGACCGCACAAAACCTAGTGCGGCCGTATTGCCTTTGTGCCTAAATGTCAACCTCACTGAATCCCCTAGTGTGGACTACATAGAATGGTGTGCGTCTGCACTGGGCCTGTTTTTCCTCAGCTTTGTCTTGTCTTGGGACTTGTGCAAGTTTCACTGCTTTTTGAGCTGATATTTGACATTTTGTCACTTTGTTGATCAAACCTGCAATCAAGCACAACTTGTGAGCCTTTTGGGACTATTTTGTATGAATTTCTAATCAAATCATAAGTAAGAAGGAGTATAAAATGCGTTAAAATCCCTAGTTATCAACCTCACCATTCGCGAAAGCACAAGAGTAGAGATTTCAATTTAGCACTGAGAGAACAAAAATTGCACGACAGGAAAGAATGAATGTGAAGTTTTTCCTAACTCTGTAGCCTCTAGGGGATGAATACAGACGTCTCTGTACCGATCCCTCATACTCTACTAAGCTTGTATGTGAACTGTGAGACCCATGTAACCTAGAGCTCTAATACCAACTTGTCACGACTCGGATTTCCCACCCTCGAGAGTCGTGATAATGCCTACTGATGTGAGCTAGGCAAGCCAATTATTGAACCATCTACCTTTTTACCAATTTTATTCTCTTTAACAATTACGAAGAAATAACATTTAAATAATGGAATATAACATAAGCGAAAGAAAACAATAAGCCATTTGAACATGAATATCTATTACAACTGTTAGAGTATCGACTACCTAGAACTGGTGTTACAGTTTCACAGACAATCTAAGAATACTACATATAAAGGTCTGAAAGAATTAAATACAACACTGTCTCTGGAAATACATGTAAGAAACAGAAAAGTAGATAGAAAGAGACGCCAAGGCCTACGGACGCCTGCAGGGCAACTTCAGGTCGCCTGATGAACAAGAATCATCAATCTCACAGCGGTCCGAAGTCCACAACATTAGGGTCTGCACAAAAGAGTGCAAAGTGTAGTATCGACACAACCAATCCCATGTGCTAGTAAGTGTCCAGCCTAACCTCGGCGAAGTAGTGACGAGGCTAGGACCAGACTACCAAATAAACCTGTGCAGTTCATATATATATAGTGACGAGGCTAGGACCAGACTACCAAATAAACCTGTGCAGTTCATATATATATATACAGCGGAAAGGAAATACAGAAATAATCAGTCAATGTGGGAGGGGGAAACATGCTGTGGGGGAGGTAATAGTTCCGAATAGAAAGACATCAAGTAAGGAAAGAAATAACATAACTAGAATATCATCAAGGAAGCAGAAATCAACAATTTGCATGGCATCACCCTTCGTGCTTTTACTCTCGTTCTCTCCAAAACAATACACGGCATCACCCTTCGTGCTTTACGCTCTTCCTCACCCAAACAACAATCACAAAGCAAATAGGGTAAGGGTATCTATAACCTCGAAGTAAATCGAATAACAACAAGTAATGAAAGAAACAACATAACTCGGATATCAACAAAGAATCAGAAGTCAACAAATGCATGGCATCACCCTTCGTGCTTTTACTCTCGTCCTCACCAAAGCAATCATATAATAAAAATGTGCACGGCATCACCCTTTGTGCTTTTACTCTCTTTCCTCACCATATAATCAATAAAATCGGCAAGGAATGGTACATCGTGCGTCATGACATAACCCTTCGTGCTTTACACTCTTTCCTCAACATAACAAATAATGCACAGCATCGCCCTTCGTGCTTTAACTCTGTTCCTCACCCAAACAATAATCACAAACAATAAGGTAAGAAAATAAAGGAAATTTTGCAATAAGAATCCCGGCAAGGGAACAACAAGTCACCAATTAAATCCCGGCAAGGGAATAACAATTAAACAATTAAATCCCGGCAAGAGAACAACAATTAAACAATTAAATCCTGGCAATGGAACAACAAATAAATCAGCAGTAGCCCAACAAGGATGACAACATAAGGATCTCTTCTCTTTCTTAATTTTACTTCACAATTCACTTCACGACTCGAGCCAATGCTCTAGAGGTTCGATTATCGCTTATACTTTCACAACTCATTTCACAACTCGAGCCAAAGCTCTAAAAGTTCAATTGTCACTTATACTTTCACAATTTTGCTATACACTTGAGCCAACGCTCCTAAATGTTCATAGGTCACAATTCTTTCCACAAACTTTATACAACAATTAGAAATCTTCATCAAAGCATGAATAATACAATGAAATCATGAAAATCACAATATAAGAGTCACGGTCATGCTTGACACAAACGTATAGATACTCGTCACCATGCCTATACGTCGTACTCGACAAGAAGCAAATAGCAAATAGAACACAACTCCTAATCCCTCAAGCTAAAGTTAGACCAAACACTTACCTCGATGCAACGAACACAATTCAAGCCTCAATTACCGGTTTACCTCTTGTTTCCACCACCAACTCGCTTGTATCTAGCCACAATTTGTTTAACGATATCAATAAATGCTAAATGAATCAATTCTAATGCATGAAAATAGGTTTTATAAAGATTTCCCCCAAAAGTCAAAAATTGACCCGGAACCGCTTGGTCCAAACCCGAAATTCGGACCAAAACCCGATTACCCATTCCCCCACGAGCTCAAGTATGTAATTTGTTTTGAAATCGGACCTCAAATCGAGGTCCAAATCCCCATTTTTGTGAAAACCTAGGTTCTACCCAAAACACCCAATTTCCCCCATGAAAATAATTGATTTGAAGTTGAAATCATGTTAAAAGATGTTAATAATTGAAGAAAACTAGTTAAAAATGACTTACAATTGATTTGGAGAAGAAAGGTTATTTAAAGAATCGCCTTTTATGTTTTTGGGGTTTTGAAAAGTGAAAAATAACTGAAAAGTCCGTTTAAATATACTCCTCTAAGACCCTCTCAGCTGATCTCATAAAAAGGGCTGCGACCGCGGAGCTCCACCGCAGACCGCGTACAAAGGACTGCGGCCGCGGAGCTCCACCGCGGACCGTAAGAAATCGAGTGCGGCCGCGGAGGCTTGGCCTTGCTCACCGCGGACCGCACAAATCCCACCGCGGTCGCTGAGTCCTCACCACGACCGCGAAGTTTTCACCACGGACCGCGAGACCTGGCTTCAGAGACCTGCAACTTCTATGAATCTGCAACTTTTTCCTAAGTTCAAAACTTACCGAAACACACTCGAGCCCTCGGGGCTCCTAACCAAACACACGTACCAACTCAACAACATCATACGAACTTATCTGTGCGATCAAATCGCCAAAATAACCTCAATAACAATGAATCAAACCTCAAAATCAAGAACTTTTTCTCCAACTTCATCAAGTATCAAATTTAGCAATTTAGGTTCGAATCACGTCAAACGACGTCCGTTTTCAACCAAACTTTACAGAAATGACTTAAACCATATATAAAACCATACCGGGCGCCAGAACCAATATACGGCCCGATACCATCTCTTTCTAATCAAACTTCATTTCAAATTTCCTTAAAAAATTTTCGAAAATAATTTTCTTTAAAAATTCATTTCTCGGGCTCGGGACCTCGGAATTCCATTCCGGGCATACGCCCAAGTCCCATATTTTCGTACAGATACGGGTCCATTTACCCAAAATGTTGACCGAAGTTAAATTTATTCATTTTACAGTCAAAACTTATCAATTTTCACAAAATTTCATATCTAATCTTTTCGGCTATGCGCCCGAACTGCGCACGCAAATCGAGGCGACTCTAAATGAGGTTTTCAAGGCCTTAGATCATGGAAGTTTCGTTTTAAAATAAGTGATGACCTTTTGGGTCATCACATTCTCCACCTCTAAAATAATCGTTCGTCCTCGAACGGACAGAAGAATGAAGTACCTGAGTCGGGGAAAGGATGGGGATAACGGCTCCGCATATCGGGCTCGGACTCCCAGGTCGATGCCTCAGCGGGCTGACCACTCCACTGAACACGAACAGAAGGAAAACTATTCGACCTCAACTGACGAACCTGCCGGTCTAGAATAGCTACCGGCTCCTCCTCATAAGACAAGTCCTTGTCCAATTGGTTAGTGCTGAAATCTAACACGTGGGATGGATCGTCGTGATATTTCCAGAGCATGGCCACATGAAACACTGGGTGCACTAATGATAAGCTTAGCGGCAACGCAAGTCTATAATCCACCTCTCCCACTCGATCAAGAATCTCAAACAGGCCAATAAACCTAGGTCTAAGTTTGCCCCTCTTCCCAAATCTCATCACGCCCTTCATAGGCGACACTCGGAGCAATACCCGCTTTCCCACCATAAAAGCCACATCTCAAACCTTGCGGTCTTCATAACTCTTTTGCCTGGACTAAGCTGTACGAAGCCTATCCTGAATAATCCTGACCTTGTCCAAAGCCTCCTGAACCAGATTCGTACCCAACAATAGAGCCTCTCCCGGCTCAAGCCACCCAACCGGAGATCGACACCGCCTACTATATAAAGATTCATAAGGAGCCATCTGGATACTCGGCTGGTAACTGTTGTTGTAGGCAAACTCTGCTAAAGGCAAAAACTGATCCCACAAGCCTCCAAGGTCAATGACACAAGCTCAGAGCATATCCTCCAAAATATGACTAGTCTGCTCAGACTGCCCGTCCGTCTGAAGATGAAACGCTCTACTCAACTCAACTTGGGTGCCCAACTCTCGCTGAACTGCTCTCCAGAAATGGGAGGTAAACTGCTTACCTCGGTCCGAAATGATAGATACAGGCACACCATGAAGACGAACAATCTCCCTGATATAGATCTCAGCTAACCTCTCGGATGAATAGGAGACTGCCATAGGAATGAAATGCGCTGACTTGGTCAGCCTATCAACAATGACCCATATTGCGTCGAACTTCCTCCGAGTCTGCGGGAGTCCAACAATGAAATCCATAGTGATCCGCTCCCACTTCTACTCGGGAATCTCAGTCCTCTGAAATAAACCACCAGGCCTCTGATGCTCGTACTTGACCTGCTGACAATTCAAATGACGAGACACATATGCTACGATATCCTTCTTCATTCTCCACCACCAATAATGCTGCCACAAATCCTGATAAATCATCGTGGTGCCCAGATGAATAGAGTACCGGGAGCTATGGGCCTCCTCTAAAATCAACTCTCAGAGCCCATCCACATTTGGCACACACATTTGACCCGGCAATCTCAAAACTCCATCATCATCTAAGGTAACCTCCTTGGCATATCCGCGCTGCACCGTGTCTTTAAGGACACACAAATGGGGATCATCATACTACCGATCACGGATACGCTCCCATAAAGAAGAACGAGCGACCGTGCAAGCCAATACATAACTAGGCTTAGAGATATCCAACCTCACAAACTGAATGGCCAAAGCCCGCATGTCCAAAGCAAGTGGTCCCTCACTGACCGGAATATAAGCAAGACTGCCCATATGGCTAATTTCCTACTCAACGCATCGGCCACCACATTGGCCTTTCCCGGATTATACAAGATAGTGATATCATAATCTTTCAACAACTCCAACCACCTCCTCTGTCTCAAATTCAACTCCTTTTGCTTGAACAAATACTGAAGACTCTTGTGATCCGTGAACACCTCATATGCCACGCCATACAGATAATGCCTCCAAATCTTTAATGCGTGAACAATGGCTGCGACCTCCAAGTCATGAAATTGGATAGTTCTTCTCATGAATCTTCAACTGCCTCGAAGCATAGGCAATGACCTTGCTATCCTACATCAACACTGTACCAAGACCAATACGAGATGCATCACAATAAACGGTATAAGGCCTTGAACCTGTGGGCAAAACCAACACCGGTGCCGTAGTCAGAGCTGTCTTGAGCTTCTGAAAGCTCGCCTCACATTCGTCCGATCATCTGAACTGGGCACCCTTCTGGGTCAACCTGGTCATCCGGGCTGTGATAGATGAGAACCCCTCCACGAACCAATAGTAGTAGCCTGCCAATCCCAAGAAACTACGAATCTCTGTAGCTGATGCTAGTCTAGGCCAGTTCTTGACTGCCTCAATCTTCGTCGGATCAACCTGGATACCCTTTGCTGATACAACGTGACCCATAAATGCAAGTGAACCGAACCAGAACTCACTTCGAGAACTTAGCATATAACTGACTGTCCCTCAAGGTCTGAAGAACCACTCTATGATGCTGCTCGTGCTCCTCCCGGCTGCGGGAATATATCAAAATATCATCAATGAAGACTATCACGAAATAAGGCCTCAACACTTGGTTCATCAAATCCATAAAAGCTGCTGGGGCATTGGTCAACCCAAATGACATGACCAGGAACTCATAATGCCCGTATCGAGTGCGAAAAGTTGTCTTAGGGACATCGGATGCCCTAATCCTCAACTGATGATAGCCATATCTCAAATCAATCTTTGAAACACCTTGGCACCCTGAAGCTGATCAAACAAATCATCGATTCTTGGCAATAGATACTTATTCTTGTTTGTAACCTTGTTCAACTGCCGGTAATCAATACACATCTCATCGATCCGTCCTTCTTCTTAACAAACAACACCGACGCGCCCCAAGGCGAAACATGCGGCCTAATGAAACCCTTCTCAAGCAAGTCTTGCAACTGCTTCTTCAACTCTTTTAACTCAGGCGGTGCCATACGATACGACGGGATAGAAATGGACTGAGTGCCCGGAGCCAAATATATGCAAAAGTCAATATCTTTGTCAGGTGGCATACTCCGCAGGTCTGAAGGGAAAACGTCAGGAAACTCTCGAACAACGAGCACAAAATCAATAGAAGGGACCTCAGCACTAAAATCACGAACATATGCCAAATAGGCCAAACACCCCTTCCCGACCATACGTCGAGCCTTCACATACGAGATAACACACCGGGTAGAATGACCAGGAGTTCCTCTCCACTCTAAACGGGGCAAATTTGCTAAGGCTAAGGTCACAGTCTTGGCATGACAGTCCAAGATAGCGTGGTAAGGTGATAACCAGTCCATCCCCAATATAACATCAACATCGACCATGTCTAGAAGCAACAAATCCATACGAGTCTCAAGATCCCCAATCACCTCAATGCAAGAACTATGGACTCGATCTACCACAATAGAATCGCCCACCGGTGAAGACACATAAATAAGAATACTGAATGAGTCACTAGGCATGACCAGATACAATGCAAAATAAGATGACACATACGAGTAGGTAGACCCTGGATCAAATAACACTGAAGCATCTCTATCACAAACCAGAATAGTACCTGTAATGACTGCATCTGAAGCCTCAGCCTCGGGCCTGGCTGGAGGCGTAACATCGGGGCTGGGCCCCACCACCCTGAACTACATCTCTGGGACGGCCTAAAGCTAGCTGGCCTCCACCTCTGACGGCCTGAGCTCCACCTCTAATACCTCCACCTCTAGCACCTCTACCCCTACCTCTAGCTGGCTGGGCGGGCTGTGGAACACCTGGTGCTTGTACCATAGCACGAGAACCCTGATGCTGAGAGCTACTTGATGCTTGAGGGCAAAACCTGGCAATGTGACCCGTATCACCACAAGTGTAACAAGCCCTCGGCTGCAAGCCCTGACAGCCTGAATGACCACCCCGAAAACTCTGAAGCGATGGTGCACTGATAGGAGCAGGTGGTACACTGTAGGACTTCTGACCGAGATACTGCATCTGGGGACCACGACCACCTGAAGTATCGTGAGAAACCTTGAGCGCTGATTGAAAGGTCCTAGGAAGATGGCCTCTACCATACGATTCTCGACCTCCGAATGAGGTACCACTGAATCGACCTGAATGACAGGGCCTCTTGTCTGACCCATGTCTGCCTCCCTATGATAGAACCATCTCAACTCTACGGGCCACATTGGCCGCCTCTTGAAAAGTAATCTCACTTGTAGCCTCTCTAGCCATCTGAAGACGAATCGGCTGGATAAGGCCGTGAATAAACCTCCTTACCCCCCTCTCTCTCTCTTGGTGGGGAGTATAATGAGAGCATGGCGAGCTAAGTCGATGAATTTGGTCTCATACTGGGTAACAGTCATGGAACCCTACTGGAGGCGCTCGAACTGCCTCCGATAAGCCTCTTGCTGAGTAAGGGGGAGAAACTTCTCTAGGAATAGCTATGTGAACTGCTCCCAAGTCAAGGCTGGCGATCCGGATGGTCTCGCTAAGCAATAATCCCTCCACCAAGTCTTGGCGGATCCAGACAAGCGAAATGTAGCAAAATCGAACGCATTGGTCTCAACAATGCCCATGTTTCTGAGAACCTCATGGCAGCTATCTAGATAATCCTGGGGATCCTCAGTAGATGCACCGCTGAAAGTAGAAAAGAAGAGCTTGGTGAACTTATCCAATCTCCACAAAGCATCGGAGGACATAGTCGCTCCATCACCGGTCTGAGCTACCACACCCGACTGTACTACTCCAATTGGCTGAACTGCTGGAGTCTGAATCTGAGGAGCTACCTGCTCCGGAGTGCGAGTAGCAGGAGTCTGGGCCCCTCCTCCAGCCTGAGAGACGGCTGGTGCTATAGGAAGCAAGCCTGCCCGGGTGACACTCTCCATGAGACCTACTAATCGAACCAGAGCATCTTGAAGAACTGGTGTAGCAATAAACCCCTCTAGGACCAGATCTGGGCCCATCGGAACCGTTGGAGCGGGAACCTCCTCATCAAAATCAACCTGAGGCTCCGTCACTAGGGCTACTGCTCGGGGCTGAGATCTGCCCCTACCTCCGCCTCTAACACGACCTCAGCCTTGCCCTCTGCCTCTCGTGGGAGCGGCTGCTGGGGGCTCGGGCTGCTGAGCGGAGGATGAGGAAGCGCGTATTCTCGCCATCTGCGAAAGAACAGAGTAGAAGTTCAATTTAGCATTGAGAAACAAAACCGAATGATAGGAAAGAATAAATGTAAAGTTTTTCCTAACTCTGTTGCCTCTGGGGGATAAATACAGACATCTCTATACCGATCCCTCAAACTCTACTAAACTTATTTGTGAACTGTGAGACCTATGTAACCTTGAGCTCTGATACCAACTTGTCACGACCCAGATTTCCCACCCTCGGGAGTCGTGAAGGCGCCTACTAATGGGAGCTAGGCAAGCCAAACCTTAACTACTTGCTGCACTTTCATTTTTGCTTCTTTTAACAAACACAAGTCGACAATATGATAAAAACGGAATTATAAATAAATAAGCGGAAGTCGACCATTATATATCTTAAGGCTACGTCTATTACAACTTTTAAAAACCTCAAATATCCCAAAACCTGGTGTCACAATGTCACAGACTGTGTAAGAGTTACTACATACAAGGTCTGAAGAAAATACAATACACTGTTTCTGAACAAGGGAAATGAAATAGGAAATAGAGATAGAGGGAGATGCCAGAGCCTGCGGATGCCTGCAGGTCTACCTTGGGTCTCCGAGTGGACTGAAGGAAGCCCTCCAACTACTGTCCGAAAGCTGCTCCTGGATCTGCACACAGTGCAGAGTATAGTATCAGTACAGCCGACCCCATGTGCTGGTAAGTGTCCAGCCTAACCTCGGCGAAGTAGTGACGAGGCTAGGACTAGACTACCAATATATATATATATATATATATATATATATATATATATATATATATATATATATATATATATATATATACAGCATAAAGGAAATACAGAAATAACCAGTCAATGTGGGAGGGGGAAACATGCTGCGGGGGAGGTAATAGTTCCGAATAGAAAGGCATCAAGTAAGGAAAGAAACAACATAACTAGAATATCAACAAGGAAGCAGAAATCAACAATTTGCATGGCATTACCCTTCGTGCTTTTACTCTTGTTCTCACCAAAACAATACACATTATCACCCTTCGTGCTTTACGCTCTTCCTCACCCAAACAACAATCAAAAGACAAATAGGGTAAGGGAATCTATAACCTCGAAGTAAATAGAATAACAACAAGTAATGAAAGAAACAACATAACTCGGATATCAACAAAGAATCAGAAGTCAACAAATGCACGACATCACCCTTTATGCTTTTACTCTCATCCTCACCAAAGAAATCATATAATAAAAATGTGCACGACATCACCCTTCGTGCTTTTACTCTCTTTCCTCACCATATAATCAATAAAATCGGCACGGAATGGTACATCGTGCGGCATGGCATCACCCTTCGTGCTTTACACTCTTTCCTCACAATAAAAAATAATGCACGGCATCACCCTTCGTGCTTTAACTCTCTTCCTCACCCAAACAATAGGGTAAGGAAATAAAGGAAATTTTGCAATATGAATCCCGACAAGGGAACAACAAGTCACAAATTAAATCCCGGCAAGGGAACAACAATTAAACAATTAAATTCCGGCAAGAGAACAATAATTAAACAATTAAATCCCGGCAATGGAACAACAAATAAATCAACAGTAGCCCGGAAAGGGTGACAACATAAGGACCTCTTCCCTTTCTCAATTTTACTTCACAATTCACTTCACAACTCGAGCCAATGCTCTAGAGGTTCGATTATCGCTTATACTTTCACAACTCGAGCCAAAGCTCTAAAAGTTCAATTGACACTTATACTTTCACAATTTTGCTATACAACTTGAGCCAACGCTCCTCAATGTTCATAGGTCACAATT
Source organism: Nicotiana sylvestris (assembly GCF_000393655.2). Classification (NCBI taxonomy): domain Eukaryota; kingdom Viridiplantae; phylum Streptophyta; class Magnoliopsida; order Solanales; family Solanaceae; genus Nicotiana; species Nicotiana sylvestris. The sequence goes on from NC_091058.1 coordinate 24,188,524, forward strand.
CTTTCCACAAACTTTATACAATAATTAGAAATCTTCACCAAGGCATGAATAATACAACAAAATCATGAAAATCACAATATAAGACTCACAGTCATGCTTGACACCAACGTATAGATACTCGTCACCATGCCTATACATCGTACTCGACAAGAAGCAAATAGCAAATAGGAAACAACTCCTAATACCTCAAGCTAAGGTTAGACCAAACACTTACCTCGATGCAACGAACATACTTCAAGCCTCAATTACCGCTTTACCTATTGTTTCCACCACCAACTCGCTTGTATCTAGCCATAATTTGCTTAATGATATCAATAAATGCTAAATGAGTCAATTTTAATGCATGAAAATAGGTTTTATAAAGATTTCCCCAAAAAGTCAAAAATCGACCCCGGGACCGCTTGGTCCAAACCCAAAATTCGGACCAAAACCTGATTACCCATTCCCCCATGAGCTCAAATATGTAATTTATTTTGAAATCAGACCTCAAATCGAGGTCCAAATCCCCATTTTTGTGAAAACCTAGGTTCTACCCAAAACACCCAATTTCCCCCATGAAAATAATCGATTTGAAGTTGAAATCATGTTAAAAGAGGTTAATGATTGAAGAAAACTAGTTAAAAATGACTTACAATTGATTTGGAGAAGAAAGGTTATTTAAAGAATCGCCTCTTATGTTTTTGGGGTTTTGAAAAATGAAAAATAACTGAAAAGTCCGTTTAAATATACTCCTCTCAGATCCTCTCCACGGACCGCATAAAAACGGCTGCAGCCGCGGAGCTCCACCACGGACTGCATACAAAGGACTGCGGCCGCGGAGCTCCACCACGGACCGCAAGAAATCGAGCGCGGTCGCAGAGGCTTGGCCTTGCTCACCGCGGACCGCACAAATCCCACCGCGGTCGCGGAGTCCCCACCGCGACCGCGAAGTTTCCACCGCAGACCGCGAGACCTGGCTTCAGCCTGCAACTTCTATGAATCTGCAACTTTTTCCTAAGTTCAAAACTTGCCGAAACACACTCGAGCCCTCGGGGCTCCTAACCAAACACACGTACCAACTCAACAACATCATACGAACTTATCCGTGCGATCAAATCGCCAAAATAACCTCAATAACAATGAATCAAACCTCAAAATCAAGAGCTTTTTCTCCAACTTCATCAAGTATCAAATTTAGCAATTTAGGTACGAATCACATCAAACGACGTCCGTTTTCAACCAAACTTTACAGAAATGACTTAAACCATATATAAGACCTGTATCGGGCGCCATAACCAAAATACGGGCCCGATACTATCTCTTTCTAATCAAACTTCATTTCAAATTTCCTTAAAAAATTTCAGAAAACATTTTCCTTTAAAAATTCATTTCTCGTGCTCGGGACCTCGTAATTCGATTTCGGGCATACGCCCAAGTCCATATTTTCCTACGGACCCTTCGGGACCGTCAAATCACCGATCTAGGTCCGTTTACCCAAAATGTTGACCAAAGTCAAATTCATTCATTTTACAGTCAAAACTTATCATTTTTCACAAAATTTCATATCTAGGCTTTCCGGCTATGCACTGGACTGCGCACGTAAATCGAGGCGACTCTAAATGAGGTTTTCAAGGCCTCAGATCACAGAAGTTTCGTTTTAAAACAAGTGATGACCCAAAGGTCATCACATACGTCCAAGTCCCATATTTTCCTATGGACCCTCCGGGACCGTCATATCACGGGTCCGGGTCTGTTTACCCAAAACGTTGACCGAAGTCAAATTAACTCATTTTATAGTCAAAACTTATCATTTTTCATAGATTTTCATATTTAGGCTTTCCATCCGAATGACCTGAAATTTCGGACACACATCCCAAATGACATAACGAAGCTATAACAACTCTCGGAGTTCCATTCCGACCCTTGGATCAAAATCTCGCCAACCAACCGGAAATCGCCAAAATACTAACTTCGCCAATTCAAGCCTAATTCTACTCCGAACCTCCAAAACCAATTCTGATCACACTCCTAAGTCATAAATCATCTCCCAAAGCTAACCGAACCATCAGAACTCACATCCGAGCCCTCTAAGACATAAGTCAATATCCGGTTGACTTTTCCAACTTAAACCTTATTAAAAGAGACTAAGTGTCTCATTTCTTACCAAATCCACTCCGAACGCAAATTACTCAATTTGATCAGATAAAATATGGATAACGAAGCATAGTGAAGCAGAAATGGGGATAACGGAGTAGTAACTCATGAGATGACTGGCCGGGTCGTCACATTAGACTAACAAACTCAAAAGTTAAGGACAATAGGTCCTGAACTTACAGTTACAAGTTCAAAAGTTAAGGACACTTTGTCCTGAACTTCAAGTTCCAAGTTTAAAAGTTAAGGACACTTGGTCCTGAACTTAGAATTAAGGACAATAGGTCCTGAAGTCCTGAACTTAGATTAACAAGCTCAAAAGTTAAGGACAATAGGTCATGAACTTAGGCTAAGAATCCCAAAAGTTAAGGATAATAGGTCCTGAATTTAGACTAACAAGCTCAAAAGTTAAAGACACTTGGTCCTGAACCTACAGTTACAAGTTCAAAAGTTAAGGACATGTAGTGGTGAAGTTCTGAAGTTAAGCTCAAAAGTTAAGGACGTGTAGTCCTGAACTTAGAGTTCAAAAGTTAAGGACATGTAGTCCTGAAGTCCTGAACTTAGAGTTCAAAAGTTAAGGACATGTAGTCCTGAAGTTAAGTTCAAAAGTTAAGGACATGAGCAGAAGGGTATTTTCGTTCGGGCAGTTAAAGTTTATTAAAGCAATGACTAAAAACATTTTAAACAACAGCTTAAAAGTAAATACATGTGTTATTAGTGGCTAACTGTACACTTCCCCTAAAATTAGCTTAAGATCCATCCTCAATTGTTGAATCTCAAAAGCTCCTCTGTAACTAATTTCACGAAAGTTTTAAGCTCAATAAGAAACTGTTTGTCTTTGTCTCTAAACAATGCAAGTATGGGACCACGTATGTTAAGGATCTAGACAATTGAAATCATTCGCACAATTTCACAATGCTTATCAATAAATTATGACTTTACATAATCTCAAAAGTTAGTCTACAGTAATAACTTATGAACATTGCTAGTTTACTTTAGGCGCTACTAATAATAAATTGTTATGGATATAGGTATGGTTCTCCGTAACATAATCGTGACACGTAACCCCAAATTCAAATGCACACTTTTGTGACTGGACCCCACTTCAAAGTAATAATAAAAATAAATATGTCATAAATTACAAGTGCGTTTCACGTGGCACGATTTTGTTGTGTGAAAACAACAGGTGTACGACATCGTAACTTATTTAAAGTAACTCCACAAATACTAAAAAGGGTATAAATATATGAATAAAAACGGTATAAGAGGTAATATATATATAGGTTTAAAATATTATAATAATCAGTTAATTAAGCCGAGTGTTAGTTTCAAAGCAAATGTGCTAAAATTACGAAATCCGGAAGTGCCTCGTACCTTCTCCCAGGTTAACAAAATTTCTTACCGGTTTTTGTGTTTCGCATACTTTAATAGAGTCAAAAAATTTCTTAATTTGGGATTTAAAATAACGATGACTTGGGACACTTTAAATAATTATTTCAAATGGGGACTCTCAGAACGGGTGGTACTCTCCCTCCGCCCCTGACCCCTAGTAAGTAACTAGGGCCAGGTGCCTAGATGGAATTAATAGCAAGCCGCACATGTAGGAGCAATTAACAGCCATCCTAGGCTAGGTACAAAATAAATAACGACGCAGCAAAAGCAAAAGTTAGGTAAAGAAGGAAAAAGAAGGAAGGAAAAAGTTAGGCAACTTAAGAATAAAGAAGTTGGGCAGCAAGCATTAATAACCGATCACAAGAAACATGTGCAACAACTTGAACACATGTAGAATAGGGTTATATAGATTGAACTTGGAAAAATTAAAGTAAGTTTAGGTTGAATATTTCGGATAAATAATAAATAAGTAACATTATAACTTACAACACGAACCTTTGAATGACCAATATCTTAGTTATTTTAAATACTTATACTATATCAAATGAATCTAACTTTTTCATAGAAAATAAGTGGTTAATCATAAGAGAAAATGCACATGCATTCGATGGGGTGAGATATGAACGATTCATATATTCAAACCTCTATTGATTAATAGAACTACATATATTCTGAGTTCTGACTATATTTCGGTAAATCGCCAATATTTGTTATGAATATTTATGTAAATGTCTTAAAAGGGAGTAAGACCTTATCTTTTTTCACGTATGAATGTTACAATTTGAACCATTTAGATCTCGTTAAGTTTACTCACTTATTTGCTCTTAAAAAGTTTGATTCATTCAAATTTTGCAGTCTTAAATTTTTTTAAGGCGTTTTAAACCTAAAGATTATGAACATGACATTTACTCAGGGACGACTTTTATAGGGAGATAATGAGGCACGTGAACTCATGATCTCTCTGTAAAATTAAATATTTTATGTATATATTTTTTAAAATTGGTATAATATTAATTTTTGACACCGATACTCCAAGAAGGTTGAATTATGCACTTGGTTGAAGATTGAGTTATTTACCAAGAGAAATAGGGATCACTTCTCACTTAATATATTTTTTCCTTTTTTTCATAGTACACCCATGTACTAGATAAATCCAAGATCTGCCTCTTATTTTAACTATTATATTACTACCATATACAAATACTTCTTGACGAGCATCAACACTATTACCAACTACTTTAAATGCCATCTATCACTTCTACCACCATAACCACCATCGCCGAACACCATCTCTAGCATTATAGCCTTCACATGTAACTACAACTACAATTACAATTAGCATTATTGCCTTCACTGTGTAGCATTATAGCCTTCACTGGTAGTGATTAAATGAGAATCACTACCAGCCAATATTTCACAAACCTTTATCCTTGATTACCACCCCCATCAGCTGTCATGCATGACTATTAACTTTTAAAGTATACTTTATTAAATAAATTGTATTACAAAACCATGAAAATTAATATATTTTCTAATATTTTTTGAATATAATGTTTAATTATTTACTCCCTTCGTGTCATGTTACGTGAAGGTATTTAACTGGATATGGAGTATAAAAAAATGAATGACTTTTGAAATTTATGGTCTAAAGCAAGTTATCGACATCTACGTGATTATAGGTGTTTACCCTAAAAAACGGATAATAATAAAAATTTGTAAGTGGTTTTAAGGATACGCAGATTGATTTGATATAGATGATAAATTGTGTTAGATTAAATAAATAAAGGTATAGTAAATTCAAACCACGTGAGGAGGATGATTCCGGCCTCAATGAAATATCCATCCTCGATCCGGACTCACAATACTAGCACTGATGAACAAGAATAAGAACTTTCAATAATAGAGAAAATAACAGTATATTGCCTTGGTATGCGTGCATCGTAATATTTTCAATGAATAATCATACTCCCCTTTATATAGTAGGGGAAATTTACTCTAAGTACAATTCTATAAAAGGTAAACAATCTTCTATTTAACTAATCATCAGTTCTCTATCGATACATGCTGAGATCCACGCTGTGATATCCTAACGGTCACGGATATTACGGCCTTATGTCCATCATGTTTGATTACCCGATAAATCTCTCTGAAGTCTTTTGGGATTTGGATCGATCCGCGGTCTACCTTCGAGTCTTCTATCATTCTTCATACTCTGGCATTTTTACCTCCGTTTTTAAGAAATTTCAGTGAGTTTCTAACTTTTAATCATCTTCTGCCCAAACCGCTGCACTTGACCCTTCATTTTTCGTTATCTTTTTCCTAGCCTTTCTCAGATAAAAATGGCGAAGACTTCTAAGACCGTTCCCCAAAAAGTGCTCCTTCTTCGCAGCCCACTACTGAGGTTGAGGAGACCGCTTTTGATGTGGTTGTCCTCGAGAGGTCTGCTCCAGGCGCGAGCATTGATGAACCAGCGGCCGAGCCCTTCTTGAAAATATTTGTCCTAGGGGGTGTTTGGTTAATGAAGAATTCAAGTTCGGAAGGCCCTCTTCGATTCAAGGCCGATGCGAAGTGGTGTCATGGTACATCTGTTCCATTACTAAGGCCATTCTTCCTGTGATTCGAAAGGATTGCGGCTGGATGGATTAGGACATAGTGATTCCTGGGTCTGACGATGACATTACCACCTATGTTAAGGGATATTTGAGTATTTACACTTATCCTTTTACATTGGGTCCGGTGGACCCGGTCATCTTGGATTTCTGTAGGAGGTACAATGTATGCCTAGGCCAAATCCACCCATTGCTGCAGAGGATCGTGATCCTCCTCCGATTCTTTGGGAACAAAATCTATTCATGCATGTTCACCATCGATCATCTACTCTGCTTGTACAGTCCCCGAATCTTTTGGGGGGAGGGGACTGATAAAGCTTGTACGCCAGTCCAGTAAAGCCCCATTTTCAAGTATCAACGAGGACCAGAATCGAGGTTGGCAAGGACGCTTTGTCCGGGTGAGGACCGTTGACCTGATACATGCCGAGTGGAGATCGTTCCCCGAGAAATGGAATGTATCACGTAAGTATAAATCCCTTTTAAACGTCGATTTTATGTTTTATTTTCCCTTTTCTCATCGGTGTCTGCTATGGTGCAGCCCTTGCTTAAGTCCCAAACGCCATCCCTCGGCTCAAGGAGTGGATCATAGGCATTTGTTCGTAGATTCCTTATGCCCACCGCTAGTGGCGTGAGCTTTTGAAGGATCACTGAGAGGCTCGTTCTCACGGTAAGAGCCATTTCCTTAGATAAATAGCACTAAGCTTTCCTCTACAACACCATGTTTTCATTCATTCTCTTCTCATTTTTGTAGGTTTGCCTAAAACTATCGAGCTTAGGCACTTAGTAAGAGGGTGAAAACTTACCCGCCGATCCTTCTACTTCAGGGCAGCTCCGAGAAACAGGGGAGAAGAAAAGAAAGAGGGCTCCGAGTTCCGCTAGCTCAGAGAAAAAGAAGCCTAAAGAAAGTTGGCTCGTAAGCCAAAGGAAAGCTCCAGCTCCCGGGTGCCTGATTCAAACTTGCTTTACTGACTCAGGGACGAGCCCGACGAGGCTGAAATTCTTGTGGCCTGTGAGCCGTCTGTCCCCGAGGAACGTGTGGCAGTCGAGGAGGAAACAACGGAGGCTAATCCCCCTCAAGTCCAAAAGGCTGGCATAGAGGTAAGGGTCGAGACCACTCGAGACGCTAGCTCCGCCCTGCCCGGTATTATAGAAATTTTAGGATAGCCCTCGTTCACAGAGTCCATGTTCGATGAAGCCCGAGCGACTAAGGGGCGATCCAATGAAGGGGTTCATGAAGCGGACAATCCTCTTTATGGTGTAGACTCAACCATCCTGGAAGATTTCTCCAGGTTGAGTGACTTAGAGGTACCGAGGAAGAGTCCATCCTCGGAGGCTGGTGGGCCGATCTTGAGCTCGAGGTTGATCAACCGGTTTCCCACTCCAAACACAGATCCTACCTGGAAGCATTCAGTTGTTATCACCGTCCCGGAGGATGCCCAGATTTTTTTTCGCCCCTGTCGGGTGTAAGCACGTGATTTTTGCCCTATATGAGAATTACTCCAAAAAAATTCAAAAGTAAAATGATTTTCCTTGGTGTGCAATTTTGTGATATTTTTAGATAATTATTTGTGTTTGTCTGTGCATGTTTATTTGTTAAATTAATAAAAAAATACCAAAATATGTCACATTTTTCATGTGGGATTTAATTCTACAATTGTTAGTAATTGAGTTTGTTTTACAAAAAATAAAAATTACAAAAATAGGCATCTTTTGCATTTTTAGCATTTAATGTCCAATTGTACAATTTCATGCTTAATTATTACTTAATCGTGTGTTAATTATTATTGGGAGTTAATTTGCACTTTTATAAATTAATTTAGTTCCATATTATAATTTAAGGATTTTTAGAATTTAGTGTTAGAAAAATAAAAGAAGAAAAGAAAACAAAAATGTAAAAAATATCGGAATTGGGCCTCTTCTTCAAATTCAAGCTACAGGCCCAAAAAATGGCCTAACCTTCCTCATGACCCGGTCCATTCTAAACCGGGTCGACCCGGTCCGCCCCATAACTAAACCATCCGCCCAACCCCCTCCAATTTTTCATTTTTCTTGTTGAAACCCAAACATAAAAACCCTAAAACTACCCGCCCCCCCTCTTTTTCTTATTCCTCTCCAAAAAGCTTCCCTAAGCTCCCCTCACATGGCTTCCCATGGCTGCCCGTTGACCACCCTCCAGTCCACCAGCCTCCTCCTCACGACTAGCTCCTCCGCCGGAAAACCCCCGACAAAAAAACCTGACGCCCAAGCTGCCTCGACCGCTTCTGCTTCACCCGTTACGTCCAAACACACCCTGCTGCTACTGTATTTTCTTCTGTTGCCTCCAGCAAACCCCATCGCTGCCTGCTTCATCTTTTTCATCAAGTTTGAGCTCGACGAGCTGCTACTGCTTCACTGCTCTTGTTTCTGCTTCTTGATTGCTTCTGTTACGTCCAAACAGACCCCGTCACTCCAAAACAAAGTTGCTTTTGCTGCGTCAACCATCATTGCTGCGTTCGTCGTCCATGGCTGCTCCCCGTCGCTCGTCAACCCATCATCATGGATGCCATGTTTGGTTTGCTGCTGCTCCTCCACCTCAACCAGACCAACAGCTGCAGAACACAACACAAATGAACCCTGCTGCTTCTTCTGCCTCTTCCCATTCACGATAGCGTCGAATCCGTCGGAAAACCTTCCCAAACCATCATCGTTTTTATCTCCAAACTCCACTGTAACCCAAACCCCATCGCTTCTGTGGTGTTTGATGCTGCTTCGTCAGGCATTTGAGTCGAAACAAACCTCGTTCCTTCTCGCCAAGATATTTGCGGGAAGATTTATGTTCATCCAAAGTTCGTCTTGAAGGTCCGTCGTTGTTCGTCGTTTCGATCCGGTTAGTGGTTTTGAGCTTTACATTTTGTCCGTATTTTGTTTTTGATATTCTCAAATCTAAAATCGGGAAATTTTTGTTTTGTTTCGTGTTCATTGTTTTGTTAATTTTTTAGTTTGTTTCATGTTTGTTTTATTGTTCTTGTTTGTTGTTTAGGTAGAAATTGTTAGTTTAATGTTTGTTAGATTCAAATTGAAATTTAATTAATTATTTCTTCAATTTGTTTCATGTGTTTTATGTATTTTTCAGAAATTGTTAATGTTGTTAGATTCAAGTTTAAATTCATAATTGTTTCTTCTTCGGCTTTGTTTTGTTATTTGTCTAAAAGAATATAGTTGTAATAGGGAAATATGTTGGTTTAATCATTTGAATCCGTCATGTTTAGTTGTTTAAGTTGATTTAATTCATGTTCATCTTGGTTTGAAGTTCATTTTAATCCAGTTGATTTAACGTGAGTTTATGTTTTGGTTTTTGATTCGTTGATGAATATGTATTGTGTTGTTAATATTGTTGTTTCCTTGCTCATCCATTTTTGGTCTAAATTAACCAGGATTGGTTCCCAATATGGTTAATTCATTCACATTAATTTGATGTTGTTCATCTTTGTTCATATGAGTTGTTGTTGAATTTGTTTAAGAAATTGGTCATATTAGCTATATTTTGGTTGAATTTGATTAATTGATTGGTTATAGCTGATGGGGGTAGTTTGGTAAATCGCAGTACGTGCAGGGGTAAAATGGTAATTGCAATAAGGTCGGAGGGGTAGTTTGGTAATTGAACATTTTGTAATTCTTTATGTTAAGCATGAGGGACAAAATGTAATGGGGTGTGGGTGATATAGTTGTTTAATATAAATGGGGGACAAGACATAATATAGTGGAGGAGAATATGGTAATTGTTTATGTTAGGCATGAGGGACAAAATGTAATGGATTGGGTTGATATATTTGTTTAACGTAGTGGGGGATGAGTGGGAAGATAATGGGTTTGGTAGGAGAAAGTGTGGTTTTATTAACGAATTAAAGGGTTTGGGATGGGAAATAAATAAGAGGTCTTGAATCAGATTTTAGGGAAGAGAATAAGAAAAAGAACGGACAGAGAGAATAAGAGAGAGAAAAAAAGAGCTGAATATTTAAGAGAGAAAGAAAAATTCCGAAAAATATTAAAACTTTCAAATAAAAAAAACTAAAAAAAATCTTCTGCTTTCTTTCATTGTTTGAAATCAGCATTAATTGTTGTTGTTTCATCAAAGCTTGAAGCTTTTGTTTTGGGATTACTACTCCACCGGTTTGCAAACTCTGTTCCTGGGTTGTTACTGTTGCTGGACTGTTGTTGCTGTGCTGTATTGTTATTACTGCTACTGATTCTCATCTTCATCTTCTTTTGTTTCCAATATCAGGTACACAACTGACACGCTGATTATTGTAAACTGAAACAGGAAGCATGAATACGAAAATGAAGAGTTGAAATTCTAAATTTACTTTAATTATATTCTGAATTTTATTTGTATGTATAAATTATTTAGCTTGCAAAAAATCAGAATCATGTAGCTATTTAATACATATAGTGGAACATCCGACGATAGCTTAACGGATGAACTATCTATATATTGCCTAAAAATAAATAAATGGTGTAGTAACTCCGTCAAGTCAAAAATCAAACGAATAGGCCATCTAGTAGGAACTTGGTAGGAATATTGTTTAGTTAAATAATATTGGTTAATTTCAGCATGTAAATGGTCTAGGATTAAAATTAGATTGCTAAGTTTTTTTTTTAATTTGACAAACTGAGAACATGCCTAGTATAATGTAACTAGGTAGTAACATGTGAATAAGACGACCCAGGTCTAGTTTTATGTCATACACGTTGGGCCTGGGCCCGCAGTGGCAACGAACTGTCCTGTTTGCATCATTTTCAGATTTTATGAATCATATTCGAAATCCATCTATAAAAACTCAAGCATGTAAATAAATTAAGATATTTTCTCTTTTATTTTGTAGAGACAAATTTAATAAGAGAAAAATGTAGGCATTTTAGGACTGTCCTTTTTAAAAATAAAATGAGATGAGCCTCGCCCAATAAAATGCACCAATTGCGAGGCCCTCAATAAATGTTTAATTGAGTATTTAGAATTCGGGATGGACTGTTTAGTGAATTCCACGGTCTTACCCAGAAATAATAATACGCTAATCGCTTTAGGCACAATTTTAATAATAATACATTCTTAAACACGGGTGCGCATTTATGCGACCCAAATCCAAATCCCAAAACATTGAATAAAAATACGTTCCTGATCACGGGTGCATTTTATGTGACGCAATCCAAAGACATGTTTTTAAACGATGTTCACATTCTTTTAAAAATATAATGATAAAAGCGGTAAAGAGTTTAAACTTGCACATGAGCGCATAATTGTATAAAATCAGATAAACAAGCCGAATATGACAGTTGAGCGACCGTGCTAGAACAACGGAATTCGGGAATGCCTAACACCTTCTCCCGGGTTAACAGAATTCCTTATCCGGATTTTTGGTTCGCAGACTGTAATATAGAGTCATTCTTTTCCTCGATTCGGGATTAAAATTGGTGACTTGGGACACCCTAAATCTCCCAAGTGGCGACTCTGAAATAAATAAATAAATCCCGTTTCGATTGTCCTTTAATTGGAAAAACTCCTTGTACCCTCGCGGGGGCGGAAAAAGAGGTGCGACAGCTCTGGCGACTCCGTTGGGGACTTGAGTGTTAACCCAGAATCACTGGTTCAGGGTTTAAGAATTCGAGCTTAAAATAACTGTTATAGTTGGCTTTATTTATTATCTGATGTTTACATGTTTATGCTTAATGTGCTAAATGTTGCTTTTTACCGCTTTAATATTATCTGAATTGTGCATATAAAACTGCTACGAAACACTCCTTCCTTCTGAATCTTCTGAATTTATGGTGCACACGTGCGCGTGGCCCACCTTTCTGTTAGAAATCATACCAAATAAGACGAAGTTAGGACAAATAACTAGGCCGGGTAGACTTTCGTGCTCCCGGTACGTTGCCCCCACTTCGGCTCAAGCTGTCCACTTGGGTAAGCCAGGGCTAGAACAATATGCCTCAGGTTTTTCACTTAGAATAACTCAGCTTCATGCCGGATCCCTAGTAGGAACGTTTGTTTGCATCACGTGCATTTGACTTTGGAGGCTCAACACAGGGGTTGGGTCTGTCTAGGACAGGTGTACCAAAAATGAAAATGACCATCCTGATGCATCTTACTTACTGCTACTTGCGCATTTATTTGATTCGGACTTGTGTGTTGACTGACTTTTGAATATCAGGAATAATATTTTGAAATTGAAAAAATAATAGCGGTTAGGGAATTGATTGTTTATTTTTGAAAAAAATCAACGCCCGAATACCGTCAAAACTCTGCCGAAATTTTGAGAAAATGAAAAAAAAATTGTCTTATTAGTTTGTTTTATTAAAAGCAAAAGAAAAATAGAAAAAAAAGTCGTTGTTCTGTCTTATTTTTCAAAAAAATAAAAATAAAAAAGGAAAATAGTTTGTCTTCCCCTGAAAAATGACAATGAAAAAAGAGTCTTATTTTTAAAATAGTTTTTTTATTTATTTCTGAAAATGCCAAAATGAAAATGAAAGAGTCGTGCTTTGAAAGTGGTTTTGTTATTTGCTGCTGAAAAAGAAAAAAAAATCCTGTTTTAAAATAGTTCGGTTAATTTACCCGAACTACGCGGGTTTGATTCTCACCGGATGTGAGATACGTAGGCAACCCTCATTGGGTCCAACCCCACCTTTTGCTAAAATAGCCAAAAATAAATAAATAAAAAAAAATGTCAAAATTTTAATTTTGTCATGAATAAGTCGGGTGATGCTGTTTTGTCAAAAATAGCCGAATGTTCTCGAAAGGGACGTCGGAGGGCTGACTTGGCATAAACAACCACTTTTGGGTCATGTTTAAGATTTGGTCCAGTTGACCCACACAGCTTTAAAAATTTTCGTCCCCGAGACGTTGAAAGGCCGTATTTGCAATATTGAGTTTTCTAATTTGAAAAACGATAAAAAGAGTCATAAATAAGTCGGGTGATGCTGTTTTTGTCAAAAATAGCCAAATGTTCCCGAAAGGGACGCCGGAAGGCTGACTTTGTATAAACAGCCACCTTGGGTCATTTTTTTAGGATTTTGGTCCAGTTGACCCACACAGCCTTAAAAATCTTCGTCCCCGAGGCGTTGAAGGGCCGTGTTTGCAACACCACGTTTTCATTGTAATTTGAAAAAAAAAACAAAGAGTCAGCAGTCAGGTGAATACCATTTGGGCTTTTGGTCAAAATAAGCCGAGCCAGCTTCGGCAGTGTCTTAAACCGTTCTTGCCGAAATAGCCTTAGAGTATCTTTCAATTGTCGAAAGGTTATTTTCGTAAAAGAATCGACAAGTTTGTAAAAGTGTCATAAAATAATCCTCCCGGCCTCAAAATTCATGTGAGATTTGGAAGGGGCCACATTTGCAAAAATAACCGTTTGGTTGCATTTGTCATACGGAGAAAGGAAGCTGGCCATTTGTTTTGGAGATTGTAAATCTTTTGATTAGAATAGGTGGGTTGTTTGATTTTCGAGTTTGTAGGTCATCTTCAAACCTTTGAAACCCAGTTTGTTTTAATATGAAAATTGAAAAAATGTTTATTATTGTTTATCTTTTATTGGTTTGAACTACGCAAGGTCTGATTCATGCGGGGTCATGATACGTAGGCAATCTCCATAAGACTCGACCACAACAAAAAAAAATGAAAAAAATGAAAAAAAAATGAAAAAAAAATGATGAAAAAAAATGAAAAAATCGAAAAAAAAGGAAAGAAAAGAAAGAAAGAAAAGGATGTTGTTAATAATGAGGACCGACTGAGTCCATTCTAACCTGTTCTGTTTTGAATCACAAAGAAAGATAAGGTGGTTGGTTTGTGGTAAGCCAGAAATACAAGATCCAAAAGCACACTTTGCGGGGATCAGGCCTGATGACAGAAACATTCGAGTCCTGTTGGGAACTTGTTGACTAAGGTTGATGATATTGAAGTTGGCAATGGTCTGGGCGATACTGATGCGAAGCTCAGTGGCTAAGATGCCAGTTTTGATGAAGTGGGGGAACGCTCCATTCCTTGGTTAGCAAGAGAGAAGCTTTTGGTGGCTTATTTTGTTGTCATTTCTGTTGTCCGGATTATTCTTAGGGTTGTAATCCGGATATTGTCTTGCGTCAAACTTTCTTATCTTTCCATTTCGTCATAGCGGTCTGTTTAAGTTTTTTTTTTTCCAGTTTGTTTTAGGATTTTATTCTGGTTTGTTTTGTTTGTCTTGTTATTCAAACCATTTCACCGGTAATCTAATGCAAAATCCGGTCTTTTATTATTTCCAATTTTCTTTTGTTTAGTCCTTTTATCACTTTTATTCAACGCCGATTCTAGTGACATGACATGCGCACACAGTTTGGGCCTAGTCTTTAAAGTTAATCATAAAACCCTGGAGAGGTGATCGGAACATTTAAAGAAAATAAGGACGGTTTGAGATTATTCAGAGCTCGAGTCATATGGAATTGGGGCAAGTAAAACACAAAGAAAACCGTTTAAAAGCAAGATTCGCCAAATTGGCATGAGGGTCGTTCATGATAATAAGAGTGAGAGTGTCGCCCAACGGTGCTTCAGAAATGACAAATGAAAAGCAAATGTTGAATATAATTGTCAAGTCCAGCACCATTAGAAGAGACTATAAATCTATGTTCAATTGTGTTGTTTTCACTAGGCATGTTTTGAAGACTGGAATGACGAAGGCATTTTGTTCTGCTACCTAAACACTTTATCCTTCGTTACCCTTTTTGAGCCTTGTTTATTTTCTTCTTTCATACCCTCTTTCGGAATCAGTAGCAAAGAGTAGAAACACAAACATGAAAAGATAAGAAAACGAAAAAAAAACAAAAAGAAAAAAAAAATCAACAAAACGACAAAAGAAAAATGAAAAAAAAGAAACGAAAAATGATAAAAAAAACAAAAAAAAACAAAACAAAAGAAAGTCAGAAGAAAATAGAGGAATTGGGAACTACGTTTGACCTGATTCCTCAAAGAGGATACGTAGGCGCCTCACGGCTCGGTCATAGGGTGCGCAATGTGCATAATGTGCATAGTGCAATAATAATCCCCAAGCTAGAAACTGGGGCAAGGGTTGCGCTTGTGGTGAGCAAATATGGTTCCGAAGGTTGTAATTTTGAACCCCAAGTTTATTTTGTTTTTGAGCCTTTAATACCCTTTCTTTATAGCCTATCCAAAACCCACATTACGGTCCAAAGGAAGACCTTCTGATCAGTCTTCAATAGATGCCAAGTCAGACAAATAAAAGTCTTACCGGTGAACATAACACTCTGTTCCACAATAGAAAGGACTCTAATCCCCAGTAGAAAGAGTCATACCGGCTGTGAGCACGTGATTTTTGTTTCGCGAGACAATCGCTCCAAAAGAAATAAAAAATAACAACAATTGATCCCGTTGTACAATTTTGAGATTTTTACATGGCACTTCATTAATTGTTTATGACTTTGGCCCATTTTTACTTTATTTAAAACAAAATACAAAAAATGTACGTGTCATGCATGATCTGAACTGTAACATGATTGTTAAATAGAAAAGCATGAACGGGCATCTTTGCCTTTGATTTTGTTCTGTTTAATTTTTACCTGTTTTGAGTCATTTTAATGTGTGTGCAAATAATTGTGTTAGGTGTTTATTTTAATTTGATTTTACTTAGTTTTGTATTTTTATAATAAAAGAAAAGAAAAAAAAAAGAAAAAGAAAAGACCCCTTCCGGACTTGGGCCAATTTGTTAAATTGGCCCAACAAACTCAGCCCAAAACCTAGGCCTGCCCGGTCCAGTCCAGATGATGCCCAGAGAGAGTCCAAACGACGTCGTATGGATACAGTTTGATCTGGGCCGTTGATCTCAGATTGATCAACGACCAAGATCACATTTCCTATACCCACGAACAGAACCCGACCCGTTTCCACCCGGACCGACCCAAACCCCTTCAGGTTGAAACGACACCGTTACCCATCAGCATAAAAATCCTGGCCCTTCATCGCAGCTCATCCAACGGCCAAGAATCGACCCCTCACTAACTATATAAGCCTAGGCCTTTACCCTGCCCCCCCTATCCTAACCCCCAGGCCTTAGTCGTCCCCTCCACAGACCTCAGTCCTGCAAACCCTAGCCGCCCTTGTATACTTTCGCCATTAAAGCCGGCGGCATGGATGCCGGTGACCTCCCCCTGAACACCATAGAACCCCCATGCCATCCTGAACCTAAATCTACCAACCACACACTTCGAATCACCCCCCAGGTCCTCGAATCTTCATTTGAAGATTCGAGTCAAAACTCGATCTACACCAACCAACCCCAGCTTCATACCAGACACTCCCCAGACCCCCTCGTGACCAAACCATACTTGGTTTGGTCCGAATCTGATCAGGGAAGCCTGAATCCCAGATCTAAGTTTGAAAGTTTTGTGTCCTTCATCACTGGCCCATGCCAGTCCGAGCCAAAGAGATTAAGGTCTAATGGACCTTAATCGAAGTGTTTCTCATCTGAGAAACACTTCGATTAAAGTCCGTTCAGCCTTAAGAGAGGTCTGTCCAAATCCGAGTTCAAATTTTTAACTTTGCAAGCTTTAAGGTGAGTTTGTTTTCTTTCCTTTATTTGTTTTAGTCCGTGTGATTTGTTTTAAATATCTGGTCATGTTTTGTTTCAATTTGTGTCTTTAAATTTTACCACCTTCTGATTGACCACTTTGCCTGAACCACTGTGTTTTGTTTGAACCCCTCCTATTCTGATAAGACATGTGTATTGGTTGTATCCCAAATTTGTACTGACTTACTGATTCCTCAAAGTATAATCCTGCTTAATCAGTATAAGTCGAGTCATGTGTCCCATGCTTTTGAATGTCTGATTTGGCTACGTTTGTGTATGTTAATGCTAATATAGTCGAGTCGACATGTGTCGTCAATTAGTTTCAACTGTCTGAACAAAGTTAAATCGATTTGCTTCTATTGAACATTTGCCTGAATCAATTAAGAGCCAGTTTAGTTCACTTATAGCTGTTGGATTGTTTGTGCTTAGATTCTGAATTGGAAGGCATGTGCACTCGTGCACAGCATGTGCATTAGTGCAATCTCATGTGCTTTGTGCACAGCCTGTGGCCTGCATAAAGGTCCTTTGTTTAATTTTAAAAATGGTTTGACAGCATATGCTGTCAACATATTCTACTGCCCATACCCTGCTTTAAGTTTAAAAAGTATTAAACCCTTTAAAAGTAAGTCTGCCAGGGAATGTTGATGGGAGTTATATACTTAAATAACTAATTGGGATCTGAAAAGGAAAAAGACACATGGGAGGGGTACGGTGACATTTTGAAAAACAGGCTGTTAAAAGAGATGGTGTTGAGGCTATAAAAGGAGGAGGACCAGACAAAAAAAGGAGAGAATTAGAGGAAGGGAAGAGAAAAACAGATAGACTGTGAGGAATTCTTTGAAAAAGAGAGTTGGAATACACACTAATTAGAGACACACAGATAGAGCACACAGAGATAGGGAGAGATACTAAGAGGGAATATCTTGAAGTTCAAATTTTTGAATCCAGAAAACTGGAAAAGAATCTGTCTGATAACTCAGACAAACAAAACCAGAAATTGCTTCCTTTCCTTTTGTTTCTGACTTCAACTAAATCCGGACCTATTTTGTGCAATACTGAGTTCTCACAAAAACTGAGTCTGCTTGTTTATTGTTTGTTCTACTCGAAAGTTTAGTTTAGTTGAGGTTGATCTCACTCCAATTGTTTGAGAGTTGTAGTTGCTACTCTACTGTTTCTTGTTGCTGTTGCTATACTGCCCTGCTGCTACTGTTGGTGCTGTTACTGCTGCTGCATTTGTTCATTGTTACTCTACTAATTGCCCCTTTCTTCAATTGCAAATATTCCCAGGTACACAATCTTTGAACCTTGTATTGTTGAAAGTTTGAAGTTGAAGCAGAAATAAAGAAATGAATACCAGTTTATGTTATAGCATTGGTGTAAAAAGATAGTTCGAATGTTAGTTGGGCCTGTATTTTTACTGCGAACTGCAAATATTCTGTATAAACTAGCATACATTCTGTTTAAGATGAACTGTTAGATAGCATGGCTCAACAGTAATGATAGTATGACATAGACAGCATGTTTTGATTTAGTATACATTCAGTTCAGTATAACACTTGTTTGATTTAGTATGACTGTATAGCATAGAGTCATGGTAGCACTTGTATGCATTTTGCCTAGACCACTGAATTGACAAAACTGTGGTACTGGGTCCGGAATAAATGTATCCCAAACAAACTCCCATACAGTCACATTAAGAGTCTGGCTATGAATGCCAGTTCTCCTGTCAGTTTATTCGTTCCAATGCAGGTTCGATACTGGGTTTCGGTATAGATTCTTTTGATGATTGTTGAGAAAAACTAATAATCCTTTTTGAGTTCAATTAGTAGTAATTTTCATAATAAAACAAGCCGATTTCTTTTATCAATTTCAAATAGTTTAGAGTGTTAAGAATAGAACTTGGAGGTCGTTAAACATAACTCAATATATGTTGTTAGTTTGTTTGCAATCTCACTTAGCGAATTAATAAGCATATTCACTTGTTGAAGACAAAGCATGCGGTAACCCTCACCTCATGAACAATCAATCAGGTAATCAAACAAGTTTAGGTTCGGCAAACATAATAAGGATTCAGTCCGTATTTGTCCAAACCAGCAAAATTCGGCATCATCCTTTTCTTTAAAGATAAATGTAGTAAAGACGTAGTCATTGTAGGGTACCCTTCTAAAATAATGAGACGAGCCTCGCCGAATAAAAAGGCAAATTGCGGGGCCCTCAATAATTGGTCATAATAAATACTTAGAATTTGGGATGGACTGTTTAGTGAATTCCACTGCCTTCCCCAAAGATAATAACGCGTTAGACTTTTTAGGCGCGACTTAATTAAATTACATTCTTAAATTCGGGTGCGCATTTATGTGACCCAAATTCAAATCTCAACGGAGTCGAAATGTGTTAACAACTACGGGTGCATTGATTGTGACGTGGTTCGAGATGCATTTTCACGACGTTGCAATTCTATAAAAATAAATGATAATAATAAAAGCGGTTTAAACTTAATAAAAGCACGTAAGTCATAACATGTATTTAAATCAGATATTTAGCCATTATAACAATTTAAGCGACCGTGCTAGAACCACGGGATTCGAGGGTGCCTAACACCTTCCCTCGGGTCAACAGAATTCCTTACTTAGAATTTCTGGTTCGCAGACTTCATTTGGAAAAGTCAAAAATCTCCTCGATTTGGGATTCAAGATAAACCGGTGACTTGGGACACCAAAAGCCAAACCTTTCCCAAGTGGCGACTCTGAATTAAATAAATAATCCCATTTCGAATATTGTCACTTAAATTGGAAAAACTCTCCTCGCGCATTAACCCTTCGGGGCCGGGCGCGCAAAAAGGAGGTGTGACACCGGCAACATTCCAAATCCCCAGCTGGAAAGTGATACAAATGAGAGAGTCTTATCGGTGAAAATCTTCACGGGCACCATAAGGCGATGAAAGTTTTAAAAAATAAAATGAGAGAAGCTTGACAGTGAAAACCCTTCGGGCACTACAAGTCGAATAAAGATTGAGAATCAGAAGGAAATCACCAGACAAAAGTTGTGAAAAGCGATTAACAACGAAGGACAGGCCATATGTGCATGTCATGACCATTAGAGTTGGTATCCACATTTGATAGGTTTTTATTTTATAGTTTCCTCATTAGAGAGTCATCTCTTTCCTTTGTCTTTTATTATGTTCCTTTTTATCTTTCTCCTTTCATAGAAAAATTCTCCAATAGAGTCTGTTTGGTCAGAACGAGTAATGACTTCAAAATCTGCCATCAGCTTTCCAATTATGCAAGACGAGATCTGACTAGTACATCCAAGTGGTATAGTCAGCAAGGAACAAGCGCGAGGCCAGTGTCAAGAAAGATATCCCCAACAAGAGGGAATTGACAAAAGGATTGACGAGTGTCAAGAGGGATATCCTCGCCGAAATCAAAGGTTATAAACCTCAAGGCCAAGGCCCGTGGACAAATCAAGAAAGAACAATGCGGAGAGCAATGCGCATGATTTGGGAAATTCATATGAGACTAAAAGGTCAGGGAAAAGCCAGTTTCCGAGCTGTGCCACAAAAGAAGAGGGATATCCCTAGCAGAAAGGGATCATCCCCAGCAAATAATATCATCCCCAGCAAGTTTTTTGGAATGCAGAGCAGGGAAGGAGAAAGGGAAAAGCCATAACAGTGAAGTATCACAACCAACTACCGCGCTTTAAACTAATAAATTTTGTTTAATTTGAAACAGGTAAAGGAAATGACATTGATGACAGAAATGCATGCCATAAGGGAGACTGTCAAACTGGGGCAGAAAATTTTCCTTTCATTTAGAAAATTTTCTGGAAGTCAGGTACCCATTCGAGGAAGAATAAAGATAACACCAGCCTCAAGGGAAGTGGTCTTTGAACCGGTGTTATCCCCAGCAGTGTTGAAAGAAAGAAAATAATGAGTTTTAATAAAAGGAGTTGTATCCCCAGCGGACAGAACCAAAGAGATGAAACTGGTGTTTAGAAAAAGCAAAAGCCATTATCATCCCCAGCAGCTTCCAGAAGAATGAAGCATCGATTTGAAGGGATAAAATTCCCCAGCAGCGTTATCCTCAACAACGTTATCCCAAGAAGATAACACTTTTATCCCCAGCAGTGTTGAGAGAAAAAAATTGAAGGAGGGGAAGAAATGAGACTCCCCCAGTGGTATTATCCCCAGCAAGCAGGCGTCCACCTGGAGAACAAGGAAGAACAGTTGAAATATCAGCAAGCAGGCGTCCACCTGGAGAACAAGGAAGAACAGTTGAATATCAGCAAGCAGGCGTCCACCTGGAGAACAAGTAAGAACAGTTGAAATAGCAAGCAGGCGTCCACCTGGAGAACAAGGAAGAAAAGTTGAAGTATCAGCAAACAGGCGTCCACCTGGAGAACAAGGAAGAACAGTTGAAATATCAGCAAGCAGGCGTCCACCTGGAGAACAAGGAAGAACAGTTGAAGTACCAACAAGCAGGCGTCCACCTGGAGAACAAGGAAGAACAGTGAAAATATCAGCAAACAGGCGTCCACCTGGAGAACAAGAAAGAACAGTGGAAATAGCAAGCAGGCGTCCACCTGGAGAACAAGGGAATATAATTCAAAAGTCAGGAGCCCCCCCTGAAGAACAGAATGGCGATTTGTTTTTGACATTATTGGTTGAAGTCAGGAGCCCGCCTGAAGAGAGGAAAGGCGTTTTATTTTTAAAAGTTGTTGAAATCTCGCCAACCTAAAGAAAGGAATGGCATTTTATTTTTAAAAGTTGTTGTTGAAGTCAGGAGCCCGCCTGAAGAGAGGAATGGCGTTTTTTTTAAAAGTTGTTTGTTCGAAGTTAGGAGTCCGCCTGAAGAGAGGAAAGACGTTTTATTTTAAAAGTTTTTGAAATCTCGCCAACCTAAAGAAAGGAATGACATTTTATTTTTATTTTTTTTTTAAAAAAGAGGTTGTTGTTTGAAGTCAGGAGCCCGCTTGAAGAGAGGAATGACGTTTTATTTTCAAAGTTGTTGTTGAAGTCAGGAGCCCGCCTGAAGAGAGGAAAGGCGTTTATTTTAAAAGTTGTTTATTTGAAGTCAGGAGCCCGCCTGAAGAGAGGAAAGGCGTTTTATTTTTCAAAATTGTTGTTGAAGTCAGGAGCCCGCCTGAAGAAAGGAAAGACGTTTTATTTTTAAAAGTTGTTAAAATCTCGCCAGCCAAAGAAAGGAATGACATTTTATTTTGAAAAGTTGTTGAAATCAGGAGCCCGCCTGAAGAGAGGAATGGCGTTTATTTTTAAAGTTGTTGTTGAAGTTAGGAGCCCGCCTGAAGAGAGGAATGGCATTATTTTTAAAGTTATTGTTGAAGTCAGGAGCTCACCTGAAGAGAGGAAAGACGTTTTATTTTTCAAAATTGTTGTTGAAGTCAAGAGCCCGCCTGAAGAAAGGAAAGACGTTTTATTTTTAAAAGTTGTTGAAATCTCGCCAACCTAAAGAAAGGAATGGCATTTTGTTTTTAAAGTTGTTGTTGAAGTTGGGAGCCCGCCCATATAACAGAGGAATACATTGCAGTCTTTTCATTTCAAGCGTTGAATTTGGGAGCCCGCCCATAGAACAGAGGAATATATTTCAGTCTTTTCATTTTAAGTGTTGAAGTTGGTAGCCCGCCCATAGAACAAAGGAATACATTTCAGTCTTTTCATTTCAAGTGTTGAAGTTGGGAGCCCGCCCATATAACAGAGGAATACATTTCAGTATTACTTTTCAAGTATTGAAGTTGGGAGCCCGCCCATACAACAGATGAATACATTTCAAGATCAAGTCAGAAGACAGTAAAACAGAAGGTTACAATAGGAATCCCCAGCAGGAAACAATAAAAATCCCCAGCACTGGGAAGCAAAAGGTTACAACAAGAGGTCCCAACACAAATTCAAGCGCCTGAGTCAAAAGGAAGAAAGGACGCGTCTTGAAAGAAGCGGCTGGAGAACATTAAATCATGCCTAGCATAACAAATCTAATGAAGAAATCCATGTCCCCATCGGACCGAACAAAATGATGAAAACTGGTATTCAGAAAAGCAAAGGGCCAGAAGCCTCGAAAGAAAAGCATCGGAAGAAAAGCATCGGAAGAAAAGCACCGGAAGAAACGCAAGCAGACAAGAAAGCAAGGCAACAAGAACAAATTGCAGTCTAGCCTAGCTTCTTGTTTTCTTTTAAGCACGGTGTAACAAGGAGATCGGTAAGCAGTGGTAATAGCATGCAACAACAGTAACATTGCAGTCCCATGGTAGTCCCAGCTACCAAAACTTCCCGAACTACATTGACCTGATTCCTGTTTAGCCTAGGATATGTAGGAAACCTTTGATGCAAAGGTTCAGTTAAATCTTTTTCAAAAATGCTTCACACGGAGTACTCGGATGGGCAAAAAACGCTCGCTTTATCTTTGCACGAAAACCCTTCGTGTCTTCGGGCAAAGAGGGGCAGCTGTAAGCACGTGATTTTTGCCCTATATGAGAATTACTCCCAAAAAATTCAAAAATAAAATGATTTTCCTTGGTGTGCAATTTTGTGATATTTTTAGATAATTATTTGTGTTTGTCTGTGCATGTTTATTTGTTAAATTAATAAAAAAATACAAAAATATGTCGCATTTTTCATGTGGGATTTAATTCTACAATTGTTAGTAATTGAGTTTGTTTTACAAAAAATGTAAATTACAAAAATAGGCATCTTTTGCATTTTTAGCATTTAATGTCCAATTGTACAATTTCATGCTTAATTATTACTTAATTGTGTGTTAATTGTTATTGGGAGTTAATTTGCACTTTTATAAATTAATTTAGTTCCATATGATTATTTAAGGATATTAAGAAAAATAAAAGAAGAAAAGAAAACAAAAATGTAAAAAAAATCGGAATTGAGCCTCTTCTTCAAATTCAAGCTACAACCCCAAAAAATGGCCTAACCTTCCTCATGACCCGGTCCATTCTAAACCGGGTCGACCCGGTCCTCCCCATAACTAAAACATCCGCCCAACCCCCTCCCATTTTTCATTTTTCTTGTTGAAACCCAAACATAAAAACCCTAAAACTACCCGCCCCCTCTTTTTCTTCTTCCTCTCCAAAAAGCTTCCCTAAGCTCCCCTCACATGGCTTCCCATGGCTTCCCGTTGACCACCCTCCAGTCCACCAGCCTCCTCCTCACGACCAGCTCCTCCACCGCTGCTTCGTTTTCTTCTCCGCCGGAAAACCCTCGACCAAAAAATCTGACGCCCAAGTTGCCTCGACCGCTTCTGCTTCACCCGCTATGTCCAAACACACCCTGATGCTACTGTATTTTCTTCTATTGCCTCCAGCAAACCCCATCGCTGCCTGCTTCATCTTTTTCATCAAGTTTGAGCTCGACGAGCCGCTACTGCTTCACTGCTCATGTTTCTGCTTCTTGATTGCTTCTGTTACGTCCAAACAGACCCCGTCACTCCAAAACCAAGTTGCTTTTGCTGCGTCAACCATCACTGCTGCGTTCGTCGTCCATGGCTGTTCCCCGTCGCTCGTCAACCCATCGCCATGGATGCCATGTTTGGTTTCCTGCTGCTCTTCCACCTCAACCAGACCAACAGCTGCAGAACACAACACAAACAAACCCTGCTGCTTCTTCTGCCTCTTCCCATTCCCGATAGCGTCGAACCCGCCGGAAAACCTTCCCAAACCATCATCGTTTTTATCTCCAAACTCCACTCTAACCCAAACTCCATCGCTTCTGTGGTGTTTGCTTCTGCTTCGTCAGGCATTTGAGTCGAAACAAACCCCGTTCCTGCTCGCCAAGATATTTGCCGGGTAAATTCGAGTTAGGTTGGTTTCAAGGTTTTCGGGCAGATTTATGTTCATCCAAAGTTTGTCTTGAAGGTCCGTCATTGTTCGTCGTTTCGATCCGGTTAGTGGTTTTGAGTTTTACATTTTGTCCGTATTTTGTTTTTGATATTCTCAAATCTAAAATCGGGAAATTTTTGTTTTGTTTCGTGTTCATTGTTTTGTTAATTTTTCAGTTTGTTTCATGTTTGTTTTATTGTTCTTGTTTGTTGTTTAGGTAGAAATTGTTAGTTTAATGTTTGTTAGATTCAAATTGAAATTTAATTAATTATTTCTTCAATTTGTTTCATGTGTTTTATGTATTTTTCAGAAATTGTTAATGTTGTTAGATTCAAGTTTAAATTCATAATTGTTTCTTCTTCGGTTTTGTTTTGTTATTTGTCTAAAAGAATGTAGTTGTAATAGGGAAATATGTTGGTTTAATCATTTGAATCCGTCATGTTTTGTTGTTTAAGTTGATTTAATTCATGTTCATCTTGGTTTGAAGTTCATTTTAATCCAGTTGATTTAACGTGAGTTTATGTTTTGGTTTTTGATTCGTTGATGAATATGTATTGTGTTGTTAATATTGTTGTTTCCTTGCTCATCCATTTTGGTCTAAATTAACCAGGATTGGTTCCCAATATGGTTAATTCATTCACATTAATTTGATGTTGTTCATCTTTGTTCATATGAGTTGTTGTTGAATTTGTTTAAGAAATTGGTCATATTGGCTATATTTTGGTTGAGTTTGATTAATTGATTGGTTATAGCTGATGGGGGTAGTTTGGTAAATCACAGTACGTTCAGGGGTAAAATGGTAATTGCAATAAGGTCGGAGGGGTAGTTTGGTAATTGAACATTTTGTAATTCTTTATGTTAAGCATGGGGGACAAAATGTAATGGGGGTGTGGGTGATATAGTTGTTTAATATAAATGGGGGACAAGACATAATATAGTGGAGGGGAATATGATAATTGTTTATGTTAGTCATGAGGGACAAAATGTAATGGGTTGGGTTGATATATTTGTTTAATGTAGTGGGGGATGAGTGGGAAGATAATGGGTTTGGTAGGAGAAAGTGTGATTTTATTAATGGATTAAAGGGTTTGGGATGGGAAATAAATAAGAGGTCTTGAATCAGATTTTAGGGAAGAGAATAAGAAAAAGAACGGACAGAGAGAATAAGAGAGAGAGAAAAAAAGAGCTGAATATTTAAGAGAGAAAGAAAAATTCCGAAAAATATTAAAACTTTCATATAAAAAAAAAACTAAAAAAAAAAAATCTTCTGCTTTCTTTCATTGTTTGAAATCAGCATTAATTGTTGTTGTTTCATCAAAGCTTGAAGCTTTTGTTTTGGGATTACTACTCCACCGGTTTGCAAACTCTGTTCCTGGGTTGTTACTGTTGCTGGACTGTTGTTGCTGTGCTGTATTGTTATTACTGCTGCTGATTCTCATCTTCATCTTCTTTTGTTTCCAATATCAGGTACACAACTGACACGCTGATTATTGTAAACTGAAACAGGAAGCATGAATACGAAAATGAAGAGTTGAAATTCTAAATTTACTTTAATTATATTCTGAATTTTATTTGTATGTATAAATTATTTAGCTTGCAAAAATCAGAATCATGTAGCTATTTAATACATATAGTGGAACATCCGACGATAGCTTAACGGATGAACTATCTATATATTGCCTAAAAATAAATAAATGGTGTAGTAACTCCGTCAAGTCAAAAATCAAACGAATAGGCCATCTAGTAGGAACTTGGTAGGAATATTGTTTAGTTAAATAATATTGGTTAATTTCAGCATGTAAATGGTCTAAGATTAAAATTAGATTGCTAAGTTTTTTTTAATTTGACAAACTGAGAACATGCCTAGTATAATGTAACTAGGTAGTAACATGTGAATAAGACGACCCAGGTCTAGTTTTATGTCATACACGTTGGGCCTGGGCCCGCAGTGGCAACGGACTGTCCTGTTTGCATCATTTTCAGATTTTATGAATCATATTCGAAATCCATCTATAACAACTCAAGCATGTAAATAAATTAAGATATTTTCTCTTTTATTTGTAGAGACAAATTTAATAAGAGAAAAATGTAGGCATTTTAGGACTGTCCTTTTTAAAAATAAAATGAGATGAGCCTCGCCCAATAAAATGCACCAATTGCGGGGCCCTCAATAAATGTTTAATTGAGTATTTAGAATTCGGGATGGACTGTTTAGTGAATTCCACGGTCTTACCCAGAAATAATAATACGCTAATCGCTTTAGGCACGATTTTAATAATAATACATTCTTAAACATGGGTGCGCATTTATGCGACCCAAATCCAAATCCCAAAACATTGAATAAAAATACGTTCCGGATCACGGGTGCATTTTATGTGACGCAATCCAAAGACATGTTTTTAAACGATGTTCACATTCTTTTAAAATAATAATTATAAAAGCGGTAAAAAGTTAAAATTTGCACATAAGTTCATATTTGTATAAAATCAGATAATCAAGCCGAATATAACAGTTGAGCGACCGTGCTAGAACCACGGAACTCGGGAATGCCTAACACCTTCTCCCGGGTTAACAGAATTCCTTATCCGGATTTCTGGTTCGCAGACTGTAATACAGAGTCATTCTTTTCCTCGATTCGGGATTAAAATTGGTGACTTGGGACACCCTAAATCTCCCAAGTGGCGACTCTGAAATAAATAAATAAATCCCGTTTCGATTGTCCTTAAATTGGAAAAAACTCCTGTACCCTCGCGGGGGCGGAAAAAGGAGGTGCGACATCGGGGTAGCTACCTACCTCCAGTGCCTGGTAAACGAAAAAGACCAGGCAAAAATGAAAGAGGTGGATGCGCCATGCTTGTTCAACGAAGCATAATAGGAACTGAACCATGTAAGGTGTTATAACACTCTTTTATCTTCGAATTCAGTTTTTGATGACTCTAATGCCTTTTCTTTTTCACACTTTGCAGGCCTCGGTACTCCACCATGAAACCTTTCTCCGGTACTGGGATGAGCTTAGTCAACTCGAGGTCGAGGTCAAAGAACTTGCTGAGAAGAGGGATATGCATAAGCTTCTTAGCGGGCAACATGAAGGAGAAGTCACGAATCTGCGGGTTAGTTGGAAACAACTCAGAAAGAAAATACCGACTTGGTTTAACATGTATAGATCGTTGAAGTTAGTGATGATGAGTTAGACATGGCTACTAACGGTCAAAACTCGTAGGTCCAGCAGAAGCTTGACCGGATCGACCAACTTCGAGCCGAGATGGACGTGGTCAAGGCCGAGGCCGAAGAGTGGAAAGGCAAAATGGAGCGATTGGCTTCGGAGAAGGAGACTTCTTAGGAGCAGCTGGCCTTGGTAGAGATCTAACTTCGAGTGGCGAAGGAAAAGTGGAGACCCGGTCCTAGAAAATCAAAGACCTCCAGTATCAACTAGGCTCGACTATCGATGAACGTGATGCCCTTGGAAAGGAGCTTAAAATAGTTAAGTTAGTGACGGAAATAACTAAGACTGATATCGAAGAGATAGTGGCCCAGTACAGAGCTGACACTAAGGCAGCCAGGACAGCCTGAGAGTCATTATCGAATATGTGAAGTGGTAGTCCCGAAGAGAGGCTCTCGAGGAAGTTCATGCCCGGAGTTTCGACCTATTGGCCAAGATAGAAAATGCTAAGAGGCTTGAGAATGAGGCTAAGAAGTTGGCTGACCCAAGGACAAGGAAGGCTCTGAGGGTTCTGACGAATTTGAGGGTGGAGAAGACCTCGATGGTCCAAGTGATGAGGCAGGATCGAGCGAAGATCAGGCTTAGATGCCTTGTAGGGTTTTCTTTATTTTTGTATCTTTGTATATTTTGTTGAGGCCGTTTGGTCTTTGTAATGATCTTTATATATATATACAAGGCTTTTATTTTTTCCCTTCGACAATTTTCAAGTTTGCTTCTTATGTCTTTTTCTTTACGACTGCAAAAATTTCAAATTCCTTAGCACGTAGTAGTAAGGTCTTGTTCGGAGGTTCGAACAAGGCTTGTTCTTGATGTAATTGTGCTTAAAACTCGTGGGGGCTTGGTATGACCAGAAGCTTTCCCCAAAGTGCTTACTTAGAAGTTTTAGATTATAATTTTGTCGAGGGTAGCCTTTGAACCGGTTTGGAATTTTTGAAGGCCTAATATTTTGGTTACGAGTTTTGGACGTCTCCGAGCTATTTCTAGGATGGCTGTAGCCTTTTCAGTTCAGGTATTTCCCAATAGGCTTAATACCCCGGGCTTTGATACCCGAGCCATCAGGGCTTGCCCTAGACGACAGTCCCCGAGTAGGAGTGGCCATAGCCTTTAAAGTTCGAGCACTGCCTAATAGGTTTTGTGCCCCCGGGCTTCGAAAGCTCGAGCCGTCCAAGTTTGCGTTGGACGACAATCCCCGAGCGGTGGTGATCTCTTGGATTCCGGACAGAGATGGCCCTTTGGCTCGATATCTTTAAGGAACAATGTGTAGTAGTTTTTAGGAGACAAAATATATATCTGCAAGGTAGAAACTTTCTTTCATTTCTGTGCGTAACATACAAGATTGCCAATGTGTACAAGCTTCGTGTTATGGCGTAACTGGTCTATGTAGGCACGGTTCATTTGACCGTTTGACCCTTATAATAAATCATATCCACCGAGCCTATAATGTTCGAGCATAAAGTTTCCTTCCTTGCTAAAATCATTATCCGAGGGTGACATCCCTCCAGTTTTTGAGGCCGATTGTAAAGAGGGATCGGATACTGTTGATGTGACCCTTGACTCCGGTTGATGTGACCCTTGACTCCGGTTCATAGTGGTCTTCAATTCTAAGTTAGCACGACCCACTATTGCCTTGTTAAAAATCTTACCGGAAAACCCATTTGGGATAAAATCGGTTCAAGGGAAAAAGAGTGCAACGTGTGCTTTCAGGCCTAAAATGTGCATAATTCCTTGACCGTTACCTAAAAGTGTTAGTCCAATTCATAATATATGTAAATAAAATAAATGAATGGGGTCATACCTTAGTAGTAGTATCCTTTTAAGTGGGTTACATTCTAATTGTTCGATGGTCGCTCACCATTCACTGCTCCGAATTTGTATGATCCCTTGCTGGTGATCTCGATAATTCAATATGGACCTTCCAATTCGGTCTCAGCTTTCCTTCATTTGGGTTCCGGGTGTTTAGTGTCACCTTTCTTAACACCAAGTCCTCGACATTGAAGTGTCGAAGGTTGTCTCTCCGATTGTAATACCTTTTGATTCATTGTTTTTGGGCGGCCAATCGGACGAGGGCAGCCTCGTGCCTCTCGTACAACAATTCTAGGCTTGTACTCATGGCCTCGTCGTTTGACTCTTTGGTCGCATATCATAACCTGAGACTCGATTCTCTTACTTTGACTAGTATTAGCGCTTTGGCACCATAGACCAATGAGAATGAGGTGGTATTGGTACTAGATTTTAATGTCGTACGATATGCCTATAGGACTTCGGGAAAAATTTACTTCCATTTTCCTTTGGCATCGGTCAATTTCTTCTTAAGGTTTTGGAGTATGGTTTTGTTCGTAGACTCCGCCTGCTCGTTCTCACTAGGGTGATAGGGTGTTGATAGGATCCTTTTGATCTTATGGTCCTCGAAAAATTTGCTCACCTTATTGCCGATGAACTGCTTCTCATTGTCTCACACGATCTAGGACGGCATTCTGAACCAGTATATTATGTGGTCCCACATGAAATCAATAACTTTTTTCTCCCTGACTTTCTCAAATGCCTAGTCTTCCACCTACTTAGAAAAATAGTCAGTCGTAAATAAAATAAATTGAGCCTTACCGGGTGCCCATGGCAGGGGACCAAAAATGTCCATTCCCCAATTCATGAATGGCCAGGGTGATAAGACCGAATGTAGTAGCTCCCCGGGCTGGTGAATCATCGGTGCGTGCCTCTAACATCCGTCGCATTTTCTTACGAACTCCTTCTTGTCTTTTTCATGTTGATCCAGTAGTAGCCGACTCTGATTATCTTATGAACCAATGATTTGGCACCCGAATGGTTCTCGCAGGTGCCTTTATGAACTTCTCTCAAGAAATATTCGATATCTCCCTATTCCAAACATATGGAGAGTGGGCCATCAAACATTCTCCTGAATAGGGTATTATATTCGGATAGGCTGAACCTGGCCGCCTTTGTGCGCAGAGCTCTCGATTCTTTAGGATCTGAGGATGTTTCCCGGTATTCAGGTAGTCTATATACTTGTTTCTCCAATCCCAAGTTAAGTTTATCATGTTTATTTCGACGTGGCCTTCTTCCACTACCTATTTCATAAGTTGTACAACCGTTTCTGAGTTGTCTTCATCGTCATCTACCGATGATCCCAGGTTAGCAAGAGCATCGACTTCGCTGTTTTGATCCTGAGGTACATGTTGCAAGTTCCACTTTTTGAACTGATGTAGCGTTACCTATAGTTTATCCAGCTACCTTCGCATTCGTTCATCTTTGATTTCAAACATCCCATTGACTTGGTTTACCACAAGGAGGGAATCACACTTAGCTTCGATCACCTTGTCTCCCACGAGCTTAGCCAGTTCGAGACCTGCAATCATGACCTCATATTCGGCCTCGTTGTTAGTTAATTTTACAGTTCTAATAGATTGCCTCACTACATTACCCGTTGGTGGCTTCAACACAATGCCACGGTTGCGTTCGAGGAACCGTGTGTAAAGAGGGTCCTGATTCTCGAGGAAGTCCCCGAGTTTAACAACAATTGCCTTTTGACCTTGGGTATTAGGGCCAGTGTAAAGTCATCCACGAATTTCCCCAAACTTTGAGATTTGATGGCAGTTTGGGGTTGGTATTCGATATGTACCCGTTGATTTCCACGGCCCATTTGGCAAATCGTCCCGAGACCTCGGGTTTATGCATTATGTTTCTCAACTGGTAAGTAGTTACAATACATATACGATGGCACTGGAAATATGATTTTAGCTTCCTAGAGGTGCTTATCAAAGCAAGCACTAATTTTTCTAGCTGAGGATACCTAGTTTCGGCCTCGCCTAGAGTTATGCTAACATTATAGATAGGAAATTGCATACCTTCCTCTTCTCGGACCAGGACTCCACTTACTGCTATTTCAGATACCGCTAAGTACAGGTATAAATATTCGTCTGCCTTTGGATTATAAAGCAAAGGTGGGCTCAAGAGGTACCTCTTGAGTTCTTCCAAGGCTTGTTGGCACTCCGGGGTCCATGAGAAGTTATTCTTCTTCTTCAATAGCGAGAAAAACCAATGGCTCTTGTCGGAGTACCTCGAGATAAATCGACAACGCGGCTATGTGCCCGGTTAACCTTTGAAAGACCTTGAAATTGTCCACCACGATGATGTCCTTGATCTTATCGGGATTAATATCGATTCCCCTGTTTGTCAAGCCCCGATACCGGGGGTGAGACCGACACCTAGTGCCTCATCTATCCTTGCGTACCACTTGCGACTAAGAGACTCTAGACATGTAATGTTATACTTTGGCTATGGGCCACATTACAAGATAATGTGCGATACAAAATATAAAACTAAATGGAGACTAATGCTGACTGATGTCAACATAAGCTGGGCCGGCAAGATCGTCATAATTACTACAACTGACAAGCCAATAAAAAAATTCGTACAGGGCCTACAAGCCCAACATACTGCACTTAACCAACATGATATGTCTACAAGCCTCTACTGATAGATGTACTGTGATCGGAACAGGGCCCGACCTACCCATAAACTATCTACATATATACATAAGATATACACCACACTGCTAGACTCGGTAACTCCGAAAGAAGGGGAGCTTACCGATAAAGTGAACTTGGACAACACCTACTGATGAGGTCTACCCGTCTATCTGTCTGAACCTGCACGCATGAAATGCAGCGCCCCAATAAAAGGGACGTCAGTACGAAATAATGTACCGAGTATGTAAGACAATATACTAAAACTGAAACTGAACTGATAATATAATAACGGGAAACAACTTGGAGTCAAAGAAAATTTGAAGATATGCTCATCTGCTGATACTAACTCAACTCTCTCAATATAGTGAGTAAAATAGTTGTCCGGCTCTCTAAGGCTCGGTATACATATATAACTGCTCTGCTGTAGTAGGCTCGCTCATAGGTTCTCGGCCATACTAGGCTCTGTATCTCGACCAACTAGGCTCACTCATAAGCGCTCGGCCATAGTAGGCTCGGTATATAACTTACCATCTGATCAGCGGTTGCCCAATAGAGGCCTGCCCATCGATTATAGCTCGATGGTAATGAAAATACTTTTAATACTGTATATATGTAAACTCTCCGCTCTTTTGACCGGAAGAAGGAAATACTCAACTGAATATGCAGTCCCGAGAAGAAGAATATGATAACTTACAAAACTAGGAAAATATATGTAATTTGCGAGACTAGCAAAATATACGCAAATTCCGGGATACGAATTTTTCTCTATGCCTCGTTATCAAACTTGTGTAATTATGATATCATGCTAAAATGAAGGTAAAGCTTAGACTTAGCATACCTAGAGTAGGGAAAACTTTGTATAATATTTCTGGAGAAGATTGCACCGTATTCCTTTAGACCCGCAAAATTTTACGTTGCTACGATTCTTAAAAATTCTCATTGGAACCTTGTAGGAGATTTTCATTGCAATTCCTGCTCCATATATTCTAACTTCCAGATGCTACTCCCTTGCTTATGTATGCTTACACAATGATACATATATGATATATATTATTACATTAGGTTCAAGCCAAACTAATTTTGGCAAGAATGGACGAAAGATTTTCTGTTTTTGTGAACCAAGAATGGATTTAAGTTAAAGGTTAAATTTGTTCCATGTTTATGAAGTTTTGCTTCAAGCTTCTGTTACTTGAACGAAATTTGCTTGGAATTAAAGGTTTCTAATGTTTCTATTTCTTTTGATGTTTGGAAAGAATAAACTTTGCTGGATCATTTTGACTCATATTGGATTTTGATACTAAATTGCTATATCAAGATTCTTTGAATTTTAAGACTTATCTTGTTAGTTACTTAGACATAGACACCTATACCTTTATTTAATGAGTCATCTCCCTAATTAGTGCCCTTGTGCCACATGGGAGGGTGGTGTATTTTAGTAAATTTTTATCCACTTATTAGTTAACTGGGTAATATTCTGTTATCCTGTAATTAACCAATTAACTGCATAATTTAAAAATTACCACAAATTACTTAAAATTTTATTTATTTTTTAAAAAAACTTCATATATACTTTATATATTATACTACCGTTGTCATATGGTACCTTGCATGGTACTAGTTCATAATTATTGGGTATTATCGCTCGACCCGTATTTTATTCCAAATTGTCCACTTTTAACGAAACTCATTTTCTTTAATCCGTGTACCCCTTTATCCTTCATAACACTTATTTATCGCCTGTTATAAATAGCGTAAGTACGTTCTACGTCGGTTAACTGAAAACGAAATTTTAACGTACGAAAATGCGAGATGTAACATCCTTCCCTCCTTAGAAATGTTCGTCCTTGAATGTTTAACTCCCCGGGATCTATATAACTTTGGCAAGGTCACCTCTGTAATAACACCACTACCAACTTTTCCCGTCGAAACTTAATAACCCAATGCCACATAGGACTATAATTATGAATAACGACCATGGCCTCACACGAACAACGATAATAGCCAATAAAAGAATTTGTACACGTACCTTATGGTTATGGTGTCTCAGTCAGACCCTTATCTGGAGGAGGAAATAAGTAGGGATATCTATACCTCATGATTTCCTTGGCCTCCCAAGTCATTTCTTCCACATTTTTGTTTCTCCAAAGTACTTTCATGGAGGCTACCTCCTTATTCCGCAGCTTGCAGATTTGTCGGTCTAGGATGGCAACCAGAACATCCTCGTATGATAAGTCTTCTGTAATCTGTACATCATTCATGGGCACCACTCGGTTAGGATTGCTATTGCACTTTCGTAGCATAGATACATGAAAAACTAGATGGACAGACTCTAATTCCGAGGGTAATTCTAACTCATAAGCTACTCGACCCACTCTCTGAATAATTCTATAAGGCCCAATATACCGTGGGCTAAGTTTTCTTTTCTTGTCAAACCTCATTACACCCTTCATAGGCGATACTTTTAAGAATACCCAGTCATCAACCCCGAACTCTAATTCTCGTCGCTGCACGTCCGAATATGACTTCTGATGACTCTGAGCTGTTAATAGTCGATCCCGGATAAGCTTTACTTTTTCTAGAGCTAGTTGAACCACGTCTGGACCATGTAATCCAGATTCTCCAACATTAAACCACCCTATAGGCGACCTACACTTCCGTCCATAAAGAGCTTCGTATGGAGACATCTGAATACTGGAATGATAACTAATATTATATGCGAACTCAATAAGTGGTAGATGATTATCCCAGCTACCTTTGAAGTCTATTACACAAGCTCGTAATATATCCTCCAATGTTTGAATAGTACGCTCAGCCTGTCCGTCTGTCTGGGGATGAAATGTTGTACTAAGACTTACTTGAGTCCCCAATCCTTTTTGGAAGGACCTCCAAAAGTTAGCTATAAATTGAGCTCCTCTATCCGAGATAATAGATACAGGAACACTATGCAGTCGTACTATCTCCTTAATATAAAGCCTCGCATAATCCTCTGAGGAATATGTAGTCCTGATAGGTAGAAAATGGGCTGACTTTGTAAGCCTATCAACAATCACCCATGTCGAATTGAACTTATGCTGGGTACGAGATAAGCCTACGATGAAGTCCATATTGATTATTTCCCATTTCCAAGTCGGAATCTCCATAGCCTGCAATAATCCACCGGGTTTTTGATGCTCAATCTTAACCTGCTGATAGTTAGGACACTGAGCAACAAATTCTGCTATATCTTTTTTCATTCCGTCCCACCAATACACTTCCCTAATATCATGATACATCTTTATTGCTCCTGGATGGATAGAATAACGAGAATAGTGAGTTTCTCCCATAACCTGCCGACACAGCCCTACAACATTAGGCACACATAATCACCCTTGATATCTGAGGACCCCATCTTGTGAAATTTCAAACGGTGCCTTCTCCTTTTGAAGAACGGTATCCCTATAATGAACTAACACAGGATCCTCGTACTGGGCTATTCCCTTCTTTTCTGGTCGTAAATACGATAGGCTACCCATAGATCTACGGCTGAGGGCGTCGGCTACTACGTTCGCCTTCCCCGGATGGTATAAAATATCAACGTCATAGTCTTTAAGTATCTCCAACCATCTCATTTGACTTAGATTCAATTCCTTTTGCTTGAAGATGAGCTGGAGGCTCTTATGATCTGTATAGATATCAACATGAATGCCATACAAGTAGTGCCTCCACATTTTTAGTGCATGAATTACCGCAGCTAACTCTAAATCGTAGGTCGGGTAGTTCTTCTTGTGCTTTCTTAGTTGTCTAGAAGCATAAGATACAACCTTACCATGCTGCATCAGCACACAACCTATGCCAACGCCTTAAGCGTCACAATCGATCACATCACCATCAGTCTCTTCTAGGAGTGTTAGAATCGGTGCTGAAGTTAGTCTGTCCTTTAATGCCTGGTAACTCCATTCACAAGCATTAATCCATTGAAACTTTTCTCCCTTCTGAGTCAACTTTGTCAAAGGTGCTGAAAGGGAATAAAATCCCTCTACAAATCTCCTATAATAACCTGCCAACCTAAGAAAGCTACGAACCTCCGTCGGTATTGTGGTTCTAGGCCAAGTCTTCACTGCCTCAATCTTTTGTGTATCCACTTGGATGCCTTCACCCGAAATGATATGCCCAAGGAAAGCTACAGAATTTAACCAGAATTCACATTTAGAGAATTTTGCATACAACTTCCCTTTTTGTAGAGTTCTGAGCACAGTACGCAAATGATCTGCATGCTCAGCCTCTGAACAAGAATACACCAATACATTGTCGATAAATACAATTACGAACAGGTCTAATAAAGGCCTGAACACACGGTTCATCAAATCCATGAATACTGCTGGGGCATTGGTCAGACCGAACGGCATAACCCGAAACTCAAAGTGCCCATATTTAGTCCTGAATGTTGTCTTCGGAATATCTTTATCTTTAACCCTTACCTGATGGTACTCGGACCTCAAGTCTATTTTTGAAAATTACTTGGCACCTTGCAACTGATCGAATAGATCATCAATTCTCGGGAGCGGGTATTTATTTTTTTTATCACCTTATTCAGCTGCCTATTGTGAGCACGTAATTTTTGCCCTATATGAATTACTCCCATAAATTCAAGAAAATAAAATTTTCCCATTTTTGCAATTTCGTAGATTTTTGTAGGATTGTTTGCATTTTTCTGTGCATATTTATTTTATTTAACTCATGAAAAAGGTATAAAATATCATGCATTGCATGTAGCTTTTAGTCTACAGTTCCAAGATTAATTAATTAGTTATTTATTTTGTTAAAAAATAAAAATCACAAAAATTGGCTTACTTTTGCATTTTTAGCCTTTTAATTTTAAATTTGTAGTTCTTCTTTTAATTTAGGAGTTAATTA
Organism: Nicotiana sylvestris; assembly: GCF_000393655.2. NCBI lineage: Eukaryota > Viridiplantae > Streptophyta > Magnoliopsida > Solanales > Solanaceae > Nicotiana > Nicotiana sylvestris. Next base: position 24,225,671 of record NC_091058.1, read on the forward strand.
GTTTTTGTGAATATTATGGTGGGTAATTACCTTAATTTTGTAAGTTAATTTAATTTAAGAGTTTAATTTAGGTTTTAATTAATTTAAAAGGGAAAAGGAAAAACAAAAAGGGGGGGGGGGAAGAGAAAATGGGATTTGTTCTTTAAAAACCCAATCTATGCTAAACCCCTAAGCAATTTCGCCCTGGCCCAATCCATACCCCGGTCCAAATCCTTCAGGCATTGAGACAGTTAAAACGACGTAGTATCGAGTCAATACTACATCGTTTTGAATTCAAGTGTTTAAAAAAGATCCTGGCCTTTCATCTTATTTCATCCAATGGCTGTGAAAGCTTTCCCCATTCACCTTCATATCTCACCACCATCCGCTGCCCACCAAAAATCGCCATCGGCAGCAGTGGATCTCCAAACTCCACCAAAAATTGACCATACAACCTCCTTTGCCTCCCCATTCCAAATCCACCATTGATTTCCTCCAAAAATTACCCAATCTCTCTGAACCTCAAATCTGAGAAGGCAGAAAAATCCAATATGTTTCCCCTCCTCTGATTCCTCCATCACTTGGCATCTCCTTGATAATAACACGTGTGAATCGACTAGTTTTGAGTGGAAAATCCAATTGGCTGAGGGTTCGATCTGTACATGGTGGCCGAGTTTGGTCAACAAATCCCCGATGGGTCATCAGTTATGCTTCTTCTTCGTTCTTGACCCATCTTGAGGGCTATGACAAAGAGCACAGGCCATTGATGAAATTCTGGCCAGTGCTCGTGTTACAGCTCACACCATGGGTTGCGACTTTCTCGTCGGATGTCACTTGCGAGCCATCGATCTAGCCGGTATCCTTCCATTCCTTTTCATCTCAGTTAGAGTTTAGAAATTATAGGTTTTTTAGTCATTTAATTCGGTACTAATAATAGGTTTAGAGGCAATTGAACTCTCTATTAGCACTTGTTAATTCACTTTATTCCTTTTACTTCTTCTTTGTTATGCTGCTTTGTCAGAATAACTCATGTTACTAGAATTCAGATTTGGGTTATTGTGGATTTTCTTGTAAATTCATTGGCTTAGACTTGAACTTGGGCTTGCTAGTGCAAGAAGCCCACAGAGCTTGTTAAAGTTCGTTGGTACAGAAGCCCAAAGACATTTAGGCAGTTTGGTTCAATGTATGGTATGTTGAAGTAATTATTAAGACTTTGAGGGGTAGTTTAGGGAAATTGGATAGGAGGAATCTTTCCTAACTGCTTGGGAAGGTTCCAGGAAGGTGGGGATTGGGTAGTTCAGTGAATAGGTTTAAAATGCAGGGTGGGAAATGAACAAAAGGGAATTGAATAGGGGAGGGTAGTGAATGAATAAAAATTAACTACTGCTGCCCTAAAACCCCCCATATAAAGGTCCCATTTCCTTGATTTTGAGGGCAGAGATTACAATACTAAAAATTTTAAAAACGGTTGAGAGATATACTCTGAAAATACACTCAAGTTTTCTGCATTCTTTTGGGTTGGAAATTGTTTGAAATGACCCTTTGATTTTCATTGTTGGAAGAGTTTAAAAGCTTCAAAGGATCTCTACTTTGTCTGGGGGTTAAAAATGGTTTGAAAGAGCTGAATTTGCTGGGTTACTGTATTGATTTACTATTGTAGCTGAAATCCTCACCCTATTGTGTCTACTTTGACTTCCAGGTACTTCTTGGACCTTATTAAATGTGAAGCTAAATAATTGAAGCATGTAATCGTATGAGGAGATTTAAGCATTAGCATCAGCTGATATTGTTTAGAATCTATCTTTGTTTTTCTGCATCACATTGGTTTAGCTATATGATCTACTGAATTTACCCATGCTGTTGAAAATACCTTTTAGGGCTGTATTAAACTTTAGCTTAGCATGTGAGTTTAGTTTTGGATAAATTCTTCCTGTTAAGTATTTTATATTTGGACCTTAGTTTTGTCATTTATTCTTAGCTAGTTGAACTCTTACTGTCGGGTATTTGATTTTGGATTGTTATGGTATGGACTTAATTTAGGTGAATAACATTCAAGTTAGTGGTGATGTTGGGTTCTAGGTCAACTCTCATCATGACCTTGTTGTTTTAAATTTTGGTTTTTAGTATTTGAATGAATTCAAGAATTACTATTGCATTGTAATATCTGGTGTAAATGTCTGAAGTATTCTACTGTTGGAGTTACTATATGTATGAATTTAACATCAGTTAGTAGTAGCTTTGATCTTAAAAATACATATGGCTTGAGTATTCATTGAGTGTTAGTGTTCTAATATTCTGCAGTTTAGAATTAAATTAGATGGTGAATCTTTTATTTGGTTTGATGAAATCAGTTAGGCTAATGTAAATTAATGTTTGGGTTAATCAAAGTGTAATAGATGTGTGAAATGCAAAACCCCACCCTTTGGATCAGTCATGCCAATTAAGTTGCCTGAATGAGACTGCTGGGCCCAAGCCGGGCTCGCAGATATCCGGCCCTTCCCTTTCATTCTGGATTCATTTTCCAGGACCAAAGCCCTGACGTTTCTCTTAAGTAGTTAGGGCCATTCGACTTTAACTATCCAAAGGACTAAACTTGTTGGTCCATTTTGTTAGAATAACCCACTGCCCAATTTGTTCATAGTTAATAATCTCTTTTATGTTCAAACAATTGCAAAATGCAAGTGTCTTTGGGCCTAGTTAAAAAATGACTCTTTTAATTAGATCGAGGTGTGCCATATCAAACAAGGCATATACTTTATGACCCTCATAAAACTAGATCAATAGGTCACTTTAAGAGATAGATTTGAGGCGTGCCATAAGCAAATTAAATCATCTATGGCCCTCATGAGTGTTATAATTTAGATATTAAAAATGAACTTCGTAGTTTGCTTTAGGCGTGTTAATATATAATTATCACAGCTATTATTAAAATCTGGGTGTGCATTTCATGTGACCCGGTTCTAATTTTCAACATGGTTAAATAGAACGTGTCGTGAATCATGGGTGCATTTCATGTAGCGTTGCTGACGATGTATTTTAAATAACTTTGTATTAATTCTTTAAATAATTAAAAGCGGCTAAAAGGTTAAAAAATGCACACAGGTTTAAAAGTGTTTCAATTAGATAAATAGACCAATAATAACAGTTGAGCGACCGTGCTAAAACCACGGAACCCGAGAATGCCTAACACCTTCTCCCGGGTTAATAGAATTCCTTACCCGGATTTCTGTGTTTGCGGACTATAAAACAGAGTCAATCTTTCCTCAATTCGGGGTTTCAAACTGGTGACTTCGGGCACCATTAATTAATCCAAGTGGTGACTCTTAATAAATAAATAAGTCCCGTTTCGATTGTCACTTAAATTGGAAAAAACTCCACTATACCCTTTCAGGGGTAGGAAAAAGGAGGTGTGACTGCTCTGGCCACTCTGTTGGGGACTAGAACCCAGAATCTGTGGTTCAGGGTTCAAGAATTCGAGCTTACAATAATTATTATATTTGGCTTTATTTATTATCTGGTTTTATTCACATGTTTGGGCCTAATGTGCTAAATGTTGCTTTTTACCGCTTTGATATTGTTGAACTGTATATAAATTGTTACGAATCCCTCCTCTCCCTGAGTCTTCTAAATCATTTAAGAATGGTACACTTCGTGTAGCTTCTCTTCTATTAGAGTCATATTCCAATTTTAGAATGAGGTTCGGACAAGTTGCAAAACCGGTGAAGCTTCTGTATTCCCGGTACGCTGCCCCCTCCCAGGCTCGAGCTGTCCGCTTGGGTAATCTAGGACTAGAACAAATAAACCCAGGATTTCAAACCTAGTATAACATAGCCTCATGCCGGATTCCTAGTAGGAGCGCTTGTTTGCATAACGTGCATTTTGACTTTGGGGACTAAACACAGGGGTTGGGTCCATCTAGGACCGTTGCACACAAAATCAAAAGACCATTCTGATGCATTTTACTTGCTACTTGCGCATTTATTTGACTCGGATTGCATGTTGACCGCCTCTAGAATAAGGGAGAAAAATTGAGAAAAAACCAAATTGAGGTGAGAGAAAGGAAATTACCCACCTGTGAAAAAACCTGGCGTCCAAAATACCCTAAAACTCTGTCGAAATTTTCAGAAAAGGGGAGAAAAGCTATTTCAAAAGTTTGTGTTTTCTGTTGCGTCAAAATTGACCGAACTACGTAAGTTTGATTCTCATCGGATGTGGGATACGTAGGCAACCCTCATCGGGTCCAGCTCCTTTTTTGCAAAAATAACCTAAATAAATATGAAGTGTCATTGTTTTGTCATAAATAAGCTGGGTAATGTTGTTCTTGTCCGAAATAGCCCAAGTGCCCCAAAAAAGGGCGACAGAAGGCTATTTTTGCAAGAATAGCCACATAGGTTCCTTTTTTAAATTTTGGTTGATTAACAAACACAACCCTAAATTTTCTTTCTTGAGGTGCTGAAGGGCTGTATTTGCAAAAATATTTTTGTTTCAAATTGCAGTTTTCAAAAATTGGTATTTTTCTCTTGAGTCAAAATAAATCATAGTTTTTTAATTAGTCACTTTAAATAAATGTGCAGGATAAGCACGATTGAAAATGTACCTTTCATAGTCCTCGAAGAAATCCCGTTAGAACTACATATGTGGTGGAATGCTTTGGGGGAAGTCAGCCGAGATACTGTGATAAAAGCTTTGGGTGGTCTTATTGGGCTTCTGCAGATTAAGCCGAGAAAGGATATAATTGAGGCATTGATACCCTTCTGGGACCCAACACATAATGTGTTTCATTTTGCTGATTTGAGAAAACCCCTATGCTTGAGGAAATAACGGGCTACACTGGTTTTAGTGGGAATCTCAGAAATCAATACCTAGTGGTACCTAGAACAGTGACTCCTCATATGTTTCTGGATCTTCTAAGCATCAGTCCGGAAGTTTAAGATGGAAATCTGGCTAAGGAATTCTACACATTCTACTTCTTGTACCGACGTTACAAGAATCCCCACAGTTTTGAGATGCAAGATACTGGTCTTACTCATTCGGGGAACAAAGACAAGTGGGAAGCTAGGCGTGGACTGGCTTTTATAGTGGCATTTCTGGGTGTTTTGATTTGCCCAAGAAATGATGGAAACATAGAATTGGGGCTTGTGGGAATATCTGACTTCATGACTAAAAAGGCAAATGGCACCATTGTACTGATGATCTTGGCGGAGATTTACCGAGCCCTGACTGTTTGCCGAGAAAGAGGAAAGTTTTTTTAGGGATGCAATATGCTTCTACAACTCTGGATGGAGGAACACCTATGCCACCATTCGGGGTACATGAACATCGGTATGACCGGTCTTAAATGCATTGAAAAACATGAACAACAAGTGGAGGGCTATGAGTTTCCGGAGGGTACGGAAGAATATGGTTTGCACATTTGATCTCCCTAACTGCAAACAAGATTGAATGGACATTCGGGTGGCTCTCGGTCAGTGAAGTCATTTATATGTCGGCCGAAGTATTTTTTCTTCTATTGATGGATCTCCGGAGCATTCAGTCTTATGCCCCGCACAGAGTTCTATGCCATCTAGGCAGGTACCAAACTATCCAGCATGATGAGGATTTGAGCTGATAGGTCATCGAACTAGGACCAAAAGCTCCTTTCCCGGAAGAAAGGGTGCGTTAGATTTGGCATCAATGTAGGTTCTTATAGCCAAAGACTAAGGTACAAGATCTGTCCAGAGGCGAAGTAGAGCCCAATTACACTACTTGGTATGGTAAAAGGTATAAAGTCCATCAAGAGCCCGAACGGCCCGCCAAAAGGCCCCATGTCCAACAATTCATTGATGGAGCGCAAGAGCAATGAGATTAGTTGGCAAAAGAGGCAAGCTACAGAGCCACCATAAGCAAATTGGAGGGACAAATCCGGGATCTTAAATTTGACAAAAGTGTACAGGTCGCTGCTGATGAAGGGGAGAAGAAAAAACTGGCTCAAGAAAACAAGGCCCTTCGAGCACAAATCCAAAAAATGAAAATAGCTGTTGGGAATCAAGAAAGGAGCCGAAAGGATGAAAGACTCATAAGTGGTCTTAGGAGGAAAATAGTTGAGTGTGAGGATAATTTGGAAAAATACGATGGTAATATGGCGAGATCCCGGACGCAGTTAGCGAAGAACGTAGAGGGATGAGCAGAGTTTATCCGGCAATTAAAAAGGAAATACGAGGGAAAAGCCACCAATTTGAAGAAAAAACTAACTACCCTTGAAAACGAGATGGCCAAACAAACAAAGAGCTTCAAAGCAGAAAGAGAACACTGCTATGCCCTGATGTCGCAGTTAGAAAAAGACATGCAGCAACTTCAAGAACAAAATCATACAGCTGAACAAGTTTTGGGGGCCAGGTCTCAGCAGATTGGACGGTTGCTACAAGAGAAGGGTATTATTAGAGAAAGGGTTAGAAGCATTGCGGACTACATTGTGATGAAGTGCAACGAATGTGAAGACATGACCAGGTCCATGTTCTTCACTTCCATTATGATTTTTATCCGACAAATCATGGATGACCTATTCTGCCTTCGAGAAGATATGGCGCGTAGGTCCGCGGCGAGACCGACTGATGTCCCGCATGCCCCTGGAGCAGTTGAGGCACTTGTGTATTCATGATTTTCATTCGAGTTTGTAGTTTCATCTTTCTTCCAGAGTCTGCTAGTCCATTTTTCGAGTATGTATTTTCACTTTTATGTTGGAGTTTGTTAGCCCCCCTTTTCGAGTCTGTTAGTTTTTATGATTAAAATCTGTAGGAGAAGTCGTTGTAATTAAGATGCTTTTTATTTTGTGAATATTGAAAATCCCAAAAAATGATCGTTTTATTTATTTTAATTTACACTTATTCCCAGACCTACGCTTGGTCTGACTCATGCGACGTCATGATACATAGGCAATCCCCATAGAATTCAATCATAACTGTGAATTAAAAAAAAGAAAATAAAAGAAAGAGAAAAAAAGATGAAGAGAGAGAGAATACAAGAAATACTGTGGAAAGAAATAGTGGCAAAACAAGAGAGAATAAAAAACAACGAGAATCAAGCAAAGAAAGGCAGGAATGAAAAAGAGAGAAGTTGCAAAATGGAATTAGGGAAAGACGGGATGACGCAAGCAACCGATCAAATGCATAATAGAAGTGATTAACTGCTTAGGTTCATTGCATTCCCTAACGTGCGATTGCCTATCTGTTAAGCTCTAATCACTAACAAATGTGTTTGTTGTCATCCAGTCTAGGTAGGTGGTTAGTTTGTTTGGCATTTTGGTAACTCACCCGTACAACACCAGATCCAAAGACAAGTTGGTCATGGCTAACCAAGAACTGGATGCAAGTATTATTGATCCATCAAGAGAGTGGGAAGAGTCTGATGTTAATCTGAAAGAGGAGTTATATAAATTGAAACACCAGATGACAGAGATGTACCAGGAATGGGTGAAAGGGCATCCACCACCATCATACCCTGCTAACCCTGCTTTTGTCCCGCCGCTGGCTCAATCCCAAGAACCTTCCACTGTTGATTCATCTCCAGGCTTCCCCATTTATCACCATTACCAAGGCACCCCTTCCCAAACCCCACAATCACCAACACCCAAACCAGTCCCATACCCTCTTCCCCCAGCCACCCCTATTTTCGTGGCACCCCTACCTGCTACACTCTATCGATCTTCCAGTGAGCCTTTATTCTAGACCCAAGATAACCAATACTATACCCCGAAGCCTAATTTCAAAGCCCCAGAACATTACTCCTACACTCCTCATTTTGACCTCCCAGTTGAGACTGAGAAACAACCTAAAAACCCAGAATAGGAGGAGATGTTTAGGAAGGTTAGAAGCCTGGAACAGTCATTCAGAAACATGCAAGGATTAGAAGGCCAGGTGAGCGTAGCCTAAAAAGATTTGTGTCTATTTCTCGATGTTCAGTTGCCTATGGGATTCAAGATGCCTAAATTTGATCTATATGACGGGCACAGAGACTCGGTGGCCCACTTGAGGGGTTTCTGCAGTAAAATGAGAGGAGCCGGCAGGAAAGATGGGCTGTTGATGGCATACTTTAGCCAGAGTTTGAGTGGCTCGGCATTGGAGTGGTACACTCGTTAGTATCACAGTAAATGGTATACCTGGGATGATTTGGCCCAAGCATTCGCTCGTCATTTCTAGTACAACATCAAGATCGTCCGAGATTGTTTGTCTCTGACTATGATTGAGAAGAAGCCTAGTGAAAGTTTTAGAGAATACAGTTTTCGCTGGAGAGAACAAGAAGCGAGAGTTAACCCCCGATGGAGGAGAGAAAAATGGTGGAGTACTTTCTGCAGGCTTTAGAGCCTACCTATTTTGGCCATCTTATATCGGCCATAGGCAAGTCTTTCAATGAGGTAGTAAAGATGGGTGGCATGGTAGAAGAAGGGCTTAAATCAAGCAAAGTCATGAGTTACTCGGCTATTAAGGCAACTATCCAAGCCATTCAGAACGGTACTGGGGTAGTGATTGGAAAGAAGAAGAAAGAAGATGTGGCAGTAGTTGATTCAGGATCATGGTTTGGACCTAGGGACCCATCATACCATTATACCCAGCCTCGACCCCATCACCGAACCTATACCCAAACCCCATATAATCCACCCCAGCATTACTTTCCATCACCAGACCCTCATATTTCCGTCCACCACATCGATACATATACTCAACCTCCTACCTACTTACAATGGCGTGCCCCAGCCCCACAAAACATCTACCCAGCTCCACAAAATGCTTACCCACCCCTACGAGCCTACCGAAACCCTGCCGGCCCAGGTTTCCAGCCCAATCCAGCATTCAAAAACGAGAGGTTGCAGTGAAAGAAAACCTGCACCCCATTGGGGAAATCTTATACCAGTTTATTCCATAGATTAAGGCAGTTGGATATGCTGAGGCCAATTGAGTCGAAACTGCCAAGCCCTCCTCCAAAGAATCTTGATTACTCCGTAAGCTATGAATATTGTTCTGGTACTCTAGGGCATGATACAGAGAAGTGCTGGCACTTGAAAAATGCCATATAGGAGCTCATTGACACAAACTGGATTGAAGCCAAAACCCCAGAGGCACCCAACATTAACTAGAACCCATTGCTGACCCATAAGGAAACAAACATGATCGAGTTAGTACACAAAGGGGGGAGCCCAAGAAGCCTTCACAGTCCGTCATGATGATTCGGTCCAGTGAGGTCAAGTCAGTCGAAAAACCAATGGTTGAAGGATCAATGAACAAGTTGAGCATGACAAACGGTGAGCCATCTGTCGTAGTTAAGAAAAGATCTCCAAGTGATGTTGTATCAAAGCAATAAAAGTCAAAAGTGGTCATGCCAGGGTTGTCAAACAAGCTTTTCATAATTGTAGAGGGTGCCCGTATGGATCCTATCATCATCAAGCATGTAACCCAGTTGCCGGTAATCAACAGCAAGGCTATCCCATGGGAACTATGAACGGGTGATAGTGACCTATGAGGGAAAGAAAGTGAAAGAACAAGTCAATGAGGCCTAGGGATTAACTCATTCGGGGAGATGCTTTGCCCCAGAAGAGTTAAGGAAAGCTAAAACATCCATAGATAATCTAGTCCTAGTAAAAAATGCAGTGACTGAAGAAGAGGCAGATGAGTTCTTGAGGAAAATGAAGGTACAAGATTATTCCATCGTGGAGTAGTTAAGAAAAATGCTTACTCAGATTTCCTTGCTATCATTTCTGATCCATTCAGACAAGCATCGTTAGGCACTGATGAAAATTCTGGACGAGGCTCCTGTCCCCGACAAAATTTCAATTAACCATATGGAAAATTTCGCCAACAAAATATTTGAGATGAACAAGGTTACCTTCTCTGATGATGAGTTGCCTGTGGAAGGTACTAAACATAACAAAGCTCTTTATCTTACGGTAAAATGTGAAGATTCTGTGGTTACCAGGGTATTAGTTGACAATGGCTCTAGTACAAACATTTGTACTCTCTCTACTCTGAACTGCGGAGGGAAAGATTCAGTTGGTAATATAGTGCTTGAGTTGACAGTAGGACTGGTGGAATTCACCATGGAGTTCCAGGTACTAAACGTGGCCGTATCCTATAATTTGCTATTAGATTGACCTTGGATTCATGCCGCCAAAGCAGTCCCATCCACTTTGCATCAGATGGTCAAGTTCGAGTGGTATAGGCAAGAGATCGTCGTGCATGGTGAGGAAAATTTGTGTGCTCACAGTGATGCCTCCATTCCGTTCATTGAGACTGCAGATGATAAAGGGCCTTGGGTTTATCAAGTTTTTGAAATAGTGCCGGTCGAGAAGGTTCCAGAGGGGAAATGTATTCCAGGTCCAAAGATAACCTCTGCATCAGTCATGGTGGCCTCTGAAATGTTGAAAAATAGGTTTGTTCAAGGTAAAGGTCTGGGTGCATCCCTGCAGGGTATCATACAGCCAGTGTCCCTCCCTGAAAATTTGGGTATATTCGGTCTTGGATTCAAACCTACAGCGGCAGATGTGAAAAGGGCTAAAAGGATGAAAAAGAAGGCATAGGTACTTTCAAAGCCTATTCGCGTCTCTCCAGGTCTTTTGTCAAGACCGGTGCCAGGAAACGCCTAGTGACGACAGTTCCAAGTTCTTTGATTGAAATTGAGGAGGAGTTAATCGAAAGGTTCTAGAGGTTGTTTGATGATGTGAACATGGTGGATGTTGGAGAAGATTTTAGCAAAGCAGATGTGCGGTTCGTTGGGCAGAATGTAAAGCTTAACAATTGGAAGGCTACTGCTCTCTCTACCTGGAAGGAGTCTTGGTAGTTTGTTTTGTTTTCGCTTGTTGATGTACAAAACCGGTTTTTATTTGGGTCATTCTAGGGTTGTGACCCAGATTTTTATTTTTCGCTTGTTGATGTACAAAACCGGTTATCCTTTATTTTCAATGAAATTCAATTTCCCTTTTCCATCTTTCCTGATAGTTCTTATTTTTGTTTTCTTTTCTTCTTTGTACAGTTCTTTTTATGTTGGTTTTAATGACATGACATGCATGAGGAATCTTCGGCCAAGTCTTAAAAGTCAATCTAATTCTGAAATAATAATCCAAGAAATAGAGTGTGATGATGAATCTGAATATGATGAGGATGAGGTATTTGAAGAAATTAGTAAGGAACTAAGTCATTTTGAAGAAAAACCCAAGCCTAATCTGAATGAAACGGAAGCAATCAATCTAGGGTACTCTGATAATGTCAGAGAAACTAAGATAAGTGTCCATCTTGAACCACAAATCAGGGAAGAAATAATTAAAGCATTGTTCGAGTATAAGGATATTTTTGCATGGTCGTATGATGACATGCCAGGCTTGAGTACCGATTTGGTGCTCCACAAATTGCCGATTGATCCAGCATTCCCTCCTCTTAAGAAGAAGTTAAGAAAGTTTAAAACTGACATGAGTATGAAGATTAAAGAAGAAGTCACAAAGCAGCTTGATGTAAAGGTCATTCGGGTCACGCGGTATCCTACGTGGTTAGCCAATGTTGTGCCTGTGCCAAAGAAAGATGGTAAGACCAGAGTGTGTGTTGATTACCGTGACCTCAACAAAGCAAGTCCAAAGGACAATTACCCACTGCCGAATATCCACATCTTGATTGATAATTGTGCCAAGCATGAGATTAGGTGTTTTATGGATTGCTATGCGGGGTATCATAAGATTTTAATGGATGAGGAAGATGCGGAAAAGACTGTATTCATCACGCCATGGGGAAAATACTGCTACTGGGTTATGCGTTTTGGTTTGACAAACGCTAGGGAAACTTACATGAGGGCAATGACAACCATATTCCACGACATGATACACAAGGAGATTGACGTTTACGTGGATGATGTGATTATAAAGTCCAGAAAGTAGTATAACCACATCAAAGATTTGAGGAAAGTTTTCCAGAGGCTCCGCAGGTACAATCTTAAGCTCAACCCTGCAAAGTGTGCATTTGGAGTTCTATCTGGAAAACTGTTGAGATTCATAGTCAGTCGTCGAGGCATTGAGTTGGACCCATCAAAGATCAAAGCTATCCAAGAATTTCCACATCCAAGGAACAAGACTGAGGTGATGAGCTTGCTCGGGCGATTGAACTACATCATCAGGTTTATTGCTCAACTCACAACGACTTGTGAGCCTATCTTTAAGTTGATGAAGAAGGATGCTGCGGTCAAGTGGACTGATGAGTGTCAGGAAGCATTTGATAAGATATAAGGGTACTTGTCAAGCCCACCTATGTTGGTCCCGTCGGAACTTGGAAGACCTTCGATTTTTTATTTGACAGTCTTGGATAACTCATTTGGTTATGTGTTGGGTCAGCATGACATCACTGGCAGGAAAGAGCAAGCCATCTACTATCTCAGCAAGAAGTTCACATCTTACAAGGTTAAGTATACTCCCCTTGAAAGAACATGTTGCGCCCTGACTTGGGTAGCACATAAGTTGAAGCATTATTTGTCATCCTACACTACTTACCTCATCTCTCGCCTGGATCCTTTGAAGTATATCTTTCAGAAGCCTACGCCCACATGAAGGCTCGCAAAGTGGGAGATCTTGATCATAGAGTTTGACATCGTATATGTGACTCGGACAGCGATGAAAGCCTAAGCTTTGGCCGATCATTTGGCCGAGAACCCGGTCAATGAAGAATATGAACCATTGAGAACTTATTTTCCTAATGAAGAGGTGATGTGTATTGACGAGGTAGAGCAGGTTGAAAAACCAGGTTGGAAACTTTTCTTTGATGGAGCTGCTAACATGAAAGGTGTCGGGATAGGGGCAATGCTTATTTCTGAAACAGGGCATCACTACCCCGTTACAGCCCAGCTGCATTTTTACTGTACCAACAATATGGCTGAGTATGAGGCATGCGTTTTGGGACTAAGGCTAGCTATAGATATGGGAATCCAGGAAGTCTTGGTCTTGGGAGACTCGGACCTTCTGGTGCACCAGATTCAAGGAGAATGGGAGACATGAGATTTAAAGCTTATACTGTATCGACAATGTCTGCATGATCTTTGTCAACGATTCATATCAGTGGAGTTCAGGCATATCCCTAGGATCCATAATGAGGTTGCCGATGCTTTGGCTACTCTGGCGTCGATGTTACATCATCCAGATAAGGCTTATGTTGACCCTTTGCATATTCAGGTCCGTGATCAGCAAGCTTACTATAACATGGTGGAGGAAGAGCTTAATGGTGAACCTTGGTTCCACAATATCAGGGAGTACATCAGGTCGGGGGTATATATGGTACAAGCCACAGGGGATCAAAAGAGAACAATTTGCCATTTGGCAAGCAGATTTTTCTATAGTGGGGGAGTTTTGTACAAAAGAACTCCTGATCTTGGATTGTTAAGATGCTTAGATGCTAGACAAGCCACTGCCATCATTACCGAAGTGCATTCCGGAGTCTGCGAACCGCATATGAGTGGATATGTTCTAGCAAAGAAAATTCTCCGAGTAGGTTATTATTGACTCACCATGGAGCGATATTGCATTAGTTTTGTGCGCAAGTGCCATTAATGCCAAGTACATGGAGAAATTGCACACAATGTCTGCACCATGGCCCTTTGTTGCTTAGGGTATGGATGTCATCAGACCGATTGAGCCAGCAGCATCCAATGGGCATAGGTTCATTTTGGTAGCCATTGAATATTTCACTAAGTGGGTGGAAGCTAAAACTTTCAAGTCCGTGACTAGGAAGGCAGTGGTTGATTTTTTTCATTCGAATATCATTTGTCGGTTCGGGATCCCAAAGGTGATCATTACAGATAATGGTGCTAATCTTAACAGTCATCTAATGAAAGAGGTATGTCAATAGTTAAAGATTACACATCGCAATTCCACCCCATACCACCCCAAGGCGAATGAAGCAGTCGAGGCAGGCAACAAAAACATAAAGAAGATACTTCGGAAAATGGTGCAAGGTTCCAGACAATGGCATGAAAAGTTGCCCTTTGCGTTGTTGGGTTATCGCACTACTGTTCGCACTTCAGTAGGTAAAACTCCTTACTTGTTGGTATATGGCACAGACGCAGTGATACCCGCAAAAGTTGAAATCCTATCCCTTTGGATTGTTGTTGAAGCTGAAATTGATGACGATGAGTGGGTCAAAACTCGTCTGGAGCAAATGAGTTTGATTGGTGAAAAAAGATTGGTAGTAGTGTGTCATGGACAGTTGTATCAAAAGAGAATGGCAAGAGCATATAACAAGAAGGTGAATTTACGAAAATTTGAAGTGGGTCAGCAAGTATTGAAACACATCCTTCCACATTAGGCTGAGGCGAAAGGCAAGTTTGCCCCAGGTTTATTGTAACAAGAGTGTTGTCCCATGGTGCTTTGTATTTAACAGATATAGAAGGAAAATGTGTAGATATGACCATCAATTCTGATGCAGTCAAAAGATATTATGTTTGATTTCTTTGGTTTGTCTAAATTATTATTTGTACTTGGCATATTTTGAAGATTGGAATGACGAATGCATTTTATTCTGCTATCTAAATACTTTCTCCTCTGGTACCCCTTTTGAGCCTTATTTACTTCCTTTCATACCCCTCTTTTGGAATCAGTAGCAAAATTCAGAAACACGAACGCAAAGGTAAGGAAAGAAGAAAAGAGAAAGAGAGAAGAGAAAAGAGAAAAATCACAACAACAAAGTAATTCCTATGTCATGAACTACGTTCGACCTGATTCCTTTTAAGGATAAGTAGGCAGCCTCACGGTTCGGTCGCATCAAATAAAAATCCAAAAGTCCCCAAGCAAGGAAACTGGGGTAGAAAGTTGTGGTTGTTGTAAGAAATCTGAATCCAAGAGTTGTAATTTTGAATCCATTCAAGTTGTTTTGAGCCTTTTGATATCCTTTCTTTCTAACCCTATTCAAAAGCCCACATTACGGTCCAAAGAAAGACCTTCCGATCAGTCTTCGAGAGATGCTAAGTCAAGCAGGTAGTGGTGCGATTCATATCAGGGGCAATAATCTGCTCAAAGTAGAAAAATGGAAAAAATGAGAGAGTCTTATTGGTGAAAATCCTCACGGGCACCGTAAGGCGATTGAAAGCTGAGAGAAATTAAAAATGAGAGAGTCTTATTGGTGAAAACCTTCACAGCCACCGTAAGGCGACAGTGAGTTGAGAGATGAACAAATAAGAGAGGTTTGTTGGTGAAAACCCTTCAGGGCACTGCAAACCAAACAAGGTCAGTGACTTGGCAAAGAGATTGGGTTATGGAAATCCCGGGGCATAAAGTATGACAACTGAAAGGTGATTGGTTGAAAAGGCCGAGCTAATTAATCCGAAATGCATGTCATGATCATTGATACCAGCTGCTCCACTCAGATAAGTCTCTTTTCCTTTTCTCCCTCAAACAGTCATCCAGTTTTGGATTTTTTCTTTATTCCTAACTCTCAAAGTCATTACATTTCATTTCTTTTGGGTTTATTTCTTTGAGGTTTTTCCAAAATCATTCTTGTTTAAGTAAGTGAGAAAGGATTTCAACGTTTACTACAAACTTCCAAATTGCACAAAGTAAAGTGCGGCCAAAGCATGACAGAAATAGCATGATGCAAAAATGAAAGTATGGTGTTAATGAAAGTTCAAGTGGTCGAGTGGTTTGTAAATTTTGGGGAAGATACAGAAGACAAAATTTTAAAACAACGGGTTGGGTGTAAAGCTCTCAGGTCATTTAGGGTCCTGCGGTTGAGATTCAGTCAGAAAGTCAAACAATTCTTGGCCAGTTCAAAGCAGCCAGTTAGAGCCAAGCACGACAATGGAAAGGCCACCTTCAACAAGAATGACATAAACTAACCACCATATTTTTCAAACTGATAAAGTTCTCTTTGATTGAAACAGGGGCAGGAAATCTCATTTGTTTCGAAGGAACCCTCCGTAAGGAAAACATGTACCGGACAGGTTCGACCGTAAATTCTCAGGACCCGCCTGGATAATGGGAATTAATTTAAAGTTCTCAGGACCCTTCTGGACAATGGGACCTAGTTAAAATTAAAAACATTCATGAGTAACAAGATCTAGCATAAGCTCTACCTTGAGGAAATATAAGTTGGCTTTAAAGTTTTCATTCTTAGGATGAGTTTCAATTTGAAATTTCCAGGATCCTCCTGAATAATGAAACTTAATTTTAAGACCTCTACTAGATGATGAGATTTAGCATAAGTTTCACCTTTAGGAAGTTGAATTTAGCTATGAAGTTTTCACCCTCAAGATGAGATTTGAGTTTAATTTTCATGACCCTCATGGATAATGGGATCTAGCTTTTAAATTCTTAGAGATATTGGGTAACATGATTCAATTAACACTCACAGATGTGCCCAGCTACTAAACTGGGGCAGAAAATTTTATTTGTTTTGTCTATTCTGTTGTAATCAGGCGCCCACCTAGAGAGCAAGGGAAAACAACACGAGTTTCAAGAATAGATACAGTTGAAGTTTAGCAATCATGCGCCCACCTGGAGAACAAAGGAAAATAGTTTAACTTTCAAGGAAAAATAGTGCAAGTGTTGGTAATCAGGCGCCCACCTGGAGAACAAATGGAAAGTAGTTCGAGTGTTGGGAATCAGGCTCCCACCTGGAGAACAAAGGGAAAGCAGTTCAAGTGTTGAAATCAGGAGCCCACCTGGAGAACAAAGGGAAAGCAATTCAAGTGTCGGTAATCAGGCGCCCACCTGGAGAACAAAGGGAAAACAGTTCAAGTGTTGAAATCAGGAGCCCACTTGGAGCACAAAGGGAAACAGTTCAAGTCTCAAGGAAAATAGTGCAAGTGTTGGAAATCAGGCACCCACCTGGAGAACGAAGGGAAAACAACAATGTTCAAAGGAAGACAGCAATCAGGAGCCCACCTGGAAAACAAAGGAAAAAAAATCAAGTTTCGGAGGAAAAGAAGATAATTCAAATGTCGGTAATTAGGCGCCCACCTGGAGAACAAAGGGAAAGCAGCAATGGTCAAAGGAAGACGGTTCAAGTTCAACAATTAGGCGCCCACCTGGAGAACAAAGGGAAACAGTTAGAGTTTCAAGGAAAAATAGTGCAAGTATTAGCAATCAGGAACCCATCTAGAGAGCAAGGGTATAGAGTCAAAGTTCTGGTAATCAGGTGCCCACCTGGAGAGCAAGGGAATACGGTTTAAGATTTGGCAATCAGGTGCCCACTTGGAGAGCAAGGGAATACAGTTCAAGTTTTGGTAATCAGGTGCCTACCTGGAGAGCAAGGGAATACAGTCAAAGTTCTGGTAATTAGGCGCCCACCTAGAAAGCAAGGGAATACAGTTCATGTTTTGGCAATCAGGCATCACCTGGATAATAAGCAAAGCAATTCAAGTTTCAAGGAAATACAGTTCAAATGTTGGCAATCAGACACCACCTGGAAAACAAGGAAATTCACTTCAGAGTGCAATTCAAAGCAGCAACAAAGGAATTTCACCTGGAGAGTACAAGTCAACAGAGCAGCAGAAACTGAAGAATCAAGTTCGAAGACCTGATTCCTTTAGAGCCAAGGATATGTAGGCAACCTCGGAAGCATGGTGCGATTAAATCTTTCAAAAATGCTTCCCAGGAAATATTTCAACGGGCAAAAATCTCTCATATCCGCTCACTTTATCTTTGCACGAAAACTCTTCATGTTTCCGAGTAAAGAGGGGCAGCTGTGAGCACGTGATTTTTGCCCTATATGAATTACTCCCATAAATTCAAGAAAATATATTTTTCCCATTTTTGCAATTTTGTAGATTTTTGTAGGATTGTTTGCATTTTTCTGTGCATGTATATTTTATTTAAATCATGAAAAAGGTATAAAATATCATGCATTTCGTTTAGGTTTTAGTCTACAGTTCCAAGATTAATTAATTAGTTATTTGTTTTGTTAAAAAATGAAAATCACAAAAATTGGCTTACTTTTGCATTTTGAGCCTTTTAATTTTAAATTTATAATTCTTCTTTTAATTTAGGAGTTAATTAATTTTTGTGCATATTATGGTAGGTAATTAGCTTAATTTTGTAAGTTAATTTTATTTAAGAGTTTAATTTAGGTTTTAATTAATTTAAAAGGGAAAAGGAAAAACAAAAAAAAGGGAAAAGAGAAAATGGGATTTGGTCTTTAAAAACCCAATTTGAGCTAAAACCCCAAGCAATTTCGCCCAGGCCCAATCCATACCCGGTCCAAATCCTTCAGGCATGGAGACAGTTAAAACAACATAGTATCGAGTCAATACTACGTCGTTTTGAGTTCAAATGTTTAAAAAAGATCCTAGGCTTTCATCTTATTTCATCCAACGGCTGTGAAATATTTCCCCATTTGGTTTAAGAATGTCTGAATACCCTCATGTTTAACCTAGGACCCTGTTTCAGCTTCTCTTTCACCTTCATCTCTCACCATCGTTCGTCGCCCACCGGAAATCACCATCGGCGGTGGTGGATCTCCAAACTCCACCAAAAATTGACCATGCAACCTCCTTTGCACCCCCATTCCAAATCCACCGTTGATTTCCTCTGAAAATTACCCAATCTCTCCGAATCTCAAATTTGAGAGGGCAGAAAAATCCTATATGTTTCCCCTCCTCTGATTCCTCCCTCACTTGGCGTCTCCATGATAATAACACGTGTGAATCGACGAATTTTGAGTGGAAAATCCAATTGGCTGAGGGTTCGATCTGTGCATGGTGGCCGAGTTTGGTCAACAAATCCCCGATGGGTCACCAGTTGTGCTTCTTCTTCGTTCTTGACCCATGTTGAGGGCTGTGACAAAGAGCACAAGCCATTGAAGAAATTTTGGCCAGTGCTCGTGCTACAGCTCACACCATGGGTTGAGGCTTTCTCGCCGGATGTCACCTGTGAGCCATCGATCTAGCCGGTATCCTTCTATTCCTTTTCATCTCAGTTAGGTTTTAGAAATCATAGGTTTTTTAGTCATTTAATGCGGTAATAATAATAGGTTCAGAGGCAATTGAACTCTTTCTTAGCACTTGCTAATTCACTTTCTTCCTTTTACTTCTTCTCGTTTATGCTGCTTCGTCAGACGATCTCATGTTACTAGAATTCAGATTTGGGTTATTGTGGATTTTTCTTGTAAATTCATTGGCTTAGACTTGAACTTGGTCTTGCTAGTGCAAGAAGCCCAGAGTTTGTTGATGTTCGTTGGTGCAGAAGCCCAAAGACATTTGGGCAGTTTGGTTCAATGTATGGTATATTGAAGTAATTATGAAGCCTTTGAGGGGTAGTTTAGGGAAATTGGATAGGGGGATCTTTCCTAACTGCTTGGGAAGGTTCCAGAAAGGTGGGGATTGGGTAGTTTAGTAAATACGTTTAAAATGTAGAGTGGGAAATGAACAAAAGGGAATTGAATAGGGGAGGATAGTGAATGAATAAAAATTAACTACTACTGCCTTAAAACCTCTATATAAGGATCCCATTTCCTTGATTTTGAGGGCAGATATTACAATTCTAAAAATTTTAAAAACGGCTGAGAGATATACTCTGAAAAAACACTCAAGTTTTCTTCATTCTTTTGGGTTGGAAATTATTTGAAATGACCCTTTGATTTTCATTGTTGGAAGAGTTTAAAAGCTTCAAAGGATCTCTACTTTGTCTGGGGGTTAAAAATGGTTTGAAAGAGCTGAATTTGTTGGGTTAATGTGCTGATTTACTACTGTAGTTGAAATCCTCACCCTATTTTGTCTACTTTGACTTCCAGGTACTTCTTGGACCTTATTGAATGTGAAGCTCAAAAATTGAAACATGTAATCGTATGAGGAGATTTAAGCATTAGCATCAGCTGATATTGTTTAGAATCTATCTTTGTTTTTCTGCATCACATTGGTTTTGCTATATGATCTACTGAATTTACCCATGTTGTTGACAGTACCTTTTAGGGTTGTATTAAACTTTAGCTTAGCATGTGAGTTTAGTTTTGGATAAATTTTTCCTGTCAAGTATTTTATATTTGGACTTTAGTTTTGTCGTTTATTTTTAGCTAGTTGAACTCTTACTGTCGAGTATTTGATTTTGGACTGTTATAGTATGGACTTAATTTAGGTGAATAACATTCAAGTTAGTGGTGATGTTGGGTTCTAGGTCAACTCTCATCATGACCTTGTTGTTTTAAATTTTGGTTTTTAGTATTTGAATGAATTCAAGAATTACTGTTGCATTGTAATATCTGGTGTAAATGTCTGAAGTATTCTACTGTTAGAGTCAATATATGTACGAATTTAACATCAGTTAGTAATAGCTTTGATCTTAAAAATACATGTGGCTTGAGTATTCATTGAGTGTTAGTGTTCTAATGTTCTGCAATTTAGATTTAAATTAGATGGTGAATCTTTTATTTGGTTTTATAAAATCAGTTAGGCTAATGTAAATTAATGTTTGGGTTAATCAAAGTGTAATAGATGTGTGAAATGCAAAACCCCACCCTTTGGATCGATCAGGCCAATTAAGTTGCCCAAATGAGACTACTGGGCCCAAGCCGGGCTCGCAGATATCCGGCCCTTCCCTTTCATTCTGGATTCATTTTCCAGGCCCAAAGCCCTGACGTTTATCTTAAGTAGTTAGGGCCATTCGACTTTAACGGTCCAAAGGACCAAAACTTGTTGGTCCATTTTGTTAGAATAACCCACTGCCCAATTTGTTCATAGTTAATAATCTCTTTTATGTTCAAACCATTGCAAAATGCAAGTATCTTTGGGTCCAGTTAAAAAATGACTCTTTTAATTAGATTGAGGTGTGCCATATCAAACAAGGCATATACTTTATTGTCCCCATAAGCCTAGATCAAGAGGTCTCTTTAAGATAGAGATTTGAGGCATGCCATAAACAAATTAAATCTTCTATGGCCTTCATGAGTGTTATAATTTAGATATTAAAAATGAACTTCGTTGTTTGCTTTAGGCGCGTTAATTATATAATTATCACATCTATTATTAAAATTTGGGTATGCATTTCATGTGACCAGGTTCTAATTTCCAACAAGGTTAAATAGAACGTGTGTGAATCACGTGTGTATTTCATGTAGCGTGGCTGACGATGTATTTTAAATAACTTTGTATTAATTCTTTAAATAAAAGCAGCTAAAAGGTTAAAAAATGCAAATAGGTTTGAAAGTGTTTCAAAATTAGATAAATAGGCCAATAATAATAGTTGAGCGACCGTGCTAAAACCACAGAACCCGGGAATGCCTAACACCTTCTCTCGGGTTAGCAAAATTCCTTACCCGGATGTCTGTGTTCGCGGACTATAAACACAGAGTCAATCTTTCCTCGATTCGGGATTTCAAACAGGTGACTTGGGGCACCATTAATTATCCCAAGTGGCAACTCTGAATAAATAAATAAGTCCCATTTCGATTATCACTTAAATTGGAAAAAACTCTCTTATACCCTTTCGGGGGTAGTAAAAAGGAGGTGTGACACCTATAATCAATACACATTCGTAAGGAACCATCTTTCTTTCTCACAAACAAAACAGGTGCTCCCCATGGTGACGCACTAGGTTTGATAAAACCTTTTTCAAGCAAGTCCTTTAATTGTTCTTTCAACTATTTTAGCTCTGCGGGGGCCATTCTATAGGGAGGAATAGATATTGGGTAAGTATCTGGTAGTAGGTCAATAGAAAACTTAATTTCTCGCTCTGGTGGGAGACCTAGAAGATCATCGGGGAAAACATCGGGAAACTCATTCATCACAGAGATGGACTGAATGGTTGGCGACTCCACTTCCACATCCTGAACCCGAACTAAGTGATAAATACAACCCTTTCTGATCATCTTCCTTGCCTTGAGATAGGAAATAAATCTACCTCTCTGCGATGCCATGTTACATTTCCACTCCAAAATAGGCTCCCCTGGAAATTGAAATCGGACTATCTTTGATCTACAATCAACGTTGGCATGACAAGAAGCCAACCAATCCATACCAATTATAACATTAAATTCTACCATATTTAACTCGATTAAGTCTGCTACGGTAGGTCGACCATGAACTATTATTATACACCCCCTATATACCTGTTTAGCTATCACTGAGTCCCCAACAGGTGTAGACACCTCAAAAAGTTTAACCAATTCAGGTTTTATTTCAAACTTACTAGCAACCAACGGAGTAATGTATGATAAGGTGGAACCTGAGTCAATCAATGCATATACATCATAGGAGGAGACTGATAATATACCTGTAACAACATTGGGCTATGACTCTTGGTCCTGTTGTCCTGCCAACGCATAGATGCGGTTCTGAGGGCTGCTCGAACTAGATGCTCCACCTCTGCCTCTACCACGACTCATTGATGCTTGGGGATCTTGCCCAGGGGGGCGTACTGATGATGACGAACCAGCTACAGATCCCGTTGGCTGAGCTATGCTTGCATCACCTCTCATCGACAATCCCTCATAACATGGCCCGAATAACCACAAGTATAACAAACACCTAATCCCATACGACACTGTCCGGTAGGCTGCTTAGCACATTGAGTACATCGTGGTAAGGGTGGCCTCATCTAATTTGACTTACCCCTATACGGAGAACCTGAGGCCCTGAAATTCTGACCAGACCCTGAATATGTAAGAACGATCAAATCTCTTACCGCCAAACTGAGGGGGCGCGCTAGCCAATGGCTGGGATGTATACCTCGAGTACTGTTGTCTTCGACCACCTTAAAACTCACCAAAAGGACCTGAAGACCTCGCTCTATTATTCTGGGCCCTATCATGCTCACGATCAGCCCTCTAAACCCTGAGAGTATGCCTAAATACGAGAAATATCCATGTCTGCATGAAGCGATACCGACATACAATCGTTAAGCAAGTAAGGCTCTAATCCCATCACGGACCGGTGAACCCAATCCTCCATATTAGATACAATAGTGGGAGCATACCTAACCAATGAATCAAACTGAAGACTGTACTCCCGAACACTCATGTTACCCTATCGAAGGGTCAAGAACCTATCAACTCTGGCTTGCGTAAGCTCAGGTGGTAGATAATGATGAAGAAAAACTTCTGTAAACTCCTGTCATACTGATGGAGGGGCATCCTCACCTCTAGACAATTCCCAATACTTGTACCAATTTACTGCAATCTTTCGGAGTCTATAGGAAGCTAGCTCAACTAACTCGGTCGTAGTGGCCTTCATTACTCGTAACATCCTCTGCACTCTATTCATAAATACCTGAGGGTCCTCATTTTGATCTGCTCCAATGAATACCGGATGGTCTAAATTAATAAAGTCACGAACCCTCGCACTCACGAACCTATCTGTGTGACCAATACCTACTTCCTGACGTCGAGCCTATGCGGCTACTAATCGGGTCAATAACTGAATAACATCTCTCAACTCCTGACCTGACACATCCGGCTGAGGTGCTAAAAGTACAGGGGCCGACGCTGGAGCTGGTGCCCCTTGGAGCTCTTCTAGAAAGAGCAGGGTATGTGAAGTCTGAGATGGAACCTCACCATGAGACTTTCCCCGAGCCCTGGTAACTCATGGCTCTCGACTAGTAGTCTCACCAACCACGAAGTTTCCCTTCTAGGTGACCATACTCTTGGGAGGCATCGCTGAAAATATAACGTATCATTAGGAACATGAATTCTTGTGTCGCACAATCTGAGATAAAAAAGAGAGGATAACATCCTATATGTCTTGTAGCCTCCTGTTTATAAATGTGGTGCACAACACACCCATAAACAAGACTCTACTAGACACGACTTATAGACTCCCTTGGACAAAACTGCTCTAATACCACTTTGTCAAGCCCTGAGCCCAGGGGCGAGACCGGTACCTAGTGCCACATCTATCCTTGCGTACCACTTGCGACTAAGAGACTCTGGACATGTAATGTCATAGTTTGGTTATAGGCCACATTACAAGAAAATGTGCGATACAAAATATAAAACTAAATGGAGACTAACGCTGATTGATGTTAACATAAGCTGGCCGGTAAGGTCGTCATAATTACTACAACTGACAAGCCAACAAAAAATTCGTACAGGGCCTACAAGCCCAACACATTTCACTTAACCGACAGGATATGTCTACAAGCCTCTACTGATAGATGTACTATGATCGGAATAGGGCCCCGACCTACCCATAACCTATCTACATATATACACAAGATATACATCACACTGCTAGATTCGGCAACTCCGAAAGAAGGGGAGCTTATCGATAAAGCTGAACTAGGACAACACCTACTTAGGAGGTCTACCGGTCTATCTGTTTGAACCTGCACGCATGAAATGCAACACCCCTAGAAAAGGAACGTCAGTACGAAATAATATACCGAGTATGTAGGCAATATACCGGAGATGAAACTGAATTGATAATATAATAACTAGAAACAATTGGGAGTCAAAGAAAATCTGAAGATATGCATATCTATTGATACTGACTCAACTCTCTCGATATAGTGAGCAAAATAGTTGTTCAACCCTATAAGGCTTGGTATACATATATAACTTCTCTACCGTAGTAGGCTCGCTCATAGGCACTCGGCCATACTAGGCTCTGTATCTCGACCACTTGGTCTCACTCATAAACGCTCAGCCATAGTAGGCTCGGTATATAACTTACCATTCGATCAGAGGTTGCCCAATAGATGCCTGCCTATCGATTATAGCTCGATGGTAATGAAAATACTTTGAATATTGTATATATGTAAACTCTCCGCTCTTTTGACCGGAAGAAGGAAATATTCAACTGAATATGCAGTCCCGTAAGAAGAATATGGTAACTTACAAAACTAAAAAAATATATGTAATTTGCGAGACTAGTAAAATACGCAAATTCCGGGATACGAATTTTTCTCTATGCCTCATTATTAAACTTGTATAATTATAATATCATGCTAAAATGAAGGAAAATATTAGCCTTAACATACCTGGAGTAGGGAAAACTTCGTATAATATTCTTGGAGAAGATTGCACCGTACTCCTTTAGACCCGTAAAATTTTACGTTGCTATGATTCTTAAAAATTCTCATTGGAACCTTGTAGGAGAATTCGATTGCAATTCCTGCTCCATATATTCTAACTTCCAGATGCTGCTCCCTTGCTTATATATGCTTACACAATGATACAGATACGATATATATTGTTACATTAGGTTCAAGCCAAGCTAATTTTGGCAAGAATGGACGAAAGGTTTTCTGTTTTTGTGAACCAAGAAAGGATTTAAGTTAAAGGTTAAATTTGTTCCATGTTTATGAAGTTTTGCTTCAAGCTTCTGTTACTTGAACGAAATTTGCTTGGAATTGAAGGTTTCTAACGTTTCTGTTTCTTTTGATGTTTGGAAAGAATAAACTTTGACCCCTCAAATCCTTAATTTAAGCCCTCTTAAACTCAAGCCCTAAACCTCCATTTTTAGTCCATTAATTCCTTAAATTTCAGTCTTAATTCATGAAATACCACCATAGAAGTGTGTTTTAAGTCCAAAATCCTTACCTTATCGAAGTTCCCTTGAAATCTCTCTTCAAAATCGCCCAAAAACTCTAAGTCCGAAGTTAAAAATGGTTAAACCCTTCAAAAATCGTGAAGAAGAAACATATATACCTTCTACCCAGATATAACCGCATCTGCGGTCAAATAGTCGCTTATGCAGTACCGCTTCTGTGGTCATATCTCCGCATCTGCGGAATTTCACTTAATGGACCGACACCGCATCCGCGGTCCACTCGCCGCTTCTGCGGCTCTGCAGGTACGGTCCCCCTTCCGCATCTACGGTTCCAGGCATTCCTCAGCCTTTCCGCTTCTGCGATCCAATCAACGCATCTGCGATACTGCACCTGCAGTCCCAAACCGTATGTGCGAAAACACCAGAAGCAACAGAAAAATCTGCAATCCCTCAAGTTCCAAACTTCTCATTAGCCATCCGAAATCACCCCGAGGCCCCAAGGAGTAGGGGTGGGCATAAAATCCGAAAAACCAAATTCTGAACCAAACCGAATTAATTCGGTATTTCGGTTTTGGGGTTTTTGGTATTTCGGTATTGCAATTTTGGTATTTCGGTACGATCCTCAGTATTAGAAATTTGAAATTTCAGTATACCGAAATACCTTTTTTTTAAAGATATTTTTCTAATTTTCTTATTGACCCAGTGTACTCCACAGCCCAATGCCCAAGCCTAAAGCCCCAGCCCACTCTGTCTAAAGCTAATTTTTCATCATTCATTAGGTTAGGGCGTTAGGCTATTAGACAGAGTGCAACAAACAAAGAGTCGAAGAGATGAAGACGCTTCATTCCTCAATTCCTCAGTCCGATTAGGCGATTTCTGTCTTTCCGAGCTCCGATTAGGCGATCCTCACTCCTCAGTCCTCACAAATTCCGGGCAAACGTAGACGCTGTTGTTGCGTACTTGCGATAGTTTCAATTTTCAAAGGTATGTTTCTACTTTCTAGCGATTTCTACTTTCTAGAGAACTTGCGAACTTGCAATTCTCATATACACTCAATTACTATGGCCGATTCTTGTTTCTACCACTGATGGTCTTCAATCAGTTGAAGGAAGATGAATAGAAAATTCTCCGTTGTGTAAAAGTCACAAGGTCCCACACTCTATTTTGGCCAAACAATAAAAGAAACTCTACAAACTTCATTTTTCTTAAAAACATTCTTGGTTAGTCTTGTTAATCTTATTGTTGCTTACTTGATGTTGATGTTTTTTCCTTTTTTTAATCCAAAAGGTATATCATGGATTTATTTTCTTGGTTTTTTATTTCCATTTTGTTTTATTTTTGGTGCTTTGATTCAGTTCAAGGACAAAACACATCCTCCTCAAGTTGCACTAAAGAATTTCAGTGTGAACACTTAGGAAATTAGTTGTTATTCCATTTCATCTTCATCTTTTATAGGTAATGCAAGGATATTACAGTACACTGATGTAAAAATCTGCATAGGACTTAAAATTCTGTGGAATGGTTGGATGCAAATTCTTGTTTGGATGGTTTTTCTGATAGGAAAGTGAATCCTTTTGTGAAAACTAAGATTAGTGGTACTATATCTTATGTTACTATTGTGCAAAACATGAGTCTGTAAGTGATTATTAATTTGTTGATTGTTAATTTATGTTTATATTTGTTTAATTTCGTATAGATGGCAGATACAAGTAGAGTAAGTGATGTTGGTTTAAGTAAAAGTTTATCTATTACGGTAGATAGTAACACCAACACCATTAATACTCAAGATTCCAAGAAAAGGAAAGCCATGCAACCTAGGTCTGACATTTGGAACCATTTTGATAAATTTGATGTTAATGGGGTTGGGAAAGAATGATTTCGATATTGTAAATAAGCTTATGCTGCTAATTCATCTAAGAATGGAACAATAGGATTGAAGAATCATTTGCTTAGATGCAAAGAAAACCCACTTAACATTGATAAAGATAATAGTCAAACATTCCTAAATTTTCAATCATGCCAAAATGATGAAGGATCAATTTGGAAATTAGATCAAAAAGTGGTTAAGAGGGCCTTAATTGAGATGATAGTTATTGATGAACTACCATTTTGCTTTGTAGAAAATGAAGGCTTTATGAAGTTTATGAGAAAAACTCAACCACTATTTGGTCTTCCTTCTCGTAGAACAATAACAAGGGATTGTTATGAAGTTTACGGTGAATTGAAGCAAAATCTAAGAAGTTCTTTTAGAGAAGCACAACCAAAAATTTGTCTCACAATAGACACATGGACTTCATTATAAAGAATAAATTATATGTGTTTAACAGCCCACTTCATTGATCGGGATTGGAAGTTGCATAAAAGAATACTAAATTTTTGCCCTATCACTAGTCATAAGGGTGAAGAGATGACTAAAGCTATTAGGGATTGTTTGGTTGAATGGAAATTAGACAAGGTTTTCACTATCACCGTGGACAATGCTTCTTCAAATGATGTCACAGTCAAAGAATTGTCTAAAGAGTTAGATATGTGGAAAACTAATATGATGAATGGTAAACATCTTCATGTGAGATGCATGGCTCATATACTAAATCTAATTGTGCAAGATGGTTTGAAAGAATAAGATGCTTCTGTGACATGTGTTAGAAATATTGTGAGGTATGTGAGATCTTTGCCTGCAAGGACTTTAAAGTTTAAACAATGTTGTGCACATGTAAAGGTAGAATGTACCAAAACGTTATGTTTGGATGTTCCTACTAGGTGGAATTCCACCTATTTGATGTTGGATACCGCACAACACTTTGAAAAGGCCTTAGATAAGTTGCATCTTTTTGATGATGGATTTTCTGCTTATCAATGTTCTCATCTTTGTGAAGATGGTAGTAGTGCAGGTCCTCTTGAATCTGATGATTGGGTGAATGTGAGGAATGTGATAGAGTTTCTTGCAAGATTTCACGAGCTAACTTAAAAAGTTTCAGGTTCACATTATGTCACTTGTAATTCTCATTTTGAGGATGTATCTGAACTTTATTGTCATTTGAAAATGTGTTTAGTTAGTAAGGATGAGCATTTGAGAAAAATGGCTGAGCAAATGCAAGAAAAGTTCAAGACAAATGCAAGAAAAGTTCAAGAAGTATTGGGGTGATCCTGAAAAGATGAATAAAATGATTTTTATTGCTTCCGTCTTGGATCCACGTAACAAATTTGAATATGTTGAGGGAGCACTTGAAGAATTTTTTTGGGAGGAAAAAGGGAAGAAAATAAATGCTGAGGTGTATGCTTATATGAATTCTTTATTTGGAGAGTATCTACAAACGTATTCAACCGAATCTTGTCCTCAATCTCCATCTAGTTCTACTTCATCTAACAATACATCTAATACATCTAGTGGGAGTGTTATAAATGCATCTTTAATAAGGACGAAGCTTCACTTGAAGAAACAAAAGAAAGACAATGGAAGTGGGGGTGCTAAATCGGAGTTAGATAAATACATTAGTGAAGAACAAGAGCCTTTTAGTGAAGAATTTGATATCTTAAGTTGGTGGAAAACACATACTCCTAGATTTCCTATTCTTTCGGAGTTGGCTCGTGATGTGTTGGCCATTTCAATTTCTAGTGTGGCGTCGGAATGCACGTTTAGCACCGGTGGCCGTATTCTTGATTCATTTAGGAGTTCATTGACTCCTAAATGTGTGCAAGCTCTTATTTGTGTTCAAGATTGGCTTAGAGAAGAGAAGAATCCTATTAGTATTGAAGAAGACTTGAAGTATCTTGAGGAACTCGAGCTTGGTAAGCTTTAATATTTTGTGTGTATTTTAGTTCAAAATAATATATCATGCCTTTTCATTTGTATGACATATTTGGTCAAATTATCTTTAGATATGTAAAATAATGGAAGCACTACTACCATTGTTTGATGTATAGTTGCAACTTGCATCTTGAGTGGTAAGTTTAATACTCTATTTGTTTGGTGATATACTTAATACTTTTGTAGTTTTGTTTTATTATCATTAAAATATAATATTCTAACTTATGATTTATATTTTTTTTAGGTTCAAGTGCAATCATTCCCTGTGCTCCTAAAGTACGCTCCGATATTTGGGAACACTTTGAGGTGAAAGAAGAAAACGGAGAAGTTCGCAAAGTAGAGTGTAAGCATTGTGGTCAAGTCTATAATGTTAATCCAAAGATGAATGGAACAATTGATTTAAGGAAGAATATTAAGCGTTGTCTTGCGCGTCTTCCTGGAATCCGTATTTAAGAATTAAGACTGTTTTTGTTGAGGGATGCCCTATCTGTTTTTGTTGCACTATGTTTAAGTGTTAAGACTGTTGCAGTTGGCCAGTTGCACTGTGTTTAAGTGTTAAGACTGCTTTTGTTGAAATGTGTTTAAGTGTTAAGTGTTAAGACTGTTGCACTGTTAAGTTAATTCTGCTGCAGCTGTTGTATCAGTTAATTTTGTTAAGACTGCTGCATTTGTTGCACCTTGATAATTTAATATTTTTAACTGGTTGGTTAAGACTGCTGCATCTGCATCTGTTAATTGGTAATGTAGCCAGTAGATGAGCTATTTAGGTGTTGCATCTATTACATCTTTGAGCCTTTGAATTTTGAAATTTAAATTGTGCACACTGCACTGTTGCACAGAATTGTGCACTTGTTAATAACATGTTTGCAGATGATACAAAAAGGGTATCTTGTGGAGGGTCATATCCAAGTTGGTCATGTGCATGAATTTCAACGCTCTCTTATGAAGTTGGGTGATACAACGACCAAGTTGTGGATAATCCAACCAAAACCAATTTGCATGAATCATGCTTCAAGCAATGACACTATAGAGATAGGAATAGCCCCAATTGGTTCTGTCTTTGAAATGCAAAGTTTTAGACACTTTTTGTTTCAAGAAGATGAAACAAAAATGGCCTAGTTTGGAAAGATTAAAATAATTGTGGACTTGAGTAGTAATGGCCATGGTTTTTTTTATTTATACTTGGCTAGAAAAGGATATATACGTTATTATATTGACTATCTTAAGGTCTTGGTCAATCAGTCTTTATTAGGTTTGTTAATTATGTCTTAAGTTATATACTTGTGATGACCCGACCCGTCGTCACGTGAGTTACTGCCCCATTTCCCCCCATTTTATGCTTCTTCATGTTTCGTTATCGGTATTCGGTGTATTAGAGTTAAATCGGATTGGTTTTGATAGGAAATGAGACACTTAGTCTCTTTAAGGAAGGCTTGTTTTGGAAAAGTCAATCGGATGTTTACTATTGAGTTAGAGAGCTCGGATGTGATTTACGATGATTCATGTAGCTTCGGGGGTTGATATGTGGCTTAGGAGTGTGATCGGAATTGATTTTGGAGGTCCAGAGTAGAATTAGGCTTGAATTGGCGAAGTTAGTATTTTGGCGAATTCCGGTTGGTAGGTGAGATTTTGATACGGGGGTCGAAATGGAATTCCAAGAGTTGCAGTAGCTTCGTTAGATGATTTTGGATATGTGTGCAAAATTTCAGATCATTCAGAGGTGTTTTGGTTAGGTTTTTGATCAAATGCGTATTTCGGAAATTTTTAAGAAATTAAGGCTTGAATCCGATGTAATTTGATGGTTTTGGTATTGTTTGGATGATTGGAACAAGTTTGAATGATATTTTAGGATGGTTTGGCACTTTTGGTTGAGGTCCCGTGGGCCTCAGGGTGATTTCGGATGGTCAAACGGACCAATCTTGGTTTTTGAAGTTGCAGATTTCAGCTGAGTGTTGCAGAATATTTCTGTTCTCTGCGATCGTAGGAGTGCAATTGCGATCACATAGAAGGTTTGGGGAAGGCCGTTCTGATTGCTCAATGTAATCGCGGAATAGGGTATGCGAGCGCATAGGTTGAGGAGGTTGTTCATTGCGATCTCATGAGGAGTAATGCGATCGCGTAGTGTTAAATGGACCTGAGGTTCTGAGGGGTACTTTGTTCAATGTGATCGTGGAGTAGTGTATACGATCGCGTAGGTTTGATTGGTGAAGCAGTGCGATCGCTGTTAAGGGGTCGCGTTCGCATAGGACATTTTGGAGGCCTAGGAAAGTTGAGTTATGCGATCACGAGGCTTGGATGCGATCGCATAGAGTAAAATCTGGGCTGGTAGAAGGGTTTAAATAAACATTTCACCCGCGAACCAAGTCTCATTTCCTCCATTATTGAGTAACCTTGGGAGCTTTTGACGAGTATTAAAGAGGGTTTTGACTGGGAATCGATTGGAGGTGAGTCCTATGGCCTAGAAACATCATCTAATTGTAGATTCAACATCTAAATTCATGGAAATTTGATTAAAAAGGGAAGGATTAGGGCTTGACTTTTGAAATAGAAATTTGGGGGTTTGAGGGAGCATTTGAGCTCGGATTTTGGTAAATTTGATATGTATATACTCGTGAAAAGATAAGGAATCCGGTGATGTCAATTTTCTGATTTTTTGAGAAGTGGGCTCGGGTTTTGCCAACTTCGTGATTTTTGATATTTTTTGAGTCTTTTCGTTTGGGTTGTATTCCCTTAGCCTATTGTAATGTATTACTTGTGGTTTTGATCAGATTCGACGCTCGAAGATATTGATTTGCGAGGCAAGGGAGTAACAAGCTAGGATTTCGGCCTGCTTGAGGTGAGTAATGGTTATAAATGATGTTCTGAAGGTTTGAAACCCCGGATTTTCACAACGTGGTGCTATGTTGAGATGAGACACACGATGTATGATGAGCGTAGGGTCTATTACTACTAGGGATTTGGACTCGTCCATCCCGTTTGATGACTCTACTGTACTTTTGACTGAGACTTAATTAATATCATTATATTATGGGCTAGTTGCCATGTTTGGGGCTTTGTGCCGATCTGTAGAACCCTTAGGGGGCATTTGTATTGGTTGACCTCACTTTTCTTGGCGAAATCGTACCCTCAGTCATGTTCTTAACGGATAAACATAATATGAACCAGCTTTAGAATTTGTTAAATCCTAATGAGAGTAACATGTGGGTTGATAACCACGTCTTATCTTAGTGTGCCCGAGAGGCCAAGTATATATTGACTGAGAGGGGTCGAGAACCCCATGGTGAGGGTATGCTATGGATCGGGCTGCACGTCGCAGCAATATATATATATTTATACGGATAGGACTACACGTCGCAGTAGTATATTATATGGATCGTACTGCACACTGCAGTAGTATATTATATGGGTCGGACTGCACGCCGCAGTAGTATAGCGCTTAGGCTGAAAGACCCCCCCCCCCGGAGTCTGCACACCCCCAGTGAGCGCAGTCGACTATTCTTGGATAGGGCTGCACGCCGCAGCAGTATATATACATATATATGGATCGGGCTGCACGCCGCAGCAGTACAAATATGAACGGTTATCGTGAGGAGTAAATGAAATGAATACTAGCTTAAAGGACTTTTAACTGACTTCTTCATTCAGTTGTTGTTTTTGATATGCTCACTGTTTTAATATAGAACTGCGTAGTATTTTATGAGTTTTCTTTCCATCAGTCATTATTTATTGCTATTACTCACTGAGTTGGAGTACTCACTTTACTCCCTGCACCATGTGTGCAGATGCAGGTATCCCGGAGGCATAGTTTGAGCTTTCTGCTACAGTTCAACTTATTTGGGAGTCATCGAGGTAGCTGCATGGCGTCCGCAGGACCCGATTTCTCCTCTTATCACCTTTATTTTCCGCATTCTAGACAACTACATGTATAGGTTGCTACACAGACTTGTATTAGAGGCTCTTGGCTCGTGACACCAGATCGGTGGGATTTATAATGATATTTTATGGATTTTTCATACTGTTTATCTATTACTACAGAGTTATAATCATGTTAATTGGACATTAAATCCTATTACTTGGTAATGAATTCTACATAAGGGATTGTGAGTGATGAATTGGTCGGGCTTGCCTAGCATCGTGTTGGGCGCCATCACGACCGGGGATTGGGGACGTGACAAGTTGGTATCAGAGCCTAGGTCACTAGGTCTCGCGAGTCTTGCGCCGGTTTAGTAGAGTCTCACGGATCGATACGGAGACGTCTGTACTTATCCTCGGGAGTCTGCAGAACCTGTTAGGAAAATTCCACATTCTTGAAATTCTTGTCGTGCGAACTTGTTGATCCGAATACTAAATTTCTCTTTATTCCATTCTCTCACAGATGGTGAGGACTCGAGCTACCGGACGCGCCGGACGACCACCAGTACCACCTACTGAGGCTACTAGAGGCCGTGGATGCGGTCGTGGTCGTGGTAGAGGCAGATCAGCATGGGTAGCACCTGTGGATCCTTTAGTTGCCCCATCTCAGGACCAGGCTCCAGCAGCACCAGTGTAGGCACCAGCTGTGCCCATTGTGATACCGGGTCTCCAGAAGACATTGGCCCAGATATTGATAGTTTGTACGGGCCTGGCTCAGGTGGTTTCATCCACCACAGTAGCAGCAGCTACTTCGCAGGCCGGGGGAGGCAATCAGACCCCCGCTGCTCGCACACCTGAGCAGCTAGTGCAGGGATTACAGACTCCAGAGGCACCTCCAGCTCAGCCAGTGGTACTCGTTCAGGAGTACAGGGTTCCAGTTATGCCAGACGATGAACAGCGTCGTCTTGAGAGGTTCAGTAGACTTCAGCCTCCTTCTTTCAGTGGTGCTCAGGGTGAGGATGCCCAGGGTTTTCTTGACAAGTGTCATCGTATGCTTCGGACAACAGGGATTCTTGAGTCTAGCGGTGTGGCTTTTACTACATTTCAATTTGCTGGAGTGGCCTTCACTTGGTGTGAGGAATATGAGCGGTGTAGGCCAGCAAGTGCAGCACCTTTGACTTGGCAGGAGTTCTCCACTCTCTTCTTGGAGAAGAGGATACCGCAGTTTCAGAGAGAGGAGCTGCATAGATAGTTTGAGTGGCTTTGCCAGGGAGATATGACTGTGTCTCACTATGAGGCGAGATTTTCTGATTTGGCTCGTTATGCCTCATGGATAGTTCCGACTGATCGGGAGAGGATTCGGAGGTTCGTGGATGGTCTTAATTACCACCTTCGTATTCTGATGACTCGAGAGAGAGTTCTGGGTATTTCCTTCGAGGATGCAGTTGATATTGATCGTGACATTGAGACGGCTCGCCGTTAGGAGAGAGAGGAGAGGGAGGCCAAGAGGCATCGAGGTTTTGGCAGTTTCAGTGGCGCTCCTTCGAGGGGCCAGTTCCAGCAGGGTCGGGATCGTTCTTTCATGCCCACTCAGTCATCTCGACCTGAGTACCGAGGTGGATCTTCTGGTCGTGGTTATCAGGGTTCTCAGTAGAGTCAGCCATCTCTCAGCCCTCTTCCAGCACAGAGTTCGTCTTGTTCCATTTGTTGAGGGTTCTTCCAGGCCGAGTGCATCAGCTAGCCACTCTGGCATGAGGGGTTCCCTTCAGTCCCAGTTCCCAGCACCCGGGAGTTGCTATGAGTATGGAGAGTTCGGGCATATGCGGAGGGAGTGTCCTCACTGTGCTGCTAGATCATCTTAGTAGAAGGGTCAACCCTCGACTTCTGCTTCAATTAATTCACCACCCACCCAGCCAGCTAGGGGTGGAGGTCAGGCATCTAGGGGTCGCCCTAGAGGGGGAGGTCGATCAGGAGGTGGTCAGGACCGTTTCTATGCACTCCCAGGCAGACCCGACGCCATTGTTTCGAATGTTGTTATTACAGGTTTTGTTTCAGTCTGCCACAGAGATGCCTTTGCATTATTTGATCCCGGTTCCACCTATTCCTATGTGTCTTCATATTTTTCTCATCATTTGGGTACGACCCGAGGATGTATTGCCTTACCTGTTCATGTATCTGCCCCGATGGTGATACCATTATTGTAGACCATGTATATCGGTCGTGTTTGGTGACTATTGGGGGTCTGGAGACCCGAGTTGATTTATTTCTGTTGAGCATGGTGGACTTTGATGTTATTCTGGGCATGGATTGGCTATCTTCGTGTCATGCTATTCTTGACTGTCATGCTAAGACAGTCACTTTGGCTATACCGGGTGTTCCAAGGATCGAGTGGCGTGGCATGACTGACTATGTGCCTAGCAGGGTGATTTCTTTTCTATAGGCCTAGCATATGGTTGGGAAAGGTTGTCTATCATATTTGGCTCTTGTGAGCGATGTTGGAGCTGAGACTCCTAGCATTGATTCGGTTCCAGTTGTGAGGGAGTTTCCCAATGTGTTTCCTGCAGACCTGTCGGGCATGCCACCGGACAGGGACATTGATTTTGGTATTGACCTGGTGTTGGTCACTCAGCCCATTTCCATTCCTCCATATCGTATGGCACCGGTAGAGTTGAAAGAACTAAAGGATCAACTTCAGGAACTCCTGGATAAGGGGTTCATTCGGCCTAGTATGTCACCGTGGGGTGCACTGGTTCTATTTGTGAAAAAGAAGGATGGCACAATGAGAATGTGCATTGACTACAAGCAATTGAACAAAGTAACAGTGAAGAACAAGTATCCCCTGCCCCGTATCGATGATTTATTTGACCAGCTTCAGGGGGCAAGGTTATTCTCCAAGATTGATCTTCGTACAGGCTATCACCAGTTGAAGATCAGAGATTCAGATATTATGAAGACTGCTTTCAGGACTAGATATGGGCACTATAAGTTTCTTGTTATGTACTTTGGGCTGACTAATGCCCCAGCCATGTTCATGCATTTGATCAACAGTGTATTTCGGCCATATCTGGATTCGTTCATGATTGTTTTTATTGATGATATATTGGTGTACTCGCGTAGCCTAGAGGAGCACGCACATCATTTGCGAGTGGTATTATAGAGATTGAGGGAGGAGAAACTTTATGCAAAGTTCTCGAAGTGTGAGTTTTGGCTTGGGTCAGTGGCTTTCTTAGGTCACGTGGTGTCTAGCGAGGGTATTAAGGTCGACCCGAAGAAGATAGAGGCGGTACAGAGTTGGCCTAGACCGACCTCGGCCATAGAGATTCATAGTTTTCTCGGTTTGGCAGGTTATTATCACCGGTTCGTTCACGGTTTTTCATCTATTGCCTCGCCCTTGACCAAGTTGACGCAGAAGGGTGCTCCATTTGTATGGTCGGACGAGTGCGAGAAGAGATTTTAGAAGCTCAAGACAGCTTTGACCACAGCTCTGGTATTGGTGTTACCATCAGCTTCAGGTTCTTATACCGTCTATTGTGATGCTTCGAGAGTTGGGATTGGTTGTGTGTTTATGTAGGAGGGTAGAGTGATTGCATATGCTTCTCTTCAGTTGAATCCCCACGAGAAGAACTACCATGTTCATGACTTAGAGTTGGCTGTCATAGTTCATGCTTTGAAGATTTGGAGGCACTATTTATATGGCGCATCTTGTGAGGTATTCACCGATCATCGCAGTCTTCAACATTTGTTCAAGCAAAAGGATCTTAATTTGAGGCAGCGGAGGTGGCTTGAGTTGCTCAAGGATTATGATATTACCATTTTGTATCACCCCAGGAAGGCCAATGTGGTGGCCGATGCGTTGAGCCGGAAGACGGTTAGCATGGGGAGTTTGGCGTACATTCCAGCTGGGGAGAGGCCCTTTGTAGTTGATGTTCAGGATTTGTCCAATCGGATGGTAAGATTAGACATTTCAGAGCCTAGTCGGGTGTTGGCTTGTGTGGTTTCTCGGTCTTCCTTGTATGACCGCATCAGAGAGCGCCAGTATGATGATCCACATTTCCTTGTCCTTAAGGACAGGGTTCAGCATGATGATGTCAGGGATGTGACCATTGATTGTGATGCCGTGTTGAGGATGCAGGGCCGGATTTGCGTGCCCAATGTGGATGGGCTTCGGGAGTTGATATTGGAAGAGGCCCACAGCTCGTAGTATTCCATCCATCCAGGTGCCACAAAGATGTATTAGGATTTGAGGCAGCACTACTGGTGGAGAAGGATGAAAAGGATATAGTAGGGTATGTGGCTCGGTGTCTCAACTGTCAGCAGGTAAAGTACGAGCATCAAAGACCGGGTGGCGTACTTCAATGGATGATTATTCCTGAGTGGAAGTGGGAGAGATTTAATATGGATTTTGTGAGTGGTCTTCCTCGGACTTTGAAGAAGTGTGATTCGATTTGGGTGATTGTGGACAGGCTGACCAAGTCCGTGCACTTCATTACAGTATGTACTACCTATTCTTCGGAGCGGCTGGCAGGGATCTTTATCCGGGAGATTGTCGGATTGCATGGGGTTCCAGTGTCTATTATCTCAGATAGGGGTACTCAGTTTACTTTGCAGTTTTGGAGAGCCGTGCAGAGAGAGTTGGGTACTCAGGTAGAGTTGAGCACAACATTTCATCCTCAGACGGATGGACAATCCGAGCGCACCATTCAGATACTGGAGGACATGTTGCATGCCTATGTTATTGATTTTGGAGGTTCTTGGGATGAGTTTCTGCCGCTTGCAGAGTTCACCTACAACAACAACTGTCAATCCAACATTCAGATGGCACCATTTGAGGCCTTGTATGGGAGACGACATAGATCTCCAGTTGGTTGGTTCGAGCCTGGCAAGGCTAGGATGTTGTGAACAGACTTGGTTCAGGATTCCTTAGAGAAAGTGAAGGTGAGTCAGGAAAGACTTTGTACAGCTCAGTCATGTTAGAAGAGTTATGCGGACCGGAAGGTTCGAGATGTGTCCTATATGGTTGGTGAGA
Organism: Nicotiana sylvestris; assembly: GCF_000393655.2. NCBI lineage: Eukaryota > Viridiplantae > Streptophyta > Magnoliopsida > Solanales > Solanaceae > Nicotiana > Nicotiana sylvestris. The sequence continues at coordinate 24,263,743 of NC_091058.1, forward strand.
AGGTCTTCCTGAAGGTTTCGCCCATGAAGGGTGTTATGAGGTTTGGGAAGAAAGGCAAGTTGAGTCCGCGGTTCATTGGGCCTTTTGAGGTGCTTCGGAGGATTGGGGAGGTGGCTTATGAGCTTGCTTTTCCACCCAACCTGTCGAGTGTGCATCCGATATTCCATGTTTCTATGCTCTGGAAGTATGTTGGGGACCCGTATCATGTTTTAGACTTCAGCATGAGCCAGTGTCTATTTTGGGTCGTCAGGTTCGGAGATTGAGATCAAAGAATATCGCTTCGGTGAAGGTGTAGTGGAGAGGTCGGCCCGTGTAGGAGGCTACTTGGGAGACCGAGCGGGAGATGCGGAGCAGATATCCTCACCTGTTTGAGGCTCCAGGTATGTTTCTTGACCAGCTCGAGGGCGAGCATTTGTTTTAGTTGGGGAGGATGTGACGACTCGGCCCGTCGTCACGTGAGTTACTGCCCCGTTTCCCCCTATTTTATGCTTCTTCATGTTTCGTTATCGGTATTCGGTGTGTTAGAGTTAAATCGGATTGGTTTTGATAGGAAATATGACACTTAGTTTCTTTAAGGAAGGCTTGTTTTGGAAAAGTCAACCAGATGTTGACTATTGAGTTAGAGAGCTCGGATGTGATTTCTGGTGATTCGGGTAGCTTCGGGGGTTGATATGTGGCTTAAGAGTGTGACCGAAATTGATTTTGGAGGTCCAGAGTAGAATTAGGCTTGAATTGGCAAAGTTAGTATTTTGGCGAATTCCGGTTGGTAGATGAGATTTTGATACGGGGGTCGGAATGGAATTCCGAAAGTTGCAGTAGCTTCGTTAGGTGATTTTGGATGTGTGTGAAAAATTTCAGATCATTCGGAGGTGTTTTGGTCGGGTTTTTGATCAAATGCGTATTTCGGAAATTTTTAAGAAATTTAGGCTTGAATCCGATGTAATTTCATGGTTTTGGTGTTGTTTGTGTGTTTTGATGATTGGAACAAGTTTTAATGATGTTTTAGGATGGGTTGGCACTTTTGGTTGAGGTCCTGTGGGCCTCAGGGTGATTTCGGATGGTCAAACGGACCAATCTTGGTTTTTGAAGTTGCAGATTTCAGCTGAGTGTTGCAGAACATTTTTGTTCTCTACGATTGTAGGAGTGCAATTGCATCGAATAGAAGGTTTGGGGAAGGTCGTTCTGATTGCTCAATGCGATCGCGGAATAGGGTATGCGATCGCATAGGTTGAGGAGGTTGTTCATTGCGATCGCATGAGGAGTAATGCGATCGCATAGTGTTAAATGGACCTGAGGTTCTGAGGGGTACTTTGTTCAATGCGATCGCGTAGTAGTGTATGCAATCGCGTAGGTTTGATTTGTGAAGCAGTGCGATCGCAGTTAAGGGGTCGCATTCGCATAGGACATTTTGGAGGCCTAGGAAAGTTGAGCTATGCGATCGCATAGAGTAAAATCTGGGCTGATAGAAGGGTTTTAATAAACATTTCACCCGCGAAACAAGTCCCATTTCCTCCATTGTTGAGTAACCTTGGGAGCTTTTGACGAGTATTAAAAGGGGTTTTGACTGGTAATCGATTGGAGGTGAGTCCTATGGCCTAGAAACGTCATTTAATTGTAGATTCAACATCAAAATTCATGGAAATTTGATTAAAAGGGAAGGATTAGGGCTTGACTTCTAAAATAGAAATTTAGGGGTTTGAGGGAGCATTTGAGATCAGATTTGGGTAAATTTGATATGTATAGACTCGTGGCAAGATAAGGAATCCGGTGATGTCAATTTTCTGATTTTTTGAGAAGTGGGCCTGGGGCTCGGGTTTTGCCAACTTCGTGATTTTCGATATTTTTCGAGTCTTTTCGATTGGGTTGTATTCCCTTAGCCTATTGTAACGTATTACTTGTGGTTTTGATCAGATTCGACGCTCGAGGAGGTTGATTTGCGAGGCAAGGGAGTAGCGAGCTAGGATTTCGGCCTGCTTGAGGTGAGTAATGGTTATAAATGATGTTCTGAAGGTTTGAAACCCCGGATTTGCACAACGTGGTGCTATGTTGAGATGAGACACACGCTGTATGATGAGCGTGGGGTCTGTTACTACTGGGGATTTGGACTCGGTCCATCCCGTTTGATGATTCTACTGTACTTTTGACTGAGACTTAATTAATATCATTATATTATGGGCTAGTTGCCATGTTTGGGGCTTTGTGCCGATCTGTAGAACCCTTAGGGGGAATTTGTATTGGTTGACCTCACTTTTTTGTCGAAATTGTACCCTCAGTCATGTTCTTAACTGATAAACATAATATGAACCGGCTTTAGAAATTGTTAAATCCTAATGAGAGTAACGTGTAGGTTGAGAACCCCTCTTATCTTAGTGCGCTCGAGAGGCCAAGTCTATATTGACTGAGAGGGGTCAAGAACCCCATGGTGAGGGTATGCTATGGATCGGGCTGCACGCCGCTGCAGCATATATATTTATGCGGATTGGACTGCACGCCGCAGTAGTATATTATATGGATCGGACTGCACGCCGCAGTAGTATATTATATGGGTCGGACTGCACGCCGCAATAGTATAGCGCTTGGACTGAAGGAGCCCCTCCGGAGTCTGCACACCCCCAGTGAGCGCAGTCGACTATTCTTGGATAGAGCTGCATGCCGCAGTAGTATATATACATATATATATGGATCGGGTTGCACGCCGCAGCAGTACAAATATGAAATCGGTTATCGTGAGGAGTAAATGAAATGAATACTGGCTTAAAGGACTTTTAACTGACTTCTTCATTCAGTTGTTGTTTTTGATATGCTCACTGTTTTAATATAGAACTGTGTAGTGTTTTACGAGTTTTCTTTCCATCAGTCATTATTTATTGCTATTACTCACTGAGTTGGAGTACTCACTTTACTCCCTGCACTATGTGTACAAATACAGGTATCCCGGAGGCATAGTTTGAGCTTTCTGCTGCAGTTCAGCTTATTTCGGAGTCATCGAGGTAGCTGCATGGCGTCCGCAGGACCCAATTTCTCCTCTTATCACCTTTATTTTCCGCATTCTAGACAACTCTATGTATAGGTTGCTACACAGACTTGTATTAGAGGCTCTTGGCTCGTGACACCAGATCAGTGGGATTTATATTGATATTTTATGGATTTTCCGTACTGTCTATCTATTACTACAGAGTTATAATCATGTTAATTGTACATTAAATCCTATTAATTGATAATGAATTCTACATAAGGCATTGTGAGTGACGAATTGGTCGGGCTTGCCTAGCATCGTGTTGGGCGCCATCACGACCGGGGATTGGGGTCGTGACAATACTAATATTAGTAATTACTACTACTACTACATACTTAGAGTGAATTAATGGTATAGAAAAATCAATAATCATGAAATGCATGAGATAAAGGTCTTTGTTAATGTCTTCTTTAGCCTTTTTAGCTTTTGCTTAGCTGCAGTCACATTAGAAAGTGACAGAACTTTTACTAGAGTAAATTCACCAGCCTCAATTGGTTCTGACACTGAAATGAAACAATCTGAATGGGTCTTGGTTAAACCGAAACCATACCGAACCAAAATAAGAAATACCGAAATAATTTGGTACGGTATTTGGTATACACAATTTATAAACCGAATACCGAAAAACCGAACCGAAATTCTTAAATACCGAACCGAAAAATCGAATGCCCACCCCTACCCGGGACCTCAACCAAAAGCAACAACACAAACCAATACCTCATTCAAACTAGTTACAAACATCAAAACACCTTAAACAACGCCAAATCCATCAATTCACATCGAATTCAAGCCTAAGTTTTTAAAAACTTCCGAAATACGTTTTCGATTAAAAACCCAACCAAACCATGTCCGAATGACCTGAAATTTTGGACACACATCCCAAATGACATTACGAAGCTAAAACAACTCTCGGAATTCCATTCTGACCCTCGGATCAAAATCTCACCAACCAACCGAAAATCGCCAAAATACTAACTTCGCCAATTCAAGCCTAATTCTACTCCGGACCTCCAAAACCAATTCCGATCACACTCCTAAGTCATAAATCACCTCCCAAAGCTAACTGAACCATCGTAACTCACATCCGAGCCCTCTAATACATAAGTCAACATCCAGTTGACTTTTCCAACTTAAACATTCTTAAAAGAGACTAAGTGTCTCATTTCTTACCAAATCCACTCCGAACGCAAACTACTCAATTTGATTAGATAAAATACGGATAACGAATCATAATGAAGCAGAAATAGGGATAACAGAGCAGTAACTCATGAGACGATTGGTCGGGTCGTCACATCAGATTAACAAACTCAAAAGTTAAGGACAATAGGTCCTGAACTTACAGTTACAAATTCAAAAAGTTAAGGACACTTTGTCCTGAACTTCGAGTTCCAAGTTCAAAAGTTAAGGACACTTGGTCCTGAACTTAGAATTAAGGACAATAGGTCCTGAAGTCCTGAACTTAGACTAATAAGCTCAAAAGTTAAGGACAATAGGTCATGAACTTAGACTAAGAAGCCCAAAAGTTCAGGACAATAGGTCCTGAATTTAGACTAACAAGCTCAAAAGTTAAAAACACTTGGTCCTGAACCTACAGTTACAAGTTCAAAAGTTAAGGACATGTAGTCGTGAAGTCCTGAAGTTAAGCTCAAAAGTTAAGGACATGTAGTCCTGAACTTAGAGTTCAAAAGTTAAGGACATGTAGTCCTGAAGTCCTGAACTTAGAGTTCAAAAGTTGAGGATATGTAGTCCTGAAGTTAAGTTCAAAAGTTAAGGACATGAGCAGAAGGGTATTTTCATCCGGGCAGTTAAAGTTTATTAAAGCAATGACTAAAAACATTTTAAACAGCAACTTAAAAGTAAATACATATGTTATTAGTGGCTAACTGTACACTTCTCCTAAAATTAGCTTAAGATCCATCCTCAATTGTTGAATCTCAAAAGCTCCTCTGTAACTAATTTCACGAAAGTTTTAAGCTCAATAAGAAACTGTTTGTCTTTGGCTCTAAACAATGCAAGTATGGGACCACGTATGTTAAGGATCTAGACAATTGAAATCATTCGCGCAATTTCACAATGCTTATCTATAAATTATGACTTTACATAATCTCAAAAGTTAGTCTACAGTAATAACTTATGAACATTTCTAGTTTGTTTTAGGCACTACTAATAATAAATTGTTATGGATATAGGTATGGTTCCCCGTAACATAATCATGACACGTAACCCCAAAGTCAAATGCACACTTTTATGACTGGACCCCACTTCAAAGTAATAATAAAAATAAATATGTCATAAATTACAAGTGTGTTTCACGTGGCACGATTGTGGTGTGTGTAAAACAACAGGTGTACGACATCGTAACTTGTTTAAAGTAACTCCACAAATACTAAAAAGGGTTTAAATATATGAATAAAAATTGTATAAGAGGTAAAATATATATAGGTTTAAAATATTATAATAATCAGTTAATTAAGCCGAGTTTTAATTACAAAGCGACTGTGCTAAAATTACCAAATTCGGAAGTGCTTCGCACCTTCTCCCAGGTTAACAGAATTTCTTACCGGTCTTTTGTGTTTTGCAGACTTTAACAGAGTCAAAAAATTTCTTAATTTGGGATTTAAAATAACGATGACTTGGGACACTTTAAATAATTATTTCAAATGGGGACTCTCAGAACGGGTGGTACTCTCCCTCCGCCCCTGACCCCTAGTAAGTAACTAGGGCCAGGTGCCCAGATGGAATTAATAGCAAGTCGCACATGTAGGAGTAATTAACAGCCATCCCAGGCTATCTACAAAAGAAAGAATGATGCAGCAAAAGCAAAAGTTAGGTAAAGCAGGAAAAAGAAGAAAGGAAAAAGTTAGGCAACCTAAGAATAAAGAAGTTGGGCAGCAAGCTTTAATAACCGATCACAAGAATCATGTGCAACAACTTAAACACAGGTAGAATAGGGTTATATAGATTGAACTTGGGAAAATTAAAGTAAGTTTAGGTTGAACATTTAGGATAAATAATAAATAAGAAACGTTATAACTTACAATACAAACCTTTGAATGACCAATATCTTAATTATTTTAAATACTTATATATCAAATGTATTTAACTTTTTCATAGAAAATAAGTGGTTAATCATAAGAGAAAATGCACATGCATTCGATGGGGGTGAGATATGAACGATTCATATATTCAAACCTCTATTGATTAATAGAACTACATATATTCTGAGTTCTGACTATATTTCGGTAAATCGCCAATATTTGTTATGAATATTTATGTAAATGGCTTAAAAGGGAGTAAGACCTTAATTTTTTTCACGTCTGAATGTTACAATTTGAACCATTTATATCTCGTTAAGTTTAAACACTTATTTGCTCTTAAAAAGTTTGATTCATTCAATTTTGCAGTCTTAAATTTTTTTAAGGCGTTTTAAACCTAAAGATTCTTATGAACATGACATTTACTCAGGGACGACTTTTATAGGGAGATAATGAGGCACGTGAACTCATGATCTCTCTGTAATATTAAATATTTTATGTATATATTTTTAACACTTTTTGGTCCTGAACTCAGTTTAAACACTTTTTAATTTTTGACACTGATACTCCAAAAAGGTTGAATTATGCACTTGGTTGAAGATTGAGTTACCAAGAGAAATAGGGATCACTTATCACTTAATATATTTTTTCCTTTTTTTTCATAGTACACCCATGTACTAGATAAATCCAAGATCTGCCTCTGGTTTTAACTATTATATTACTACCATATACAAATACTTCTTGACGAGCATCACCACTATTACCAACTACTTTAAATGTCATATATCACTTCTACCACCATAACCACCATCGCCGAATACCATCTCTAACATTATAGCCTTCACATGTAACTATAACTACAACTACAATTAGCATTATAGCCTTCACTGTGTAGCGTTATAGCCTTCACTAGTAGTGATTCAACGAGAATCACTACCAGCCAGTATTTCACAAACCTTCATCCTTGATTACCACCCCCATCAGCTGTCATGCATGACTATTAACTTTTAAAGTATACTTTATTAAACAAACTGTATTACAAAACCATGAAAATTAATATATTTTCTAATATTTTTTGAATATAATGTTTAATTATTTACTCCCTTCGTATCATATTACGTGAAGGTATTTAACTGGATATGGAGTATAAAAAATGAATGAATTTTGAAATTTGTGATCTAAAGCAAGTTATCGACATCTACGTGATTATAGTTGTTTACCCTAAAAAACGGATAATAATAAAAATTTGTAAGTGGTTTTAAGGATACGCAGATTGATTTGATACAGATGATAAATTGTGTTAGATTAAATAAATAAAGGTATAGTAAATTCAAACCACGTGAGGAGGATGATTCCGGCCTCAATGAAATATCCACCCTCGATTCGGACTCACAATGGCCAGCACTGATGAACAAGAATAAGAACTTTCAATAATAGAGAAAATAACAGTATATTGCCTTGGTATGCGTGTGTCACAATATTTTCAATGAATAATAATACTCCCCTTTATATAGTAGGGGAATTTTACTCAAAGTACAATTCTATAAAAGGTAAACAATCTTCTATTTAACTAATCATCGGTTCTCTATCGATAAATGCTGAGATCCACGCCGTGATATCCTAACGGTCACGGATATTACGGCCTTATGTCCATCGTGTTCGATTACACGATAAATCTCTCTGAGGTCTTTTGGGATTTGGATCGATCCGCGGTCATGGCCCCGATATTATCGGGGGCGAGCGTCGTACCCCTAGAACCTGTCTCGATGACCCCCTTACCTCGATTCTGGCTATGTGTCATCACATACGTTACTCGATTTATTTTATCGGAGACCGAGCCGTCTTATGGGCCCAGTTTAACTTGTATACAGATAGTCCCTTCGTTTCTCGGAGAGTATCTTGACGAGAAATGACATGAGCTCCTCGATTCCTTCTTCAATACATCGTGATAGAAATGACAAAGGACCTGAAATGTCTCGTTAGTCATGTCATTATGACTTAAACGCATGTCAACCATCGATTGACTATTTTTGGGTGTGAAACGTTGTAAGGCCTCTATAAATATCCCTTTCCTTCATTCATTTTTTACTTTATATTCAAGATTCTACCTTCGAGTCTTCTATCATTCTTCATACTCTGGCATTTTTACCTCCGTTTTTAAGAAATTTCAGTGAGTTTCAAACTTTTAATCATCTTCTACCCAAACCGCTGCACTTGACCCTTCATTTTTCGTCATTTTTTTCATAGCCTTTCTCAGATAAAAATGGCGAAGACTTCCAAGACCGTTCCCCCAAAAAGTGCTCCTTCTTCACAACCCACTACTGAGGTTGAGGAAACCGCTTTTGATGTGGTTGTCCTCGAGAGGTCTGCTCCGGGCGCGACCACTGATGAACTAGCGGTCGAGCCCCTCTTGAAAATATTTGTCCTAGGGGGTATTTGTTTAATGAAGAATTCAAGTTCGAAAGGCCCTCTTCGATTCAAGGCCGATGCAAAGTGGCGTCACGGTACATCTGTTCCATTACTAAGGCCATTCTTCCTGTGGTTCAAAATGATTGCGGCTGGATGGATCAGGACGTAGTGATTCCCGGGTCTGACGATGACATTACCACCCATGTTAAGGGATATCTAAGTATTTATACTTATCCATTTACATTGGGTTCGGTGGACCCGATCATCTTGGACTTCTGTAGGAGGTACAATGTATGCTTAGGCCAAATCCACCCATTGTTGCGGAGGATCGTAATCCTCCTCCGATTCTTTAGGAACAAAATCGATTCATGCACGTTCACCATCGATCATCTACTCCGCTTGTACAGTCCCCGAATCTTTTGGGGGGGGGGGCTGATAAAGCTTGTACACCAGTCCAGTAAAGCCCCATTTTCTAGTATCGACGAGGACCAGAATCGGGGTTGGCAAGGACACTTTGTCCGAGTGAGGACCGTTGACCTGATACATGCCGAGTGGAGATTGTTCCCCGAGAAATGGAATGTATCATGTAAGTATAAATCCCTTTTAAACGTTGATTTTATGTTTTATTTTCCCTTTTTTCATCGGTGTCTGCTATGGTGCAACCCTTGCTTGAGTCCCAAACGCCATCCCTCGGCTCAAGGAGTGGATCAGAGGCATTTATTCGTAGATGCCTTATGCCCACCGCTCATGGCGCAAACTTTCGAAGGATCACTTAGAGGCTCGTTCTCACGGTAAGAGCCATTTCCTTAGATAAATAGCACTAAGCTTTCCTCTACAACACCATGTTTTCGTTCCTTCTCTTCTCATTTTTGTAGGTTTGCCTAGAACCATCGAGCTTAGGCCCTTAGTAAGGGGGTGAAGACTTACCCGCCAATCCTTCTACTTTAGGGCAGCACCGAGCAACAGGGGAGAAGAAAAGAAAGAGGGCTCCAAGTTCCCCTAGCTCGGAGAAAAAGAAGCACAAGAGAAAGTTGGCTCGTAAGCCAAAGGAAAGCTCCAGCTTCTGGGTGGCTGATTCAGACTTGCTTTACTGACTCAGGGACGAGCCCGATGAGGCTGAAATTTTTTTGGCCTGTGAGCCGTCTGTCCCCGAGGAACGTGAGGCAGTCAAGGAGGAAACAACGGGGACTAATCCCCCTCAAGTCCAAGATGCGGGCATAAAGGTGAGGGTCGAGGCCACTCGAGGCACCGGCTCCACCCTACCCGGTATTATAGAAATTTTAAGATAGCCCTCATTCACAGAGTCCATGTTCGATGAAGCCCGAGCGACTAAAGGGCGATCCAATGAAGGGGTTCATGGAGCGGACAATCCTCTTTTAGGCTTCTTTGATGGTGTAGACTCAATCATACTGGAAGATTTCTCCAGGTTGAGTGACTTAGAGGTACCGAGGAAGAGTCCATCCTCGGAGGCCGGTTGGCCGATCTTGTGCCCGAGGTTGATCAACCGGTTTCCCACTCCGAACACGGATCCTGGCCGGAAGCATTCAGTTGTTATCACCGTCCCGGAGGATGCCCGGATTTTTTTTTGCCCCTATCGGGGTAGCTAGCTACCTCCAGTGCCTGGTAACCAAAGAAGACCAGGAAAAAATGAAAGAGGTGGATGCGCCATGCTTGTTCAACGAAGCATAATAGGAACTGAACCAGGTAAGGTGTTATAACACTTTTTAATCTTCGAATTCAGTTTTTGATGACTCTAATGCCTTTTCTTTTTCAGACTTTGAAGGCCTCAGTGCTCCACCATGAAACCTTTATCCGGTACCGGGATGAGCTTAGTCAACTCGAGGTCGAGGTCAAAGAACTTGCTGAGAAGAGGGATATGCATAAGCTTCTCAGCGGGCAACGTGAAGGAGAAGTCACGAATCTCCGGGTTAGTTGGAAGCAACTCAGAAAGAAAATACCGACCTGGTTTAACATGTATAGATCTTTGAAGTTAGTGATGATGAGTTAGACATAGCTACTAACGGTCAAAACTCATAGGTCCAGCAGAAGCTTGACCGGATCGATCAACTTCGAGCCGAGATGGACGTGGTCAAGGCCAAGGCCGAAGAATGGAAAGGCAAAATGGAGCGATTGGCTTCGGAGAAGGAGACTTCTTAGGAGCAGCTGGCCTCGGCAGAGATCCAACTTCGAGTGGCGAAGGAAAAGTGGAGACCCGATCCTAGAAAATTGAAGACCTCCAGTCTCAACTAGGCTCGACTATCGATGAACGTGATGCCCTTGGAAAGGGAGTAATTAACAGCCATCCTAAGCTAGTTGCAAAAGATAGAACGACGCAGCAAAAGCAAATGTTAGGTAAAACAGGAAAAAGAAGAAAGGAAAAAGTTAGGCAACTTAAGAATAAAGAAGTTGGGCAGCAAGCATTAACAACCGATCACAAGAAACATGTGCAGCAACTTGAACATAGGTAGAATAGAGTTATATAGATTGAACTTGGGAAAATTAAAGTAAGTTTAGGTTGAATATTTCGGATAATAAGTTTAGGTTGAATATTTCGGATAAATAATAAATAAGTAACGTTATAACTTACAACACGAACCTTTGAATGACCAATATCTTATTTATTTTAAATACTTATACTAGATCAAATGAATCTAACTTTTTCATAGAAAATAAGTGGTTAATCATAAGAGAAAATGCACATGCATTCGATGGGGTGAGATATGAACGATTCATATATTCAAACCTCTACTAATTAATAGAACTACATATATTCTGAGTTCTGACTATATTTCGGTAAATCGCCAATATTTGTTATGAATATTTATGTAAATGGCTTAAAAGGGAGTAAGACCTTAATTTTTTTCACGTCTGAATGTTATAATTTGAACCATTTAGATCTCGTTAAGTTTCATCACGTATTTGCTCTTAAAAAATTTGATTCATTCAAATTTTGCAGTCTTAATTTTTTTTTAAGGCGTTTTAAACCTAAAGATTCTTATGAACATGACATTTACTCAGGTACGACTTTTATAGGGAGATAATGAGGCACGCAAACTCATGATCTCTTTGTAAAATTAAATATTTTATGTACATATTTTTTAAAATTGGTATAATATTAATTTTTGACATCGATACTCCAAGAAGGTTGAATTATACACTTGGTTGAAGGTTGGGTTATTTACTAAGAGAAAAAGGGATCACTTCTCACTTAATATAATTTTTTCTTTTTTTCATAGTAGACCCATATACTAGATAAATCCAAGATTTGCCTCTGATTTTAACTATTATAGTACTACCATATACAAATACTTCTTGACGAGCATCACCATTATTACCAACTACTTTAAATGTCATCTATCACTTCTACTACCATATAACCACCATCGCCGAACACCATCTCTAGCATTATAGCCTTCACATGTAATTACAACTACAACTACAATTACATCATGACAAAAACGACAAAGGACCTGAAACGTCTCGTCAATCATGTTATTATGACCTTAAACGCGCGTCAACCACCGATTGTCTACCTTTGGGCGTGAAACGTTATAAGGCCTCTATAAATATCCCTTCCCTTCGTTCATTTTTCACTTTATGTTCAAGCTTCTACCCTCGATTTTTCTATCCTTCTTCATACTTTGGCATTTTTACCTCCGTTTTTAAGAAATTTCAGTGAGTTTCAAACTTTTAATCATCTTCTACCCAAACTGCCGAACTTCACCCTTCATTTTTCCTCATCTTTTTCCTAGCTTTTCTTAGATAAAAATGGTGAAGACTTCCAAGACCGTTCCCCCAAAAAAATGCTCCTTCTTCACAGCCCACTACTGAGGTTGAGGAGACGGCTTTCAATGTGGTTGTCCTCGAGAGGTCTGCTCCGGGCGCGGCCATTGATGAACCAGCGGTCGAGCCCTCCTTGAAAATGTTTGTCCCCGGGGGGTGTTCAGTTAATAAAGAATTCAAGTTCGAAAGGCCCTCTTCGGTTCAAGGCCGATACAAAGTGGTGTCACGGTACATCTATTCTATTACTAAGGCCGTTCTTCCTGTGGTTCGAAAGGATTGCGGCTGGATGGATCAGGACGTAGTGATTCCCGGGCCTGACAAAGACATTACCCCCCATGTTGTCATCTTGGACTTTTATATGAGGTACAAAGTATGCCTAGGCCAAATCTACCCATCGTTGTGGAGGATCGTGGTCCTCCTCTGATTCTTTGGGGAAAAATCGATTTATGCAAGTTCACCATCGATCATCTACTCCGCTTGTACAGTCCCCGAATCTTCCAGGGGGGACTGATAAATCTTGTACGCCAGTCCAGTGAGCCCCATTTTCTAGTATCGACGAGGACCGAAATTGGGGTTGGCAAGGACGCTTCATCCGGGTGAGGACCGCTGACCTGATACTTGCCGAGTGGAGGTCGTTCTCCGAGAAATGGAACGTATCACATAAGTATAACTACTTGTTAAATGTCAATTTTATGTTTTATTTTCCCTTTTCTCATCGGTGCCTGCTATGGTGCAGCCCTTGCTCGAGTCCCAAATGCTATCCCTCAGCTTAAGGAGTGGATCAAAAGCATTTGTTCGAAGATGCCTTATGCCCAGCACTCATCGAGCGAGCTTTCAAAGGATCACTGAGAGGCTCGTTCTCACGGTAAGAGCTCTTTCCTTAGTTAAATAGCACTAAGCTTTCCTTTACAACACCATGTTTTCGTTCCTTCTCTTCTCATTTTTGCAGGTTTGCCTAGAACCATCGAACTTAGGCCCTTAGTAGGGGGTGAAGACTTACCCGCCGATCCTTCTACTTCAGGGCATCCCCGAGTAACAGGGGAGAAGAAAAGAAAGAGGGATCCGAGTTCCCCGAGCTCGAAAAAAAGAAGCCTAAGATAAAGTTCACTCGTAAGCTAAAGGAAAGCTCTAGCTCCCAAGTGCCTTCACTCGTAAGCTAAAGGAAAGCTCCAGCTACTGAGTGCCTGATTTGGACTTGCTTTACTGACTCAGGGACGAGCCCGACGAGGCCAAATTTTTTATGGCCTGTGAGCCGTCTGTCCCCAAGGAACGGGTGGAAGTCGAGGGGGAAATGACAGAGGCTAATCCCCCTCAAGTACAAGAGGCTGGCACAGAGGTGAGGGTCGAGGCCACTCGAGAGGCCGGCTCCGCCCCTCCCGATGTTATAGAAATTTCAGGATTGCCCTCGTTCACAGAGTTCATGTTTGGTGAAGCCCGAGCGACAAAGGGGCGATCCAATGAAGGGGTTCATAGAGCGGACGATCCTCTTCTAACCTTCTTTGATGGTGTAGACTCAACCATCCTGGAAGACTTATCCAGGTTGAGTGACTTAGAGGTACCGAGGAAGAGTCCATCCTCGGAGGCCAGTGGGCCGATCTTGAGCACGAGGTTGATCAACCAGCTTCTCGCTCCGAATACGGATTCTGGCCGGAAGCGATCAGTTGTTATCACCGTCCCGGAGGATGCCCGAATTTTTTTTGCCCCTGTCGGGGTAGCTAGCTACCTCCAGTGCCTAGTTACCAAAGAAGACCAGGCAAAAATGAACGAGATGGATGCGTCATGCTTGTTCAACGAAGCACAATAGGGACTGGATCAGGTAAGGTGTTATCACACTCTTTTATCTTAGAATTTAGTTTTTGATGAATCTAATGCCTTTTCTTTTTCACACTTTACAGGCCTCGGTGCACCACAATGAAACCTTTCTATGGTACCGGGATGTGCTTAGTCAACTTGAGGTCGAGGTCAAAGAACTTGCTGAGAAGAGGGACATGTATAAGCTTCTCAGCGGACAACGTGAAGGAGAATTCATGAATCTCCAGGTTAGTTGGAAGCAGCTCAGAAAGAAAATACTAACCTAGTGGAACATGTATAGATCTTTGAAATTAGTGATGATGAGTTAGATATGGCTACTAACGGTCAAAACTCGTAGGTCCAGCAAAAGCTTGGCCGGATTGACCAACTTCGAGACGAGATGGACGTGGTCAAGGCCGAGGCCAAAGAGTGGAAAAGAAGGAGACTGCCTGGGAGCAGCTGGCCTCGGCAGAGATCCAACTTCAAGCGGCGAAGGAAAAGTGGAGACCCGGTCCTAGAAAATTGAAGACCTCCAGTCTCAACTGGTCTCGACTATCATTGAACGTGATGCCCTTGGCAAGGAGCTTAAAATATTTAAGTCAATAACGGAAATAACCAGGACTGATGTTGAAGAGATAGTGGCCCAGTACAGAGCTGACGTTGAGGCAGCTAGGACAGCTTGAGAGTCACTATCGAATACGTGAAGTGGCAGTCCCAAAAAGAGGCTCTAGAGGAAGTTCATGCCCGGGGTTTTGACCTATTGGCCGAGATCGAAAATGCTAAGAGGCTCGAGAATGAGGCTAAGAAGTTGGTGGACCCCGAGGATGAGGAAGGCTCTAAGGGTTTCGTCGAATTTGAGGGTGGAGATGTCACGACCCGGATTTTCCTCTTTTAACCAACACAAACCGATAATATGATAGAAGCGGAATTTTAAAAAAATAAGCGGAAGTCAACAATTATATATCTTAAGGCTACGTCTATTACAACTTTTAAAAACCTCAAATACCACAAAACGTGGTGTCACGGACTATCTAAGAGTTATTACATACAAGGTCTGAAGAAATACAATACACTGTTTTTGAACAAAAGGAAATGAAACAGGAAAGAAAGGTAGAGGGAGACGCCAGGGCCTGCGGACGCCTGCAGGTCTACCTTGGGTCTTCAAGTGGACTGAAGGAAGCCCTCCAACTATTGTCCGAAAGTTGCTCCTGGATCTGCACACAGTGCAGAGTGTAGCATCAGCACAATCGACCCTATGTGCTGGTAGGTGCCTAGCCTAATCTCGGCGAAGTAGTGACCAGGCTAGGACCATACTACCACATAAACCTGTGCAATTTAACTAAATAAAGCAGAAAAGAAGTACAGAAAGAAGCAGTCATATATAGTCAAGTATGGGAGGGGGAAACATGCTGTGGGGAAGATAATAGTTCCGAATAGAAAGACATCAAGTAAAGAAAGAAACATAACTAGAATATCAACAAGGAAGCAGAAATCAACCATTGCACGGCATCACCCTTCGTGCTTTTACTCTCAGCCTCACCAAAGCAGTTATATAATAAAATATGCACGTTGTCACCCTTCGTGATTTTACTCTCATCCTTACCAATACAATCATATAATCAAAATGTGCACGACATCACCCTTCGTGCTTTTACTCTCTTTCCTCACCATATAATCAATATAATCGGCACGGAATGGTACGTCGTGCGGCACAGCATCACCCTTCGTACTTTACACTCTTTCTCACCCAAACAACAATCACAAACAGAGGGGAAAGGGAATAAACAAAATAATAATAGAAATCCCAGCCAGGGAACAACAGTTAAACAATTAAATCACGGCAAGGAAACAACAATTAAACAATTAAATCCCGGCAAGGGAACAACATTTAAATCAACAATAGCCCGGCAAGGGTGACAACATAATGATCTATTCTCTTTTCTCAATTTTTACTTCACAATTCACTTCACAACTCGAGCCAATGCTCTAGAGGTTTGATTGTCACTTATACTTTTAAATTTTCACTATATAATTTGAGCCAACGCTCCTCAATGCTCATAGATCACAATGCTTCCCACAAACTTTATACAACAATTAGAAATAAGCACCAAGGCATGAATAATACAACGAATTCATGAAAATCACCATATAAGACCCACGGTCATGCTTGACACCAACGTATAGATACTCGTCACCATGCCTATACGTCGTACTCGACAAGAAGAAGATAGCAAATAGGACACAACTCCTAATCCCTCAAGCTAAGGTTAGACAAAACACTTACCTCGATGCAATGAATACAGTTCAAGCCTCAACTACCGCTTTACCTCTTGTTTCCACCACCAACGCGCTTGTATCTAGCAACAATTTACTTAACGATATCAATAAATGCTAAATGAATCAATTCTAATGCATGAAAATAGGTTTTATAAAGATTTTCCCCAAAAAGTCAAAATCGCCCCCGGGCCTACATGGTCAAAACACAAGGTTCGAAATAAAACCCGATTACCCATTCCCCCACGAACCAAAATATATGATTTGTTTTGAAATCGGACCTCAAATCGAGGTCCAAATCCCCAATTTTTTGAAAAACCTAGGTTCTACCCAAAACACCCAATTTTCCCCAAGAAAATCTTTGATTTTAAGTTGAAATCATGTTAAAAGATGTTAATTATTGAAGAAAACTAGTTTAAAATGACTTACAATTGATTTGGAGAAGAAAGGTTGTTTGAAAAATCATCTCTTATGTTTTAGGGTTTTGAAAAGTGGAAAAATAACTGAAAGGTCCGATTAAATATATTCCTCTTAGCCCCTCTTCGCGGACCGCATAAAATGGACTACAGCCGCGAAGCTCAACCGCGGACCACAAGAAATCGAGTGCGGCCACGGAGGCTTGGCCTTGCTCACCGCGGACCGCACAAACCCCACCGCGGTCGCGGAGTCCCCACCGCTGCCGCTAAGTTTCCACCGCGAGACTTGACTTCAGAGACCTTTAACTTCTCTGGATCTGCAACTTTTTCCTAAGTTCAAAACTTGCCGAAACACACTTGGGCTCTCGGGGCTTAACCAAACACACGTACTAACTGAACAACATCATACGAACTTATCCGGGCGACCAAATCGCCAAAATAACCTCAATAACAATGAATCAAACCTCAAAATCAAGAATTTTTTTTCAAACTTTATCAAGTATCAAATTTAGCAATTTAGGTCTGAATCACGTCAAACGACGTCCGTTTTCAACCAAACATTACAGAAATGACTTAAACCATATATAAGACATGTACCAGGCACCGAAACCAAAATACGGGCCCGATACCATCTCTTTCTAATCAAACTTCATTTCAAATTTCCTTAAAAATTCATTTCTTGAACTGGGGCCCTCAGAATTCGATTTCGGGCATACGCCCAAGTCCCATATTTTCCTACGGCCCTCCGAGAGCATCAAATCACAGATCTGGGTCCATCTACCCAAAATGTTGACCGAAGTCAAATTTATTCATTTTACAGTCAAAACTTATCATTTTTCATAGATTATCATATTTAAGCTTTCCGGCTACGCGCCTGGACTACGCACGCAAATCGAGGTGACTCTAAATGAGGTTTTCAAGGCCTCGGAGACACATAATTCAATTAAAAGCAAGTAATGCCCTTTTGGGTCATCATATTCTCCACCTCTAAAACAACCGTTCGTCCTCGAACGGATATAAGAAGGAAGTACCTGAGTCAGGAAAAAGATGGGGATAACGGCTTCGCATATCGGACTCGGACTCCCAGGTCGATGCCTCAGCGGGCTGACCTTTCCACTGAACACTAACATAAGGAAAACTCTTCGATCTCGATTGACGAACCTTCCGGTCTAGAATAGCTACCGGCTCCTCCTAATAAGACAAGTCCTTGTCCAACTGGACAGTGCCGAAATCTAACACGTGGGATGGATCACCGTGATATTTTCGGAGCATGGACACATGAAACATTGGATGCACGACTGATAAGCTCGGCGTCAATGCAAGTCTATAAGGCACCTCTCCCACTCGATCAAGAATCTCAAACTGGCCAATAAGCCTAGGGCTAAGCTTGCCCTTCTTCCCAAATCTCATCACGCCCTTCAAAGGCGACACTCGAAGCAATACCCGTTCACCTACCATGAATGCCAAATCTCGAACCTTACGGTCTGCATAACCCTTTTGCCTGGACTGAGCTGTACAAAGCCTATCCTGAATAATCCTGACATTGTCCAAAGCCTCCTGAACCAGATCTATACCCAACAATCGAGCCTCTCCCTGCTCAAACCATCCAACCGGAGACCGACACCGCCTACCATATAAAGCTTCATAAGGAGCCATCTGGATACTTGATTGGTAGCTGTTGTTGTACGAAAACTCTGCTAAAGGGAAAAACTGATCCCACGAGCCTCCAAATTCAATGACACAAGCTCGGAGCATAACCTCCAAAATCTGAATAGTCCGCTCGGACTGCCTGTCCATCTGGGGATGAAATGTTGTGCTCAACTCAACATGGGTGCCCAACTCTTGCTGAACTACTCTCCAGAAACGCGAGGTAAACTACGTACCTCGGTCCGAAATGATAGATACAGGAACACCATGGAGACGAACAATCTCCCGGATATAGATCTCAACTAACCTCTCTGATGAATAGGAGACTACCAGAGGAATGAAATACGCTGACTTGGTCAGCCTATCAACAATGACCCATGCTTTATTGAACTTCCTCCGTGTCTGCGGGATTCCAACAACGAAATCCATAGTGATTCGCTCTCACTTCCACTCGGGAAACTCTATCCTTTGAAATAAACCACTAGGCCTCTAATGCTCGTACTTAACCTGCTGACAATTCAAACACCGAGCGACATATGCAATGATATCCTTCTTCATTCTCCGCCACCAATAATGTTGCCGCAAATAGTGATACATATTCGCAGCGCCCGGATGAATAGAGTACCGGGAGCTATGGGTCTCCTCTAAAATCAACTCTCGAAGCCCATCCACATTAGGCACACAAACTCGACCATGCAATATCAGAACTCCATCATCATCTAAGGTAACCTACTTGGCACCTCTACGTTGCACCGTGTCTCTAAGGACACACAAATGGGGATAATCAAACCACCGATCACGGATACGCTCCAATAATGAAGAACGAGCGACTATGCAAGCTAATACCTGACTAGGCTCAGAAATATCCAACCTCATGAACCGATTAGCCAAGGCCTGAACATCCAAAGCAAGCGGTCTCTCACCGACCGGAATATAAGCAAGACTGCCCATACTGGCTGACTTCCTACTCAACGTATCGTCCACCACATTGGCCTTTCCTGGATGATACAAGATAGTGTTATCATAATCCGTTAACAACTCCAACCACCTCCTCTGCCTCAAATTCAACTCCTTTTGCTTGAACAAATACTAAAGACTCTTGTGATCAGTGAACACCTCACATGTCACGCCATACAGATAATGCCTCCAAATCTTCAACGCGTGAACTATGGCTGCCAACTCCATATCATGAATCGGATAGTTCTTTTCATGAATCTTCAATTGCCTCAAAGCATAGGCAATGACCTTGTCATCCTGCATCAACACTGCACCAAGACCAATACAAGATACATCACAATAAACTGTATAAGGCCCTGAACCTGTGGGCAAAACCAACACTGGTGCCGTAGTCAGAGTTGTCTTGAGCTTCTGAAAGCTCGCCTCACACTCGTCCGACCATCTGAACTGGGAACCCTTCTGGGTCAACCTGGTCATAGGGGCTTCGATAGATGAGAACCCCTCAACGAACCAATGGTAGTAGCCTGCCAATCCCAAGAAACTCCAAATCTCTATAGCTGATGCTGGTCTAGGCCAGTTCTTGACTGCCTCAGTCTTCTTCGGATCAACCTGGATACCCTCTGTTAGTACAACATGACCCAGAAATGCAACTGAACTCAACCAGAACTCACACTTCGAGATCTTAGCATATAATTCACTATCCCTCAAGGTCTGAAGAACCACTCTAAGATGCTGCTCGTGCTCCTCCCGACTGTGGGAATATATCAAAATATCATCAATGAAGACTATCACGAACGAGTCCAAATAAGGCCTGAACACTCAATTCATCAAATCCATAAAAGCTATTGGGGCATTTGTCAACCCGAACGACATAACCAAGAACTCATAATGCCCGTACCGAGTGCAGAAAGCTGTCTTTGGGACATTGGATGCCCTAATCCTCAATTAATGATAGCCAGATCTCAAATCAATCTTTGAGAACGCCTTGGCACCCTGAAGCTGATCAAACAAATCATCGATCCTCGGCAATGGATACTTATTCTTGACTGTAACCTTGTTCAAATACTGGTAATCAATACACATTCGCATCGATCCGTCATTCTTCTTAACAAACAACACCGGCGCACCCCAAGGCGAAACACTCGGCCTAATAAAACCCTTCTCAAGCAAGTTTTGCAACTGTTCCTTCAACTCTTTCAACTCAGGCGGGGCCATATGATATGGCAGGATAGAAATGGGCTGAGTGCCCGGAGCCAAATCAATGCAAAAGTCAATATCTCTGTTGGGTGGCATATCCGGCAAGTCTGAAGGGAAACATCAAAAAACTCTCGGACAACGGGCACAGAATCAATAGAAGGAACCTCAGCACTAGAATCACGAACATATGCCAAATAGGCCAAACACCCCTTCTCGACCATACGTCGAGCCTTCACATACGAGATAACACTACATGTAGAATGACCAGGAGTCCCTCTCCAATCTAAACGAGGCGTACCCGGTAAAGCTAAGGTCACGGTCTTGGCATGATAGTCCAAGATAGCGTGGTAAGGTGATAACCAATCCATCCCCAATATAACCTCGAAATCGACCATGTCTAGAAGCAACAAATCCACACAAGTCTCAAGACCCCCAATCACCACAATACAAGAATGATGGACTTGATCTACCATAATAGAATCACCCACCGGTGTAGACATATAAATAAGAATACTCAAGGAATCACTAGGCATGACCAGATACGGTGCAAAATAGGATGACACATACGAGTAGGTAGACCCTAGATCAAATAATACTGAAGCATCTCTATCACAAACCAGAATAGTACCTGTAATGACTGCATCTGAAACCTCAGCCTCAGGCCTGGCTGGAAGGGCGTACCATCGGGCCTAGGCCCCACCACCCTAAACTACATCTCTAGGATGGCCTGCAGCTGGCTGGCCTCCACCTCTAGCGGCCTGAGCTCCACCTCTAGTACCTATACCTCCACCTCTAGCACCTTTACCCCCTCCTCTAGCTGGCTAGGCGGGTTGTGGAACACCTGGTGTATGTACCATAGCACGAGAACCCTGATGCTGAGAGCTACTCAATGCTCGAGGGAAAAACCTGGCAATGTGACCCAGATCACCACACGTGTAACAAGCCCTTGGTTGCTAAGATTGCTAGCCCTGATGACCTAAATGGCCACCCCAAAAACTCTGAAGCGGCGGTACACTGATAGGAGTAGGTGGTGCATTGTAGGACTGCTGATCGGAATACTGCATCTGGGGACCACGACCATCTGAAGTACCGTGACAAACCTGGAGCCCTGACTGAAAGGGCCTATGAAGATGGCCTCTACCATATGAATCTCGACCTCCGGATGAGGTACCGCTAAATTGGCCTGAATGACGGGGCCTCTTGTCTAACCCTTAACTGTCTCCCTATGACAGAACCATCTAAACTCTATGGGCCACATTGGCCGCCTCCTGAAAAGTAATCTCACTCCCAGCCTCTCTAGCCATCTGAAACCGAATCGGCTGAATAAGAACGTCAATAAACCTCCTCACCCTCTCTCTCTCGGTGGGGAGTATGATGAGAGCATGGCGAGCTAAGTCGATGAACCTGGTCTCATACTGGGTAACAGTCATGGAACTCTGCTGGAGGCGCTCAAACTGCCTCCGATAGGCCTATCTCTGAGTAACAGGGAGAAATTTCTCCAGAAACAACACTGTAAACTGCTCCCAAGTCAAGGTTGGTGATCTGGCTGGTCTCGCTAAGCAATAATCCCTCCACCAAGTCTTAGCGGATCCATACAAGCGAAATGTAGCAAAATCAACCCCATTGGTCTCAACAATACCCATGTTCCTGAGAACCTCATGGCAACTGTCTAGATAATCCTGGGGATCCTTAGTAGATGCACCGCTAAAAGTAGAAGTGAAGAGCTTGGTAAACCTATCCAGTCTCCACAAAGCATTAGCAGACATAGCCGCTCCATCACTAATCTGTTCTACCACACCCGGCTGTACTACTTCAATTGGCTGAACCGCTGGAGTCTGAATTTGAGGAGCTACCTACTTTGGAGTGCGAGTAGTAGGAGTCTGGGATCCTCCTCCAGCCTGAGAGACCGTTGGGGCTATAGGAAGCAAGCCTGCACGAGTAACACTCTCCATGAGGCCCACCAATCGGACCAGAGCATCCTGAAGAACTGGGTATCAATAAACCCCTCTGGGACTTGAGCTGGGCGCACCGGAACTGCTGGAGCCGGAACCTCCTCATCAAAATCAACCTGAGGCTCTGTCATTGGGGTTGCTGCTCGGGGATGATCTCTGCCCCTACCTCGGCCTCTAACATGGCCTCAGCCTCGCCCTCTACCCTTCGTGGGAGCGGCTGCTGGGGGCTCGGGTTGTTGAGCGGAGGATGAGGAAGCGCGTGTTCTCGCTATCTGCGAAAGAACATAGTAAAAGTTCAATTAGCATTGAGAAACAAAATCGCACAATAGGAAAAAATAAATGTGAAGTTTTCCTAACTCTGTAGCCTATGGGGGATAAATACAGACGTCTTCGTACCGATCCCTCAGACTCTACTAAGCTTGTTTGTGAAATGTGAGACCTGTGCAACCTAAAGCCCTGATACCAACTTGTCACGACCTGGATTTTCCACCCTTGGGAGTCGTGATGGCACCTACTAATGGGATCTAGGCAAGACAAACCTTAACTATTTGCTACACTTTCATTTTTGCCTCTTTTAACCCACACAGCCCGATAATATGATAAAAGTGGAATTTTAAATAAATAACCGGAAGTCAACAATTATATATTTTAAGGCTACGTCTATTACAACATTTAAAAACCTCAAATACCCCAAAACCTGGTGTCATAGTATCACGGACTATCTAAGAGTTACTACATACAAGGTCTGAAGAAATACAATACACCATTTCTGACCAAAAGGAAATGAAACAGAAAATAGAGGTAAAGGGAGACGCCAGGGCCTGCGGACGTCTGTAGGTCTACCTTGGGTCTCCGAGTGGACTGAAGGAAACCCTCCAACTACTATCCGGAAGTTGCTCCTGGATCTGCACACAGTGTAGAGTGTAGCATCAGCACAACCGACCCCATGTGCTGGTAAGTGCCTAGCCTAATCTAGGCAAAGTAGTGACGAGGCTAGGACCAGACTACCACATAAACCTGTGCAATTTAACTAAATACAGTAGAAAAGAAGTACAGAAAGAAATAGTCATATACAGTCAAGTATGGGAGGGGAAAACATGTTGTCGGGAAGATAATAGTTCCGAATAGAAAGACATCAAGTAAAGAAAGAAACAACATAACTAGAATATCAACAAGGAAGCAGAAATCAACCATTGCACGACATCACCATTCATGCTTTTACTCTCAGCCTCACCAAAGCAGTTATATAACAAAATATGCACGACATCACCCTTCGTGCTTTTACTCTTGTCCTTACCAATACAATCATATAATCAAAATGTGCACGACATCACCCTTCGTGCTTTTACTCTCTTTCCTCACCATATAATCAATAGAATCGGCACGGAATGGTAAGTCATGCGGCACGACATCACCCTTCGTGCTTTACACTCTTTCTCACCCAAACAACAATCACAAATAGAGGGGCAAGGGAATAAACAAAATAATAATAGAAATCCCGGCCAGGGAACAACAGTTAAACAATTAAATCACGGCAAGGGAATAACAATTAAACAATTAAATCCCGGCAAGGGAACAATAATTAAACAATTAAATCCCGACAAGGGAACAACACTTAAATCAACAATAGCCTGGCAAGGGTGACAACATAATGATCTCTTCTCTTTTCTCAATTTTTACTTCACAATTCGCTTCACAACTCAATCCAATGCTCTAGAGGTTCGATTGTCACTTATACTTTCAAAATTTCACTATACAATTTGAGCCAACGTTCCTCAATGCTCATAGATCATAATTCTCTCCAACAAACTTTATACAACAATTAAAAATCTGCACCAAGGCATGAATAATACAACGAATTCATGAAAATCACCATATAAGACCCACGGTCATGCTTGACACCTACGTATAGATACTCGTCACCATGCCTATACGTCGTACTCGACAAGAAGCAGATAGCAAATAGGACACAACTCCTAATCCCTCAAGCTAAGGTTAGACCAAACACTTACCTCAATGCAACGAACATAGTTCAAGCCTCAACTACCGCTTTACCTCTTTTTTCCACCACCAAAACGCTTGTATCTAGCCACAATTTACTTAACGATATCAATAAATGTTAAATGAATCAATTCGGATGCATGAAAATAGGTTTTATAAAGATTTCCCCAAAAAGTCAAAATCTCCCCCGGGCTTACATGGTCAAAACCCGAGGTTCGAACCAAAACCCTATTACCCATTCCCCCACCAACCCAAATAAATGATTTTTTTGAAATCGGACCTCAAATCGAGGTCCAAATCCCCAATTTTTTGAAAAACCTAGGCTCTACCCAAAACAACCAATTTCCCCCAAGAAAATCTTTGATTTTAAGTTAAAATCATGTTAAAAGATGTTAATGATTGAAGAAAACTAGTTAAAAATGATTACAATTGATTTGGAGAAAAAAGGTTGTTTGAAAAATCATCTCTTATGTTTTAGGGTTTTGAAAAGTGGAAAAATAACTGAAAGGTCCGTTTAAATATACTCCTCTCAGCCCCTCTCCGCGGACCACATAAAAAGGACTGCGCCCGCGTAGCTCTACCACGGACCGCAAGAAATTGAGCACGGCCGCAGAGGCTTGGCATTGCTCACCGCAGACCGCACAAACCCCACCACGGTCGCGGAGTCCCCACCGCGGCCGCAAAGTTTCCACCGCGGACCGCGAGACTTGACTTCAGAGACCTATAACTTCTCTGGATCTGCAACTTTTTCATAAGTTCAAAACTTGCCGAAGCACATCTGAAACACACTCGAGCCCTCGAAACACACGTACAAACTTAACAACATCATACGAACTTATCCGTGCGATAAAATCGCCAAAATAACCTCAATAACAATGAATCAAACCTCAAAATCAAGAATTATTTTCTCAAACTTCATCAAGTATCAAATTTAGCAATTTAGGTCTGAATCACATCAAACGACGTCCATTTTCAACCAAACTTTACATAAATGACTTAAACCATATATAAGCCTGTACCGGGCACCGGAACCAAAATACGGACCCGATACCATCTCTTTCTAATCATTTCATTTCAAATTTCCTTAAAAATTTTCTGAGAACAATTTCCTTTAAAAATTCATTTCTCGGGCTCGGGACCTCGAAATTCGATTCCGGGCATACGCCCAAGTCCCATATTTTCCTACGGCTCTTTGGGACTGTCAAATTATGGATCCGGGTCTATCTACCCAAAATGTTGATCGAAGTTAAATTTATTCATTTTATAGTCAAAACTTATTATTTTTCACAGATTATCATTTTTAAGCTTTCTGGCTATGTGCCCGGACTGCGCACGCAAATCGAGGTGACTCTAAATGAGGTTTTCAATGCCTCAGAGACACAAAATTCAATTAAAAGCAAGTGATGACCTTTTTGATCATTACAGGAGAAGACCTCGATGGTCTCAGTGATGAGGCGGATTCGAGCGAAGACCAGGCTTAAGTGCCTTGTAGGTTTTTCTTTGTTTTTGTATATTTTGTTGAGGTTGTTCGGTCTTTGTAAAGATCTTTATATATATACAAGGCTTTTCTTTTTTCCCTTCGACAATTTTCAAGTTTGTTTCTTATGTCTTTTTCTTTACGATTGCATAAAATTCAAATGCCTTAGCATGTAGTAGTAAGGTGTTGTTCGGAGGTTCGAACATGGCTTATTCTGGATGTAATTTTACTTAAAAATCGTGGGGGCTTGGTATGACCAGAAACTTTCCCCAAAGTGCATACTTAGAAGTCTTAGATTATAATTTTCCGGGGGAAGACTTTGAACTGGTTTGGATTTTTTGAAGGCCTTATATTTTGGTTACGAGTTTCGGACATCTCCGAGCTGTTTCTAGGATGGCTATAGCCTTTTAAGTTTAGGTATTTCCTAATAGGCTTAATACCCTGGGCTTCGATACCCGAGCATCCGAGATTTCCCAGGACGACAATCCCCGAGTAGGGGTGGCCTTAGCCTTTAAAGTTCGAGCACTGCTTAATAGGTTTTGGGCCCCCAGGCTTCAATAGCTCGAGTCGTTCGAGTTTGCGTTGGACGACAGTTCTCGAGCAGGGGTAATCTCTTGGATTCAGGACAGAGGTGGCCCTTGGGATCGATATCCCTAAGGAACAAAGTGTAGGCCGATTGTAAATAGGGCTCGGATATTGTTGATGTGACCTTCGAATCTGGTTCATAGCCAGTCTTCAATTCTAAGTTAGCACGATCCACTGTTTCCTCATTAAAAATCATGCCGGAAAACCCATTTGGGACAAATCGGTTCAAAGGAAAAAGAGTGTAAATAAAATAAATGAACGGGGTTGTACCTTAGCAGTAATATCCTTTTAAGTGGGTTACGTTCCAATTGTTCGATGGTCTCTCACCATTCACTGCTTCAAGTTTGTATGATCCCTTGCTGGTGATCTTGATAATTCAATATGGACCTTACAATTCGGTCTCAGCTTCCCTTCATTCGGGTTTCGAGTGTTTAGTGTCACCTTTAACACCAAGTCCCAGACATTGAAGTGTCGAAGGTTGTCTCTCCGATTATGATACCTTTTGATCCATTGTTTTTGGGCATCCAATCGGACGAGGGCAGCCTCATTCCTCTCGTCCAACAATTCCAGGCTCGTACTCATGGCCTCGTCGTTTGACTCTTCGGTCGTATATCGGAACCTAAGACTCGGTTCTCCTACTTTGACCGGTATTAGCGCTTCGGCACCGTAGAGCAACGAGAATGAGTTGGTACTGGTACTAGATTTTGAGTTCGTACGATATGCCTATAGGACTTCGGGCAAAATTTACTTCCATTTTCCTTTGGTATCGGTCAACTTCTTCTTAAGGTTTTTGAGTATGGTTTTGTTCGTAGACTCCGCCTCCCCGTTCCCACTAGGGTGATAGGATGTTGATATGATCCTTTTGATCTTATGATCCTCGAAATATTTGCTCACCTTACTGCCGATGAACTGCTTCTTAGTGTCGCACACACTCTCGACCGGCATTCCAAACCAGCATATTATGTGGTCCCACATGAAATCAATAACTTCTTTCTCCCTGACTTTCTCAAATGCCCAGGCTTCCACCTACTTAGAAAAATAGTCATTCATAAATAATATTAATTGAGTCTTACCGAGTGCCCATGGCAGGGGACTAACAATGTCCATTCCCTAATTCATGACTGGCCAAGGTGACAAGACCGAATGTAGTAGCTCCCCGGGCTGATGAATCATCAGTGTGTACTTCTGACATCCGTTGTATTTTCATACGAACTCCTTCGTGTCTTTTTCATGTTGATCCAATAGTAGCTGGCTATGATTATCTTATGAACCAATGATTCGGCACCCGAATGGTTTTTGCAGGTGCCTTTGTAAACTTTCCTCAAGACATATTCGATATCTCCCTATTGTAGACATATGGCGAGTGGGCCATCGAACATTCTCCTGAATAGAGTATTATCTTCGGATAGGCTGAACTTGGCTGCCTTTGTGCGTAGAGCTCTCGATTCTTTAGGATTTGAGGGTTGTTTCCCAGTATTCAGGTAGTCTATATACTTGTTTTTCCAATCCCGTGTTAAGTTTATCACGTTTATTTCGACGTGGACTTCTTCCACTACCTATTTCATAAGTTGTACAACCATTTCTGAGTTGAATTCATCGTCATCTACCGATGATCCCAAGTTAGCAGGTGCATCGACTTCGCTATTTTAATCCTGAGGTACATGTTGCAAAGTCCACTTTTTGAAATGCTTATCCAGGTACATTTGCATTCGTTCCTCTTTGATTTCGAACATCCCATCAACTTGGTTCACCACAAAGAGGTAATCACACTTAGCTTCGATCACCTCGGCTCCCAGGAGCTTAGCCAGTTCGATACCTGCAATCATGGCCTCATACTCAGCCTCGTTGTTAGTCAATTTTATAGTTCTAATAGATTGCCTAACTACATTACCCGTCGGTGGATTCAACACGATACCAAGTTCGGACCCCTTTGCGTTCCAGGAATTGTCCGTAAAGAGGGTCTTGATTCCCGAGGAAGTCCCCGAGTTTAACAAAAATTCCCTTTTGTCCTCGGGTATTAGGGCCAGGAAAAAGTCGTCCACGAAGTCCCCCAAAATTTGAGATTTGATGGCGGTTCGGGGTTGGTATTCGATATGTACTCGCTGATTTCCAAAGCCCATTTGGCCAATCGTCCCGAGACCTCGGGTTTATGCATTATGTTTCTCAACCTGTAGGTAGTTACAACACATATAGTATGGCACTAAAAATATGATTTTAGCTTCCTAGAGGTGCTTAGCAAAGCAAGCACTAATTTTTCTAGGTGAGGATACATAGTTTTGGCCTCACCTAGAGTTATGCTAACATTATAGATAGTAAATTATGTACCTTCCTCTTCTCGGACCAGGACTCCACTTACTGCTATCTCGGATACCGCTAAGTACAGGTATAAATATTCGTATGCCTTCAGATTATGAAGCAAAGGTGGGATTAAGAGGCACCTATTGTGTTCTTCCAAGGCTTGTTGGCACTCCGGGGTCAATGAGAAGTTATTTTTCTTCTTCAATAGCGAGAAAAACTGATGGCTCTTGTCGGAGTACCTCGAGATGAATCGACCCAAAGCGGCTATGTGCCCGGTTAACCTTTGAACGACCTTGACATTGTCCACCACGGTGATGTCCTCGATGGCCTTGATCTTATTGGGATTAATATCAATTCTCCGGTTGGACACCATGAATCCGAGTAATTTTTCGGACCCGACTTCGAATGCCCATTTCTTCAGGTTCGGCTTCATATTGTATTTTTCAATATGTTGAAGATTTCCTAAAAATGTTTCAAATGGTCCTATGCTCGCAAGGACTTAACTAACATATCGTCAATGTAAACCTCCATTGATTTTCCTATTTGCTCCTCTAACATTCGATTTATTAGGCATTGGTAAGTGGACCAGCATCCTTTAGCCCGAACAACATTACGTTATAACATTAGGTGTTGTATTTAGTGATGAAAGATGTTTTTCCCTAGTCACCTGGGTCCATCCGAGTTTGGTTATACACGGAATAGGCATTGAGAAAGCTGAGGATCTCGTGGTCGGCCGTCGCATCGATCATGCGATCGATGTTGGTCAAAGGAAAAGAGTCCTTAGGGCATGCATTGTTCAAATCTTTGTATTCTACACACATTCTTAATTTATTCCCTTTTTTAGGGACTACTACTAAGTTTGCTAACCAATCCAGGTATTTAACTTCCCGAATGGATCCTATTTTAAGGAGTTTAGATATATCATCTTTGGTAAATGCATGCTTGACTTTGGATTGAGGCATTATTTTATGTTTGACCGGGTGGAACTTCGGATTCAGGCTTAGCTTGTGAGTAGTTATTTCCGGCGGGATCCCTATTATGTCAATGTGGGACTAAGCATATATGTTAGCTATAAGGAACTTAATGACTTTTTTCCGGAGCTCGGGGCTTAACTCCGTGCCCAGGTATACCTTACGATCGGGTAAGTTCTCGATCAATATAATTTTCTCCAGTTCCTTGACTATCGATTTGGTGGCATCTGAATTGTCAGGGGCTATGAAAAACCTGAGAACACCATAGTCGTCATCCTCGCTCGTTCCCTGCTTTTTTCGGCTCAGCCGGGACCGGCATCGGTGATTGCTATTTTGTTTCTTCCTTAGTGACCGAACTTGGATTCTTTGATGTCAAGAGTGCAGATATCAAGACCACCTCATCGACCGCAAACATCTCTTTTGCGACTGATTGTTCTCCGTAAATAGTTTTAACCCATCATATTGTTGGGAATCTCAACACCTAGTGTAGTGTTGAGGGCATTGCCCTCATGATATGGATCCATGTCCTCCCGAACAGAGCATTGTATCTCATATCTCCTTCAATCACGTAGAATTTTGTTTCCTAAATGGTTCCGGTAGTGTTCTCCGATAGAGTTATTTCCCCTTGAGTGGTCTCACATGGCACATTGAATCCGTTTAGAACTCGAACTACAAGCACAATTTGGTTTTGTAAACCCAGCTGCTCTATGACCCTCGATCTGATGATATTGGCCGAGCTACCTGGATCAATTAGCATACGCTTAACACGGGATTTATTTATGAGTATAGATATTATGAGTGCATCATTGTGTGGTTGCATGATGCCTTTAGCGTCCTCATCATTGAAGGATACGGTTCCTTCTTACACATAATCCCGAGTCCATTTTTCCCTTGTGATGGACACTTTGGTGCGCTTTAACATTGGTCCCTGGGGGCATCAACTACACCAATAATCATGCTAATGACGTGTTGAGGTTCCTCCTACTTGATTTACTTATTGGAGTCCCTATTCCTGATATGATTTTTGGCTTGATCGCTCAAGAACTCTCAGAGGTGTCCGTTGTTGAATAACCGGGCTATTTCCTCTCTCAATTGTCGCCAGTCTTCAGTTTTGTGACTGTGAGGGCCATGATACTTACACTTTAGGTTGGGGTCCATTTAGGCAGGATCGGACTGTAAAGGTCGAGGCCACTTGGTTTCTTTGATGCATCCGATGGCAGATATGTTGGCAATAACATCGACGTTGAAGTTGTATTCTAACAACCTCGGTGCTTCCTTAGGCCCGATGGGTCTATCGAAACTGATTTTACTCATGAGTCCCCGATTATATTGACCTTAGCCACTCCTTTTCTCACTCGTCACAGGGTTGCATTCGGAGCCATTACCTCTTCAGTCTCCATTGTATGGTTGATACCGATCTTTATTAGATCTCGATTCATGATCAATGTCTCTTTTGGATCAATCACTAGTTCTAATAGGGTAAATAGATGTTGTGCCCCCTTTTTCCTCGCGGAGTGCATTGTTCGATATTTTGGGGATAGCTCCTGTGAGCATGTGATTTTTGATTCACGAAAATCACTCCAAAAGAAATCAAAAATAAAACAAAATTCTCTTGGTGTACAATTTTTAGGATTTGCGTGGCATTTTTGGGATAATTATTTGTGTTTTGTTCGTAAATGTTTACCTTGTTCTAGTTAATTGAAAAATACAAAAAAAATATATGTTGCATGCATTTTACGATTTAATTCTACAATTAGGAGTAATTAAGTTTGTTTTACAAAAATGAAAAATTATTACAAAATATGTATTTCGCATCTTTTGCATTTAATGTTCAAATTGTGTGACTTTACTTTAGTTGGTATTTAATTATGTGTGATAATTGTTGTTAAGGATTAATTAGTATTCTTTATTTATTTGGTTTATGATTTAAATAAGAGTTAGTTTTATTAATTATGAAATAAGAGAAAAAGGGAAGGCAATACAATTCGGACTGGGCCAATTTTTAAAGAGAGAATTCAAGCCCAAAAGTCACACTCCCTACCCGGCCCAGGTATGTCAACCCAAAGACTACCAAACGACGTAGTATAGGGCAAGAACTACGTCGTTTTGATGGTGCCCGGTCCAGTTAATCTCAAAAGACAAACCAAACGACGTCGTATTGGCATTTTCCATCTGGACCGTTGATCAAACAGATCTAACGGTCCAGTTCAGTTCTTTCATTAAACCAAACGATGTCGTATGGTTGTATTTGATCGGGACCATTCATTGCTTTTGATCTAATGGCTCTTAGGCTTTCCTTCATGACCCGACCCACTCCCACCTAAGACCGACCCAATCCCCACTCAATCAAAACGTCACCGTTCCCTTAAGTGAAGAGATCCTGACCATCAATCTCACCTGATCCAAGGGCCAAGATCCATCCCTCCCCTCCATATATAAGGCCAATTCTCAACCCACACCCCATAACCAAACACCCCCCCTCATCCCTGTTCATCGTCTCTTTCAAAGACGGACCTCAAACCCTAGCCGCCCTAAAATCCCTCTGTTTGAAAGCCGGCGGCAACGACGCCGGTGACCACCACCTTAACACCCTAAGACCATCTGACCACCCCCGTTCCAAATATGTTACTCGTGTGGTTCGAATCTTCCCCCATCTTCTCGAATCTTTATTTGAAGATTCGAGCCAAACGGAAACCTACACCAACCAACCCCAAACTCACCCCAAGGCACCCCCTAACCACCCTCGTTACGGATCTGTTGGTTGCTCACCTCGAATTACCCTACAGCTTCTCGAATCTTCAATCGAAGATTCGAGCAAAACCTAAACCTACCCCCAACCTACCCCAAACTCACACCAGATATCCACCAGTCCTCCCTCACCCCTGAACCACCACTGGTTCCCCTCGAATCTGGCTAGAAACATTCGAGCCCTAAATCAAAAAAAACTAGGAACCCTAGAAATTCAAATCATGGAATCCGTCCAAATTAAGTGAGGATTTGGGGTCTAATCGACCTTAATCGAAGTGTTCTCAGTTGAGAACACTTCGACTAAGGTCTGTTCGACCTCAAAGTGTCTAAGTCCGAAGAACGAGCCCGGGTCCGTGTAATTCTGATATTTTGAGGTATTTTCCTTTTTCACTTGTTCTGTGTTCATTTTTGAGTAACTATGTATCTGTTTAGTTTAATTTTATTGTTTTTTTTTCAATTCTTTTTGTCGATTGATTCGGTTCATCTTCAGTAGACCTTTTTATTTGGTCCAATTCTATCATTTGTTTATGTTTGCTATAATTGTTATGTGTTATAATTTGTGTAATCGATTAATAAGTTGCGTCGATTAATTAGTTTCCAGTTAATCCATGTTTCTGTCAATACCACTGAAATTACCCATGAATTGTCTGATTTTCTGTGTCTGATTGTTCAGTGTCAATTGTTGTAGGCAATTGGTTAATTAGTTTTTGTCGATTAATTCGTTCTTGTTTATAGACCAATAAGTTCGTCTAATGGTTGTTGTGTGTGCTGATCTGTGGACACTTAGTTTCAGGGCAATGTCAATAGGCTGACAATGATCCTGCATTCATGTTGATTCTGATTTTATTATTCAGTTTCAGCTTTAAGAATTCTGTTGAGTTCTATGTTGTGTTAAGTCTGGTTTTGATTTAATTTCAGTTCATTTGTTCCAATTGAATTCTAACCTCAGTCATTCAGTTATCAGAAATAAGTTTGGTTATAGCTGTTAGTCAGGTTTAATTTTCAAATCTTTGTTAGTTGAAAACAGATTTCAGAATTAAAGTTTTAATACAGTTGAATAATTGTATTAGGAGGCAGTAATATTAAGGGGTTTTCAGGGTTGATTTATGAATGAAATAGTTAGGATTATATTTTAGTATTAGTGCTTTGTTAGTGGGGTATTAATTAATACACTAATGGGGAACAAAAGGGAATGGGGGGCTGAAATTAAGAAAAAGCTTTCCTTAGTGGGATTTTAGTGGAAAATTCTAATTTCAATAAGAAAAAGGGTCGGGCAGTAGGTCGGGGGCAGACCTGTATAAAAGGGGGCTGGATTTTGAACTTAGGGGAGAATTGAAGTTAAAAATTGACTGACTTTTAAACCTTGGAGAGTCAGAATTTGAGAAGAGGAACTAAGAAAAAAAGAGACAGAAGAAGACTGAAAAAAGGACATCTTCTGAAAAAATACTAAAAAAGAAAAAGAAGGAAGGTTGGAGAGTTGGTTTTCCTTCACCTCTGAAAAATCAGAATTAGTTTTGTTAGTGTTTAATAAAAGTTCAAAGTGTTTCTTTTCTTGGAGAGTTTAAAAAATAGAAATCAAAGTTTGCTATTCTATTGCATTTCTGGTTCTACTGTTCTGTTTAGGATTGCTGGTTTGTTTTCTGGAATTTCATTGAAGTTTCAAGTGGTTTTCTGAGTTTGTTATTTCGGGTCTGTACTGGATATTTGTTGTTGTTTCTGGTATATCTGTGTTGCTGCCTTGTATTTCTGAAATTACAACTGGATTTTTGAGTTTATTGCTGGGTTTTTAATCTCCTGGTTACTGGGTGTTGTTGTTGCTGTTACTGCACTGTTACTGCCCTGCTGATCTCTCATCTTCCTCTTCTTTTATTTCAATACCAAGTACACTTTCGAATCAATACTGATGTGGCTGTGAGATGTGAAAGTAAAAAATGAAATGCTAGGGTGTTTTGATATGTGTATTTATATAGTTTAGTTTTGTAACTCAACTGGAATGCATGACGTAGTCTTGTATTTAACTAGAACTGTTTGGTTTTCAAACTATAGTTTGTAGTTGTCAGCTACAGATTCCATGTAGTTAAACATGTAATTTGTAGAATGAACAAATAAGTTAAAGGATTAGTTGCCATATTTCATCTCTAGCTTTCTTGGGTATTTGAGGCAGATTTTAAATAGGCAGTGTTTGATTCCGTTAGGCAGCATATAGGCCAATATTCGAATCCATGTTGATAACATTTCTTAACCGTTAATTCCAACAGTTTAAATCAATTTTAGGAATGCTAGTTTAAATCAATTTGGAGAATGGTTAGTTTTGAATATCTTGACAATTTTGTATGCATTTCGTAATTTCAACTTTAGTAGTTCACTTATAGAATAAAGGCACAAAACATTTCTCCATTTTTATGAATTCGAGTGTAAATTACCGTTATCATCTACTATAATCCAATAACTACTTGTCAAAGCATGTAATTAATAAAGACTTTTCTCGTTTCTTTTAGAGACGAACTTAATAGAAAAGTAGTCACTTTAGGATTGCCCTTTAAAATAAAAAATGAGACGAGCCTCGCCAAATAAAACGCAAGCTGCGGGGCCCTCAATAAATGGCTAATAATTAATTAGACTTCGGATGGGTCGTTTTAGCAAGATTTCACTGCCTTCTCAAAAAATAATAATGTGTTAGTCGCTTTAGGTGCGCCTTTTAATAATTTACTTTCTTAAACACGGGTGTACATTGATGTGACCCAAATCCAAATCTCAACGAAGTCAAAGTGTGTCGACGACCACGGGTACATTGATTGTGACGTGGTTCGAGGTACATTTTCACAACGTTGCAATTCATTGTAAAATAATAATAATAATAATAATAATGAAAGCGTTAAAGAGTTAAAAGTTGCGCATAAATTCAACATGTATAAAATCAGATAAATAAGCCGAATATGACAGTTGAGTGACCGTGCTAGAACCACGGAACTCGGGAATGCCTAACACCTTCTCCCGGGTTAACAGAATTCCTTACTCGGATTTCTGGTTCGCGGACTGTTAAACAGAGCCATTCTTTTCCTTGATTCGGGATAAAAACCGGTGACTTGGGACACCATAAATCTCTCAAGTGGCGACTCTGAATTTTAATAATAAATCCCGTTTCGATTGTACTTTAATTGGAAAAACTCCTCTACGTCTTTGCGGGCGCGGGTAAAAAGGAGGTGTGACAGCTCTGGCGACTCTGCTGGGGACTTTAACCCATAACCACTGGTTTAGGGTTAGAAATTCGAGCT
Organism: Nicotiana sylvestris; assembly: GCF_000393655.2. Lineage (NCBI taxonomy): Eukaryota > Viridiplantae > Streptophyta > Magnoliopsida > Solanales > Solanaceae > Nicotiana > Nicotiana sylvestris. The sequence continues at coordinate 24,299,575 of NC_091058.1, forward strand.
TAGAATAATTGTTGTATTTGGCTTTATCGTGTGATTGAGCTTAAATGTGCAAAATGATTCTTTTTACCGCTTTGATATTATTTGAACTGTACATATCAACTATGCCTAAACCTTCTCTTCTTACCTCTGGGGATGTGCTTACTGGTTGAGACTCCCTATTCTGTTAGTGTCATACCCTAAAATAAAAGAGTCTCGGAAAGTTTCTAAGCCGGCTGGCCTTTTGGTTCCCGGAAAGGAGCTCCTTCCTCAACTCGAGTTGTCCGCTCGGGTACACTGTCTAGAACATATACCCAAGTTGAACCTAGAATAACTTGACTTCATGCCGGATCCCTATTAGGAACGTTTATTTGCATCATGTTGCATTTAACTTAGGGGACTCAACACAGGGGTTGGGTCCGTCTAGGACAAGCAACCTTAAATGGAAAAAAGACCATCCTGCTGCATCTTGTGTGTTTTGCACATTTATTTACTTCAGATCTGCATGCTGACCGGCTTCTGAAATCGGGAATTTTTGAAAAATTGTGAAAAAAAAAAGAAAAAAATATAGCAGTGTTGGGAGATAACTACTTATTTTTTAGAAAAATAAAATCAATGTCCAAGTAGTGTCAAAACCCTGCCGAAATTCCGAAAAACAAAATTTAGTTTGATTTATTGGAAAAGAAAGGAGTCTTGTTTACAAGTTTAGTTTATGTTGGGCGAACTACGCCGGTTTGATTCTCACAAGGCGTGAGATACGTAGGAAACCCTCGTCGGGTCCAACCTCCCATTTTGCAAAAAATAGCCCCAAAAAATGTCAAAAATTTTAATTTTTCGTAATAGAGTCGGGTGATGCCGTTTTTATCAAAAATAGCCGAATGTTCCCAAAAGGGATGCCGGAAGGCTGACTTTGCATAAACGGCCACTTCTGTCATTTTTTTAATATTGATCGGTTGACTCACACAACCTTAAAATCTTCGTCCCTAAAGTGCTGAAAGGTCGTGTTCGGAAAATCGGGTCTTTCTTTTATGAAAAATAATCAAATCGTTTGGAGTCAAATAAATTTTCTTTTGTTTAATCACATTAATAAATGTGCAGAATGAGCACGACTCAAAATGAACCTTTTTCAATCATGAATAAAATCCCCTTCCAGTTGTGGCTATGGTGGAATGATTTAGGCAAAGAAGGGCGAGACAAAGTCAAGAAACATCTGAAAGGTCTCACGGGTTTGTTGGGTATCAAGCCTCGAGGGGATATTATAAGGGAACTAGTCCCTTACTGGAACCCTGCGCACAATGTCTTCCACTTCTCGGACTTTGAACTCACCCCGACTTTAGAGGAAATAGCAGGGTACATCGGTAGTGCTGAGGATCCGTTGAGGCGTAAATACCTGGTTGCTCCAAGAGTCGTAGCGGTGCACCGGTTTTTGGACTCGTTAAAGATAGTCAGAACGATCCATAACCCAGACTTGGCAAAAGGTTTTTGCACTCTGAGCTTCATATACCAAAGATACGGCCACATAGGAGGATTCGACAAGCCAGAAAACAAGTTGTGCAGCAAAAGTAACCGTCGAAAGTGGGATGAACATAGACAGGTTGCTTTCATGATAACCTTCTTAGGGCTTTTAGTTCCCAAAAAAGATGGGAATATTGACATAAAGATAGCTGGGGTCGTCAGTACTTTGCTCACTCAAGATGACAGCACGCTTGCGCCCATGATTGTATCTGATATCTTCCGAGCTCTCACGGCCTGCAAAGCCGGAGGGAACTTTTTCGAAGGGTGTAACCTGTTATTGAAAATGTGGATGACCGAACACCTATGTCATCGAGCCCAGTTCCTGAGCCATGGATCTTCTGAGAAAACCTGCATAGAGGAGTTCTACACTAGAATTAATGAGGTCCGCCTACCTGAAGGAGTCTCGGCATGGACTTCATATTTCTGGACCCTTAACGCCAGTCAAATACAGTGGACACTGGGATGGTTATCAATCGATGAAGTCATATATATGCCAGCAGCTAGGCCCCATTTTCTCTTGATGGGACTTAAGATCATTCAATGTTATTCGTCGTATCGTGTTTTGAGGCAGCTTGGGAGGTGTCAGATAGTGCCGAAAGATGAGGACCTGAGCACCCAAGTGATTGAGATTAGTTCCGATGGCCAGTTTCCTGAAGCAAGGGTCCGCCAGATTTGGAGGCAAATACTTGTGTACTGAATCGGGCAAAAGGGGAAGTTTCACCCGGATATCAGGCTTGGTACAAAGGGTAAGTGTCGTCTGGAAGGCCGGCTAAAAGACCTCATCTTCAAGAATTTGCCAAGTCCTCACAAGAGCATTGGGACTGGTTGGCGATGGAAAAAGAATACAGGGCCACAATACGCAAGTTGAAGCAGCAGGTCATAGATCTTCAGTTTGAAAGAGAAATTCAGACCGCAGCCGAAAGAAATCAGCCCAAGAAAATGACTCCCTTAGAGCTCAAAACCGACAAGTCATGATGGATACCGACAACCAACGGAGAAGTCGGTCCGATAAAAGGTTGATAGCAGGGTTAAGGAATCAGGTCATTGAAAGCCGAAAAGACTTGGAAAGATTCTAGGCTAGCATAGCAAGAATGCGGGCCAGATGGGCAAAAGGTGCAGCAGCGCGGAAAAAGCACCTATGGCAAGTGAGAAGGGATTATGAAGGGAGCATCGCAATATTAAGAGAAACAAATTCCACTCTCAGAGATCGGGTCTTTAAACAAGCTTGAGATGCTAGAACGGACAGGGAGCGCTGCTATGATTCAATAGCCCGAATGGAAGAACAAATGAGAGGTTCCAAGATCAGCTCGTTGACAACACTCAAGTATTGGGATTAAAGAATAAACGAATAGAACAGCTGTGTATGGAAAGGGATAGAATCAGGGGTAGGATCGATGAGATTGGGCGCTACATCACCACGAAGTGCCTAACATGTGAAGAAATGCCCCGTGATACCCTTTTTGCCTCAGTCATGGGTTATGTCCACCGGATCATGGAGGAATTAAAAAGCTTGCAAAGAGGCATGGCACCAAAACCCGCGGAAAGTCCGAACGATGCCTCGCGGGCACCAAAATTCAAGGCCTTAATGTATCCCTAGTTCAAGTCTGCACTTGTTTGTTTTTAAAAGTCTGTTGTCTACCCCTCTGTTCTCTTTTCATATCAAACAATGTTAATAGTGTGGAGTCTGTATTTCGTTTGTTTTCTTTTCAAATGGGTAGCTTGTAATAGCATATTTTGGTAATAAAAAGCAAAATTGTGTCCTTATTTTTACTTATGGCAGAACTACGCCCGGTCTGATTCATGCGGGGACATGATACGTAGGCAATCCACATAATATTCGACCACCACTAAAAGATAAAAAGAAAAGGCAAAATGAATAAAAGAAAGGACATAAGCCGGAATGACGCGTGCAGTCGAAGCAAAGACATGTTAGAAATGGTTAAACTGCCTAGGAACATTGCATTCCCCAATGTGAAATTGCAATATGTGTTAAATTCTAACGCTAACAAGTTTGTTGTTTATATCAGAGAAAGAAATTTCAAAATAGTTAGCTCATTAGAACGTTCTGGTAGATTACCATTACCACACAAGATCAAAAAGGCCCATTCCAGAAAGTATGTCTGGTTCGGACAAAAGTGTTGAGGAGGAAAAGACAGAGATGCAAATGATGAAGGAGGAAGTAGACAGGTTGAGACAAGAGATAGCTGGGATGCACCTAGTCTGGGCTAAGGGACAAACACCACCAATACTTCCCCCTACTCCTACCCTTTGACCAGCTCGGACTCCGGAACATCCTTCCACTGGTCCATCAACGAGCTTCCCCATTGCCTAATACTATCAAGGGGAAACTTTCTATAATCCCCAAGCTTCACCACCCAAACAAAACCCTCCTCCACCAGCTGTTCCTGTTTTCGTGGCACCTCCAACCACCACATTGCAAAAATCATCAGATGAACCAGTGTTTCAGGTTCACGACAATCAATACTATCCTCCTGAACTCACCTTCAAAGCACCCGAGCCATACACTTACACCCCTCACCTTCAACTCCCGATAGAAACTGAGAGGCCAGCTAAGAATCCGGAGCAGGATGAAGTGCTTCGTAAAGTGAAAAGCCTGGAGAAATCCTTCAGGAATATGCATGGATTGGGCAGCCAAGTCAGTGTGTCTTATAAAGATCTGTGTCCCTTCCCCGATGTTCAATTGCCGGCAGGTTTTAAGATGCCAAAGTTTGATCTATATGAGGGACATGGTGATCCCATGGCGCATCTACGAGGTTTCTGTAGTAAGATGAGAGGGGAAGGTGGAAAGGATGAGCTGTTGATAGCCTATTTTGGTCAAAGTTTAAGCAGGTCCGCATTAGAATGGTACACGAGGCAGGATCCTAGCAGGTGGTATACCTGGGACGATCTAGCACAAGCATTTGCAGGACATTTCTAGTATAACCTTGAGATCGTCCCCGACCGTCTCACACTGTTAAAGCTTGAGAAAAAGCCTGGAGAGAGCTTCAGGGAATTCGGATTCCGTTGGAGAGAACAAGCAGCAAGAGTCGATCTACCAATGAGGGAAGGTAAAATGGTGGACTACTTCTTACAAACGTTGGAGCCAACTTACTTTGGTCACCTGGTGACGTTAGTTGGTAAATCTTTCAATGAAGTAGTAAAAATGGGTGGCATGGTTGAAGAGGGACTCAGGTCCAACAAGATAATGAGTTATTCGGCGATCAAGGCCACAACTCAGGCTATCCAAAGCGGCATGGGAGGTGCGCTCGGAAAAAAAAAAAAAGAGGAGGTCGCAACAGTTGAAGCAGGTACTTGGTCCAAATCCAGAGGTCCTTCCCCTCACTACCAACCCATACCCCATTACCCAAATTATCCACACACTCCATACAACCCTCCACAACCCTATTATCCACCACAAGAGCCATATTTCTCTGTCCATCACGCCCAAACTTACACCTAGCCTCTAGATCGCCTGCAATGGCGTGCGCCGGCTCCCCAACATACATATCCACCTCCACAAAACACATATCCACCTCCACAAAACACATATCCACCACCAAGGGCCTACAGGAATCCTTCAGGGCCAAGCTTCCGCGGAAATCAGGCTTTCAGGAATGAAAGGATGCAGAGGCTAAGAATATTCACTCTGTTGGGAGAAACCTATTTCCAAAAGTTGAGACAGATAGGCCTATTAAGTCCTATTGAACCCAAATTGCCAAATCCCCTTCCTAAAAATCTGGACCACTCAGTAAGCTGTGAATATTGTTCGGGGGCTCCCGAGCATGATACTGAGAAGTGTTGGAAGTTGAAGACTGTCGTACAAGATCTTATTGACACAAATAGAATCGAGGTTCAGGCACCAGAGGCACCCAACATCAATGAAAACCCGTTACCAATGCACCATGAGGCCCACATGATCAAACTAGTGCACGAAGAAGGGAAACCCAAAACACCCTCACAAACGGTAATGATGATTCGTGCCAATCCAATCGAAAAGTCGACCAGTGGAAAGGCAGTGGTACAGTTGGGAAAGGTAGATGACAAGCCATTTGTGGTAGTGGGGAAAGGTTCGTCTGTTGCTGCGAAGAAGCTAGAGTCAGTCAGGATAGTGCTGCAGGGAGTATCAAGCACACCAGTGTTAGTGGTGAAGGGGGTCCACGTAGAACCAGTTGTTATCAGGCCAGTCATGCAGTTGCCAATAATAAGTGAGAAAGTTATGTCATGGAGCTACAGTCAAGTGACAGTGATGCATAAGGGGAAGGAGGTTGTGGAAGAAGTATGCGAGGCCCAGGGGTTAACTCGTTCGAGAAGGTGTTTTGTTCCCGCAGAATTGAGAAGGGCCAATCCTGTAACAAAAAAGAAGCCAGTGACGGAGGAAGAAGCAGAGGAGTTTTTGAAGAAGATGAAGGCAGAGGACTATTCAATTATAGAGCAGTTAAGAAAGACCCCAACCCAGATTTCGTTGCTATCCTTGTTGATCCATTCAAGCAATCATTGTCAGGACTTAATGAAGAATCTGAACGAAGCCCATGTCCCGGACAAGCTCTCAGTGAAACATTTGGAGAAAATAGTGCACAAGATCTTTGAGGTAAATCGAGTGACATTCTCTGATGATGAGTTACCGGTAGAGGGTACAGAACACAACAGAGCACTCTACCTGACTGTGAAATGCGAAGACTCGGTGGTCACTCGAGTACTAATCGATAATGGGTCAAGTGCCAATATCTGTCCTTTGGCCACTCTGAACAAACTAAAGGTTGTTGATGATAGGATCCACAAGAACAGTGTCTGCATCCGAGGTTTTGATGGGGGCGGTACTAACACAGTGGGTGATATCGTACTGGAATTAACCATTGGTCCAGTCGAGTTCACCAAGGAATTTCAAGTGATAGATGTGGCGGTATCGTATAATCTTTTGTTGGGACGACCCTAGATCTATGCAGCCAAAGCAGTGCCTTCTACACTGCATCAGATGGTCAAATTTGAATGGGATAGACAAGAGATTGTGGTACACGGGGATGACGGTACACATGCCGTTAGCGATGCCATTGTACCCTTCATAGAAACCAACGATGACAAGGGCCCATGGGTTTATCAGGTTTTTGACGCAGTCTCAGTAGACAAAATTCCTGAGGGTAAGGGACTTCCACTTCCCAGAATCACAGCTGCAACCTTCATGATAGCCTCAGAGATGTTGAACAGCGGGTTTATACCAGGAAAAGGTCTGGGGATTGATCTGTAGGGAATGGTCCAGCTAGTTTCTTTGCCCAAGAACCTGGATACTTTTGGGTTGGGGTTCAAGCCTACCGCAATGGATGTAAAGCGAGCCTGCAAGTTGAAGAAAAGAGTCTGGGTCCTTCCTAAGCCAATCCCGCGCCTATCCAGATCATTTGTCAAAGCAGGGTGCAGAAAGTTGCCAGTCCCGGAAGTTCTCGAACCCCTGATCGGGCCAGATGGAGATTTGAATGAGGGATTTGAAAGGATGTTCACTGATGTCAACATGATAGAAGCTGGAGAGGGTTCCAGTAAGGCAGACATACAGTTTGTGGGTCCTAAGGCTAAGGTCAACAATTTGACATCTACTCCTCTTCCTACCCGGAGGGAGTCTTGGTAGTAGGCTTTGGATTTTCTTTCTTGTGTTTTGGGATTATTCAGAGTTGTAATCCAGTTTTGTTTTATCTTTGTATTCCTTAAAAGTGTGAAACTCTATTATCCCGTAGTTTAATAAAGTAAAAAATTGTCTTTATTATTGTTTTAATTCTATTTTCTTCTTTTCTTTTCTCAAAAGTTCTTTTCATGCTGGTTCTAATGACATGGCATGCACAACGGATATTCAACCTAGTCTAAAAGATCAATCTGATTCCGAACTAACTATACAAGAGGTCTATTATGATAATGAATCGAAATACGATGAGGATGAAGCATTCGAAGAGATAAACAGAGAGTTAAACCAGTTTGAAGAGAAATCCAAGCCCAACTTAAATGACACAGAAGACATCAATTTAGGGGATGCAGTCGATAACAGGGAAACTAAACTAAGCATCCACATTGCACCAAATATCAGGGAAGAATTAATCAAAACACTTATTGAATTCAAAGATGTGTTTGCATGGTCGTATGATGACATGCCGGGGTTAAGCACGGATTTAGTGGTTCATAAATTGCCCACTGACCCGGCATGCCCTCCCGTCAAGCAGAAATTGAGAAAGTTCAAGACGGATATGAGTGTGAAGATTAAAGAGGAAGTAACCAAGCAGTTGCAAAGGTTATTCGTGTCACTCGATATCCTGATTGGTTGGCTAATGTGGTGCCGGTGCCGAAGAATGATGGGAAGATCAGGGTGTGTGTTGATTACCACAATCTGAACAGGGCAAGCCCAAAGGACAACTTTCCTTTACCCAACATCCATATCTTGATCGACAATTATGCCGGACGTGAGATCGGATCTTTTGTAGATTGCTATGCTGGGTATCATCTAATTCTGATGGATGAAGAAGATGCGGAAAAAACGACATTCATTATGCCGTGGGGGACTTATTGCTACCGGGTAATGCCATTTTGTTTGAAGAATGCTGGGGCAACGTACATGAGAGCAATGACCACTGTGTTTCATGACATGATCCACAAAGAGATTGAGGTGTACGTGGATGATGTGATCATAAAGTCCAAGCGTCAGGAAGACCACGTAGCAAACCTAAGGAAGTTTTTTCAAAGACTTCGAAGGTATGATATTAAGCTCAACCCGGCCAAATGTGCATTTGGTGTTCCAGCTGGGAAGCTTTTGGGATTCATCGTCAGTCAGCGAGGTATTGAACTGGACCCGTCAAAGATCAAATCTATCCAAGATTTACCATCACCGAAGAACAAGACAGAAGTAATGAGTCTATTGGGAAGGTTGAATTACATCAGCAGATTTATTGCTCAACTCACAGCAACTTGTGAACCCATCTTTCGACTACTGAAGAAGGATGTCGCGGTAGAATGGACGGCAGAATGTCAGGAGGCATTTGACCAGATCAAAGGATATTTATCAAATCCACCTGTGTTGGTTCCACCTGAGCCGGGGAGACCGTTAATCCTTTATCTAACGGTCCTGGAGAATTCGTTTGGCTGCGTGTTGGGGAAACAATACATTACAGGAAGGAAGGAGCAAGCCATCTATTATCTCAGCAAGAAGTTTACAGTATATGAGGTTAAGTACACTCAACTCGAGAAGACATGTTGCGTCCTAACTTGGGTGGCCCAGAAATTGAAGCATTATTTGTCCTCATATACTACTTATCTCATTTCCCGCTTGGATCCACTAAGGTATATTTTCCAGAAGCCTATGCCCATAGGGAGGTTAGCGAAATGACAAATATTACTCACGGAGTTTGACATCGTCTATGTGATGAGGACGGCCATGAAAGCCCAAGCACTGGCCAATCACTTGGCTGAGAATCCTGTTGATGAAGAATACGAGCCGTTGAGGACATATTTTCCTGACGAGGAAGTAATGCATATAGATGAGTTGGAAGCTTTTCTTTGATGGAGCCGCAAATGCGAAGGGTTTTGGAATAGGAGCGGTACTTATTTCTGAAACAGGACGTCATTATCTTGTTACAGCTCAGCTGCGTTTCTATTGTTCCAACAACATGGCTGAGTATGAGGCATGCATTTTGGGTCTGCGACTAGCTGCCGACATGGATGTCCAGGACGTTTTGGTCTTGAGAGACTCGGGCCTCCTGGTGCATCAGATTCAGGGTGGATGGGAAACACGGGATTTGAAGCTCATACCATATCGACAATGTTTGCACGATCTGAGCAAGCGATTTCGATCAGTGGAGTTCAGACACATCCTAAGAGTTCACAATGAGGTTGCCGATGCATTGGCCACTTTAGCATCGATGTTGCACCACCCAGATAAAATTCATGTTGACCCGTTGCACATCCAGGTTTGTGATCAGCATGCTTATTGCAACATGATAGAGGAAGAAGTGGATGGCAAACCATGGTTTTATGACGTCAAGGAGTACCTTAGGATAGGGATATACCCGGAGAAGGCCACCGGAGATCAAAAAAGAGCCATTCGGCGATTGTCAAGTGGATTCTTCCTTTGTGGAGGAGTGTTGTACAAAAGAACCCCAGATTTAGGATTGCTGAGATGTATAGATGTCAGTCAAGCCACGACAGTTATGACAGAGGTACATGCTGGAGTTTGTGGGCCACATATGAGCGGATATGTATTGGCAAAGAAGATTCTTCGAGCAGGGTATTATTGGCTCACTATGGAGCGTGATTGCATCAATTTCATGCGGAAATGCCATCAATGTCAGATACACGGAGATTTGATTCATTCTCCGCCGACAGAATTGCATACAATGTCAGCGCCATGGCCATTTGTTGCCTGGGGCATGGATGTCATTGGACCTATTGAGCCGGCAGCTACCAACGGTCATAGGTTCATTCTGGTGACCATCGACTATTTCACTAAGTGGGTTGAAGCTAAAACTTTCAAGTCAGTAACCAAGAAGGCAGTGGTGGATTTTGTTCACTCCCATATCATCTGTAGATTTGGGGTCCCAAAAGTGATCATCACTGATAATGGTGCTAATCTTAACAGAAATTTGATGAAAGAGGTATGTCAACAGTTTAAGATTACACACCATAATTCCACACCATATTGTCCCAAGGAAAATGGAGTAGTTGAAGCAGCCAACAAGAACATCAGGAAGATACTGAGGAAGATGGTAGAAGGATCTAGACAATGGCATGAGAAATTACCATTTGCATTGTTGGGTTATCGCACTACCGTTCGGACTTCAGTAGGTGCAACCCCTTATTTGTTGGTATATGGAACTGAAATAGTAATACCGGTAGAAGTTGAAATTCCATCCCTTCGGATTGTCGTTGAGGCTGAGATTGATGATGACGAGTGGGTCAAAACCCGTTTGGAGCAGTTGAACTTGATTGATGAAAAGAGGTTGGCAGCTGTGTGTCATGGCCAGTTATATCAAAAGAGAATGGCGAGAGCATACAACAAGAAGGTGCGCCCCAGAAAATTTGAGGTGGGGCAGCAGGTGTTGAAACGAATCCTGCCACATCAGGCCAAAGAAAAAGGCAAGTTCGCCCCGAATTGGCAAGGACCATTCATTATAACCAGAGTGTTGTCCAATGGCGCTTTATGTTTAACAGATATCGACGGGAAATGCATCGACATGGATATCAATTCTGACACAGTTAAGAGATATTATGTATGATTTCTTTTGATTGTAATTGTTGTTTGTTCGTGGTTGGCATTTATCGGAGAATGAAATGACGGAGGTAATTCTTTCTTCTATCCAAACACTTTAACCATTGCTTCCCCTTTTGAGCCTTATTTATTCTTTCATATTCCTCTTTTGGAATCAGTAATTAAAATGAAAGAAAAGGAGAAAGAGAAAAATAATGATAATAAAGACAAAAGAAACGTCATAAGAAAAACAAAGGAATTGGGAACTACGTTTGACCTGATTCCTCAAAGAAGGATACGTAGGCGCCTCACGGCTCGGTCATAGGGTAACATAGTGCGCATAATGTAACATAGTGTAACAAAAAATAAAGAATCCCCAAGCAAGTAAAAGTGGGGTAGAAGTTGTGTTTATAATTTTGGGAAAGAAAGTTTGATTCCAAGAGTTGTAATGTTTTACCCATCAAAATTATTTTGAGCTTTTTGATACCCTTTTTCCTTTTTAACCATACACAAAAACCCATATTGATGTCCAAAAAAGACCTCCCGATCAGTATCTGAGAAGTGCCAAGTCAATGCAAATGGAAGCCGGGAATAACACTCTAATCCTCAACAAAGAAGAAGATCATAAACTGGAAATGAATTGATAGCCAAAAGAATCCCCAGCAAAGAGAGTCATATCGGCAGTACTCCAATCCCCAGCTGAAAAAATAAAATAAAATGAGAGAGTCTTATCGGTGAAAACCTTCACAGGCACCATAAGGCGACGAAAGATGAGAGAAGTAAAACGAGAGAGTCTTATCGGTGAAAACCTTCACAGGAACCATGAGGCGAGGGGAGTTGAGAGAAATGAGAGAGTCTTATTAGTGAAAACCCCTCGAACGGCACTATGAGGAGACAAGGCAAGAGTGGCGGAAAGGGTCCACATTTGGCAAAGAGATGAGTATTTATTTATCCCCAGCAAGATGAAGCTGTCCGAAAGATTGATTGATACGAATAGACTGGGTTGATTAGTTCGGAAAGAACGACATGATCGTTGGAATCGGTTATATCATTCAGATAAGTTCTTTTCTTTCTTTTTTCCCCAGCATTTGTTCAGAAAGACTTCTTCTTTTTTCGATCTTTTGAAATTAACACTTTTTTCATTTTTTGGTTTAAAGACTTTACCTCCCCAGCAATTTGTTTTTTGAAAAGGATTTTCAGAGCTTACTACCAGTGGCCAAAATGGTGCAAAGCAAAATGCGAATAGGACAGGCCAAAGATAAGGCGACAAAGCGAAAAGAAGTTTGTCGCAAGACCAAATGACGAATAGGTCTAGATCCCAAGAGGACCAAATTTCCAGGGGAAGATGGAGAAAAATAGAAAGAACAACAGTTTAAAAAATGGATCAAATTCCAAGAGGATCCCCAGCAGATTTGCGAGATATAGGAACAACTCCGATAGATTCTCGACCAAGCTCCACAATGGTCGGACAACACAGAACGGGGAAGGAAGAGAAACGAAAAACCATCCAGGAATATCAGCCCCAGCAAACAATATCCTCCCCAGCAAGTTTTATAGCAAAGCAGGGAAAAGAAAAGGGAAAAACCATCCCCAGCAGAAGTGGCACGACCACTTGCCCTATTTTAAACTAACAAATTTTTCTTTGATTTAAAGCAGGGAAAGGAAATATTATTGACCGCAGTAAGACAGGGTCACAAAGAAGATTATTAAACTGGGGCAGAAAATTTTCTCTCATTACAAAAAATTTCTTGAAATCAGATAGCCATTTGGGAAAGAGAGAAGATAACACAAGTTTTGAAGGAAGTAAAATCCCCAGCAGTATACGAGAAGAGACATACAAGTTTTAAAAGAAAAGCAATCTTGGAAGAAGCAAGATAACCCAAAGTTGTAAAAGCAATGACCTTTGAATCAATATCATCCCCACCATTGTTAAAAGGAGGAAGATAATTCCCCAATAGTGTTATTCCCGGCAGGTTTCGGGGAAGTGAAAGCACCAGCTTTAAAGGAAATAGTCTTGGAAGAAGGAAAATGACATATTGGTGAAATAAAATATCGGTGTTATCCCCAGCAGTTTGCAGAGGAATAAAACACTAGTTTTGAAGGAAGTTGTTGTTGAAGTCAGGAGCCCGCCTGGAGAATGGAGGTGTTATTTTAAGAAATTGTTGAAGTCAGGAGCCCACCTGGAGAATGGAGGCTGATTTATTTTCAAAGTTGTTGTTGAAGTCAAGAGCCCGCCTGGAGAATGGAGACCGAATTATTTTTAAGTTGTTGTTGAAGTCAGGAGCCCGCCTGGAGAATGGAGGCCGAATTATTTTTAAGAAATTGTTGAAGTCAGGAGCCCACTTGTAGAACGGAGGTTGTTTATTTTAATTTAGAGAAGTCAGGAGCCCGCCCGTAGAACAGAGGTTATTTATTTTAAGTTGGAGAAGTCAGGATCCCGCCTGTAGAACGGAGGTTGTTAAATTTTAAGTTGGAGTCAGGAGCCTGCCTGTAGAACGGAGGTTGTTATATTTTGAAGTCAGGAGCCCGCCTGTAGAACGGAGGTTGTTATATTCTAAGTCGGAGAAGTCAGGAGCCTGCCTGTAGAATGGAGGTTGTTAAATTTTAAGTTGAAGTCAGGAGTCCGCCTGTAGAATGGAGGTTGTTAAATTTTAAGTTGGAGTTAGGAGCCCGCCTGTAGAATGGAGGTTGTTATATTTTGAAGTCAGGAGCCCGCCTGTAGAATAGAGGTTGTTATATTCTAAGTCGGAGAAGCCAGGAGCCCACCTGTAGAATGGAGGTTGTTAAATTTTAAGTTGAAGTCAGGAGTCCGCCTGTAGAATGGAGGTTGTTAAATTTAAGTTGGAGTCAGGAGCCCGCCTGTAGAATGGAGGTTGTTTATTTTAAGTTGGAGAAGTCAAGAGCCCGCCTCTAGAACGGAGGTTGTTTATTTTAAGTTTGAGAAGCTAGGAGCCCGCCTGTAGAACGGAGGTTGTTATATTCTAAGTCGGAGAAGTCAGGAGCCCGCCTGTAGAATGGAGGTTGTTAAATTTTAAGTTGAAGTTAGGAGCCCGACTATAGAACGGAGGTTGTTATATTTTGAAGTCAAGAGCCCGCCTATAGAATAGAGGTTGTTATATTTTAAATTATGGAAGAAGTCAGGATCCCGTCTGGAAAATGGAGGTTGTGTCATCTTTCAAAAGTCAAGTTGGAGTCAGGAGCCCGCCTGCAGAACAGAGGAATACATTTCAAGATCAAATCAGAAGTCAGTAATGAGGAGGGTTACAAAAAAACCCCCAGCATAACAAGCTTTAATGTAGGAAACAGCGTCCCCAGCAGACAGAGCGGAATGATAAAACTTGTGTTCAGAAAAGCAAAGGCCAGTGTCATCCCCAGCAGTTTTCGAAAGAAAAGCACCAGAGGAAACACAAGCCGACAAGAAAGCAAGGCAACCAGAGCAAGATGAAGATAGATAAGATTTTGTAATTCCTAGTTTAGTCTAACTTCTTGTTTTCTTTTGGCATGGTGTAATAAGGAGATCGGTAAGCAGTAGCAACAGCATACAGCAGCAGTAACAGCAAAATTGTAGTTCCATGGTAGTCCCAGCTGCCAAAACTTCCCCAACTACATTAACCTGATTCCCTTGTAGCTAGGGATATGTAGGAAACCTTTGAAGCAAAGGTTCGGTTAAATCTTTTTCAAAAAAATGCTTCACACGGAGTATTCCAACGGGCAAAAAATCGCTCGTATCTGCTCACTTTATCTTTGCACGAAAACCCTTTGTGTTTTAGGACAAAGAGGGGCAGCTGTGAGCACGTGATTTTTGCTTCACGAAAATTACTCCAAAAGAAATCAAAAATAAAACAAAATTCTCTTGGTGTACAATTTTTAGGATTTGCGTGGCATTTTTGGGATAATTATTTGTGTTTTGTCCGTAAATGTTTACCTTGTTCTAGTTAATTGAAAAATACAAAAAAATACATGTTGCATGCATTTTAGGATTTAATTCTACAATTAAGAGTAATTAAGTTTGTTTTACAAAAATGAAAAATTATTACAAAATATGTATTTCGCATCTTTTGCATTTAATGTTCAAATTGTGTGACTTTACTTTAGTAGGTATTTAATTGTGTGTGATAATTGTTGTTAAGGATTAATTAGTATTCTTTATTTATTTGGTTTATGATTTAAATAAGAGTTAGTTTTATTAATTATGAAATAAGAGAAAAAGGGAAGGCAACACAATTCGGACTGGGCCAATTTTTAAAGAGAGAATTCAAGCCCAAAAGTCACACTCCCTACCCGGCCCAGGCCTGTCAACCCAAAGACCACCAAACAACGTAGTATAGGGCAAGAACTACGTCGTTTTGATGGTGCCCGGTCCAGTTAATCTCAAAAGACAAACCAAACGATGTCGTATTGGCATTTTCCATCTGGACTGTTGATCAAACATATCTAACGGTCCAGTTCAGTTCTTTCATTAAACCAAACGACGTTGTATGGTTGTATTTGATCGGGACCATTCATTGCTTTTGATCTAATGGCTCCCAGGCTTTCCTTCATGACCCGACCCACTACCACCTGAGACCGACCCAATCCCCACTCAATCAAAATGGCACTGTTCCCTTAAGTGAAGAGATCCTGGCCATCAATCTCACCTGATCCAAAGGCCAGGATCCATCCCTCCCCTCCGTATATAAGGCCAATTCTCACCCCACGCCCCCATAATCAAACACCCCCCCCCCATCCCTGTTCATCGTCTCTTTCAGAGACGGACCCCAAACCCTAGCCGCCCTGAAATCCCTCCGTTTGAAAGCCGGCGACGACGACGCCGGTGACCACCACCTTAACACCCTAAGACCATCTGACCACCCCCGTTCTAAATATGTTACTCGTGTGGTTCGAATCTTCCCCCATCTTCTTGAATATTCATTTGAAGATTCGAGCCAAACGGAAACTTACACCAACCAACCCCAAACTCACCCCAAGGCACCCCTTAACCACCCTCGTTACGGATCTGTTGGTTGCTCACCTCGAATCACCCTACAGTTTCACGAATCTTCAATCGAAGATTCGAGCAAAACCTAAACCTACCCAAACCTACCCCAAACTCACACCAGATATCCACCAGGCCTCCCTCACCCCTGAACCACCACTGTTTCCCATCGAATCTAGATAGAAACATTCGAGCCCTAAATAAAAAAAAAACTAGGGACCCTAGAAATTCAAATCATGGAATCCGTCCAAATTAAGTGAGGATTTGGGGTCTAATCGGCCTTAATCGAAGTGTTCTCAGTCGAGAACACTTCGACTAAGGTCTGTTCAACCTTAATTGAAGTGTTCTCAGTTGAGAACACTTCGACTAAGGTCTGTTCGACCTCAAAGTGTCCAAGTCCGAAGATCGAGCCTCGGTCCGTGTAATTCTGATATTTTAAGGTATTTTCCTTTTTCACTTGTTCTGTGTTCATTTTTGAGTAACTATGTATCTGTTTAGTTTAGTTTTATTGTTTTTTTCAATTCTTTTTGTCGATTGATTCTATTCACCTTCAGTAGACCTTTTTATTTGGTCCAATTTTATCATTTGTTTATGTTTGCTATAATTGTTATGTGTTATAATTTGTGTAATCGATTAATAAGTTGCGTCGATTAATTAGTTTCCAGTTAATCCATGTTTCTGTCAATACCACTGAAATTACCCGTGAATTGCCTGATTTTCTGGGTCTGATTGTTCAGTGTCAATTGTTGTAGGCAATCGGTTAATTAGTTTTTGTCGATTAATTCGTTCTTGTTTATAGACCAATAAGTTCGTCAAATGGTTGTTGTGTGTGCTGATCTGTGGACACTTAGTTTCAGGGCATTGTCAATAGGCTGACAATGATCTTGCATTCATGTTGATTCTGATTTTATTATTCAGTTTCAGCTTTAAGAATTCTGTTGAGTTCTATGTTGTGTTAAGTCTGGTTTTGATTTAATTTTAGTTCATTTGTTCCAATTGAATTCTAACCTCAGTCATTCAGTTATCAGAAATAAGTTTGGTTATAGCTGTTAGTCAGGTTTAATTTTCAAATCTTTGTTAGTTGAAAACAGATTTCAGAATTAAAGTTTTAATACAGTTGAATAATTGTATTAGGAGGCAGTAATATTAAGGGATTTCAGGGTTGATTTAGGAATGAAATAGTTAGGATTATATTTTAGTATTAGTGCTTTGTTAGTGAGGTATTAATTAATACACTAATGGGGAACAAAAGGGAATGAGGGGGCTGAAATTAAGGAAAAGCTTTCCTTAGTGAGATTTTAGTAGAAAATTCTGATTTCAATAAGAAAAAGGGTCGGGCAGTAGGTCGGGGGCAGACCTGTATAAAAGGGGGCTGGATTTTGAACTTAGGGGAGAATTGAAGTTAAAAATTGACTGACTTTTAAACCTTGGAGAGTCAGAATTTGAGAAGAGGAACTAAGAAAAAAGAGACAGAAGAAGACTGAAAAAAGGACTTCTTCTGAAAAATACTAAAAAAGAAAAAGAAGGAAGGTTGGAGAGTTAGTTTTCCTTCACCTCTAAAAAATCAGAATCAGTTTTGTTAGTGTTTAATAAAAGTTCAAAGTGTTTCTTTTCTTGGAGAGTTTAAAAAATAGAAATCAAAGTTTGCTATTCTATTGCATTTCTGGTTCTACTGTTCTGTTTAGGATTGCTGGTTTGTTTTCTGGAATTTCATTGAAGTTTCAAGTGGTTTTCTGAGTTTGTTATTTCTTGTCTATACTGGATATTTGTTGTTGTTTCTGGTATATCTGGGCTGCTGCCTTGTATTTCTAAAATTGCAATTGGATTTCTGAGTTTATTGCTGGGTTTTTAATCTCCTGGTTACTGGTTGTTGTTGTTGCTATTGCTGCACTATTACTGCCCTGTTGATCTCTCATCTTCCTCTTCTTTTATTTCAATACCAGGTATACTTTCGAATCAATACTGATGTGGCTGTGAGATGTGAAAGTAAAAAATGAAATGCTAGGGTGTTTTGATGAATTACTGTTGTATCTATAGTTTAATAAGATATGTGTATTTATATAGTTTAGTTTTATAGCTCAACTGGAATGCATGGCGTAGTCTTGTATTTAACTGGAACTGTTTGGTTTTCAAACTATAGTTTGTAGTTGTCAGCTACAGATTCCATGTAGTTAAACATGTAATTTGTAGAATGAACAAAGAAGTTAAGGGATTAGTTGCCATTTTTCATCTCTAGCTTTCTTGGGTATTTGAGGCAGATTTTAAATAGGCAGTGTTTGATTCTGTTAGGCAGCATATAGGCTAATATTCGAATCCATGTTGATATCATTTCTTAACCGTTAATTCCAACAGTTTAAATCAAATTTAGGAATGCTAGTTTAAATCAATTTGGAGAATGGTTAGTTTTGAATATCTTGACAATTTTGTATGCATTTCGTAATTTCAACTTTAGTAGTTCACTTATAGAATAAAGGCACGAAACATTTATCCATTTTTAAGAATTCGAGTGTAAATTACCGTTATCATCTACTGTAATCCAATAACTACTTGTCAAAGCATGTAATTAATAAAGACTTTTCTCGTTTCTTTTAGAGACGAACTTAATAGAAATGTAGTCACTTTAGGATTGCTCTTTCAAATAAAAAATGAGACGAGCCTCGCCAAATAAAACGCAAGCTGCGGGGCCCTCAATAAATGGTTAATAATTAATTAGACTTCGGATGGGCCGTTTTAGCAAGATTTCACGGCCTTCTCAAAAAATAATAATGTGCTAGTCACTTTAGGTGCGCCTTTTAATAATTTACTTTCTTAAACACGGGTGTACATTGATGTGACCCAAATCCAAATCTCAACGAACCACGGGTACATTGATTGTGACGTGGTTCGAGGTACATTTTCACAACGTTGCAATTCATTGTGAAATAATAATAATAATAATGAAAGCGTTAAAGAGTTAAAATTTGCGCATAAATTCAACATGTATAAAATCAGATAAATAAGCCGAATATGGCAGTTGAGCGACCGTGCTAGAACCACGGAACTCGGGAATGCCTAACACCTTCTCCCGGGTTAACAGAATTCCTTACTCGGATTTCTAATTCGCGGACTGTTAAACAGAGTCATTCTTTTCCTTGATTCGGGATAAAAACCGGTGACTTGGGACACCATAAATCTCCCAAGTGGCGACTCTGAATTTTAATAATAAATCCCGTTTCGATTGTACTTTAATTGGAAAAACTCCTCTACGTCTTTGTGGGCGCGGGTAAAAAGGAGGTGTGACAGCTCCTTTCCTTTTGGGAATTGTAAGCACGTGATTTTTGACCCTCCCCGAGAATTTTCACATTTTTAGCGTGTATATGTGAAATTGGGTCCAATATAGTCATTTTAACTATTTTACTTTATTTCGTTGCAAAAAGAAAAATCACAAAAAATATATATATAAATTTTTGTTTATGTATCTCTCATAAACTTGAAAAATACAAAAAAATTGTACTTTATTTTGGTACTTTATATAAATTCGAAAATTACAAAAAATATATAGTTCTATTAATGTTTGCAGTCATTATAATTTTGAAAAATACAAAAATATTACTTCATATTTTTGTCTTTATTAAAGAACGAAAATTACAAAAAAATAGTTTTATTAATATTCTATAGTCATTTTAACTTTGAAAAATATATTTAAAAAATATATAGTTTTGTTTGAATACTAGTCTTATTTTTGGTAGTTATTTTGCTTACATAGGACTAGTTAAGCAACGCGTTCCTATTTCTCGGGTCCGGGCAAAAGAATAATATTCGGGTTCAAACTACCCGATGTTAGGCCTAATTTTCGGACCTAGCCCATAATAAACCGTGTCCAGGACACGTGGGGAACCCCACCACGCGTGGGGAACATATGCCTTGAACCCCACCACGCGTGGGGCTCATTTTTATGGGCATTGTGTTACAAAACACGGGAAAAAGCCAACAGAAAGGGGGGACTTTTCGAAATTTTTGAACGGGCAACTATTCATCTTCTTCTTCAAAAAAGAAGAAGAAGAAAAACCCTAAGGACCCTCACGAAAACCAGCAGAAAAACCACCTCCGTCAACCGTCATACCATCACCTTCCCCCAGCACCACGACCAACAGCGTCTCGCCTGCGTCGTCCAAACTACCAGCCCGACGAGTAGCAGCAGCGTCGCCACCTTCACTGCCTCCTCGCCACTGGCCTCACCTTCCCTCCGTCGACCCACCTCTAACCAGCAACCACCCATCACCAAACGACCACTCCGTCCCGGCCAGCTGACCCCTCTCCGTCTCGCCTGCATCGTCAACAAACACCCAAACCCCACGTCCCAAGGAGCAGTCGACAAAGAACCAGTCCACCAAAACCTCCGACCACCCTCAACCATCGTCAAACAACCATCACCCCGTCGAGCAGCAGCTGTTGCTGCTGCTGCTGTGTCACCTTCCCCAGCACCACGACCAACAGCAACAACCAGTTTCCCTGTCGTTTCCTCACGCCCAGCAGTGGATCAAATGACCACTGAACACCGTCCAAACACAACTGCTTCAGCTATACTATCCAAACGCGACCACCAACCAGCCATGTTATCGTTGTTCTTTCACTGTTGTCGTGCAGTCCGTTGAGGTCGTCTTTGTTCGTCGAGGTCCGGCGCGTCGAGTTTGTCCGTTGAAGTCGATGTTGAGATTCGGTCCATGGCTCTATCCGTTTCTGTTTATTCAGGTTAGTAAGCCTCGATGTATTGGATTAAAGAAATTTTACGTTCAATGTTTGAAGTTGCAATATATCAATTGATATGATAATTTTCTGCTTATGTTTCACCGTATGCATTTTAGTTCATTTTTGTGTTATGTTATTATTGTTTACTTGATGTCATTTGATTTAGTTGTATTAGTAGTCCCAAGACACAGTTTGACGTTGATTCGCTCGTCCCTTCATTGTCTTAGTTTATTTGGACAAAATTAGTATTAGTACCTGTTGTTGCTACGCCCGAAACACTCATTCGCTTAACTTCTTTTATCAAATCTTGACAAGTTATGAGATTGTAGTTGTAAAGAAGCCGTAAGGTTTAGCATTGTTAAAGGCGTAAAAATGGCATCCTTTTAAAAATATAAAAAATAAAAAAATAATAATAAAATAAAAAAAAACGGGACAAGCTTCGCCAAAAATAAAAAATGTATAGATTGTGGAGCCCTCGCAAAATATATGTATTAAATACTTAGATTCCGAGACGGGCCGTTTAGCAAATTTCACGGCTCTACCCAAAAATAATAATGCGCTAGTTGCTTTAGGCGCGCCTTTAATAATGTTATCTCCCTAAACTCGGGTGCACATTTATGTGACCCAAATCCAAATCTCAACAAAAATCGAAATGTGTCTCTAATCACGGGTACATTGACTGTGACGTGGTCTGAGATGCATTTCCATGACGTTGCAAATTCATTTTTAAAATAATAAATGGGACGAGCCTCGACAAACAAAAAATGCAAATTGCGGGGCCCTCAGTAAATACTTGTTTTAAATTTACTTAGAATTCAGGACGGCCGCTTAGCGAATTTCGTGGCCTTCCCAAAATAATAACACGATAGTCTCTTTAGGCGCGTGTTTAATAATCTACTTTCTTAAAACTTGGGTGTGCATTTCATGCGACCCAGATCCAAATCCCAAAACATCAAATAAAATATGTTCCGGATTGTGGGTGCATTTCATGCGACGCAGTCCAAAGACATGTTTTAAGCGATGTTCACATTCTTGTAAAAACAATAATAATAAAGCGGTTAAAAGTTAAAATTTGCACATAAGTTCATACTTGTATAAAATCAGATAATCAAGCCGAATATAACAATTGAGCGACCGTGCTAGAACCACGGAACTCGGGAATGCCTAACACCTTCTCCCGGGTTAACAGAATTCCTTATCCGGATTTCTGGTACGCAGACTATAATATAGAGTCATTATTTTCCTCGATTCGGGATTAAAATTGGTGACTTGGGACACCCTAAATCTCCCAAGTGGCGACTCTGAAATAAATAACCAATCCTGTTTCGATTGTCCTTTAATTGGAAAAAACTCCCTTGCGCCCTCTCGGGTGCGGAAAAATGAGGTGTGACAGGAATTAGGTAAGAGATTTGAAGAGTCACCACCTAACAAATTAAGGTGCATTGGGGAACCTAGAACAAATAACTCATGAACTAGTTTACATTGCTAGAGATTGGGTAAGGGCTCGAAAATACTTTGAGGGGAACGTGTTAGTCACCCCTCGAGGTCCACAATGGTAGGTCCCGGCCAAACACAATTCAAGCGAATTAGTCTTATAAGCAAATAAACAAACAGATATTACTTTTAAAAACAAGGAGTAAAAGGGGTCCTAGGTTTTTTAGCCTATAGGATCACTTCTGTACAATACTTGGTAATCATCCCCAAATTGGGGTGCTACACATAACATTAGCGCATAGGTCATCATTTCCTTTAATACCTGATTACCCTTCCCTTAATTATTACCTAAGCGTTCTAACAGCATTGAATAAGTATCATATGCGTGCACTACTTGTCCCTTACCTGTGGCCCAGAGGTGTTTAGGACCTCTATTTAAGATGGTTCTAGACTTATCTATGTTGCTTAAAAGGAGAAAATTTAAGCGACAAACAAGAATAGGTAGGACTGTCTCATAAAGAGCAATTAAGGTGGGCTCCTATTTACTTCTACAAGTAGACTAAACAAGTGCACACTGTTCAAACAAGCAGTTTTATAATTTTAGGAGTCATATAGGTAGGATATCTAAATGAGTACAAACAGAATATACAACAGTTTTATTTAGGCAAGGCAGTGAGTACTTATCAGTTTACTTACTGATTTTTATCACTTATTAAATCTAAGCACGTTTCAAGCAACAAGAAAATCACAATTTTTAAACCCAAGATTTAATTGTCCTACAGGCTTGCCTAAGTGATAGCTGGCAGAATCTTATAGACATGGCATCTAAACGTTAATCATACAAATTATAAACCAATGATTAATTTAACAGGCGGATTTTTATCTTTCATACCCTACAAGCATGCTTTCTAAGTGCTGAAACTGATCACAACCGTTATTTCATGACACAGAAAACTGATTTTATACACTTTTCTATAGACATGATATCTAGTGTTGAAGCCATTTTTACTCTTATTTCCTATATGCATGATGTCTAAGTGTCAAGACTGATTTCTATATGTGTTTCCTATAAGCATGATTTCTAGGCGAGTAAAGCGTTAATCAGCTTCCAAGCGAGTTCAACAAGGAAATTCCTAGAAACATGATTTCTAATGCACACATGAAGGTTTTGAAAACATGATTATTGATTCAGAATTGAGAAATGACTTAGAAGCAGGATTTCTAGTGATGCAACGTATGGAAATTCAAGATTTTAAAGAATGAGATAAGCCCTGTGGGCATGGCTTCTAATGCATATAAGTAAACAATCATCACAACAACCTATAGGCATGATTTCTACCCGATCCCGACAAAGATATATAAAAATCTCTCCCAGCTTTACTAATAACCCCAATATCTATTTTTACAAAGATTATTATTACAGACCAATATGAATAAATTACATAATGAAAGAACCATTATACTATAGGGAGCCTTCATAGGCCTAATATCAACCTGGGAACCAGGCCTTCAAACATAGCATCACTGAGCATAGTGGTAGCCCGTCCATAACACATAAAACTAGTTCCTGGTGTGTCAAAGTTCCCAAGGGCTTCAGGGAACCCAACAATGCTCACACCAGAATCAGATGTTCAACAAAACTCACAAAGGATTGAAGAACCAACCCCAATGTGTCAGAGTTCAGAGGAGTCTCATGGACCCTAAGCAGTGCTCACACTGGGGGTGGCAGGAACCTAGACAACTAAGAGTAAGAGTTGAAAATAGTATATAAAATTAGGAGGTAGTTTTAGAAGAAAAACAACTTGGATTTTTTAGAGGTGAATAGGAACAAGTTGCAAACAGAACAGAACCATGTTTCAGGAGATTGATTTAGATTTAGTTACCAGTAGTTAAACAAATCAGGAACACTGGAATCATAGACAGAATAGAGTCACAAACAAAGTTTCACATTACTGGAGCTGATTTAGTCTATTAACTATTACCAAATGGAATCATATAGACATGTATTTAACAGAATGAAACATGTTGAAGCCAAATGGCTAATCATATAGCCATACAGAAAAAATAGTGATAATCTAAAGCACATTATTCTTGAAAGAAGTACACAGAAACCAAAAGTTGGTCAGGAATATGCTAAGGCGGAATATCAGCACATAAAACGGGACAGGAATTGGGGCATGCTAGTTGAGAAATGGGTAAGTCATGGATCAAACAAGAACATGTGATCATATAGAACAGGACATGACCTAAGTCATGCTGGATAAGAGAAACATAGAGCAGAACAAAAACATGTTGAAACACTAACCACACAACCACATGGGACAAAGAAGTAACAAGACTTAAGCATACTGGTTAAAATAAACATGGAGCATATAATAAACATGCACATGTTGAGGTTCAGAGTGAACTAATCATGTAAGTCATAGAGAATAGGAACGGAAGCATAGTAGTTGAGAAAGAGATGGCTAAGAGGCAAGTATCAAAGCAAAATTATACTAAGACACATAGCACATAGAAGAGATTATGGTAACAAAAATAGAGGCATACTAGTTAAGAGATAGCAAAAAAGAAGGTGAAGGCAAGCTGAATCCAATATCCTAGCCTTGGCTTTCAGCCGGCTAGATAGTGCAGCAAAAACACAAGCAACCGAAAGGACTACAATGGAGAGTGTGTGTAAATAAGAGTATGTGTGTGTTTTTGTATCTTTCTGAGTATGTTCGCGTATTTGAAAGAAGTCAGAAATGGGGAATTATATAGCACTTAGCAGGGTGAAACAAATAAGGTATACAAATAAAATCAATCATTTAATTGGAGCTAAACCAAATCAAATAACTCAACAGAATCCGGGAGAGATCCCTTAAAATAGGGGAAATCAATTATCAACCCAGATTAGTGGTTAAACAATGCAATAAAATCAATCAAAGACCATCTAGGAGTCAGCTAAAGCAATCAAATTTCATAAATTTGGTTAATAAACTAATTAAGGCAAGTAGTACCAATTAGGAGTCACAAATAAGGAAAATAAGTAAAAATCGCAGAGAAGTATCAATTTGGACAGAAAAATATAATTTAAACCCTAATAAAATCAATCAAGTTCTTCTAATTGACAAAGATGAAAAATAACGAGCAAATATTTGAAGTAATCAGTAAAATAAGCAGAAACCCTAGGGTTTAGAAAATAGTCATGAAAATCAATCGAACCAGTAAAGAAGAATCAAATTTAAACGCTTAGAAACTTTAAAACCCTTTTGTAGAGAACATAAAGATGAAACGCTAATTTTAGAAAAACATTTAAACTGGTTAATAATAAGGAAGAAATAGAAGGTTTTGAATAAAAATACTAGATAAACATAAAATTATTTTAGATCTACAAGGATGTGAACAAACTCGGGTAGGAAAAGATGAGGGTTTTGAAGAAAGGAACGAAGTGAGAAAAATCATGTTAAGAACCGGAGTTTCAAGCCATAAACATAAAGATAACACTACTCACAGTCACAGTAATGAACTCAAGGCGGGTTCATCGAAGAAATGAAGAGTTTAGGTCGACTCTGAGTTGAATCTCTTTGAGATTCCTTCAAATAACAGCAAAATCAAACAACCAGTGATGATAAGAGGCCAGTTGGGGCCTAAAATCGAAGGGAAAACCCACGGAATTGAGGGTTTTTCGGCGACGGCAGCTAGGGTTAGGGGAGCGTCTGAGATAAAAGAGAGGAGGAGGTGATTCAAAGGAGGCGTAATTGAAAAATGAGTAGGTTTGGGGGGTTGTAATTAATTAAAAAGGAAGGTGATCCTAGACCGTTGATCTTTTGAGATCAACGGCTAGGATTTGATCTGAGGGGTTGGGCGGATTAGATAGAAAATTGGGCTAGGGCATTTGGGTTAGATTAGGGTATTGGGCTAAAGTTTAATTGGGCTGGGGTCCGAAATTGACTAAGAAAAAGGGGCTATTATTTAAAAACTCAATTAACTTAATAAAATAATTTTATAAAATAATTTATGAATGATAAAAATATAATTTGTGCATGAAAATAATTTAAAATAATTACTTAATATTATAAAAATATAAAAGGTTATTTTCTTGTGAAATAAGATATTTATGCACATATGGGGCCATTATTGCAAAGTTATTGCAATTATAACCCTAACATATACATATAGCTATTCATGGAATAAATAAAGATTATTACAAATAAAATGATAAAATTAAGCAATAAAATTAACATAAAACCATTTATGATGTAATTAGTAATTATTTATATAATAAAATGCTAGAATAAATTAATTTAAGTCCTTTTTAAAATTACAGGAAAATTATGGAAAAAGACCGGTTGATGCTCATGCACTATTTTGAAAGTATATATACATTTTGAAATATTAGGGAAAATTGGGTATAAATAGCTGCCCCTCTTTACCCGGGAAGGATGAAAGAGTTTTCGGGTAAAGAAATGATGACCGATGTTGACCGAATGGGATGTTTTGAAAAATATAGGTCGCACCCCGGTCTTTGAGATGCCTACATATCCCTGGTTTTGCAGGAATCAGGCCATGTGTAGTTCTGGACCTAACGGTGGATGAGGTCGATGGAATTGTCATAGGAATGGTGACAAGTTTCAAAAAATGCTCTTTTGTGAAGGGTAGTATCGGATGGGTTTGCGCAGAGTTATGAAGACGAATCTGAATCGTAACGGGTGTGTCACATGGCAGGTATCTAAACATTCATAGAGTAAGGGCGGGTAATTTATGGAGTCGGTTCAGTTTGAAATAATGGCAAGGTATAAGTGGTACGGGCGGAAACCAAAGCGAAGGTTGCTTCTGTTTGAAGAACGGTTACTCTCCTGGATTTCCTGCAAAACTTAAAACACAATGCACGCAAGTATATATATTATTGCGAGAATTTAAACATGATGCAAATTCCCTTTGGACCATGAAAGGTTGTCTTCGGACAATGAAGATGACGTCCTTAGACCATGACATCCCGAGCCATGGATTATGAGATAAGAGATTCGCAGGCCATGAAATGATATTCTCGAGCCATGAAAATGGTGCCTCTAAACCATTACACCTTTGAATAATGATGTGCAGTATTGAGAGATCCTCAGGCCATGAGATGGTATCTTCAGGCTATGAGGATTATGCCTTCAAACTATGACGCCTTTGGATAAATTGGCTATACATCAGCCTGTGAAATGCGGAGACATGATACCAAAGGTGATAACAAGATAGATCTTAGTCTTGTGCAGAGTTTTGGGGGAGAGCTTATCCTCGAGAAAAGATGATATTGCAAAGTCTAGAATAGAGCAACAATTATGCGGAGGGTGACCAAGCTTAATCTCACGAGAAGGTAGTTCTTAGCCTTATTCAAATATGGAGCCAAGGCTTAGCCTCATGCAAGACTTGAGATAGGGCTTAGTCTCATGCAGAGAGAAGGCAGTGCTTAGCCTTACGCAAATAGGGCGGCAAGGCTTAGCCTCATGCAAGATTTGAGACAGGTGTGAGCACGTGATTTTTGCCTCACGAAAACTACTCCAAAATAAATCAAAAATAAAATAAATTTCTTTTAGTGTGCAATTTTTGAATTTGCGTGGGGTTAAATATTTGTGTTATGTCCGTAAATGTTTACTTTGTCATAATAAAATGAAAATTAAAATAAAAATATATGATTTAATTATGTATTTAATAATTGATTCAAAATAAAATCACAAAAATATGCATTGGTTCTATTTCAAATGTTTCACTGTGTGATTAATGTTTTATCTATGTGTTAATGATTATTAAAAGGTAATTAGTATTTTTGTAATGATAATTTTGTTTTTATAATTTTGATTAGGATTTTATTAATTAAGAATAAAATTGAGAAATGGAAAATAGGCTTCAAGTATAAAATAATCAGACCTGGATTGAAATCCAGGCCCAAATAAAACAATTGTCCCACAGCCCAATCCAAATGCCCATGTCCGGTCCAATTCAGCTACGCCAAACGACGTCGTTTGGTGATCATTCATCAAGGGCCGTTAGATTAGATCAATTCAACGGCTGAGATCACATCACCCTAACCCATAATCCTTACCCGATCCAATACCCGGTTCAACCCTTTCCCCCAACTTAAACCAAACGATGTCGTTTGGTTAAGTGAATTGATCTCAACCGTGCATCTTAATTGATCCAACGGATGAGATCAATCCACCCCACCCCTATATAAGGCCCAAACCCCTACCCCGGCCCCTAACTAAACACCCCCCCTCCTCTCTACTGTTCATCATCCCCTCCGAAATCACACCCTAACCCTAGCCGCCCTCATTCCCCACCGCCTGAAACCCGGCGGCAACAACGCCGCCGGTCACCACCTTAACACCCCTGAACCCCCTGACCACCCTCTATCCGAATATGATAACCGTTGAGTTCGAATCTCCCTGGAGTTTCTCGAATCTTCATTTGAAGATTCGATGCAAACTCAGATCCAAATCAACCAAGCCACGGTTAACACCATAGCACCCCCTAGCCTGCCTCGCTATGGATCCGGTGTTTGTTTGGCTCGAATCACCTCAGAGCTTCTCGAATCTTCATTTGAAGATTTGAGCCAAACATGAACTCACCCAGATCTGTTCTAAACTAACACCAAATCACCCCTAGGCTTCCATCACCCTTGTGTCGTCTTTGGTTCCTTTCGAATCTACCCGGAAATGTTCGGATTTAAAATCCAAGATCTGAAACCCTAAATTTTCCAATCTTGGAATCTTTTTCAATTCAAACGAAGGATTGAGGTTTAATCGACCTTAGTCAAAGTATTTTCAGTTGAAAATACTTCGACTAAGGTCTGTTTGATTTCAAAAAGCCCGAATCCAAGTTGAGTTCGGGTCCGTATGAAGTTTAAAGATTTAGAGGTATTTTTCTTATTTCTTTTTGTTTCCTACATGTATGATTGTTTGTTTCAATAACCTGTTAATTTTTTTTCATATTTTTTGTTTGATTAATTCTGTCATTTTGTCTCATACCTGTATGTTTGATCAAATAAATGAATTGTTTTTATTGGTTATGATTGTTCCCAATATGTTTAATCGACTCGATTAAATTCGTCGATTAGTTACATTATGAATTCCCGTTTGTGACAATGCTAATTGAAACAATCTGTTTACCTATCGTTTGTGGACAATTGTTATATATAATCAGTTTGATTAATACTCGTCAGTTAAATCATCCTCGATTATATTTCAATGAGTCTGTCAAAAGAATGCTGCGTGTATGTTGATTTCTGAACCAGTTGGTTCTAGGGCATTGTCAGTATATTGACACTGCTCCTGTATTTGTTTGCTTTTAGTTCAGTTTTGAATTTCAGTTGAAATAATCCTGCATGTTCTGTGTAATGTTAGTGTGTTTTATTCAGGTTCAGTGTTCAGTTAAGAATCCCCTGTTTAAATTCAATTCTTGTCAATCAGTTATTAGAAATGTGATATATTGTCTCAAATCATAGGATTGGTTATAGCTGTGAGAACAGATTGTAGAATCTGTTCTGATTTTTTTCGTATACAAACAGTAATAACATCAAAATTTCAGGGGCATTTCTGGGATAAAACAGTGAAGGTAATCTGATAATAATAGTGGGTTGAAAGTGGAATGTTAATGGCTATAGTTTAATGTGATAATGGGAAACAAAGGGTAATGGGGCTGATTAAAATCAGGATAAGATCACTTAAAGTATTTAAAAGCAGATTTTAATGGGACTTTCTGATTTTTAAAAGAAGAAAGGGGTCCGGACAGTAGGCTAAAAAAGAAGGGCAGACCTGTATAAGATAGGAGGAATGGGGACTGACTAAAGAGGAGTTTTGAGAGAGTTTTATTTAAGAGAGGGGCAGATTTTTAGGAGACTGATTTTGAAATTCAGATTTTGAAGAAAAAGAAAAGAAATCAGATTATTTTGTAAGAAGAGAAAGAGAGGAAGAAAACAGAAAAAGAAACAAAAAGAGAATATTCACACACATACACACACACAATCTGAAACAGATACAAAAGCAGAAACAGAAAAATCAGAAATATGAATTTGAAATAGGAAAGAAACTGAAATCTGAAAAATGTTATTCTAGAATCTGTCTGTTGTTTGTTTGTGGATATTGTTCAGTTTGAATCTGAAATTTTTTCTCGAGTTTCTGTCACTGTTCATCTGGGTTAACGGGTCTTGTTCAGACTTGCTGTGTTATTGGTATATTCTGCTGATTTTGTTACTGCTGCTACTGCTGAAATTTACTCCTTCTACCTTCATTTCCAGGTACCTATCTTTTAAAATCATGTGCTGAAAAGCTCCAACATGATGAATAGTTGAAGTTTGAGAATTATAATTTTTGTCTTCCACTTGTTTAAATTCAGTAATTCAAACTTTTGTTTTGTTTCGTATGGGCTAATATGACAATGTGCTTGATATGATAACCATTAGTTAAGTATTCCCTTTTGAAGCTTGTATAAATGTTATAGCGAAGTTATTCATTTCGAATTTTCATTCAGTATAAGTTGTATTGGAATCATCAAAATAGGGAATATGGCATAAAAAAGGGGCCATTGATTATATCCCATAATGTCTTTATGTACGCGTATGCGTGGCACGATCCCCTGTATTTATAAAAGGTATATAATACGAATATACGTACGCGTAATTCGTTTATATAATTGTAAACAATAAGTAAAGGCGGTAGTAAAATCATGCAATAAAAATGTATTTAGTAAAATCAAGATAATTAAGCCAAGAATAAAAGCAGTTGAGCGACCGTGCTAGAACCACGGAATTCGGAAATGCCTAACACCTTCTTCCGGATTAACAGAATTCCTTACTCAGGATTTTTGGTTCGCAGAATAACAAACAGAGTCATATTCTCCTCGATTCAGGGATTAAAACCGGTGACTTGGGACGCCTTAAAATTCCCAGGTGGCGACTCTGAAATAATGAAATAAATCCCGTTTCGACTGTCCTTCAATTGGAGAAAACTCCCTAAGCGCCTCGCGGGTGCGGAAAAAGGAGGTGCGACAGCTCTGGCGACTCTGCTGGGGAAGGACCCAGAACCACTGGTTCAGGGTTTAAGAATTCAAGCTTAAAATAACTGTTATAATTGGCTTTATTTATTATCTGATTTTTACATGATATATGCTCAATATGCTAAATGAAATTTTTACTGCTTTAATATTATTTGAATTATGCATATACAATTGCTACGAAACCTCCTTCTTTCTGAGTCTTCTGAATTTATGGTGCACACGTGCGCGTGGCCCACCTTTCTGTTAAAGTCATACCAAATAAGACGAAGTTGGGACAAGTAACTAGGTCGGGTAGACTTTCGTGCTCCCGGTACGTTGCCCCCGCTTCGGCTCAAACTGTCCGTTTGGGTAAGCCAGGTTTAGAACAATATGCCCCAGGGGTTTTTCACCTAGAATAACTCAGCCATGTACCGGATCCCTAGTAGGAACGTCTATTTGCATCATGTACATTTGGCCTTGGAGACTCAACACAGGGGTTGGGTCTGTCTAGGACAGGTGAACCCGAAATAAAAAGACCATCCTGATGCATCCTACTTGCTACCTGTGCATTCATTTGCCTCGAACATGCTTGTTGACTATCTTAAATGAAATCATGGTGAGAATCGAAGAATAGAATGGGTTGTTTTAAAAATTCCCAAAAAATAGTTTTAAATCTTGAAATAAAGGTATTTAATAAATAAAAAATTGAAAATGATTTTTTTTTTGTATATTTTCAAAATGAGTCTTGACTTTATTAAAATTAAATTTCAGATACAAAATGAGCACCACACAAAACCCCCCATCCACGAATACAGAAGAGTTTCTATTTCAGATTCAAATGTGGTGGTATGAATTAGGCGAAGATGGTCAAAAATGGGTCGTCAAGCATTTGGGAAATCTCACGGATATTATGAAAGTTAAACCCCGTGATGATCTGATTGCGGCGTTAGTAACTTTTTGGGACCCTGTTCACAATGTCTTTCGTTTCTCTGACTTCGAGCTTACTCCTACATTAGAGGAGATAGCTGGATATGCTGGTTTTGACGGAAGTCTAAGAAATCAAAGCCTGATATTCACAAAGGCTCCCTCGGTACATCGATTCTTCGGTCTTCTGAACATCAGCAGTCAAATCAGGAAAAGCAATGTCATCAATGGATGTTGTTCCTTCAACTTTTTGTATTCAAGGTTCGGAAAGTCAGATGGGTTCGAAATTCATGAGAAAGGCCTTACTAACAAGCAAAACAAAGACACTTGGCAGATTCACCGTCGCTTTGCCTTCATGGTGGCTTTTCTAGGAATCATGGTCTTCCCAAACAAAGAGCGAACAATTGATATTCGCACCGCGAAAGTTGTGCAAATCCTCACCACCAAAGAAAATCACACCCTTGTCCCCATCATTCTCTCAGACATTTATCGGGCTTTGACTTTATGTAAATCAGGAGCAAAAGTCTTCGAAGGATGCAAAATTTTGTTGCAAATGTGGGTGATTGAACATCTCCAACAACAGCCCAAGATCATACAGTATGGGTCAAACAATGATAATTGCATCGAGAGTTATGAGGAAAGAATAAAAAATTATCA
Organism: Nicotiana sylvestris; assembly: GCF_000393655.2. Lineage (NCBI taxonomy): Eukaryota > Viridiplantae > Streptophyta > Magnoliopsida > Solanales > Solanaceae > Nicotiana > Nicotiana sylvestris. The sequence continues at coordinate 24,331,992 of NC_091058.1, forward strand.
GGCTCCAGAAGGGATAGAAGCATGGGTATCTCATCTAAAGGCTTTAACGGCAAATCAGATTGAATGGACTTTGGGATGGCTCCCGATGAGGGAAGTGATATACATGTCAACCTCAAATAGTTATATGCTACTATTGGGATTGAGAAGCATCCAGCCGTATGCGCCACTAAGAGTCCTAAGACAACTAGGGAGATATCAAGTAGTTCCTGATGATGAAGATTTGAGTACGTAAGTAATCGAATTACACCCAGAAGCCACTATTCCTGAGGCTCTACTTCAGCAGATGTGGAATGGATGTCGATACTTGAAAAGTGATACTCAAGTCCCAGACACTACAAAGGGTGAGATAAATCCTGGATATGCAAGGTGGTTTGAGAAACGGTCTCGCGTGGATGATGTACCAGAACCTGAGCTAAGAAGGCCAACAAAAAGACCCCATATTCAAAACTTTAATGATAAAATCCAAGAGCGGTTGATCTGGGGAGAAAAGGAAAAAGGGTACAAAGCAACTATCCATGCCCTAAAAGAAAATCTGAGGAGCCTCAGTCTGGAGAAAGATTTGCAAGCACAAGAAGCCGAAGGCGAGAAGAAGAGTCTAGCTTGTGAGAATGAAAATCTTCATGCTCGATTCCAAAAAATGAAAAGAGTTTCTGAAACACCAAAGAGGAGCTGGAAGGATCAAAAAACCATCGCCAATCTTTTTGAAAGAATGCAAGATTATGATTCCATTCTTGCAGAAAACGAAAGGGCGTTGAGCAAAGCAAAAGAAAGGATCCAACAATTAAACGAAGAAGCCAGATCTAATAAGGAACGCCAAGATAGGCAATCCAAAAAAGACAGGGCACAATTCAAGAAGGAAAAAGACCATTGGATACGATCAGAAGACCAGCTTCGTGCACAACTAGAAGAGGCAAGAAGATGCAACAGAGAACATCAACAAGCAGACATCGACAGGGAAAGAGCGAATGCAAGATTAGAGCAGGCCAGACTCCGAGCTCTATTAGAGTCAGCTCTAGATCGTGAAAACCGTGTCAGAGATATAGCCACCACTCGCCAGCAGCAATTGCAGAACCGAGACCAACGTCTCCAAGATTTCAGGGCACAAATCCACGACCTGGCGGTCTACACCTCTCAAAGTTACGTAAACTGCCAAGGAATGGATTATGAAAGGTTTACAGAGCATGCACCCACTTTTGCCCATCATCTAGCAATGGAGTTGGAAAGGATGTATCGTACGCTGGGAGGTCATCCAGGTCAAGCCCCACATTGAGCAAATAATCTAATAATTTACAACACAAGTGGAAAGTGGGGCACGTTGTGAGATGTTAAGAATTGTATCTTTTTATTTTGATTTAAGTGTGTATGTTTCAAGCCATTTTCTTACAAAGTTTTCAAATGTAATGTTTGTTCATCTTTGTATAATGAATAAAAGTGTTTGCCTCATGTCCGAACTACGCAAGGTCTGATTAATGCGGGGGCATGATACGTAGGCAATCTCTATAAGATTCGACCACCACAATAAAAGGAATATAATAAATAAAATAAAAGTGAGTAACAATAAAAATTTCAAGAAAGCTGGGACGACACAAGTGGCCGAGCAAATGCATAATAGAAAGGGGATATTTGTCTAGGAGCATTGCATCTCAACGTGTAATTATATATGTGTTAAACTCTCAAGACTAACAAGTTTGTTCATTTCCAGAATTCAAGCAGTTAGTTTCTCTAAAGAGTATACTGGCATATTATCATTATCACACGAGATCAAAAGGACCAATACCCGAAAGTATGTCTATCCCAGATGTTGACACAGGTATTGAGCTAGAGGAGATGGATGTCGGGAAAATGAAAGAAGAGATGTTTAAACTCAAGCAGCAAATGGCTGAGATGTACCAAGCCTGGTCTACAGGACAGTTACCCCCGTCTTACCCAACTAACCCTGCTCCATCAATGACCCAAACTCAGGATAATATTACCACTGAATTATCCCCAAATTTCCCCATTTACCAGCACTACCGAGGCACCACCTCTCAGACACCGCAGTCTCCACCTCCGAAACCAGTTCCATACTTTCCTCCACCTGTGACTCCTGTTTTCGTAGCACCTTCCCCGGTTACATTCCACAAATCTCCTAGTGAGCCTACATTCCAGGCCCAGGACAACCAATATTACCCCCGGAGCCCACCCTCAAAGCCTCCGAAATCCATTCAACTGCTCCTCGTTTTGATCTCCCAACCGAAATTGACAAGCCAGCCAAAAATGCTGAACAAGAAGAGATGTTCAGGAAGGTCAAGAGTCTAGAACAATCGTTCAGAGACATGCGAGGATTAGGTGGGCAAGTCAGTGTAGCATACAAAGATTTGTGCTTATTCCCCAATGTACAATTACCAGTTGGCTTCAAGATGCCTAAATTTGACCTATACAATGGGCACGGCGACCCAGTAGCCCACTTAAGGGGTTTCTGCAGCAAGATGCGAGGAGCTGGGGGAAAGGACGAATTATTGATGGCTTACTTCAGTCAAAGTTTAAGCGGATCAGCTTTGGAGTGGTATACACGCCAGGACCATGGGAGATGGTACACCTGGGATGACCTGGCACAGGCATTCGCATACCATTTCCAATACAATCTGGAAATCATCCCAGATCGACTATCTTTGACAAAATTTGAGAAGAAACACAATGAAAGTTTCAGAGAGTATGGTTTCCGGTGGAGAGAACAGGCAGCAAGAGTGGATCCTCCTATGAAGGAGAGTGAAATGGTAGACTACTTCCTCCAAGCCTTGGAACCAACTTACTATGCCCATTTGGTTTCAGCGGTTGGGAAATCATTCAACGAAGTAGTAAAAATGGGAGGTATGGTGGAAGAAGGCCTCAAGACAAATAAAATCATGAGCTATTCAGCGATTAAGGCGACTACTCAAGCTATTCAAGGCGGGGTAGGAGGAATCGGAAGAAAGAAGAGGGAGGAAGCAGCAGTAGTTGATTCAGGAATTTGGTCAGGACCCAAAGGTTCACCGCTTTACTATAATCAACAACGACCTCGCCAATCAACTTACCACCACGATTCATCCCAACACTACTATCACCCTTCAGAGCCTCATTTTTCCATTAACCATGCACAAATATACAATCAGCCACCTGTTCACGCTAATTGGCGCGCTCCTGCCATACCAGGTACTTACCCACGAGCCTATCCCGGACCAGGTTTCAGGCCGAGGCCAGCATTCAGGAGAGAAAGGGAACAGAAAAAGAAAACCTACACTCCATTGGGAGAGTCATACACCAGTCTGCTCCACAGGCTGAGACAGCTGGACATGCTAAGACCAATACAATCCAAGCTACCCAATCCTCCTCCAAAGAATCTGGATTACACCATTAGTTATGAGTATTGCTCCAGTACACCAGGCCATGATACGGAGAAATGCTGGCATTTGAAAAATGCAATACAAGAGCTGATTGATACTAATAAAATCGAGGTTCAAACCCCCGAAGCTCCCAATATCAATAGAAATCCAATGTCAGCCCATCAAGAGGCCAATATGATAGAAATCATACAAGCTGATGGAGAGACAAAGAAGCCGTCACAAACTGTCATGATGATCAGGTCTCATGAAGCCAAGCCAGATAAGCAGTTAACAGAGGAGAAGCCAGTACCTAAGCAGAACAGAAATGGTGATGAACCATCTATGATAGTCGAGAAGGGATCATCAAGAAAAGTTTCCACAAAACAAGAAAGGCCGAAAGTGATAGTACCAGGGGTTGCCAACAAACCCATTGTATTCATGGAAGGAGCCCGTACAGATCGGGTTATTATCAAACCCGTAACCCAGCTACCAGTGATCAACAACAAAGCTATTCCATGGAACTATGAACGGGTGACTGTAATGTACAAAGGAAAAGAAGTCAAGGAAGAAGTCTGTGAGGTGCAAGGCTTGACTCGTTCGGGAAGATGTTTTACTCCCGAAGAGTTAAGAAAAACTAAAAATAATCCAACGCCAATAAAGAGAGTTGTGACGGAAGAAGAAGCGGAGGAGTTTTTAAGAAAAATGAAACTCCATGACTATTCTGTTGTGGATCAATTGAAGAGGACGCCCGCTCAAATTTCATTGTTGTCATTACTGATCCATTCAGAGGAGCACCGTCTGGCTTTGATGAAAATCCTGAATGAAGCTCATGTTCCTGAAAAAATCTCTGTAAATCATTTGGGAAGAATAGCCAACAGAATCTTTGAGGCAAACAGAATTACATTTTCTGATGATGAATTGCCTATGGAAGGTACTGAGCACAACAGAGCTCTTTACCTCACCGTGAAATGTGAAAACTCCGTAGTAACCCGGGTATTGGTTGACAACGGGTCAAGTGCAAACATCTTGCCCTCTCTCCACTTTAAGCAAATTAAAAATTAAAGAGGAGAGGATCCAGAAGAATAGTATCTGCGTACGGGGGTTTGACGGTGGAAGCAGAGATTCATTTGGCGACATAGTGTTGGAACTAACAATAGGGCCAGTTGAATTCACAATGGAATTTCAAGTGTTGGACATAACTGTTTCTTACAACTTGTTGTTGGGTCGACCATGGATCCATGCTGCTAAAGCAGTCCCGTCAACACTACATCAGGCTGTCAAGTTTGAATGGGATCATCAAGAAATAGTTGTGCATGGGGAAGAAAGTTTAAATGCTCGCAGCAGTGCCATTGTACCGGTCGAGGGAATAGAAAATGACCAGGGACCATGGGTATACCAAGTGTCCGACACAGTGACGGTAGAGAAAATTCCAGAAGGGAAGTACCTTCCGAATCCAAAGATAACCTCTGCTTCAGTCATGGTAGCTTATGAAATGTTAAAAAATGGTTTTATACCCGGAAAAGGTCTAGGCTCATCTTTGCAAGGAATTATACAACCAGTATCTCTCCCCGAAAACTGGGGAACATTCGGTGTGGGGTTCATACCCACTGTCAATGACGTGATAAAGGCCAGAAAGATGAAACAAAAGGCATGGGTTCTTCCAAAACCAGTCCCACATCTATCAAAGTCTTTTGTCAAGACCGGTGCTAAAAATCGCCCGATAACAACAATTCCTAAATCCCTGGTCAATCCTGAGGAGGAATTAATTGAAAGATTCGAGAAATTGTTTGACGATGTGAATATGGTGGAAAGCGGGGAAGGTTGTAGCAACGCAGAAGTTCAATTCGTTGGGCCAGAAACAAAGCTTAATAATTGGAAAGCCACTCCTCTCCCCATTCGAAAGGAGTCTTGGTAGTTTATTTTGATTTTCTTTCAGTTTGTTTGGGTTACCTCAGGGTTGTAATCCCAATGCTTATCTTACAGTTTGTTTGAAGTGTGCAAACCTTGTTATCTTTCAGCATCCAATAAAATACAGTTTCCTTTATCATTCCTGATAGTTTTCTTTTTCCCTTTCTTTTTTTCTGTACAGTTCTTTTTACGCTGGCTCTAGTGATATGGCATGCATGAGGAATCCTCAGCCCAGTCTTAAAAATCAATCTGGTTCCGAAGTAATAATTCAAGAAATATATTGTGATTATGAATCAGAATATGATGAAGATGAGGTTTTTGAAGAGATTAGTAAAGAGTTAATTCACTTTGAGGAAAAAATCAAACCTAACTTGAGTGATACCGAGGACATCAATATAGGGGACACGAGTAATATCCGGGAAACTAAAATAAGTGTCCATCTCGAACCAAAGATCCGAGAAGAGTTAATTAAAGCACTCATAGAATTCAAAGATGTTTTTGCATGGTCATATGACGACATGCCGGGCCTGAGCACTGATTTAGTGGTTCACAAATTGCCCACCGATCCAACGGTGCCTCCTGTCAAGCAGAGGCTGAGAAAATTCAAGCCTGATATGAGTGTGAGAATTAAGGAAGAAATTACCAAACAGTTGGAAGCGAAGGTCATTCGAGTCACTCGATATCCTGTTTGGTTAGCTAATATCGTTCCTGTACCAAAGATAGACGACAAAATTAGAGTATACGTCGACTACCGCAATCTCAACAATGCAAGCCCGAAGGATAATTTCTCATTACCCAATATCCATATTTTGATCGACAATTGTGCCAAGCATGATATAGTATCTTTCGTGGATTGTTATGTCGGGTATCATCAAATTCTAATGGATGAAGAAGATGCAGAAAAGACGGCATTCATCACACCATGGGGAACTTATTGCTACCGGGTAATGCCATTCGGTTTGAAGAACGCCGGAGCAACCTATATGAGAGCGATGACCACAGTGTTTCATGATATGATACACAAGGAGATTGAGGTATACGTGGACGATGTGATCATAAAATCAAAGCATCAGGCCGACCACGTTGGGGATTTGAGGAAATTCTTCTTGAGACTTCGCAGGTACAACCTCAAGCTTAACCCTGCCAAATGCGCATTTGGAGTTCCATTTGGAAAGTTGCTGGGATTCATAGTCAGTCGGTGAGGCATCGAGCTAGACCCCTCAAAAATCAAAGCCATCCAAGAATTGTCACCTCCAAGGAACAAAACTAAAGTAATGAGTTTGTTGGGAAGGTTGAATTATATCAGCAGGTTTATTGCTCAGCTTACGACAACCTGTGAGCCTATTTTCAAATTGTTGAAAAAAAATGCTGCGGTCGAATGGACCGATGAGTGTCAGGAGGCGTTTGATAAGATAAAAGGATACTTGTCAAACCCACCCGTGCTGGTCCCGCCAGAGCCAGGAAGACCTCTGATTCTTTACTTGACGGTCTTGGAAAATTCATTTGGTTGTGTATTGGGGCAACATAACCTCACTGGCAGAAAAGAACAGGCCATCTACTACCTTAGCAAGAAATTCACAGCTTATGAGGTTAAGTATACTCATCTGGAGAAGACATGTTGCACCCTGACTTGGGTAGCTCAAAAATTGAAACACTATTTGTCATCCTACACTACTTACCTCATTTCTCGTCTGGATCCATTGAAATATATTTTCCAAAAGCCTATGCCAACAGGGAGACTTGCAAAGTGGCAGATATTGCTCACAGAATTTGACATCATCTATGTGACTCGGACTGCAATGAAAGCCCAAGCACTGGCTGATCATTTAGCTGAAAACCCGGTCGACGAGGAGTACGAGCCATTAAAAACCTATTTTCCTGATGAAGAAATAATGCATATCGACAAGGTGGAGCGAATTGAAAAACCTAGCTGGAAACTTTTCTTTGATGGAGCCGCTAACATGAAAGGAGTCAGGATAGGAGCTGTAATCATCTCTGAAGCAGGGCATCACTATCCTGTTACGGCTCAACTGCGATTTTATTGCACCAATAATATGGCTGAATATGAAGCTTGTATTATGGGGTTAAGGCTAGCCGCAGACATGGGTATCCAAGAAATCTTAGTCATGGGAGATTCGGATCTTCTGGTACATCAAATTCAAGGAGAATGGGAAACCCGAGACTTAAAGCTCATACCATACCGACAATGTCTACATGATCTTTGTCAGCGGTTTCAATCAGTGGAGTTTCGGCATATTCCAAGGATCCATAATGAGGTCGCCGATGCATTGGCTACTTTGGCATCAATGTTGCACCATCCAGACAAAGCTTATGTGGATCCACTACATATTCGAGTCCACGATCAGCACGCTTATTGCAATATGGTTGAAGAAGAATTTGATGGTGAACCATGGTTCCACGACATCAAGGAGTATATCAGGATGGGGATATATCCCGCACAAGCCACAGGAGATCAAAAGAGGACCATTAGGCGATTGGCAAATGGATTCTTCTTAAGCGGAGGAGTTTTGTATAAAAGAACACCAGATCTTGGATTATTAAGATGCATAGATGCCAGACAAGCTACAACTGTCATGTCTGAAGTACATTCTGGAGTTTGCGGACCCCACATGAGTGGATATGTGTTGGCAAAGAAAATCCTCCGAGCTGGTTACTATTGGCTTACCATGGAGCGAGATTGTATCAGTTTTGTGCGCAAGTGTCATCAATGCCAGATACACGGAGATTTGATTCATTCTCCACCATCCGAGTTGCACACAATGTCGGCACCATGGCCCTTCGTTGCCTGGGGCATGGATGTGATTGGACCAATTGAGCCGGCAGCATCCAATGGGCACAGGTTCATTCTGGTAGCCATTGATTATTTTACCAAATGGGTTGAGGCCAAAACATTCAAATCAGTGACCAAGAAAGCTGTGGTCGATTTTGTCCACTCAAATATCATATGTCGATTCGGAATCCCAAAGGTGATCATCACAGATAACGGTGCTAATCTTAACAGTAACTTAATGAAGGAAGTATGTCAACAGTTTAAGATTACACATCGCAACTCTACCCCATATCGGCCCAAGGCGAATGGAGCAGTCGAGGCAGCCAACAAAAACATAAAGAAGATACTTCGGAAAATGGTAGAAGGTTCAAGACAATGGCATGAAAAATTACCATTTGCATTATTGGGATACCGCACTACTGTTCGCACTTCAGTAGGAGCAACTCCTTATTTGTTGGTATATGGCACTGAAGCAGTAATTCCTGCAGAAGTTGAGATTCCTTCCCTTCGGATCATCGCCGAAGCAAAGATTGATGATGATGAATGGGTCAAAACCCGTCTGGAACAGTTAAACTTGATTGATGAAAAACGATTGGCCGCAGTATGTCATGGTCAATTATATCAAAGAAGAATAGAAAGAGCATACAACAAAAAGGTGCGTCCACGGAAGTTTGAAGTGGGTCAGCATGTGCTGAAACGTATTCTTCCACATCAGGTTGAGGCAAAAGGCAAATTTGCCCCGAATTGGCAAGGACCATTCATTGTGACCAGAGTATTATCGAATGGTGCACTATGCTTAACAGATATTGAAGGCAAACGCATAGACATGGCGATCAATTCTGACGCGGTAAAGAGATATTATGCATAACTTTTTGAATGTTTGTATTTAGCATTATTTCGAAGATTGGAATGACAAAGGCAATATATTCTGCTATCCAAACACTATACCCTTTGCTTTCCCTTTTGAGCCATATTTGTTTCTTTCCTACCCTCTCTTGGAATCAATGAAAATCAAATATGAAATAATAATATATAAAAAAAATCACTATCATTTAATGAACTACGTTTGACCTGATTCCTCAAAGAAGGATATGTAGGCGCCTCATGGCTCGGTCATAGGGTGCACAATATGCATAATGTGCACAAAAAGAAACATCAAGAGACCCCAATCAAGAAACTGGGGCAAAGAATTGTATTGGAAATAAGAAAAAGATTCCAAGAGTTGTAATTTTAAACCCATACCAAAACTATTTAGCTTTTGATACCTTTTCCATTTCCAACCACATACCAAAAAGACCTTTCGATCAATCTTAGAAAAATGCTGAGTCAAGCAAATGAAGATGGTTCATAACACTCTGGTACAAACAAGAAAAGAAAGTAAAAATGAGAGAGTCTTATAGGTGAAAACCCACACGGGCACCATAAGATGACATAAGTTGAGAGAAAGTAAAATGAGAGAGTCTTATTGGTGAAAACCTTCGCAGGCACCATAAGGCGAAAAGGAAGTAAGAAATGAACAAATGAAGAAAGTTTGTCGGTGAAAACTCTTTGAGATATTGCAAGTCAAACAGGTCTATAAAATGAAAAATGAAGTTGGGTTATGGAAATTTTGGGGAAACAAAAATGAGACAATTAAAAGGAGATTGATTAAAAGACTGGGTTGATTAATCCGAAATGCATACCCTGATCATTGGCGCCAGTAACTCCAATCAGATAAGTTTTTATTCCTTCTCCAACAGTCATCCAAATTTGGATTTTTCTTTTCATTCTATAATTGTCGAAATCAGCGTGTTTCGTCACTAATAATCTTACTTTTCTAAAGCTTTGAGATAAGTTTTATTCCAAACAAATAAGAAGGAATGTCAAGGTATACTACCAAGATTCAAGATTACATGATGCAAAATACGGCCATGAAAGGCGGGAGATAAAAATAATAAGATATGGGAGGAAGAAAAGTGAAATCAAAAGTGGATCAGCAATGTCAGGAGAGACATATGATTACGATTAAAAGGGTTTAAAGTAAAAACAACAGTTGGTGATCCTATAGTCAAGGATCAATTACAAGGACAAAACAGTCTTTTCAACCATTCCAAGGCTATAAAACAAGACGAAGAGAAGCCCCACCATCGGCAAGAATACCCCAGTTAACCACCCTGCTTTAAACTAACGAAGTTTTCTTTGATTTAAAACAGGGGCAAAGACAACATTTGTGTCAGGAAACACCTGGTAAAGAATTAAAGAAGAAATCAGGCGTCCACCTGGAGAATGAGGATGAAGAATTAAAGAAGAAATCAGGCGTCCACCTGGAGAATGAGGATGAAGAATTGAAGAAATCAGGCGTCCACCTGGAGAATGAGTATGAAGAATTGAAGAAATCAGGCATCCACCTGGAGAATAAGGATGAAGAATTGAAGAAATCAGGCGTCCACCTGGAGAATGAGGATGAAGAATTGAAGAAATCAGGCATCCACCTGGAAAATAAGGATGAAGAATTGAAGGAATCAGGCGTCCACCTGGAGAATGAGGACAAAGAGTTGAAGAAGTCAGGCGTCCACCTGGAGAATGAGGACAAAGAGTTGAAGAAGTCAGGCGTCCACCTGGAGAATGAGGATGAGAATTAAAGAAATCAGGCGTCCACCTGGATAATGAGGATGAGAATTGAAGAAGTCAGGCGTCCACCTGGAGAATGAGGATGAAGAAGTTAAAAAAAAGTCAGGCGTCCACCTGGAGAATGAGGATGAGAATTAACGAAATCAGGCGTCCACCTGGAGAATGAGGATGAATTAAAGAAATCAGGCGTCCACCTGGAGAATGAGGATGAATTAAAGAAATCAGGCGTCCACTTGGAGAATGAGGATGAGAATTAAAGAAGAAGTCAGGCGTCCACCTGGAGAATGAGGATGAAGAGAATTGAAGGAATCAGGCGTCCACCTGGAGAATGAGGATGAAGAATTGAAGAAATCAGGCGTCCACCTGGAGAATGAGGACAAAGAATTGAAGAAGTCAGGCGTCCACCTGGAGAATGAGGATGAAGAAAGAAAAGAAGCAGTCAGGCACCCACCTGGAGAACAAGGGAATACAATTAAAACAGCAGAAGTCAGGCACCCACCTGGAGAACAAGGGAATACAATTGAAGTGTTGAAGTCAAAAGCCCGCTCATATGAGAAAGGAGCACATTTAGAGTCAATAAAGCAGAGGAGTCCAACAAAGTCCCCAGCAGGAAACGACAAGAGTCCCAAACAGATGAAGAAAATACGGGACACAATGAAAAGGAATACGGAATAAGCCAAATGCCCAAGAGTCACCAAGATATCAAGACAACAAGAAACGCAAGGGCATGATCTAGATAAGATTTTATAATTCATGTACCATAGTCTAGTTTAGCTTTTTGTATTACCTTTGAAGTAAGGTGTAATAAGGAGGTCAGCAAGCAGTAAAAGCAGCACGAAACAGCAGTAACATCACAGTCCCATGGTAGTCCCAGCTACCCAAAACTTCCCGAACTACATTGACCTGATTCCTTTATAGCCAAGGATATGTAGGAAACCTTTGAAGCAGAGGTTCGGTCAAATCTTTCAAAAAATGCTTCCCACGGAGTATTTGAACGGGCAAAAATCGCTCGTATCCGCTCACTTTATCTTTGCACGAAAACTCTTCGAGTTTCCGCACAAAGAGGGGCAGCTGTGAGCACGTGATTTTTGCCTCACGAAAACTACTCCAAAATAAATCAAAAATAAAATAAATTTCTTTTAGTGTGCAATTTTTGAATTTGCGTGGGATTAAATATTTGTGTTATGTCCGTAAATGTTTACTTTGTCATAATAAAATAAAAATTAAAATAAAAATATATGATTTAATTATGCATTTAATAATTGATTCAAATAAAATCACAAAAATATGCATTGGTTCTATTTCAAATGTTTCACTGTGTGATTAATGTTTTATCTATGTGTTAATGATTATTAAAAGGTAATTAGTATTTTTGTAATGATAATTTTGTTTTTATAATTTTGATTAGGATTTTATTAATTAAGAATAAAATTGAGAAATGGAAAATAGGCTTCAAGTATAAAATAATAGGACCTGGATTGAAATCCAGGCCCAAATAAAACAATTGTCCCACAGCCCAATCTAAATGCCCATGTCCGGTCCAATTCAGTTATGCCAAACGAAGTCGTTTGGTGATCATTCATCAAGGGCCGTTAGATTAGATCAATTCAACGGCTGAGATCTCATCACCCTAACCTATAATCCTTACCCGATCCAATACCCGGTTCAACCCTTTCCCCCAACTTAAACCAAACGATGTCGTTTGGTTAAGTGAATTGATCTCAACCGTGCATCTTAATTGATCCAACGGATGAGATCAATCCACCCCACCCCTATATAAGGCCCAAACCCCTACCCCGGCCCCTAACTAAACACCCCCCTCCTCTCTACTGTTCATCATCCCCTCCGAAATCACACCCTAACCCTAGCCGCTCTCATTCCCCACCGCCTGAAACCCGGCGGCAACAACGCCGCCGGTCACCACCTTAACACCCCTGAACCCCCTGACCACCCTCTATCCGAATATGATAACCGTTGAGTTCGAATCTCCCTGGAGTTTCTCGAATCTTCATTTGAAGATTCGAGGCAAACTCATAACCAAATCAACCAAGCCACGGTTAACACCATAGCACCCCCTAGCCTGCCTCGCTATGGATCCGGTGTTTGTTTGGCTCGAATCACCTCAGAGCTTCTCAAATCTTCATTTGAAGATTCGAGCCAAACATGAACTCACCCAGATCTGTTCTAAACTAACACCAAATCACCCCTAGGCTTCCCTCACCCTTGTGTCGTCTTTGGTTCCTTTCGAATCTACCCGGAAATGTTCGGATTTAAAATCCAAGATCTGAAACCCTAAATTTTCCAATCTTGGAATCTTTTTCAATTCAAACGAAGGATTGAGGTTTAATCGACCTTAGTCAAAGTATTTTCAGTTGAAAATACTTCGACTAAGGTCTGTTTGATTTCAAAAAGCCCGAATCCAAGTTGAGTTCGAGTCCGTATGAAGTTTAAAGATTTAGAGGTATTTTTCTTATTTCTTTTTGTTTCCTACATGTATGATTGTTTGTTTCAATAACCTGTTAATTTTTTTTCATATTTTTTGTTTGATTAATTCTGTCATTTTGTCTCATACCCGTATGTTTGATCAAATAAATGAATTGTTTTTATTGGTTATGATTGTTCCCAATATGTTTAATTGACTCGATTAAATTCGTCGATTAGTTACATTATGAATTCCCGTTTGTGACAATGCTAATTGAAACAATCTGTTTACCTATCGTTTGTGGACAATTGTTATAGATAATCAGTTTGATTAATACTCGTCAGTTAAATCATCCTCGATTATATTTCAATGAGTCTGTCAAAAGAATGATGCGTGTATGTTGATTTCTAAACCAGTTGGTTCCAGGGCATTGTCAGTATATTGACACTGCTCCTGTATTTGTTTGCTTTTAGTTCAGTTTTGAATTTCAGTTGAAATAATCCTGCATGTTCTGTGTAATGTTAGTGTGTTTTATTCAGGTTCAGTGTTCAGTTAAGAATCCCCTGTTTAAATTCAATTCTTGTCAATCAGTTATTAGAAATGTGATATATTGTCTCAAATCATAGGATTGGTTATAGCTGTGAGAACAGATTGTAGAATCTGTTCTGATTTTTTTCGTATAAAAACAGTAATAACATCAAAATTTCAGGGGCATTTCTGGGATAAAACAGTGAGGGTAATCTGATAATAATAGTGGGTTGAAAGTGGAATGTTAATGGCTATAGTTTAATGTGATAATGGGAAACAAAGGGTAATGGGGCTGCTTAAAATCAGGATAAGATCACTTAAAGTATTTAAAAGCAGATTTTAATGAGACTTTCTGATTTTTAAAAGAAGAAAGGGGTCCGGACAGTAGGCTAAAAAAGAGGGGCAGACCTGTATAAGATAGGAGGAATGGGGACTGACTAAAGAGGAGTTTTGAGAGAGTTTTTTTTTTAAGAGAGGGGCAGATTTTTAGGAGACTGATTTTGAAATTCAGATTTTGAAGAAAAAGAAAAGAAATCAGATTATTTTGTAAGAAGAGAAAGAGAGGAAGAAAACAGAAAAAGAAATAAAACGAGAATATTCACACACACACACAATCTGAAACATATACAAAAGCAGAAACAGAAAAATCAGAAATATGAATTTGAAATAGGAAAGAAACTGAAATTTGAAAAATGTTATTCTAGAATCTGTCTGTTGTTTGTTTGTGGATATTGTTCAGCTTGAATCTGAAATTTTTTCTCGAGTTTCTGTCACTGTTCATCTGGGTTAACGGGTCTTGTTCAGACTTGCTGTGTTATTGGTATATTCTGCTGATTTTGTTACTGCTGAAATTTACTCCTTTTACCTTCATTTCCAGGTACCTATCTTTTAAAATCATGTGGTGAAAAGCTCCAACATGATGAATAGTTGAAGTTTGAGAATTATAATTTTTGTCTTCCACTTGTTTAAATTCAGTAATTCAAACTTTTTGTTTTGTTTCGTATGGGCTAATATGACAATGTGCTTGATATGATAACCATTAGTTAAGTATTCCCTTTTGAAGCTTGTATAAATGTTATAGCGAAGTTATTCATTTCGAATTTTCATTCAGTATAAGTTGTATTGGAATCATCAAAATAGGGAATATGGCATAAAAAAGGGGCCATTGATTACATCCCATAATGTCTTTAGCTAAATGTAAAGTAGAATGGAAGTATCAAGAAGTTACATTATTAGTATATCTTGTAAAAATATGATTTTGTTTAGATTGATATAAGTTATATGTTCATATATGGCATGATGACAGGTATATATATAATCATATGAGTAAGGTGAGGTGATATAGCTCGTTACGATGTTAGAATATTATAAATGTTTAAGCGCACAACTACGTTGCATGTAATGCAATTTTATTGAATCAATTCGAATAATAACCTCTTTCTCATCAATTTGATTATTTAAACAAATTAACTAAGCAATTATAATTTTGGATTAAAAACAAGCATATGAGAATGAGATGCTATGTATAAGCATGAATGGCAACATTTTATATCAATGGTAAGTAGAAATAGAATCTGCACCAAATAAAAATAATGAAAAATTGTTCAAAAATACTTCTTCCTTTCATAAATCATTTTTTTTAGTTTCATATGCAATTCATTCTTTGGCATATATATATGTTGTATTTGCTAAAAATAGTATTAATCATATTTTTATTCTTTTCTTTGAATTTGAATAGTTTGGATGAATATAATTTATACTCGGAAATTATAATCGACGGGCAATATTTAATAAATTGTGAATCCTTTTAAAAGAATTTAAAGGCATCCCTTAAATGTGAATTTCTCAGGATTTTCATATAAAATGTGTAGATATAATAAACAATTCGTGGAAAATCCATAATACCATTAAGAATATTTGGCGTAATTAGGGATGCGTTCGCGTAACCTGATTATATTTCTAAAAGCAATTCGAATTATGCGTTCGCACAACTTCGAATGAACATTTTAATAAAAAGGATTTCTCCGAGGATGTCAAAATAATTTCATGTAACCCGAGATATGCAGTTCATTGTATAAATACAAGGGTGACGATGTTCTTAATTTTATTTTAAATTTTGAACATATGAGTTTTAACAAAAATATAATATGGTCAATTTTATTGTGTACACGTATGCGTGGCACGATCCCCTGTAATTATAAAAGGTATATAATACGAATATACGTACGCGTAATTCGTTTATATAATTGTAAACAATAAGTAAAAGCGGTAGTAAAATCATGCAATAAAAATGTATTTAGTAAAATCAAGATAATTAAGCCAAGAATAAAAGCAGTTGAGCGACCGTGCTAGAACCACGGAATTCGGAAATGCCTAACACCTTCTTCCGGATTAACAGACTTCCTTACTCAGGATTTCTGGTTTGCAGAATAACAAACAGAGTCATATTCTTCTCGATTCAGGGATTAAAACCGGTGACTTGGGACGCCTTAAAATTCCCAGGTGGCGACTCTGAAATAATGAAATAAATCCCGTTTCGACTGTCCTTCAATTGGAGAAAACTCCCTAAGCGCCTCGCGAGTGCGGAAAAAGGAGGTGCGACAACAGGGCTTAGTCTCATGCAAAGAGAAGGCAATGCTTAGCCTTATACAAATATGGAGGCAGGGTATATCCTCATGCAAGATTTGAGACAGGGCTTAGTCTCATGTAGAGAGAATGCAGTATCCTTATGTAAATATGAAGGCAGGTCTTAGCCTCATGCAAGATTTGAGACAGGGCTTAGTCTCATGCAAAGAGAATGCAATTCTTAGCCTTATGCAAATATGGAGGCAGGGCTTAGCCTCATGCAAGGTTTGAGACAGAGATTAGTCTCATGCAAAGAGAAGGCAGTGCTTAGCCTTATGCAAATATAGAGGCAGGGCTTAGCCTCATGCAAGATTTGAGACAGGACTTAGTCTCATGCAAATGGAAGGCAATGCTTAGCCTTATGCAAATATGGAGGCAGTGCTTAGCCTTATGCAAGATTTGAGATAGGTCTTAGTCTCATACAAATGGAAGGCAATGCTTAGCCTTATGCAAATAGGGAGGTAGGGCTTAGCCTCATGCAAGAGTTGAGACAAGGCTTAGTCTGATGCAAATAGAAGGCAGTGCTTAACCTTATGCAGTGAACAAATAGCAGATAGGAGTAGAATATTTCTTATCTGGAGATATATTGTGTCTGATGTCCTGATCATTATGAGGATAGTGATGTGTATACTTGTGAATACTCCTGTCATGTTCACTGTACCTGCATTCAAAGAAAAGTCGTGAGTTTTGCAGGGGAGGTTGGTTCGTGCCTTCGTCTGCTTGCTTTGCTTTGCTTTGTTCCGGAGGCCCCGTTTGAGTTACCTTGGGTAACACCTGGCTGCCATAGAAATGAGGTTTTCGAAAATATGCACTTAATTGGTGAAATAGAGTTATTTTATTTTATAAAACATAGTGATATGTCATATCAAGTAAATTAGATGAACTAATAACTGTAACATTTTTAAAGACATTGCAGCTTTCTTGCAATAGAATTTTGAGGGTTCTCCTCAAAATTCTGCCCCAGTTTAGTAAGTGATCCTTCGGTCGTTCTGCGTGCAACAAAGTTTGTTGGATCTGCTCCAGAATTTTGAGAATCCTTCTCAAAATTCTGACCTAGTTACCTAACCGGTTTCTGATTGTTGTGTTGTCTCATTACATATCATAGTCATCGGTTTATCAAGAAAAGTAACAATAACGTTGTAGAAAGAAAATGTGAAAGATAATAATGAATAATAAATAGCAATGCATTGATTAAATTTGAAAATATCCCAAAACAAGTACGGCCCGATGACTTGAGCAATTATTTCGAAACAAAATGCGTATTTTAAAACAAAGTTACTAAAAATATATTAAATGTCTAGCTTGGCTATAAAACAAATTAGGCTAATTGCCAAGATACCCAGGAACTTGGCGGGCCCGGAATGGTGTGGCAGTCCAATTCCTAAGAATAACTCCCTTCTCCACAGTCTGAATGGTGAGGCCTTCTTCCTCCTCCTCCTCAATTATCACATTGCAATCCATATTCTTGTCTTCTAGGAACAATTTTCTCAACCCAACCAAAGCTTTTTCCTCTGCAGATCCCCATATTGTATTGGCCTGGTAAAATTCTGACTTAAGTGTGATACTAACTGCTCAAGAGGGTAATAAGGACCACACCATGGAGGCGACCAATCCATATTCTTTCCAGGTGTATGGATATCCTAGCTCAAAAGTTGTGCCGTGACATTTCAACTGTATCGGTTTGGTAATGCCCTGGAGTTCCTTCCAAGCCCTTTATCGGGTTCATACCCAGACCATGCCAGTATGCTTTCTATTTTGTTACTCCACTACTTGTCCTTTTCAATCCCGTTGACATGTTCAATGTGATGATAAGTTTTTCCACCCAGTCTCCTTCTATTCTCGATAACTGGTATAGTTTGACTGATGTAAATGGGGTTACTCCCATCTCCGTGAATGATTACCTCCTGATGGTTCCATTCAAACTTCACGGCCTGGTGTAGCGTGGAAGCCACAGCCCCAACAGCATGTATCCAAAGTTGACCCAATAGAAGATTGTATGTAGCTGATATGTCTAGTACTTGGAACTCAATATCGAACCAAGTTGGTCTCATCTGTAGACAAAGGTTAATCTCCCTAATCGTGGCCCTCTAAGACCCATCAAATGCTATCATATTCATACTTCCTGCCCGTATCTCATGAATCTTTCCCCAATCTTTTCAGAGTAGTCAATGGACAAATGTTGATTCTTGAACTCCCATCTATTAGGACCCTAGCAATAAATTTGTCCTCAAACTATATCGTGATATGTAGTGCTCTATCATGGCTTAACCCTTCAGGCGGTAGTTCATCCTCGTGGAAGGTGATCTTGTGACTCTCCACTACTTTACCTACCATGTTGGCCATCTCTCCACTGATGATATTGTTGGGCACATAATCTTCATTAAACACCTTTATCAGAGCATTCTTATGCGCCTCTGAATTTTGAAATAGTGACAGGATGGATATCTAAACGGAGGTCTTATTTAAATGATCGACGATAGAGTATTCCCTCGCTTGTACTTTCCTCCAAATATCGTACGGTTCAGTTTCAATGACAGGTTGTTTGGTAGCAGCCTCTTTGCTTGATCCTCCTAAATTTTGGGGTGTATATATCCTTCCAGTTCTGGTCATTCCATGTGCGGCACCGGATTCTTCCATCTTTGCTTTTCCCTTTCGGCTACCTTCGGCAACGTAATCCCAAGGTATAGCGTTGGATTTGAAAGGAGGCGTAGTTGCTACTGTCACTGTGAAAGGTATGGCCACTTCTACCTCAAATAGAACAGGTGTGGCTGCAGGTGGTGTTAGTTCTACCTCAAATGGAACTAATGCGGTAACCTCAACCACAACTGGAGGCTGTACCGAGACCACAATAGGATTGAGCGTAATTGCGGGCTTCTTAGGATTGTCGCCCTCTTTTATAAGTCCAATTGATCCCTCGGGATCCCACTCCTCATCCGTTTCTATCACATTGATCCCTTCGCCCCTATGATCTAGAAGAGGATTGTTGCGTACGTTGGGTGCAACTTCCTTCGCATGTATGACCTTATTATCAATCAAGGTCAAGATCTTATCTTTCAATGTCCGGCAATCATCAATGGTGTGCCCCTTCATACTGGAGTGATATGCACAGGTTTTGTTCGGGTTGACCCATTGAGATGAATTCTCCATTGCCACAGCGGGAATAGGGGTAACATAACCGGCAACCCTCAATTTTTCGTACAGTTGGTCGATGGGTCAGCAATGGTAGTGTACTGTCTAGGTGGTTTGTGATCAAAATTAGGTCAGGGTTTGTAATAATTTGGAAGAGCTGGAGGTGAATGATAGTAGGTTGGCTGGGTGTTATAAGTGTGATAGGCGGTGGCGGGTTGAGAATATCTGGGAGGTGAGGGTTGGTATGTAGGTGGAGGTGTTTGGTATGTGACTGGAGATTTTGGAACTTGGGCCACCATTACTGCCCCTACTTCTTTCTTCTTTGATATGCCACCTAATTGCAATGTTTTGTTCGTGGCTTGCAGTGTCTCAAAATTTATCACCGTCCCGCTTTTGATGCCCTCTTCAATCCTTTCTCCGAGTTTGATGATATCGGAGAACTTATGATTCTCAATAACTATTAGCCATTCATAATACTATGGGTCTTGTGCCCGGACAAACAACTTGTTCATCTATTTTTCATCTAATGATGGTCTGACATTGGCTACTTCCGACCTCCACTGAGTAGCATACTTATAGAAAGTCTTAGTTGGCTTCTTCTTTAGGTTCTGGATATATAAGACATCCGGTGCATTCTCTGTATTAAACGTGAACCGATCCATAAATTCTGATGACATGCTCACCCAATTAGCCCATTAGGATTCTGGCTTATGTACTAGGACAGGGCATCTTCGGTAAGACTTCTCGTGAAGAGTTTCATTCGAATCCTTTCATCCTTTCTGACACCCACGAGCTTGTTACAATAAGTTCTCAAATGAACCTTGGGATCACCCGTTCTGTCAAACATTTTGAACTTCGGAGGTTTGTATCCCTCCTGTAGTTCCACATTTGGTTGTATGCATAAATCTTCGTAGTTCAGACCTTTTATCCCTTTTCCTCCTTTAACACCCTGAACGCGACTTGTCAACTTCTTGAGCTCCTCGGCCATATTCTTGATGGGCGGGTCATTCTTAGCGGATTCTAGTGTATAGGAGATTGGTTGAGTGGAGTGAGGTAAGGTTTCTATGTATATGGGGTTGTTTTGGTGAGTGACAGAGATTTGGGTGTAGTGGTGGTCGTTGGTTGAGTTTTGAGGATCAAGAATAGGTTGTGGTGTGTTCTAAGGGGTGTGATAGGTAGTGGTTTGTGGGTACTGGGTTGGTTAATGATGGTGTTATGGAGGAGTTGGTATCGGTTGAGAATTAGGGTTTTGAGGTGGTGTAGCGTACTGATGGGGTACGGGAGGATTTTGTGGACGTTGGTTTGGCATGTTTTGAGGAGGTGTTGGGTTTTGAGAATTTTGTTGGTTAATGTACGGGACGTTCAGAGTGAGGGAAAGGTTTGCTAAGTTGTGGACCTACTCAAGTTCTGCTTGTAACTCCAGTATTTTCTGCTCTAGTCATAGGACCACATCATTCTAGGCTGGAGTACTCCGATCATCTGAAGTTTCAATATTCTCAGTATTTTCTTTTCGGATACCACTCAAATCATCCGTCTTAGCTTGTCCTCTACTTTTCGGATTATTCGGAGGAGGAGGAGGTGGAGGGACTCTAAATCTGGTGTGATATGATGATGATGCCAGTATGTGAAAACCAACCTTAGGGGATGGGAATAATAAAAATAAAGAAAAATAAAAGGTAAACAAGTCAGTAAGGAATCTGAAAGTGTTTGCAGTATTTAAAACATATATTGCGGGAATGCAAATTCGCATCCTAATTTGGGAGCCTCGATGTGCCCGAGGTAGGCCTAGCGACAGATAGATTTGGAGAATTTCAGTGGCAATGATTGCCTCATTTCATTAATGTAAAAATAGATGAATCTAAAAAGACACTAAATAAGATAAGTCACTAATGGCACTTGCACTTATTACATTTGAAAAGCAAATAAACCTAAGCCACTTGGTCCCAAAAGGACCTTCTCCAGGCTGGATGCTCTTGTCGATCATATTCCCCAGTTCGTAGGTTCAGCAGTAGGTATGCCCTTGCTAAATGTCCTCCTTCGCTTCCTTTAGTGTTCTGGCAATCAATGACTTCATTCCTCATTTTTCCCTCCAATTCCATCAGACTGTACTCCAGATATTCCAACCTTTCGCTTGATTTAACAGCCATCTATCTCCATTCATTAATTAGTTTCATATCGGTCTTGTGTCGCTCTATGTGCTCGGCCTCGGACTCGTGAACTCTTTTGCGTAGTTTGTTGTACTTCACTTGTGATTCGGCAACTTCATCTATGACTCTATTTCCTAGACCAATCCTTGGCTCGAATATTCCTGTTATATTATCCTCTAACCATGATGGGTAAAAGTACACATGGTCAGTATGATATCGATCTGGCTCGATGGTATCCTTTTCTGCGATAACTTTCAAATGCCACATATGCTGAGTTTCACATTTGTATGGGACGTCGTCATCCTGAAAATCTGCCCTATAGTGACTCATTTTAGCAACTCGAGGTATGACCTGCTTCATGCCTGCCTGTCTCATAACCCTGATGGAATCATAAGGGTATATGACCCTTAATCCGATCAGTACCAAGTGTGGAACATCCCTAGATTTGATGATGAACTCGTCGGTAGGGAATCATTCGAACATCCATTGAACCTGATCCTTAGTCAAATTGCTGAAAAATTGTGCCCATCCTATAGCACTCTCGGGTTGAGCAAACTTGTCTGGGATATAGTTCATTCTCTTAGGATGATGGAAAGTTATGTGGTCAATCCACGGCCTTCGCGGAAGCTCTTGACGGTATTGACCTTTTTTGAGATGCTCTAGCAACCAAACTTATAACAGCAGATTACAACCTTTGAAGTATTTGTACCCCTTCTGACAGCGCTCTAAGGCTTGGTATATGTCTGCTATGATCATAGGGACAATGGTATATATTTTCCCCTCGATCCCATCCATCAAGTTTTTGGCTACCATGACTAGTCTGGTGTGGATTCTATCCCCTTGGATCGGGAACTTAAAGATGAAACCCCATATTTTAGAAAAACATTAAAATCGATTAATAATAAGGAAGAAACAGAAGGTTTTGAAGAAAAATACTAGATAAACTTAAAATTATTTCAGATCTACAAGGATTTAAACTGACTCGGGTAGGAAAAGATGAGGGTTTTGAAGAAAGGAACGAGGTAAGAAAAATCTGATTAAGAACCGGAGTTTCAAGCCATAAACATAAAGATAACACTACTCATAGTCACAGTAATGAACACAAGGCGGGTTTATCGAAGTAATGAAGAGTTTAGGTCGACTCTGAGTTGAATCTCTTCGAGATTCCTTCAGATAACAACAAAATCGAACAACGAGTGATGGTAAGAGGCCGTTTAGGGCCTAAAATCGAAGGGAAACCCCATGGAACGGAGGGTTTTCCGGTGATGGCGGCTAGGGTTAGGGGAGCGTCTGAGAGAGAAGAGACGAGGTGGGGATTTAGAGGCGGTATAATTGAAAAATGAGTAGGGTTAGGGGTTGTGAGTAATTAAATAAGGAAGGTGATCCTGGACCGTTGATCTTTTGAGATCAACGACCAAGATTTGATCTGAGGGATTAGACGACTCACATAGGAAATCGGGCTAGGGCATTTGGGTTAGATTAGGGTATTGGGCTAAAGTTTAATTGGGCTGGGGTCTGAAGTTGATTAAGAAAAAGGGGCTATTATTTAAATACTCAATTAACTTAATAAAATAAATTTATAAAATAATTTATGGATGATAGAAATATCATCTGTGCGTGACAATGATTTAAAATAATTACTTAATATTATAAAAATATAAAAGGTTATTTTATTGTGAAATAAGGTACTAATGCACACATGGGTCGTTATTGTAAAGTTATTGTAATTATAACCCTAACATGTACATATGGCTATTCATGGAATAATTAAAGCTTAGTACAAATATAAATGATAAAATTAAGTAATAAAATTATCATAAAACCATTTGTGATTATTAGTAATTATTTATATAATAAAATGCTAGAATAAAGTAATTAAAATCCTTTTAAAATTACAGGACAATTATGAAAAAATACTGGTTGATGCTCATGTACTATTTGAAAGTATATATGCACTTTGAAATATATGAGAGAAAAATTGTGTATCAACAACATACCTAGAAGGGGCCCAAGCTGATCATCTTCGACCATGATATTTGATTGGTACCGGTTATGGACGTCGGCCCAAGTTACTGCTAGATACTCTATCAGATTTTGCTTCAACTGCTATGAAGCCAATGAGCTTTGACTATTGAGTCCTTGGGTTAAGGCCTAAACGGCCCAATCTTCTGCCACTAGTGGCAGATCTATCTGTTCCATTTGAAACCTTGACATGAACTCTCTGAGTATTTCATTATCCCTTTGTTTTACCTTGAAAAGGTTTTACTTCCTGGTCTCGACCTTGATGGCTCCGCCGTGTGCTTTTACAAAGGCATCTACAAGCATCGGAAATGAGTCAATAGAATCAAGGGGAAGGTAAGTTGTGATAGTATATCATAGCTCCCTTTGACAAAGTCTCTCCAAACCTTTTTAGCAGGACGAATTCGATCTCATCATCTTCCAAATCGATCCCCTTGATAGCGCACGTGTAGGAGGTCACATTCTTATTTGGGTCAGTTATTCCGTTGTACTTAGGAATTTTGGGCATGCAGAACTTCTTTGGGATCGGCTTCGGAGCTGCGCTCGAAGGGAAAGGTTTCTGAACAAACTTCTTAGAATCTAGGCCTTTCAGTATCGATGGTGCTCCTGGGATTTGGTCGACCCTGGAGTTGTAGGTCTCCACCTTTTTGTCATTAGCTTCGATTTTCTTTTCTCCCGATTCAACCTGTTTTATCAATTCCTTGAGCGTCTTTACTATCTCGGGGTAGGTCCCAGATTTAGCTTTATTTGGCCTTTTTGTGACTGGTTCATTTCTGCGGGTGTTTTTCCAAGATGGTCCGGGCCCAACTCTACTGGGAGCACGGATTTGGCTCTGCAATTGGGCTATCACTGCATGTTAAGCGTGTAGCATTTTGAGGATCAATCGCAAGTTGATCCCATCGCCTTCACCACCGTGCATATCCCTGGCTCCCGACCTGGCTCCCCCGCGAATACTGTTTTCTGGGTCTGTGGGCAAGCTAGTGTCGATGACCACATGGGAGTTGGCATGGATTGGATTACTATCGGGACCCTGTTGGGTCAGCAGGGTGAACCTCGTTGTTGTTCACTATATTGTTGTTCTCGCCGTAGTGGCCCAATTCAGCATCAACGTTAAGGTGAGCAGATTGAGAGTTTGATATCTTTAAGTTTCCTGAAATTAAGACCTCAGAGTATGTAGTGAAAATTTGTATCAAATAGCCAGTATTATCCTTGGCCCCACGATGGGCGTCAAACTGTTTACCCTAAAAAATAGATAACAATTAAATTTGTAAGTGGTAGGCTACACGGATTAATTTGATATAGATGATAACTTGCGTTAGATTAAACAAATAAAGGTATAGTAAATTCAAACCACGTGAGGAGGAGGATTCCATCCTCAATGAAATATCCACCCTCGATCCGGACTCACAATGGCCAACACTGATGAACAAGAATAAGAACTTTCAATGACTGAGAAAATAATAGTATATTGCCTTGTTATGCATGTGTTACAATATTTTCAATGAATAATTAGACTCCCCTTTATATAGTAGGGGAGTTTTACCTTAAATACAATTCTATAAAAGGTAAAAAAATTATCTATTTAACTAATCACCAATTTTCTATCGATATGTGCCGAGATTCACGTCATGATATCCGGTCGGTCACGGATATTACGGCCTTATGTCAATCATGTTCGATTTCTCGATAACGCTCTCTGAAGTCTTTTAGGATTTGAACTGATCCGGGGTCATGGCCCCGATATTCTCGGGGGCGGACATCGTACCCCAGGAACGTGTCTCGATGACTCCCTTACCTCGATTCCGGCTCCTTACAATCACGTCCGTTACTCGATTTATTTTTTCGGAGATCGGGTCGTCTTACGGGTCCGGTTTCACCCATATACAATAGGCCTTTTCATTCGAGAAAAAATTTATAGTATAAAGTTAAATTATTTTTATATACTTTATAAAAACATGTTATTCTTTTTGGGACAAAGTAAAAAGAAAATGTGGCACATAATAGAGAAAGTAATTAATTTGACTTTTATATTTATTAGGCTTTAAATAAATTTATATTATAGATAGATGGAATGGGAATTTTTCTTTTTTCTTTTTTTGACATGTATTGAGATTCAGACACGTAACTCCTTACAATTCCCGACACGCAATTACAATGCTTAACATTAATTGTAGTTTACAAGTGTGAGCGAAATTCATTCACTTAAGCAAGCCTTAGTAATCAGCTCTATAAATAGGCGTGCATATATACTCTGAGTTTGAACACTAAGGTGAGGTGGCCGGTAGGAATAAAACTACAGGTTTAATTTAATTTAAAAGGAAAAAAATGTGGAACATTGGTTTATGGTTAGTAGCAGTAATAGTTGTAGGAATCAGTAGATGGGTATACAAATGGAGGAATCCCAAATGCAAGGGTGTATTGCCACCTGGCTCCATGGGACTTCCCTTTATTGGAGAGTCCATTCAATATTTCTCTTCTCATTCCTATGAAGGAATTCCACCCTTTATTGCCGAAAGGACTGCAAGGTTTATTTAATTTGTTAATGGGTTGCGTTTCCTCTCTTTTTTGTTTTCCAGTTCCTTTAATTTGTTCTTCTCATCCCTAAATTATTGGTCTTGAAAATATATGAGTCATATTTCTCTTGCATGAAATCGTTACATATAACATGAACTTGAACTTTTTGTCAGGTACGGAGGATTATTTAAAACAAGTATACTTGGGCAGCCAGTGGTGATATCAACTGACCCAGAAATCAATTACTATGTCTTCCAACAAGAAAATAACCTCTTCCAATGCTGGTACACAAAGAGTGCTTCTGATCTCCTTGGAGAGCAAGGCTTGAATGTCCACGGCGGAGCTGTCCATAAATACCTTAGGAATTTAGTTCTGTTTCTTGTCGGCCAACAAAGCTTAAAGGGAAATTTGATGTCTGAAATTGATTTAATTACTCGTAAGCATTTAGATTGGTGGGCTGAGCGCGGCAAGATCGAAGTCAAAGAAGCAGTTGAAATTGTGATTCTCTCACCTCCACCTATGATTACTTATTAACTTACTAATATCTTTTTTTACTCCAGTACAGAAATATACATATATATGGAGTACTATATAACTCAAAATATTTACTACTATTTTTAGATGCTATTCACATTTATTGCGAAAAAGACCCTTGGTTTAGAAGAACAAGAGGCATTGGAACTAAGAGAGCATTACAAAGCTTTTTTTGGTGGTTTTCTCTCATTTCCTCTCAATGTGCCTGGAACAGCTTACCATGCCTGCTTACAGGTATCTTCTTTTCAATATATACCAAAGTAAAATGCATCTATTAATGCTTGCCATCAATATTCCTGGATCAGTGCGACCATTTTTCGGACCATGCCTGAATGCGGAATATCTTGTGCACGGGCTATCCTTTAGATCATGACATTCTATGAATTAATTAATTTCAACATGCATGCAGGGGCGTAAAAATATTGTTAAGGTGATCAAAGATATTTTAAAGAAAAAGCAGTCATCCAAGGAAAAGGCGAATCAAGATTTCTTAGATCACATGCTTAAAGAAGTAGAAAATGAGGAATCATTGCTGACTGAAGAAATTACAGTGGATTTAGTTCTGTTACTTCTATTCGCTGCTTATGAAACCACTTCTTCCTCCATTACACTACTGTTTAAATACTTGAATAGTCATCCCGAGGTGTTGACAGAGCTGACGGTTTGTGCTCTTAATTAATTACTAGCTATCTGAAACATTAATTTTTTTTATTTAATGAATCTCGAGTAGTTCTTTTCCTAAACCCTATAAAAAGTCGTATATTTTGTAGGAAGAGCATGAGAGCATTCTTAAACGTCGAACAGACGAAGGCGCTCTAATTTCGTGGCTTGAGTACAAATCAATGAGTTTCACAAATATGGTAAGTTTATTTTCTTGCGTGATCGCTAATTGTGTAATTAGTTAAGAGTTTAGGTGTCCTCCAGATCACACGCTCTTATTATCACCACATTACTTTTTATTTCCCCCCTCCCCTGATATATTTAACACTAGTGAATTTGCCGCGCGAAGCGCGCGGTTGTTAAAGAACATTAGTGATATCAAACAATTATTTTCTAAATTAAACAAAATTTTGAGAAGTTAAAACAGATTTTTTTACAACTATATTTTTTGAAGCATTCCTTAATCAATTACGAATATAATCAGTACATGTCTATTAGCTTGGAAAATTGAAGGCTGGCACACTACATTATTGTACCTGTTCTAATAGTTCTCTGAGAGACAAAAGCCTACTCTTTTGTTAATGACCTACATTATACTACTCTTTTGACAAACCACAAACAACAAAGCAACTAATTTCAACACCTTAAGAAGTGCCATAGATATGTCTAGCTCTCTAGAGCTCCGGAAGAACTAAGTGCTTCTTTGTGACTTTAATGTGCAAAATATAATCTTGTTCAATAAAAGTAATGCAAACGCAGAATATGAAGTGAATGCTTACATGTATTATATGGAATACAAAAGAGCAGAATGGTTAGTTAAAGGTGGTTATTGAAAAAGGGAAACTATTTACATATATATCATGCTGAAACATATGTCTTATACTGCACAAAATCCGCCGTTTACTCTAATA
The DNA here is from genome assembly GCF_000393655.2 of Nicotiana sylvestris. NCBI lineage: Eukaryota > Viridiplantae > Streptophyta > Magnoliopsida > Solanales > Solanaceae > Nicotiana > Nicotiana sylvestris. The sequence goes on from NC_091058.1 coordinate 24,360,131, forward strand.
TTGAGATGATTGTGCAAATATGCTCATTCCTAAAATTTGAAATATTATATAGTAATTAGAAACACTCAGTGATGCAATGAATCGGATTGTGTTAGCCTATCGCGATAATGCATTTAGCTTTCCCAATGGATGTCAATCCAAAATGCCACTAAGAGGCCAAGATATTTTTGCTAAGAAAAAATAATTTTTTTAGTTACGATACCATAATTACGTCCAAGCTGATATAGAAATACAAATTAGATAGAAGAAATTACAAATTGCATCACATCATAAGTTAGTAAGGGTCCTGATGGCCAACATTTCTTACTATTTCACACTAACATAACTCAATTAATTAGAACTATTCATACAGATAAAGTGTAAAGTATCACCACTGATCTTTGAATTCAATATTCCAGTGAGTACTTGTATCTAATATAAATAATTTTTTTTTTTTTTTTGAGAATTATGAGTTTTGATGAGCTCTTTTAGAAGAAACACATCTTTCTCTTCTCCAATGTAGTCAATTACTTCGAAAACATATTTCGTCGTGCAACCCGTTGACACATTGCTCCACAATGAACAATTGAAAATGACAATAAAAGTATGTTACTAATACTATTTCAGGCGAAAGGGATTACACAAATTAATTTAAAATTAGGTATGAGATAAAGAAGCATCAGTCCTCTTACACCAACTCTTACCATACATAAAAGCCGGCATGACATAAAACAGAGTTTAGATATCTAGAAGCACATATATAAGAAGATAAATTCACTTTCTTTGGGTACCTAAGAGGACGACACTTGATGCCGATAACCACAAATTTGCCTTCTAACAATAAAAAGTCGTTTTCCCTAAAAGCGTCAAAAATAATTTCTCTATACAATGTAGTAAAAGGTTTTCATGAAAAAAAGAAAGTAATACAAATGCACAAGTACAAATTCAATATCTTTAGTCAAAATTGCTATCATGATAGAAATTTCTATCTTTCTTGCTTTCCTGCTCTTTATGCCTATGTAGGAATGACCAAAGGAGAATGGGATTCCAAGTAGCCCATTTGTGTATAGCAAATGGAATTGTTATTTCTCTGAACTTGGGTCCTAAAATTTAGGAATGCTAAACACGCTCGCTTAACCCTACAATTTTACAATAAGAAGCATACTCATTAAGGACCTAAACTCTATAAAAGCATTACACAAGTAATGCATGTAATTAAAGTATGTGTTACCTGGGAGGAAGAAGAGGAAGAAAGGGAGACATTATCAACACACCTTTTTTTTTGGGCTAAATTCTTTAGTAGCTACTTTTTCTCAGAAGGTCATATGCCTTCATTGAAGACCTACAGTAGAAGAAAAATCTAAAACAAAATCGTAACACGCTCTAGCAAGTCAGCATTCAAAGGACATGAATTGTTATGAAACTTAGCACCTGGAAATCAACTTTCACCAGTAGTTCTAACTGGTGTTGCTAGAAGTAGTCAAAAATCCATTTAGACCACAATATAGCGATAAATAGATTATTCTCCAACTCTTCCAGTACCGAATGGATCTCCAACCCAAAAAAGAAATCCTACCAAAAAATAGTATAAATAAAGATCTATTATGACTCGGTGAAATTTGACATATCATAGTACCCTCTCGAAGCAAGCTCTATGAAATCATGGCAAGTTGTTGATGCATACTTGTAATACATCTACTTTAAAAGGACAATTTCATTTTTTCACCCATACATTAGACCCAACTGTGACATAAGTAAATCGAAAGGCAAAAGAAATATAGTACATCATTTGTAAATGAACCATAAATTTCAAGAGTGACCTTTGTAGGGCTGGTTCTGCACTTTGCCACATCTCTGCTATAAGACTAAAAATAATCAAAATACAAGAGGGAATAATCAACGCAATAACAACGAATAAGCGAAGTAATTCACCAAAATAGTTAAATAAATTTAAAGAGCAGTTAAAATCATACAACACAAACGGGTGAGAATAGCTTTGCTCAAAATCGTTGACGTAAATAAATGATACTTGATCATAGAGGGCGAATGTTGAAACCTAAAAGAGGAAATCAACATGAGAATCAACCAATAAGTGGTTCTATTAAGCAAATCAATTAGACAAATTTAAACTGCACGCAAAGTTGCAAGCAGAAAAACAACGAATTGTGAAATAAAGAAAGCCCCAAAAGCTAAGTACTACACAACAAAGAAAAAATGAATAAAATCTGCAATTGTAATCAGAACAATGAGAACATGAAAAGGCAAATAGATAGAACTATCAAATGGAAAAGGAAAACGGGAAAAGGGGAAGAAGAAGCAGTAGCAAAGAGAGAGAAGGTACTGTCGACTGATATTATGTGCTTACTCTTAAGTGTGGCTTTGCTGATTGTCCTCTGCCGGATTAAGAGAAAGGTAAAAAATCAGTTTTCTACAATGGGGAAAAAAAGTCAAGCCATCAGTTTCAATGGAGAGAGATCGTTTAATCAGGAAGATAGATAATCGCAAAGGTGGCTCTTTTCTGGTGGAATATGAAAAGGCGTCTTTTGGGGTGTTTATTAATCGAAACTGTTTTGCTTGTTCGATTTAGTAGAATAAGAATAAAAGAGAAATTGTTAAAAAAAAGGGGGGGGGGGGAATAGATAAATATAAATACCGGCCTAGGAAGGTGCCACATCACCTTTTTTAGCCCCTGCTTTATATATTTATATAGATTAGTTGAACTGTAATTTTTTTATTGTTTCTAAAATAAAAATGATTGAGTGCAGGTTATAAATGAAACAGTAAGGCTTGCCAATATCGCCCCAGGAATTTTCAGAATTACACTAAAGGATGTGCAAATCAAAGGTAAATATCTAACTTTTAGGTCTTTTTAAGAGTCTTGTTTGGAAAGCCACCATGTAATAGAATAAGTGTAATTACTAGCGTAGTAATTACACAGTTCAGTAATTAATTACCTATTTGTTTGTCATATTAACTTAATTACAATACAATTACAAGTATATTATTTGGTTGCAGAAGTATAATTACATAAGTATATTAAAATTTTAAATATAAAGTTAAATATGAAAAAATTAGAAGTTAAGATTTAATAAATATATGCTTTTATAAACAATATTAAATTTGACATTAAGATAGATATTGCTTCATGAAAATATATTAATTACTAATTATATATTTGTAACTAATATTGTAGAAGTACTTGATATATATTTTTTAAATTAATAATTTTTTACTTTAATCAATTATAAAAACTAAAAGTGCATATTTTGTAAAAAAACAAAAAAAACTTGGACATCATGCTTGATAAAATTATTACAGCAATATTTATGAATATAATGCCATAGCAGTACTCAAATATTTTATGAAAAATAATCTATTAATTTTAAATGAAAAATGAATAGTGTGTAATCTGAATTAATAAGTGAATACTACTAAAGAAAATAAAATAGAAGCAATAATATAACATAAATTCAATATCTAAAAAATAAAATAACATAATACTCTTATGTAAAATAATACAACAATAAAGATTGAAAAATGAGAATATTATTTAAATATAAAAAGTAATCTATCAGTTTGACATAGTTATGTTTGCATATTATTACTCAAGTTTTGTTGATGACTTATCCTTTCTACGACTACGAGGTAGTATAACTTTTTAGAATAATAACATAGCTAAGTGTAATGAAAAAATAACGAAAAATAATTAAGAAAAAATAAAATATGAGAAATACACGTGAAGTAAATATTAGGAAATGAGAAGTGAGGAATATAAAAAAAAGAATTTTAATAATTTAAAATTTTAAAAGTAAAAAAAGAATAAAATAAAAATAAATTATGGTCTCGCAATATGAGACTCTTAGCTTGCCAAATAGTGCTGCTTAAGAAATACTCCTAGATTAATAAAGATATTTTTTATTTGGTTTAACATGAGTTGGAAAATTCAAAGAAAAATTAGTCAAAATGTGTACTATGTATATGTGGAGAACTCTTGGGTAAATATGTTGGGTCCCACGTTTAGATACTACTATGCATATTTATTTAGTTTTTGTTTTTTCCATAGAGTAAGTACTAAAGTAAGAATAATCACAGGATATACAATTCCTGCCGGATGGACGTTCGTAGTATGTCCCTCATCGGTTCATCTGGATCCAAACAAGTACGAGGATCCCCTTACTTTTAATCCTTGGCGCTGGAAGGTCAGTTAATATTTTATTAATTAGTAAAAATCAAGCATTTAGGTTTCTACTTTCATATATTCATAATATAAACGTCCTTTTCTCCACTATATTGGGATTAAAAAGGGTGAAGAGCTACATATGGGATCCAAAAAATTCATGGCGTTTGGTGGAGGAGTGAGATTGTGTGCTGGAGCTGATCTCTCAAAGATGCAAACGGCCATTTTCCTTCATTACTTGTTGACAAACTATAGGTATGAATTCGATGAAAACATATTATAATAACATACCTTTAAAAATAATTAATTACCACGACGTAAAAAATTTAAGGTATAATTTTCTTTAAAATTTCAGGTGGAAAGTGACAAATGAAGGGAATGTTATACGAAAACCCGGTTTGATCTTCAATAATGGATTACACATTGAAATATCCAAGAATCAAGGAGAAAAAAATATTCGAAATTATTGTTTAAGATAGATGTTCTATATGAATGTTCATTAAAACTTCACGCTGATAAATATGAATAAATCGTTCTAATATGAACAGTAATATGATATATGTAATGAAGTAGAAGGGTTAGCTCACTTGGTGAGCTCCCTGCCTTCCACATCAATAGCGTAGCTTCCTCTTCCCCAATCCCCAATCCCCAATCCCCACTCTCCCTCTTCCGATGTAATAAAAAAATATATTTAGTCTTCCTAAGCTAGCTAATGTAAAGAGCCTTTCAGCTCTCCCCGATTTTCATTCAGCAATATATTATTTACGAGATACCTCGTTGACAAAGAAACGTCGTCATTTTTTGATATTTCTAAGATGCTTGTATGTATATTATCAAACCAAGAAGATAATTACCAGCTAGAATTTGAAAGGGAAAAAACTATCATAAAAGAAGAAAAAAAAGATGACCTGAAGTTGAAAACAAAAACTTAATGGAAAAAAAAGAGGCATTGTGATTTCTCTTTTAACGAGAGCAACCTTTCGTCGTTGATAAAAGGGAAATAATTGAGGCCTTTTCTTACCTTTTGAAGAAACCATTAATCATCATTTTATCTTGCCATAAACTTAACTCAAAAGGGTTGTTCTCTCTCTCTGTTAGCTGAGCTACAAAATAAGAGCAAATAGGTGCCAATTTTGTAATAGCGAGGCCTAGTTAACCCCAACTTTATGCGAATGACAATAGGTAGGGGGATTTGCATCTTTACCTGCTTTTTGGGTCACGTTTTAACTTGTGCCCGCTTTATAAAAGAAAATTGCAGCGTATCTGTTTTTTCGCGTAACTTCATCATACGGGGCTGAAGTAGCAAAGGTAATCACGCAAAACTTCAGTATTCTAGTAGATGGGCCTGAAGTAGCAAGTGTGCTGAAGTTTTTGTTTGTAATTGCTTAATTTAAGCATAGTAGCTGAAGTTTTGTTCTCTATTTGCTGAAGTTTTTGTTTGTAATTGCACTAAATAAGCTGAAGTTTTTTTGTCCTAAATTCATTAGTTTTGTCATTAAGCTTTTTCAAAAACTTCAACAGAAGATGCTGAAATTATTTAGTTCATTAATAAAAACTTCACCACTAAATAAGCTGAAGTTTTTTGTCGTGGATAAGCTTTTTCAAAAATTTCAGCAGAGATGCTGAAGTTATTTCATTTGTAAAAACTTCAGCACTAAATAAGCTGAAGTTTTTTTGTCCCGGATTCATTAGTTTTGTCATAAAGCTTTTTCAAAAATTTCAGCAGAAGATGCTGATTTAGTTTATTTGTAAATATTTCAACACTATATAAGCTGAAGTTTTTGAAAAAGCTATCTAATATAATCAGATTGTCAACAGTATCTAAATCATAAATTTTGGAAATAATAAACGTGAAAAGAACAGAATTATCATGAAAAGAATCACTAAAGTGTGACCTTAAACTTCTAGTACGTGGAATATTCACAAATTATTGTCTACTAACTTATGTAACTATTTATAATTTATTTTTAAATAATCTGATAAACATATTTATGGCAATCATCCCATGAACTGAAGTTTCATAGCAGCACCAACAACAGCAAAAGAAGAAGAAGAAGAAGAAGAAGAAGAAGAAGAAGAAGAAGAAGAAGAAGGAGAAGGAGAAAAGGAAGAGGAAGAAGAAGGAGAAGGAGAAGAGGAAGAGGAAGAAGAGGAAGGAGAAGGAGAAGGAGAAGAAGGAAGAAGAAGAAGAAGAAGAAGAAGAAGAAGAAGAAGAAGAAGAAGAAGAAGACGACGACGAGGAGGAGGAGGAGGAGGAGGGGGAGGAGGAGAAGGAGAAGAAGAAGAAGAAGAAGAAGGAGAGGAAAAAGAAGAAGAAGAAGAGAAGGGAAAGAAGAAGAAGGAAGAGAAGGATGAAGAAGAAGGGGAAGAAGCGGAAGAAGGAGAAGAAGAAGAAGAAAAGGAGAAGAAGAAGAATAAGAAGAAGAAGAAGAAGAAGAAGAGGAAGAGGAGAAGAAGGAGAGGAAGGAGAGGAAGGAGAAGAAGGAGAAGAAGAAGAAGGAGGAGGAGGAGGAGGGGAAGAAGAAGAAGAAGAAGAAGAAGAGGAAGAAGAAGAAGAAGAAGAAGAGAAGGAGGAGAAGAAGGAGGAGGAGGAGGAGGAGGAAGAGGAGGGGGAAGAAGCGGAAGACGGAGAAGAAGAAGAAGAAGAAGAAGAAGAAGAAGAAGAAGAAGAAGAAGAAGAAGAACAAGAAGAGGAAGAGGAAGAGGAGAAGACGGAGAGGAAGAAGAAGAAGAAGAAGGAGAAGGAGAAGAAGAAGGAGAAGAAGAAGAAGAAGAAGAAGGAGAAGGAGAAGAAGAAGAAGAAGAAGAAGAAGAAGAAGAAGAGGAAGAGGAAGAAAAGGAAGAGGAAGTGGAAGAACAAGAGGAAGAAGAAGAAGAAGAAGAAGAAGAAGAAGAAGAAGAAGAAGAAGAAGAAGAAGAAGAGGAGGAGGAGGAGGAAGAGGAAGAAGAAGTTGAGTTAGTTCATTTGTAAAAATTTCAGCACTATATAAGCTGAAGTTTTTGAAAAAGCTTTCTAATATAATCAGATTGTCAACAGTATCTAAATCATAAATTTTGAAAACAATAAACGTGAAAAGAACAGAATTATCATGAAAAGAATCACTAAAGTGTGACCTTAAACTTTTAGTACGTGGAATATTCACAAATTATTGTCTACTAACTTATGTAATTATTTATAATTTATTTTTAAATAATCTGATAAATATATTTATGGCAATCATCTCATGAACTGAAGTTTCATAGCAGCACCAACAATAGCAGCAGCAAAAGAAGAAGAAAAAGGAGGAGGAGGAGGAGGAGGAGGAGGAGGAGGAGAAAGGGGGCTGAAGTTATTTAAAAATGGGTACAAGTTTAAACTTTTTTTAAAAATGGGTACAAGTTTAAACTTTTTTTAAAAATGGGTATAGGTTAAATGAGGGCGACCGAATAGGGCGCCCCATGCAATTTTTACCAATAGGTAGAACATTTTGCAAATCACATTAGAGCCGTCAATATAGTCTTGCCTCGTTGGGCCGGCCCAACCCAACTCGTAATTTAATAGGGTTGTGTTAAGATTTTTGAAACCCATTTAAAAACGGGGTTTTTAAGTCCGCCCATGTAATCTAGTGTCCCACGAGGCTGGACTAGGCCGGTCCGTGGGCTTAATAACGTATTTAATTAAAAATATGTAGGGAACTGAAAATAACAAGAAGAGTTATGTAATCTCAAACTTATAATATTTTTTATGCGGATATAAATATTTTTTGTTCTTAAAATTTTAATTATTTCATAATGTTTAACTAATTAACATTGCATATAATTATATATTTAGATAAGAGTAAAGATTTTAAGACATTTTTATTTCACAAGAGAATTCAAACGTACTTGATGAAGATGATATGTTGGGATATGCCACGAGTACCTTGAAAATATTTTTGAGTAGTTTGTTTTGAATATTGACTTTTAATAAATGAAATAATGTCCTCATTTTTGTGTTTTATTGTAATTTAGTAGAACAATGTCAAAATTATTAAGTTTTGCCGAAACTTTTTATCCAACAACTAGTATGTTTTATATATATTACATTTTAGGTTAAAACTTAAATTTAAAAAATATTAAAATAATTTTAAAAAATGATAAACCAGCCCGTGGGGCCTGGTAACCCATGTAGGGATGGATTGAACTGACCATTTTAAGGGAAATTTGCATCTATACCCGCTTTTTATGTCACGTTTTAACTTGTGCCCGCTTTACAAAAACAATTGCAAACATACCCGCTTTTTCGCATAACTTCAGCATACGGGGCTGAAATAGCAAAGACAATTGTAGACATGTGATTTTTGACCCTCCCCAAGATTTTTCATATTTTAGCGTAAATATTCAGTTTAGGTTTAGTATCGCTCTCTTTACTTTATTTTATCAAAAAAAAAACTACAAAAATATTTTTCCTTATCCTAGCTAGTTGATATTTTGAAAAAAAAAATACAAAATAGTCTTGTCATGTTATTTTCCAAAAAAAAAAGATGAGAAGAAAAAGATCAAAAAATATTTTACATTTTAGTATATATTGAGTAGTAGTTAAATTTCATTAATATAGTAGCTATGTGTCTTCTCTAAATATTTTTACTATCTTAAATATACTAGTATCTTTATAAAGCTATTTTTAATTCATCTTTAGAATAAAAGAAAATCTAAAAAAAAGAAAAAAAAATTAAAGAACAAGAGATAATAAATTGTGCAACTTGCCAAAAGATGCTTTCTTATCAACTCCCCATAACAAACTCACATGCACCCCTTTTAATTTTCATTCACGTTTTTTGGCACATGAGGGAAGGGGAATGAGGACAAAAATTAGAGCTAGGGAATCTTTCCTTTCTAAGTTTTTTTTTTCGTTATATATAACACATGCACACACAGAAGGAAGGAAGAAAAAAATGCCAAAATATCTGGGGAGGGAGCTCACAAAGAAAAAGCAGAAGAAAAGTGAGGCAAAAACAAAAAGGAACAAAAAAAAAACAGAGGAGATCGAAAAAAACAAAAACAAAAAGAGAGCAAAATAAAAAAGAGATCAAAAGAGAAAGGAAGGTGAAGGAGGAGGGATCTGAGTCATCTTCTTCCTCACAAAATCAGATCCAATTTCTTCTTTTTGAAGCCATGTAAACCAGCCTTTGAAAACTCCCATTTGCATCACCAAAACAACTCCAAAACTCAGCAGAAAAATGCAACAACAAAGCCACGAAAGCCAGCCATGAAAAGCATCTCAGTCCGTCAAAATCATCGAGGTTTCCGTTCGAGTGCTCCTGTCGTGTGTTTTGTTCGAGTTCCGTTCTAGTTCACAACGAGTTTTTTTTTTGGGCGAAGTTCTGTTTCTCTCTTCGCTGCACAATCGTGCATCTGTAGTTGCGGCATTGTTTAAAGGAATTTCCCGCTTTTAAAGGTTCATTCTCTCTCTCATTACGTTGTATGTTTTCGGATGATTTTGAAGCTTTGACGTATTTGGTTGAATGATTGAGTGCCTTTACAATGTTAGCTTAATTTTTCTCCTCTCAATATGTGTTTGTTTCTTTCAGTATTATTAGTTTTAATTGGATTCATGAGATATTAGCACTAATTTTTATCAAAGAAAATATAAAGATTTTTTTTACAATTTTTTTGTGGACTGCACTTTGTGGAGTTAATGAACAAAGAGGTGGGTTTATTTTTTAATTTTTTCTATCATTTTCTTACTACGAAGATCTGTTGGAAATATCAATATTATCAAATGGATTGTTTGATGTTTTCGTGAAATATTTTGTTGTTATCTTTGTGATTGGTGAGATGTTCTTTTTAGTTTCCTGTCTTTTCTTTTAATTCTTTGCAGCATGATTATATTGATGGTGTCGTTTATGGTTGAAATGTGTTTGGCATTTTCTTTAGCTTCTACGCTGTCCAGGAGTAATGTTAATGACCCAACGTATATACAATTCATGAGTTGACCCATATTTAGACAATTACTAATTTATAACATTTTCCCCATAAATAATTCCATAACACATGACCCTAGGATAATTAATATGAACTCTTTTAAATTTGAGGTGCGCCATTAGTTGAATTTTTCATGGCCCTCGCAAACTTGAAAATGCGTAGTAGTTTTAGGCGCGCTATTTAAAAATTACTTCCCTAAACTCGGATGTGCATTTATGTGACCCAAATCCAAATCTCAACAACGTTAAATAAAATGTGTCGTGGACCGCGAGTGCATTTATGTGACGTGGTTCAAGATGTATTTTACATGACGTTGAATCTTCCTGAAAAATATTTAAATAAAGCGGTTATAAAGTTAAAATTGAACCATAGGCTAAAACATGTATTAAAATAAAGTAAATATGCCAAATATAACAGTTGAGCGACCGTGCTAGAACCACGGAATTCGGGAAATGGTTACATTCGAAAATCAGTGGCAATTTTACAACTTGATGATTTTTTCAAGCTGATTTAAGCTGCACTTACTTGGGAAAGAATTGACAAGGAATAAGCTAGTAGGAGAGAAAACAGGTTTAGGAAGGGTAATTCAGAATATGGCGGTCCATCCAAAAAGGGAAAGTTTGACTATTCCAAGACCGAGAGTACAAATAAATCATTACATCATAAGCAGAATAAGTCAAATTTTTCTACCGCCAATACTCCAAGTTATGGCCAGGGCAAAACTCATACACCTATTTGTGCACAGTGCGGGAAGAATCATTATGGTGCATGTAGACGAGCTTCTGGTGCTTGTTTTAATTGTGGAAGTATGGATCATAAAGTGAAGGATTGTCCTAATCCTAATCCTCTTTCTTATACACATACCGAAGGATCAGTTCAAAAGCCTGTCACTACTCATTCTCAAGCTAATAGTAGTGCTAGACCTCGAAATATACAAGCAGCTCGAGTGTAGCTAATCAGGCTGGTGGGTCGAGAGCTGCTGCACGAGTTTATGCTATGAGACAGAAGAATGACCAGGATGGTCCGGACGTGGTTGCTAGTAAATTTTACTTATTTGGCATATCTGTTGTTACATTATTTGATCCTGGATCTTCGCACTCTTATGTTTGCTCATCACTTGCATTTCCCGATACTGTTAAATCTGTGAGACTTGACTTTGATGTGTTGGTCACGAGTCCATTAGGTCATCAGGCCGTTGTTAACAGGATTTACCGAGATTGTCCATTCATGATTCAAAATCTGGTATTCCCTGTCGACTTGCTTGAAATGCCCTTCCGAGACTATGATGTTATTGTTGGCATGGATTGGCTCCATAGGCACCATGCATTGATTGATTGTAGGTTGAAGCAAGTGACATTTAGAACTCCTGCATATTCACACATGGTAGTTCAAGGAGAAAGATCATTGACATCTAATATTATTTCTGCGGTCTTGGCAAGGAATATGATTTGTCAAGGTTGTGATGCCTATCTTGCTCATATAGTCGATACACGATTGGGGAGTCCAAGTCTTAAGGACATACCAACTGTGTGCGACTTTCCTGATGTATTTCCTGATGATCTTCCTGGGTTGCCTCCAGAAAGGGAGATTGAATTTCCTATAGATCTTGTCCCTGGAACTACTCCTATTTCTATCGCTCCCTATAGAATGGCTCCAGCTGAATTAAAAGAGTTGAAGGCTCAATTGCAAGAACTTCTTGAGAAGGGTTTTATCCGTCCCAGTATTTCACCTTGGGGAGCTCCTGTTTTATTTGTGAAAAAGAAAGATGGCACTCTTAGGCTTTGTATTGATTATCGACAGCTGAACAAGGTAACAATCAAGAACAAATATCCACTGCCTAGAATCGATGACTTGTTTGACCAACTAAAGGGTGCCAGCTTATTCTCAAAAATTGACTTGAGGTTTGGATATTATCAGTTGCGTGTGAGGGAGCAAGATGTTCCTAAAACTGCTTTTAGGGCCAGGTATGGCCATTATGAATTTTTGGTAATGCCATTTGGTTTGACAAATGCTCTTGCTGCATTTATGGATCTAATGAACCGTGTATTCAAGCCTTATCTCGATCGATTTGTGGTGGTGTTTATTTATGACATTTTAGTCTATTCCAAGAATAGAGAAGATCATGATAAGCATGTCCGAATTGTCATGCAAATTCTGAAAAAGAGACAACTCTACGCGAATCTTTCCAAATGTGAATCCTGGCTGAATGAAGTGGCTTTTTTAGGGCACATTGTATAATCTGAAGGTGTGAAGGTTGATCCTAGTAAGATTCAAGCTATTGTTGATTGGAAACTCCCTAAAACTCCAACTGAGATAAGAAGTTTCTTGGGTTTAGCAGGATACTACAGAAGGTTTGTGAAGGGCTTCTCTATTATAGCTTCTCCCTTGACCAAACTTTTGGGGAAAGACGCCAAATTTGTATGGTATGACAAGTGTCAAGAGAGCTTTGAAAAGCTCAAATCCTTATTGACACAAGCTCCAATACTTTCTTTGCCAGCTGAAGGAAAAGATTATGTGGTATACAGTGATGCATCTCATCGTGGCTTAGGTTGTGTTTTGATGCAAGAATGGAAAGTAATTGCTTATGCCTCTCCAAAGTTGAAATCACATGAGTTGAATTATCCCACTCACGATCTTGAACTTGCTGCCATTGTTTTTGCCTTAAAAATTTGGAGGCATTACTTATACGGAGAGAAGTGTCACATATTTACTGATCACAAGAGTTTGAAGTACTTGGGTACACAAAAAGAGTTAAACTTGCGACAATGTAGATGGCTTGAACTCATCAAAGATTATGATTGCACGATTGATTATCATCCTGGTAAAGCCAATGTGGTTGCAGATGCGTTGAGTCGCAATTCCCTTGCAAGTTTAACTCTAAGTCCATTTGCCTTTGCTTCTTGAATTAAGAGCCATGAATGTTTGCCTTTCATTTAATTCTAATGGTTCTATCATTGCTAATTTGCAAGTCAAGCCAGTCTTACTTGAGCAAGTCCAAGAAGCACAAAAGTTAGATGAGAAGCTTGTGAAACGGGTTGAAGAAGTCCAAAATGGAAGAGAATCAAATTTTTCATTAAGGAAAGATGGTACCTTATTTTATAAAAATAGGTTGTGTGTTCCTAATGATGATGAATTGAGAAAGCAGATCTTAATTGAAGCACATAGTTCACCTTATGCAATGCATCCTGGAGGTACTAAAATGTATTGGACCATTAAGGAGCGCTATTGGTGGAGTGGTATGAAGAAAGACATTGCAGAGTTCATTTCTAAATGATTGGTATGTCAACAAATAAAGGCTGAACATCAAGTCCCAACTGGTCTCCTGCAACCTTTGTCAATACCTGAATGGAAATGGGAAAGGATAACGATGGACTTTGTTTCTGGACTTCCACGCACTCAAAGAAATCATGATGCAATTTGGGTCATTGTAGATAGACTAACTAAGAGTGCTCATTTCTTGGCAATCAGAATGGACTACTTACTTGAACGTTTAGCAGAATTGTACATTAATGAGATTGTGAAGCTGCATGGAATCCCTGTTTGTATTGTGTCTGATAGAGATCCGAGGTTTATATCTAGATTTTGGTCTAGCTTGCAAGAAGCTTTGGGTTCCAGGTTGAATTTTAGTACCGCTTTCCATCCACAAACGGACGGCCAGTCTGAAAGGGTAATACAAATCTTGGAGGATATGCTTCGAGCCTGCATTATTGAGTTTAAGGGTAATTGGGACAAACACTTAGCCCTAATAGAATTTGCTTACAATAATAGCTACCAATCAAGTATAGGCATGCTTCCTTATGAAGCTTTATATGGGAGAAAATGTAGAACGCCTCTTTGTTGGAATGAGGTTGGTGAAAGAAAATTTGTGGGTCCTGAGATTGTGCAACAAACTGAAGATAAGGTAAAAATCATCAAGGATCGTTTGAAAATTTCTTCAGACAGACAAAAGTCCTATGCTGATCTTAAAAGACGTGAAATTGAGCATCAGGTGGGCGATAAGGTATTTTTAAAGGTTTCTCCATGGAAGAAGATTATGAGATTTGGCCAAAAAGGTAAACTTAGTCCTCGATTCATTGGACCTTATGAAATACTTGAGAAAATTGGTCCGGTTGCATATAAGCTAGCTTTGCCACCTGAATTAGGTAAGATCCACAATGTCTTTCATGTTTCTATGCTTCAAAAATACCGCTCAGATCCATCTCATGTTCTTCCTATTGAGTCTATTGAGGTTAATCCTGATTTGACATATGAAGAAGAACCAATCCAAATCTTAGCGCGTGAGATAAAAGAGCATAGAAATAAGAGAATCCCATTAGTGAAGGTTCTTTGGAGAAATCATTCAGGCGAAGAAGCTACCTGGGAGCGAGAAGAGGATATGCGAGTTTAATATCCACATTTGTTTCGGGACTAGTACAAGGTAAATTTCGAGACGAAATTTTTTTAGGGGGAGAGAGTTGTAACACCCCAAATTTTTTTATAATATTTGCATTCTTGATTGAGCATTTTTATAACGGCAAAATATTTTACTTTGCACTTCCTAAATGTGAAATGGTCAATGTATGAAAATTTCTTACTTTAGGTTGTGTTAATATTGGCAATGAAGTTTCATGATGCTATATGTAACACTTAATATTATTTTGACTAGTTGTTATTAAATATAATATATAATTAAGTTTTGGTTTCCAACCTTTTGTATTTATCTAAGAATATTTAGTGGTTGGGTAACCATTTTGTTTCTACTCTTCAAGACAAAGAATACATCTCTCTCTTTTTATCTATCCCTCCTTCTCTCTATCTCTCTCTATATCTCTCCTCCGTAGAAACTTGAAAATCTGAAGTTTCATGAAAAAAAAACCATGGAGTTCTACTAAATCAACAAGCAAATTTCGTTTTTGGTGAAGATCAAGTTGCTCCTCTTGGTAAGTTTCTAAACTTGTTTTTATACTAGACACCTACTAGAATTTGCTACATATCATTTTGTACAGAGCTCCGATTTAAGTGATCCAGGACTTTCTGGAAAGGTATTTCATAAATCTATAACTCTTATGAAGGAACCAAAATCTAGGTTTGTCGGTATTTACCTGAAAAAGGATCAGAAAGTACAGGGCAGGTGCTATCCAGATTTTCAGTTTTAGAAATACTCCATGTACTGCTGTTAGTAATTTTAGCATAACTTTTTGTTCAAAATTGATATGGAGATGATACAAGATGTTTTGAAACAGTAAGATATAGATATACAACTTTTGTGAAGACCAGAAAGTCTAGATCTTCAAAACTGAGTCACAACTCGGAACAGTGATACTGTCCAGAATTTCTGTTTCAAACTTTTTTGAGTAATTTTCACCAATATCATATTTAGTTTGACTTGCTAAATCACTGAACTTATTTAGATATTTGATTATGTATTTAAGGTATATAAACCCTTGAAAAAAAATCAAAGGGGAAGTGTTTGAGGGAGTGGACAGATTTGGTTTGTTTACGGCGTAGACGATTCGAACGTCCCCAAGTTGTGATTGAACTGTTTCGTGGTAAAACACCAAGGTTTGTGTATAAACTTGTACTCTTTTTGCTTGCTGGAATATGTTGAAATAACTTGATATTTTATTTTTCTTGGCTTCAATTTATATTGTTATATTCGTACTATATCAAGTATTGTAAGATATTTGCTAAATCGCTCATTCGTACAGATTGTTTGATCATTTTGCATTCTTGTTGGGACTTTGTCCTTCTTGTGGCAGTGACTTTGTCACTCACTTGGCATGCCTCTTGATTCGGATCTTTTGCCATCTTGACTTTGGATTTGTAGTTCGTCTTGGATTATGGAACTTGTCCGTGTTAAGTACGAACTAGGAAGCCATTTTTAATATGGTTCTTGATTCTCTTGTCTATTGGGTTTTGACCCTACTTGATTTGGGGCTTCGGTCCATCTTGATATCTGATTATGCTTAGTGTGATGGCATGACGTACATATTGGGCGAAAAATGGATATTTGGTATACTCTCTTAAATTGATAGTATACACTTTCTAGACTCTTGAACATTGTTATTGATATTTGGAAACACTTCAAAGTTTGATATTGATATGTTTGATATATTTGTTCACTTGTTTTAAATTATGTTAAATTGAGCTAACTATGACTGAAAAGGGGAATTGGAGAATTTAATGACTCCAAGCCTAAAGTTTATACACCACTAAGCTTTATGCTTAGCGATAGTTGTTTTCTATCGTAGGAAATGTTCGGGATGAAATCTGAAGATGGCCAGGGTGAAGTAGTCTCTTTGGGAGAATTTATGGAGATCACATTTGCATATGCACCTTCGTTTGCATAGTTTTGGGACATGTACATTATATACATGATATACATGATATATATATATATATATATATATATATATATATATATATATATATATATATATGTCACACTTATGTTATTTGGAGGCTTGTTGGATTTTAAAGACCAAAATCTTGTAGCTTGAATTTGTAACCTATTTTATTGTATTAGGGTGTTTTAATAACTCAAGTCTTGTAATATGCTGAATTTACACTTTGTCTTGTAAATATGTAGAAAAGGAGAAAACTAGTTGCCTTTGTTTTTATATATATCCTATAGTTTAAAATTTATGTACAATATAAACTTGTAGTGATTTTGAATGATTGTATAAATATGTTAGGAAGTTGCTTTAATCTGTTGATTAATCCAGAAGGGTTATCACCATATGTTAATATTTTGACATTGTATTTCATCTAAAATAAAATTATGGTGTATTTTCAAAAAAAAAAATATATTGCACTTTGAACCTTTTCGCATGGGCCTACTTCCGCTACTAAAATTATTCTGAATATTTTTATTAATATCTCTTTTAATATTTTTGTAAGTAGGAAATTAGATTTGTTTTCCTAAGTAGTACCCTCCCAAAGGGGTTGCTACAGAGGACAAGATGCGGGAAGCAAGACTCAGATGGTTCGGGCATATTCTGAGGAGGAGAACTGAAGCACCAGTGAGGAGGTGTGAGCGACTGGCTGTGGTGGGCACGAGGAGAGGTAGAAGGAGACCTAAGAAGTATTGGGGAGAGGTGATCAGGCATCACATGACACGACTTAGGATTAGTAAGGACATGATCCTTGACAGGGAATTGTGCAGTTCGAGCATTAAGGTTGTAGGTTAGAGAGAAGTTGTGAATATTTCTACAGCGCACTAGAGTGAGACTAGCCAGTTAGGAGTTACTTTTAGGATGCTACTGATCAGCTACTGATGCAGGGCTTTATCTGTTGGATATTAGTATACCTTCCATTTTTTTTGTATTTCCTATATTTCTTATATTGTTGTTATTCTGTTATTTTATGTTATGTATTTTATGTTATGTTATGTTATTTTATTATGAGTCTATTGAGAGTACTAATATATCGCCTCTTGTTGCTTTCTTGAGCCGAGGGTCTCCTGGAAACAACCTCTCTGCACCTCGGGGTAGGGGTAAGGTCTGCGTACATATTACCCTCCCCAGACTCCACTTGTGGGATTATACTGGGATGTTGTTGTTGTCGTTGTTGATAATATCTTCAATGCCGGAGAAATGGTTGGCATCGGCAAGTTGGCGAACGGTAATTTCATAATGGAAGCGTTGGCGTCGGAATTTGGGGCATTCCGATGATCTTTTAAAATAATCTACAATTGCTTGGGGTGTGCGACAGGTGGGTCTTGAAGAAGTAATGGTAGCTTTTGTTGTTGTGATGGGTGCATTGTTGTTTCCGGCGAGGAGACAGCGGAGAGGTGAAGAAGTAGACATCTGATTTGCTTATTTTGGCGCTGAGTACCACTTCGCCAAATTGATCTACAATGTTACCATTTCTTACCTTATGGTTATCAAACGTAAGTATTGCATCATGTAGTATTTTTATGTAATTTTTGCATAAATGAATTTTTACTTTACATGCGATTCTTTGTTTTTGTGATGTGAATAGATTTTTGAAATGAATTTAATTTCGCATTCAGTCTAAAAAATATTTGTATATCAGTGTAACTTAACTTGTCTAATAGTTACCTGCCTAATTTTCACATTACTAATTCTATGTATTATCAATAATTATTTGTAGTTATTTTTTCGATAGCTTGATAGAGTAAATTCTTTTACACCATCAGTTCTTTGAAATAAATTCTTTGTATTTTAAATTTGAACTCCTTTTGCCTTTAGACTTGCTAATAAATGCAAGGTGAAAAGAATAAAAGCGGAAAAATAACATATAGTATTTGGAACAAATTAAGCTGTAATTTTTAAAGAAAAAGAGTAACAATCAGGACTAAAAATCCCTCATTTTCTTGGTTAACCCACAAAATAGCGATATCGTGTTTTCTGATAAACCTTGATTACCAAGTGGAACATGTCATGTAAATATTCTGAAAATGGATAGTGAAGTTCAAAGATATACCGGTTAAAGTACAGAATACATGCTTGGAATAACATAAACTCTTTCTAATGCTTTACAAAATCAGGTTGTACTTAAAATATTATTCTTGTCAGTAGTGAAAAGGTGAAATGAGAATAAAAATTCCTGCTTAAAGCAGCTCTGGTCACTCATTTGTACTTTCTTGTGCCATTAATACTAGTAACAACCACATAATAGTCACAAACATAACGAACAACACTCCCGCCCTTCCATTCTTCTTTCTTTTTTTAGTTGCCACTCTTTAACCTCTTTATGTAAAGATCTAAAAAATTATACTCTCTCCATTTCAGTTTATGTCAACCTATTTAACTGGACACGTAGTTTATGAAAAACAAGAAGATTTTTAAACTTGTGGTGTAAAATAAGGCACATATATTTTGTTTGGTTATAAATTGTTACGTAAAGGTAAAGTGTTTCCAAATAAGGAAAGTGGTCATTCTTTTTTGCACGAACTAAAAAGAAAATAGGATCACATAAATTGAAATGGAGGGAGTAGTCAAGGACGGATGCATGTTTGATGAAGCGGTGTCATGCGATTTTGCTTTAGGAGGTCAAAGGTTCGAACCTAAAAATGTATGCTTACACCCCAGGAGCAGTAGCTAATTATATAAGTCCTTATAAAGGAAAAGGATTGTGATAAGTTGACAATTAGCGCGTAAATAGTGACTAATGAGGATAGCCAACCCCAACTATTTGGGATCAAGGCATAGTTGTTCGGCAGTATGTCGGCCTTTCCATTCAGTCACTGTTATCACTAGTTAATTATGAAGTAGCATATGAGTTTTCTCCAATAGTTCAGCAATATTGAAAAGTTTTAAGGCCAAAAAAGCAATATTGTAGTGCCTGAACCTCCACACACACACTCTTTCTCATGCCAAAAATGAGTCCTTTCAAAACACCCCAAGTACATTATGATCAATTAGGAAATGCCCAACAAACTGCAACAAGAAGATTCCCACCACCAAGAAATGTTTCTGTTGTGAGGAGCACCTATATAAACCTATTGCCTGCCTTCAACAAAAACCAGTGCAGTGCCTCTTTTTTGTGCTGCACTCAACATTAATCATTAGCACCTGCTCTCCCTCTTTAGATTTCCTTTCTAATTTTAGGAATCCATTTTAACATACTGGATGAATTCTCATTTTGACTTGCATTAAATGATAATTAAGTGTGATAAAATGGAATTCCCTAACACTCCATTTGATGATTCAAACATATCTGAAGGAAGTAAAATAGGAGGGAAAATGGATAAAAGGAAGCAAATTGAGGGAGAAGTTAGAGAATACAAATCCAAGAACCTTGATGCTGAGAGGAGGCGGCGTCAAAAACTTAGTGAAAGGCTTCTTGAATTGCGCTCTTTGGTCCCAAACATTACAAATGCAATGAATCAAAACCCTTCATTCTAATATATAAATCCCAGTGACATTTTTTTTAAAGAATGTATCTAAACCATTTTCTAAAATCTTAAATTCTTTTCTGATTTCAGATGACAAAAGAAACCATAATTACTGATGCCATCACTTACATTAGGGAGCTACAAACGAATGTAAACAACCTAAGTGAGCAGCTTTTAGAAATGGAGGCAACTCATGGAGAGGAATTGGAGAGAAAAAGTGAAGAGATTCTTGATACTGCTGAGGAGATGGCTAACTGGGGCATAGAGGTAGGTAACTTTATTTATAAACCAAAGTTACAATCTTTAATTCTTCAGTTTAACTTTAATTTCCTAATCTACTAGTACCAGACATTTAAACACATTATTTTTTTCATAAAACAGCCTGAAGTTCAAGTGGCTCACATTGGTACAAATAAGCTTTGGATGAAGATAGTCTGCCAGAAGAAAAGAGGTGGATTTACTAAACTGATGGAGGCAATGAATGTTCTTGGATTTGATCTCAATGACACCAGTGTCACTGCATCTAAAGGAGCTTTTCTTGTTACTTCATCTGTGGAGGTAAGCAAACATATCTTAGTAGCAATTTACAACCATTACCTAAGGATATCAAGATTTTGTAATAGCACAGAAAAGATATCCTGCTTAATATTTTGTACTCTGTGTCCTGCAATATAAGAACATAACCAATTTGTTTATCTTTCTATGTATTTCAGGTGGTTCGCGGAGGACTAATTGATGCTCATCAAATCAGAGAGATCTTGCTGGAAATCATCCGCGGCATCTAGAGAAACTAGCAGCAGCATAAGTTCCTTATTATTAGTAATATTAGTCTCATTTGAGTGCTCTTTTACCATATATTCTAATAGGAATTAGATTTTTTGGAGAAATGCCAGAGTACCTTTAACTTTTGGTTATGAATGTCAAAAGGATTTAATCATGTTTTCCATCATTAAAAGATGAAAATCCATTGTATCCAAATTGTCTGAAAAGAGCTTGTGTGAACTCTTTTATTTTTCATCCAAATATTGCTGAAGCAACATATCATATGTTTCTAATCACTTTCTTCTATCTTAAGTCTATAGCTTTTCGTGCAGTCAAGTTTGACTTAATTCAACTTTGAATATAATATGCTTTTGACTTGAATATTCCATGGTGGGATCCAGACTTCACATTTTTTGGCTTCTAGATATGAAAATATGTTTAGTATTTTTGGTCACTTCCAGCTCAAGAAACAGTTAAATAAGACCAGTGAAGTATGCTCTTGGTTGGAATAAAATATTGAACAGACACCAATATTAGACGTGTGAACACTGTCTGTCTTATTTTCTTCTCTGTTCTCTGACCAGTGTCGTTCTCAAAAAACAAACCTGCCTCAAACATAACCTGCCCTTGTTAAAATCATCCCCAAACAGGTCAAGAATCCAACAAAGACCATTTGGAAAACCAAATTGGACGTCAAATTTTCAAAATTTAAGACCATGGAAAGTGTACCTACCCTTTTTATAATATTAACACGAAAGAGACTCTCTCAGTCTGTCTTCCTCTATTAATAGGATTCAATACTTGCACAACTAGGACTTGGCAAAATCTCCTACGTCCAAGCTTCATATTTCCTATGGCTAGGCTCAGGTTTCTCCACATTTGCCTAGTTTTAGCTCAGTTGGTCTTGCTTATGCTAAATGCTTACGCGCTTAGTAGATTAGACACCTTGATATTAGCCCCAACTCCTGCGCCGTTTGAGGGAGGAAAAGGTGATCAGGCTTCGGCAATCATACATATAAGGACTCATCACTCTTTTGACAAGTCCATGGCCGGTGGAGACTTGATCCTTGGAGGCTTTGCCATTGCCCTTATTGCTTCCATTTTTTGTTATATTCGAGTCACACGAAGAAGAACTGAACATACTCAGGGCTGAGACATACCATTCTGATTTTGTTACTCCTTTTGGTTTCCAATTCAGATATTTACAGGGTTCAATGTTAAGTTACTCACATATATGACAAGCTTTTGCTTATTTTAGATGGCTAAGTAATCTAATCTAATTACATATATCTAGCTAATAGTATTTTAGTTTGGTAAAACTGTTGAAGATATTTTAACAAAGGTTATATTTGTCTATGACCAAAAATTTTCCATCAAGCCACATGCCTAAGCCCAAGTGCCAAGATGAGGGGAACCTATGGCTCTCGTGAATTCTACTTCTTACTCGTATTTATGGAACAAATTTAGTTTTATGACTTTGATGCAATAAATATAGAATTGAATGACTGTCTATGAAATTTAACCCGAACTTTTTTATTTTGTGAAATGAAAAAATAACAAAACAAAAGAGTCCTTGATTTGCGAAGGATTCATCTCTAAAAGACATTTTACATAAGATCCAAGACTTCAATATTGGAAACCGTAGAGACATAAGATCCAAATTAAAGTTCAATAATGCGAATAAAAAAAAACAAAGTAGTCTTAACCAGCAAAGCTTCAGCTCTAGACAAAGTCATTTTACACAAGATCCAAAACTACAATAATGGAAATTGTATATTTGTAGATATAGAGGACAAAGATAGGAAGATGAAAAAAGATTGCACAACAAACTTGACGCTATTCTAACCACCTATATCATTTTCATTGTCTCCTTTCATAAATCAATAGCATAAATCTGATTTAGGAGGATCACTCTTTTCTCTTCAAGAAGCTTAATAATCAACTTGAAATCCATTATGATAATTACTATCTTCCTTAACATTTTTTCTTATTCAATCAAAATTAATAATCTGACCAAACCTGTGGACCCAATGCTAGTAGCTGGTCAGCAAAAGTTTAGTATAAAGTCTAAAATTGATACTATTAACACATGGATCTACAGGCCACCCTGGTCTTTTCAAGCTTAAAGATTACAAATTATTTCTGTGGCCCACATTGCCCCTCATAATTGATATAATAGGTCATGCAATTACAGCAATGCAAATAAACCTCATCATGCATATTGCTGCAGAAATGGATACACATTAAAATGGTGCTACAGATTTTCTTTCATTTCTTCTTCCAGTGCCCTAAACATTAGTGTGACCCTACCTAGCTACAAGTTATGTCTAACTCACGGGTAATTCTACATATGCACAATAACAATGAGTTACAACATAATTAACATGATTTACAGTTCTATAACAGAACTTCTGTAGGTGTTTGTTCCGAATAGTTTTTAATGTTATAGTAAAATTTTGTTATATAAAACATAGTTGGTTCCGAAAAAACTTGGTTTTTATAGTGAAGTATTGTTATAGAGAGATAGAAATTGTATTTCTATCTTTGACCATAGCTTGGACCATGTATCAATTTAGTCACTTCCTCTGTTTACTGTGACACTATCATGTAAAGCAAGTTTTCCTTGATCACATTTTTTTTAAACTTTATTATATTTTAATTAGTTATTGTGATTTATAATACTATTATATAATTTTAAAATATGTAAAATTTATTTTAAAAATACCTAAAAACTCAGAAAAATATGTTGTTTAACCGGACTCCTGTCATAGGCACTGAAAAGGGAGGAGAATATTTATGACATGATCAAATATAGTCTTTTCGGATTTTCAACCATATATGCACAGTTCTAGTATAATGAAAATATGCAATTGGCTGGCGTACCTTCTCCGGCCGCCAAAAGCTATATCCGCCCCTATCACATGTGTTATTTTATACTCCATTTGACTATGACCAAATTTATTTGAAGTCTGGTCATTCTCGAAATTAACTGTCATAAATGTCATTACCTTAATTATTCATGTTATATTTGTCTTCATTTTGAGTCAGATAGGCCAGGATTTAATGGTTGTAGCAGCCAACGCAGGCAATGATTTGAATTGGAAGTGAATATTTTAGGACAGAAGTATACCATATATGCTCACACGATATATTTCTGCTTTGGGTATTTCATGACTCATGATATATCAATTTCAACAGGCAAGTATTATTTAAAATGAAGATTTCAAAATTCTCAGTTTCTTTCCAAAACTTTATACTGTTAGTTTCCACTTTATACAACCCTACAAGCACCTAAATGAGAACCTCAATGCACTTTATCTTTATCAAGCTTCAAGTCTTCAACCATCCTCAAATTGAGACAAAGCCAAAGCCAAAATTTAAAAAACAGAACCAAAACTGGAAGCATATCAGATTCCACTGACTGGAAGATCTTTATATCTTTCAATCTGAAATCCAGTCTCTTTCCTTCCTTCCTTCTTCATTAACACACCTGCATTTCCTGCAATGAAATTTAAGCTTAGATGTTAGAAAGAACACATATTTTGCATCTTCTATTAGGTTCAGAACAAACAAATTTCAGATCCAATTATATTAGCACCACTCCAGAGGCGGATGTTGCGTAGTTCCGAGGGATTCAACTGAACGGAACATATGCAGTGAATTCAGTGGTGGTAACATAAACATTAAACTCGTCAAATTTAAATTCTGGATGCTCCGACCACTTATATAGCCAAACATAATAGAAGGTAAAAACAAGTTCTTGAAAAACAATAACTAGTAGTTGTGATAAAAGGAGATCAGAGAAGACAAACTAATGAATCAAGAATTAATGAATTTTTGACAACGTTATATAAAGAATGAAAGAAATTAAAGAGGGTACCTTGAGGACTACAAATAGGAGGCTCTTCAAAGAGAGAAAGGGACATTTGTTTATGAGCCAAACCAATGTCAAACAAGATCAAACCAGAAGAAGGATCATAAACTATGATATCTTTCACTGGCAACCAAAGAAACAGCTCTTCTTGAGAAAGACCTTCCACTCCAATTAATCCACCATAGCTAAGGTTAGCTCTCACAACACTGTCAAAGAACACCCTTGTCTCAAATTTTGCAACACAAGGACTGTCTAAGTAGACTTGAAGATGACCATGTTGATCAAGATCATATGATTTTACAGCATTCTTTGGGAATAGCCCAGCTGGGAGGCCCCTGCTTCTGAGAAGATCATGGATTGAAGCTGAGGAAATGGTGAAAGAGAAGAGAAAAATGGATAGAAAAAGTGTATATATCTTGAGGAGGCTGTGAAGGTTGGCCATGGATTAGCTAGTGGTGTAAAAATGGTTCAAAGGAAGGAAGAAAAAAGGGTCGATTTTAACAAGGTTTATGGTGTGAGAAGGTGGGCCATATCCTCAATTATGTCTGACTAATTTACCATATTACCCTTTTTAATAATTCAAGATGTTGTCCCTATAAATGTGGTGTTGTATTTTATAAAAGAATATAAATTCAATCATTTCCCAAAGTACCTTCTTGGTCACTATGATTTGGGCATTTGTTAGCAACATATACTTACTAGGATAATTTGAACTTCGAGAGGTTTTGTCTATACATTTTTTTAATGCATTGATAAATAGACAACTGAGATTCATTATCAATGTTATTGTTACAATGCATACATTCACAAATGGACAATTGAGTGCTATTTGTAAGTATCGAAATAATCTAATACAAAAATAAGGAATTCCTCATCAACCCGTTTAAGCAAGTAAAAAGTTAAAGATCCAGTATAATAGGATCTCATTTAATCTAAAAAAGGTTCAATAAATCTCTCAACTTGTGTCATACCATTTTTGGGATAATTTTCTGTCCACCATTTTAATGTTCTTCAGCTTTCAAAGCAGTCATGTATGATGTATTCAAGGCAAAAGAATATAAGTATGAAGTACTAAATCAGAATTCACAATCTTCTGAGGTGGCGGCTATGGTCATTTTGGTCAATAACTCAAGTGGGGTAACCATTTAATTAGTGAAAAGGGTTAAAAAAAAATGAGATGGGGCCATGACAAGAGGGCATAATATGGGTTTGTTTGGGAAGCTACCAGCTAATTGGAATTGGTGTAATTATTAGGGTAGTAATTACATGACCTAGTAATTACATAGTTGTGTAATTATGACTACATGTTTGTTTGTCATAGTGTAATTACAGTGTAATTACAAGTTTATTGTTTGGTTGCACTAGTGTAATAACACAGTTAGATAAAATTTTAAATGGAGTAATTATCAAAACTTAAAAGTTAATACAATAAATATATGCCTACAAATTTTTGTAAGTATAAATGATATTATATTTGGTATTTAAGATGTATATTTTTCGTTAATATACATTATTAGTAATCATATATTTATAACTAATAGTGTAAAAATAATATATATATATATATATATATATATATATATATATATATATATATATATATATTAAATTAATAATATTTAATTTAGATACTTACAAGAACTAAAAACATACGTTTTGTAAAATAACATGGAATTCATTTTTGATAAATTAAATTAATATTTATAAATATAATGTCATAACACTATTCAGATGTTTGACAAAATTAATCTATCAATTCTAACTAAAAAATGAGCAACATGCAATATGAGCCAATACTACTAAAACAAGTAAATTGGAACCATGAATATAATATAATTTTAAAATACAAAAAATAGTTTAACATATGTCAAATTCCAACATAATAATAGTAAGTTCCACTACAACTTAAGATTAGGAAATATATTAAGTTTATAACCACATTCAACAACGAAATTTCACTTTAATTGCATCACTCATTATCCAAGTTTGTTAATGACTCATTATTTCTAATATTAGGAGGTGTAATTTCAAAAAATAGAATAATAAAATAAATAAAATATAAGCAATTTCATAGGATCACAAGAAGTAAAGGTAGAGAAATAAAATATAAATAATGCACAAAGAAAATATATTTTAAAATTTAAAACAAAAAATTAAAAGTAAAAATAAAATTTAAAAATTTTAAAAATATAAATAAAAAGTTATAGAGAAAAAAAATTAAAATTAAAATAAAAGGGAAAGAAACTAAAATTCAACCTTGTAATTACCATCAATTCTCAAGTCCCCCTTGAGAATTGGAGAGTGTAATTACACCCCTCCAATTACACCCAATTTTATACTGACCAAGTAATTACTTGGCCAAATAAACATACTAAACTGTGTAATTATACCCAATTACGCTCAAATCCAATTCTTAGATGGCTGACATGAAAAGGGCAGAAAAGGTACATACTAAAATAAGAAGTATAGGCGACACCAGACAATTGTCTTAGGGTTAAAGGTTAGTAATACATGGTGTGATAGCCAATCATGCCAGAAAGAAGCAGTTGCAGCTGCCACGGGCACAAGTAGAATTGCATAAATTACAACTTAGAACTGCTATCTGTTATTTTCATCAAAATCTCTTTTGACGGAAACTACGAGGTTCCACCTACTTTGAATCTTTCTCCTCATTTATTCTTATTATTATAGATTCTCTCTAAAGTATTAAAAATGAATAAGAAAACTAAATCCGTATTGAAGTTAATTCACTTGAAAAATGTTCAAATTTCACTCTGAATCAACCTTACATGAGTAATACATGTTATTTGTATAAAATTGTGTAAACTGTCGGCATAGATTTGCATATTTATTGGCATCAAATTTGTAAAGAACCAAATACTTATTTGCGATTATTTATTATAACAAATAAAATAAAATAGAAGACAAATTCATAGACGGTCAAGGTCGTGGGAGGGGTATTAAGGGGTGAATTTTTTTGCCACAAAGTACCCAAAATCGCGGGCATTAAGACAAAGCATGGGACAGAGAAAAAATGCCATGGTATAAAAAATAGCTTTTTCAAGGGGCTAGTAATCTTAATTAACAAAAGATATGATTCGTAATGATATTCTAGGCAACCACTTTCTTTCTCTTTATGACTTTTTATGCCTCGCCGAATTATTTTTCGTGCATGTAGTGATTGGAATGTCTTGTGCTTGTCTTAAACCTGACTTTCCTTTCCACTCATTCCATTCTTTATTAATAAAAAAATATAATTAGCTATTCTTAATGTTTCATCCTTGTGACATTGCTCTAACTTTTCCAAACCTCTAAACTTGTTACAATATATTTATATTCGCTATGGTTTTATTTAGAACCTTATATCCCTTCGTCTCCAATAAGGTTGTTGAAGAGCTTACGTTCAAAGAATATTGAATCATGAAAAATATGCCCACTTCTATTAAATCAATGACTGTGTAAAGAAAAAAAATCTTGGTAAATTATTATCGTTCATTTATATTTTTCAGAAATAATAATTGTTTCATAATACAAAATTAGTTATTCCATTAAATTTCCCCTAAAATCTTTTTCCTAAGAACGTTAAGTGGTAGTACAATCAGCAAGTCAGCAAACCATGCTATTATCAAAGGAAGACAAAGAGGACATGTCAAAGAAAATGCAACAGTTTGTCAAAGTAAATAAATAAAAAAGAAAGTTTAACAGCTCTTGAGTTTGAAAGAAGAGAAAGGTTGATCATTGCATTTTCAGGCAAATCATGATTAAATTTTCTTTTAATCTGTAGCAGGACAATAAATAATAGTAATTCTTCTATGCTAACTTTGTCTCGGAAGAGGTGATTAGGCAAGACATGGCGGAGCTTCAATTTACTAAGAATATGACTTTTGATAGGAGAGTATGGAGGTTGGGATTAAGGTAGAAGGTTAGTATATATGCGTGAGTGTCTCCTTTTCATGCCGGTTACATTAGTATTAGTCTTGTATGTTTTTATCTTCTTATCCGTAAGTTTCTTTTACTATATATTGGCTCATTTGCTTCGGTTATTCTGTCTTTATATCACCTATCTTACTGTTGTTACTATTTGTTATTTTTGCTTCTTTTTCATTTTTTTTTAACCGAGGTCTATCGGAAATAATCTCTCTAGCTTCATAAGGTAGAGACAAAGTCTGTTTACGCTCTATCTTCCCCAGATCCTATTACGTGGGATCACACTAAATTTGTTATTGTTGCTTCTATGAATCTATGCCAACTTTATTTTCCTAGATGGCTAGATATTTTTTTTTATTTAAAAATTGTTAGCCTACACATAGGTCCACCAAAGTGGAATTGTGTGAAGCTCATGTGAGCTTAAGAGCTTATGAGCTCCAGCTCTCAACCACTAGATTTAAACTACTATTATATATTTTTGCTTTTTATTTGTCCTGCTAATATCTCATAATTAGTTAATCTCATGTCTGCTTAGAGGTTTCACCTAAGGAATATCTCCTTTTAGTTAAACGTACCTTATATCTAGATAAATAAAATTGGACCAAGATAACTAATACCGTGTTTGGCAAACGTGGAGAAATCAGCTTATTTTGATAAGTGCTTAATTCAAAAGTTTTTTTGAAAAAAATACTTTTGGAAAGAAATAATTTGTATATGACTAATCACTTTAAAAAGCACTTCTGAGCAATAATTTGTGTTTGGCCAAGATTTTCAGAAAATGCTTTTAAGTAACAAATTACGAATAAGGATATGAATAGTTTTACTTAATAGTTAATATTATAAGTAAATAAATAATCTCAAAAATTTGTTATTACAGGCAATAATTAAATCTTTTCATTTTATTTAAGTACAAAATGAAAATAAAATAAAAAAGTATTTAATTCTTTTAATATAAGTTAAATATATTAAAATTCATTCAACAAATACAAAAGCATTCACCCCTAAAGTCATTCTATATTAGAAAGTTATCTAAAAATAAGAAGAAATACTTATACATTAATATCCTAAGTATTAGGTTTAACGGTTATTTTGGTATATATTATATTTTGTTAAGGTATTTTAGGTAAGAAGAAAAAACAAAACTGCTTCTGCTTTTGCTTTTGGGAGTAAGCTACTTTTTTCTGCTTCTCGAAAACTACTTCTGCTTCTTCTCAAAAGTACTTTTTCCCCAGAAAAGCCTGGCCAAACAACTAAAGTTAGGGGAAAAAAATTGATCTCGAGAAAAAAAGCACTTTTGGCCTCTTGAGAAGCTTGGCCAATCAGGATATAAAACAGTAACTAAATGACAATAACAGCATAACAAAATAAATTAATTAATTAATTAATAAATAAACTACAGAGACTAGATTACAGCAAGATTCACACAAGAAAGCAATTTGTAAAATATCTTATTATTTGGAGAGAGAATGAAGTGTTGTTCATTATCCTGTGGGCTTAAATACCAGCCTCTGTTTGATACAGGGTTCGAACACTTGACCTAACACATACGTGCTGCATTATTACCGCTGAACAAATGCTCTGGGGGCGAGGAAAATGGAAATTACTGGATACTTTGTTTTTGTAAACTAGCCCTTGAGTCACATTAACTTCAGCCTTATGTTTCAAACAGCACAGAACTGTCAAAGGAACTAGTACTAAATTGCAAATGAAGTGTGGCCATTTGCTACAGTTATTCTTGAACAAATTGGATAAGGTATTTCTTAACAATCACTCATAAAATAAGGTTGTTGCTGATTGTAGTAATTTTGATTGCTATAAGCTGAATTCCCATATCTTTCATTACCACCATATCCAAAGGGATTCCCAAAAAGATAATCTGCAGTACTTTGCCATTGTTCATTGCTGCTATCTTCAGAACTGTTTATATAGTTCAAGTTTCTTCTTTGGTTTTGTTTGGCTAAGCAGGGCCAGTAACCAAATAGGCTTTCACATAAATCCATAGATTCCAAGCCTGAACCATAAGGAATTTGCTGCAATTGCCTCCCATAATCATATCCATATTCCCCTATAGTTCCATTTCCAGCAACAAAATCTTTATCTTGTTGAAGAGGTACTATTGGTTTTTCAAGAATGTCATCCTCAAGAATGGGTTTTTCTTTGACACCAGATAAAGACATTCGCTCATCTTTGACATCCATCTCTTTGCTTTGATCCTGAGGTTCTTCTGGCTGATTATTGTGGCTTACATAGGGTGAAGGAATTGATCCATAGTCGAAAGACTCGAATCCTTTAAGTCCATTAGATTTAGGAACCGATCGAGGATAACAGATTTTATTGGAGGGGCTAAGGGATTTGCCATAGGTTTGAGCCATGTCATAGCCACCACCATAAGGGGTTGGATCATATTCTTCAAACAGAGTGTCATCATGTTCTTTAGTTGAATCAGAGATTATGTATCGCGTCTCCAAAGAATTAGCAGCCTTTTCATAGTGGATAAGTTTTGGCTCAGTAGAATTGTGAACAGAGTAACTTAATTGTGGATGCATTTGAGTAGTGTAGTAGTAATTGTAATTAGTACTCTGTTCAATTTGCTCTGAATTGCTATATCCATAGTAAGAATATGATATTGAAGACTGAATTGGAAAAGCATTATAATCATAAAGGGCACTGAAATAAGGAGTCAAGTGGCACTCACCAGCATCACCATTGTAGTCATAGAAAGCCATCTATTGGACCCTTCAAATTTCTGAGAACAATTGCTAGGGAGACTGCAAATTTTGATAGTTTTATCTGCTTCGTATTTGATGAATACGCATATTATTAAGGTAATATAATTTCAGCCATATCACATATGCTAAATGGATACTGATAGAGAAAGGAAGAACATGGGCACTGGATAATGGTTGGTTGGGATGATGCTATAATAATGCAAGCAGATAAGAAAATAGAAAAAGGAAGTGTGTGACTGTTCTGCACTTACTCTATGATCAAAGACAAGCACGTCAAATTCACATGATTGATACTGGACTAATATTTAGTACTATGAAAGTGTGAACGAGATAGGTCTGCAGGGAAAATAATACTAGTACGGTCTAAGATATATATATATATATACTGGAAGCAGTGTAATTTTTTTTCTTTTAAACATTATTTAGTGTAATTTGACTTATTATTGCAAGTTATTTACTCTTTTCAGGTTGTAAGATCATGCTTGTTTTAAACAGTTACCTATTGTATACATGTAACTTAACATAATGGTGGAACAAAAACAAAATTGATGAAGCATAATGGTGGAACAAAATTATATATTGTCAGTTAAAAAAAAAATTGAACTTCTAAGAAATTTATGTACCTAGGGTGTTCAGTAAATTTCGAACTAATCAGCTCGTTGGTATGCAACAGTTGAGACGTTTGTGCAGTGGAAGCATGTGTGGACCTTATGAAATAGACGGATCAAGACTCTTTAGAAACTCTCTTTTCCTGACATGGGTATATGTAACTAATTTAAGTATTTCATATAATATATAAGAATATGCAGTCTTTTGCTAATTTTAGATATATTTCAAAGAACTGTATGAACACCTATAAGACACATGTTCAACATGAATGTGTCAAGACAAATAAGTTATCCAAATGACGCAGATGAGAAAACATGACTAGATCCATCCTGCTTCCACCCAAACTAGTGAACTGCTTTTTATTATTGATGTGCATTCTTTGCTTTGGCTGCTAATAACATCGACATGAAAAAACAGCCTAGCGGTTAGTGAAGCGGATGAGTGTATTGGAAAAAAATTGAATTTATATATGTTGAGACACGTGAACTGGTCAAATAGTTAAAGAATTATAATTAGTGAAGAGTCACGGGCAACAATAGAAACGAGCAAAGGCAAAGGAAGAGGCACGGGAAGGATTCAGCGCCCGTACCTATTTAGATCATTTATCAAAAGGAACGGATCTGACCATAATAAAGAGCAGATACAGAATTCGATAGACATTAAATACCGGATACGTTAGAGAATTTGTATTGATTACAATGATTGTGTAATGTAGCATTCAATGTCTTTAATTATTCATAATAGCCTCATTATGATTTGAAGGAAACGCATATCTTCAAGACACCGATAAAAGGGAGGTATCTAGTCACTTGTAAAGACAGACACAATTGAAATATACTCTGATTCACTTGTTTTTCTCCTAATTACATTCTGGTTACTCCAAATTATTCTCTTCTACATATTCTTTTGATTATCAGTAATCCGCGTTCTTCTAAATTCTAGCTTTGACTGAAATTCTATTTTTTGGTTAAACAAATTGGTTCCGTTACCGGGAATCTGATAATCTATTTTCTTTTAACTTGACCTTCCTTGTTACATCAATTATGTCGAATAACAATGACAACACCCCAGGAAACCAAGAGAACCAACAAAGTCAGGGAGGCCCACAGAACATTAACATTCAAGTTCCTACTCCGCAGGACTCTCCACGACAATCTCGTGAGGGTACTCCCGATGGATCTCAAATAAACGAGTATGCTCAATTTGAAAATGCTGAAGCTGTTGATGAAGCTCTGCAGAAGTTAATTACTGCTCAGGTCAACAAAGCTGTTGAAGCGCTTGTTAACCAGTTACCTGTTGTAGCACCCACACCTTCTCCAAATAATAACACTATAGAAAACCCTCGTTCCGGGTTTGTTAACTCAGGCAGCGGTGGAACCCCCAGTAAATTGCAGGAGAGAGAACCAGGTAATGTAATTAATTTTGATTTACAAAATTTAGTACTAACCTTGCAGAAACAGCTCAAGGAGCAAAGTGAACGCATAGAGCAGATACTCGGGGTGCCGCCCATAATTAAAGGGGTAGACATGGACAGATATTCGCAACAACTCTGGAAGCCGAGTGCTGCCCCACTTCCAATTCCAAAAAAGTTCAAAATGCCTGATATTCCAAAGTATGATGGAACAACAGACCCACGGGACCACGGGACTGTATTCACAACGGGCGTAAAAGGCAATGATTTGACTAAGCAGGAGATCGAATAGGTATTAGTCAAGAAATTTGGTGAAACACTCACCAAAGGAGCACTAACGTGGTATTCCCTTTTACCTGAAAATTCTATAAATTCTTTTGCTGAGCTTGCAGATTCTTTCATCAAAGCACACTCGGGAGCCCAAAAAGTGGAAAAAAGAATGGAGGATATTTTCAAAATTAAGCAAGGAGATTCAGAATTGCTTAGAGAATTCGTGGACAGATTTCAACGCGAAAGAATGACATTACCGCGTGTACCTGATAACTGGGCAGCTATAGCTTTCACAAGCAATTTGAATGAACAAAGCTCGAAAGCTACGA
The DNA here is from genome assembly GCF_000393655.2 of Nicotiana sylvestris. Classification (NCBI taxonomy): domain Eukaryota; kingdom Viridiplantae; phylum Streptophyta; class Magnoliopsida; order Solanales; family Solanaceae; genus Nicotiana; species Nicotiana sylvestris. Next base: position 24,393,982 of record NC_091058.1, read on the forward strand.
GGAGATTAAAGGAAAGCCTTCAAGAATTCTCAGCTACAATGTGGAACGATGTTTATAACAGGTATAGCACGAAGTTGAGGATTGAGGAAGATACTGTTCCTCGATCTCAAAAAGAAGAAAATATACGTTCAAGACGTGCAGAGAATGAAAAACGATTCGGTAAAAATAGGTACGAGCCCTAAATGGGACCTGCGGGGAAAGACTCACGGTCAAAACAGGATAATCAAAGGCACGATCACAGATCAAGAAACAGAGAATCGGGTTCTTCATCAAGATTTAGGAACGAGCGAAACAACTATGAGTCATAGGATGATGATAGAAATTTAAAAGCGAGATTCGGAGGTTACAACTTCAACGTCAGCACTTTCAACGTCAGCACTTCCGAGCTCGTAGCTGTTTTGAAAAGCATGGGAGATAAGGTTCGATGGCCAAAGAAAATGAGATCGAATCCAAACAGGCGCAACCCTGACCATTGGTGCGAGTTCCATAATGATCATGGGCATAAAATAGCAAATTGCAGATTTTTACAAAGTGAAGTTGATCATTTATTAAAACAAGGATATCTTACAGAGTTGTTCAGCGAGAAAGGCAAGCAAGCTTACATGAAGAACAGGCAGGAGCCTCCAAAATCACCTTCTCCCAAAAGAACTGTTAACGTTATAAGTGGGGGTGAAGACATTAATGGTGTGTCATATACTGCAGCTAACAAAACTTCCAAAATAACTATTACCCAAGGGAAATGGGTGCGGCATGTTCTAGAAGAAGGCATTATTACATTCAATGATGCAGATACAAATGGCGTATTAATCCCTCATAACGATGTCACACCTCCTTTTTCCGCACCCGCGTGGGTACAAGGGAAGTTTTTTCCAATTAAAAGACAATCGAAACGGGATTGGTTTATTTATTTCAGAGTCGCCACTTGGGAGATTTAGGGTGTCCCAAGTCACCAATTTTAATCCCGAATCGAGGAAAAGAATGACTCATATTACAGTCTGCGTACCAGAAATCCGGATAAGGAATTCTGTTAACCCGGGAGAAGGTGTTAGGCATTCCTGAGTTCCGTGGTTCTAGCACGGTCGCTCAACTGTTATATTCGGCTTGATTATCTGATTTTATACGAATATGAACTAATGTGCCAACTTTACCTTTTAACCGCTTTTATCATTATTTTTACGAGAATTGCAACGTCGTGAAAATATATCTCGAACCACGTTACATCAATGCACCCGTGGTTATTGACATATCTCGACTCGTTTGGGATTTAGATTTGGGTCACATAAACGTGCACCCGAGTTAAGGAAAATAAATTATTAAAGGCGTGCCTAACGCCACTAGCGTATTGTTATTTTTGGGGAAGGCCGTAAAATTTGCTAAATGGCATGTCCCGAATTCTAGGTGTTTTAATATATATACATTTAGAGGGCCCCGCAACTTGTGCATTTGTTTGTCGAGGCACGTCTCAGTCATTATTAAAAGGATTTACAACGTCATGGAAATGCATCTCAGACCACGTCACAATCAATGTACCCGTGATTAGAGACACATTTCGATTTCGTTGAGACTTGGATTTGGGTCACATAAATGTGCACCCGAGCTTAAGGAGATAATATTATTAAAGGCGCGCCTAAAGCAACTAGCGCATTATTATTTTGGGTAAGGCCGTGAAATTTGTTAAACGGCCCGCCCCGGAATCTAAGTATTTAATACATATATTTTGTGAGGGCTCCGAAATCTGTACATTTTTATTTTGGTGAAGCTTGTCTCGTTTTTTTTTACTTATTATTTTTAAAAGGATGCCATTTTTATGCCTTTAACAATACTAAAACTTACGGCCTCTTTACAACTCAAATCCCATAACTTGTTAGAAGTTTAATAAAAGGAGTTTAGTGAATGAGTGTTTCGGGAGTAGTAACAGCATGCACTAATACTAATTTTTTGTCCGAATGACCTAAGCAAAGGAAAGGACGAACAGATTAACGTCAAACTTGTGTCATAGAACGACTAGTCCAACTTAATTAAATAACATCAAATAAACAAGAATAACATAACATAAAAATGAACCAAAATGCAGACAGTGAAACATAGGCAGAAAATTTCCATACCAATTTTTATATTGCATCTCGAACATTCAACGTAACGTTTCCTTATCTAATACTTGAGGTTTACTAACCTGAACAAACAGAAACGGATAGAGCTACAGACCAACCCTCTACATCGACCTCAACGAACAACCTCGACGTACCGGACCTCGACGAACAAGAGACGACCTCAACGGACTGAAACAGAAAACTCGGACCAAGACTGTCGACGACCCGAGGCGTTGGCTGACTGCTGGTTTTATTCTTTCGACGCCACAGATTGATACGAGAAGTTAAAGCAGAAGGGATCGCTTGGATGTGAGAAAGAAGCAGGTATGGAGGTGATGAAACGAACCGCTGCAACAACGGCTGCTCGGCAACGCAGCACGCGACTACAGCTGCTGCCCGATCGACGAAGCGACAGTAGGGTCGACGGGGCTGAACGGAGTTTACTGTGCACTGGACGATGCAGCAGCAATAGTTGCTGCTTGACGGGGGCTGAAGGGTCGTTTGGGCAAGGTGATGAGGCTGCAATGGCGGGGAAGCTGACGGGCTGGGGATGGGTTCTGCGAGTGGTCGCGATGGAGATTGGAGGTGGTAGGCAGCAATGGTGGTGGTATTTTTCGACGTGAGGAAGACGATGGAGTTGGGGCTGGTTATGGCATTTGGACGAAGGGTCGACGGACAGCGACGACGCAGCAGCAACAGCTGCTGCTCGACGGCTTTAATGGAGGTTCGCCGGAAAATGGTTTGACGGAGCTAGGAGTAGGAGGAGTGGTGATGGTTTCCGGTGTTGGTTTTGGACAGTGTCGACGATGGCGGAGCTGGGGGGTTGCAGACGATTTGGGTGGTGGTTTGTTGGTGTAGGGTTTTTGTTAGGTTTTTGGTGAGGAAGAAGGTGAATGAACAGTGCCCTCCAAAATTTTCTCCAAGTTCCCCTAGGGTTTTCTGTTGGTTCTTCTCTTTGAAGAAGATCAACAGTGCTCGTTTTCAAATTTTCCAAAAGTCCTCCCTTTTCAAAATCCTTGTCCGTGTATTAATTTGCCTTTTGCCAAGAAAAATGAGCCCCACGCGTGGTGGGGTTCAAGGCTTGTGTCCCCCACGCGTGGTGGGGTTCCCCATGTGTCGTGTTCCGTCCGTGTTCCCCACGCGTGTCCCCCATGTGTGGTGGACTCGGATTATTATGGGCTAGGTCTGAAAATTAGGCCTAACACTGGGTAGTTTGAACTCGAATATTATTCTTTTTCCCGGACCCGAGAATAAGAACACGACGTTGTTCGACTAATCCTACGTAAGCGAAATAGCTACCAAAATAAGACTAATATTTAAACAAAACTATATCTTTTTTAATATTTTTCAAGATTAAAATAGCTACAAAATATTAATAAAACTATTTTTTGTAATTTTTGTTTTTTATATAAAGATAAAATATAAAGTAATATTTTTGTATTTTTTCCAAAATTAAAATGACTATAAAACATTAATAGAACTATATATTTTTGGTAATTATCGAAATTATATAAAGTACAAAAATAAAGTACAATTTTTGTATTTTTTCAAGTTTATGAGAAATACATAAACTAAAAATTTATATATATATTTTTGTAATTTTTTCTTTTGCGACGAAATAAAGTAAAAATGGTTAAAATTTCTATACTAGACCCAATTTCACATATTCACGCTAAAAATGTGAAAATTCTCGGGGAGGGTCAAAAATCAGGTGTCTACATCTGCCCCTCTTTGACTGAAAACACGAAGAGTTTTCCGACAAAGAACGACTAGACATGTTTTTGACCCGACCATTACTTGGACGGACTACACTAAGGAAAGGAAGGGAATGTGACCGATCCCTGGTATCTGAGCTGCCTACATATCCTTGGTTATACAGGAATCAGGCCACGTGTAATTCGGAAATGAGAGAGATGGTAGAGTGTACCGAGGTGGAGAGCCGATCGAGGTGCCGTTCCGTTGAGGTTCCGGTCCGCGGTCCTGTCATTACATCAAAAATGAAAATGAGAAAGGCTAACTAAACCTATCCGCTGCTAGTTACAAGGATTCCTATCTATAAGTCTTCTGAAACTTGATCTTGAGTCTTGAATGGTGCTTCATACAGACTTTGGATTTGAACCTTGACACTTGCTAGTTGTAGGTGCTAGTTCTTGAGCAGACCACATCTGTTCTCCACTTCCGTACTTTGGGTTCTTTTTCTTTTTCTCTTTCTTTTTCTATGCTTGCTCTTTTTTTTTCTCTTCTTGTTTTTGTTTTTTGTGACCAGCTTTTGTTGGTCATCCCAGACTGTTGACCCGCATTCTTGAGGCGAGCTTCTACTATTTCTAACTTGGATTGAATGCTGGGGATTTTTGTTGCAACCTTCTGCTTTCCAGTGGGTCACTGCTTGATCTTGAAAAATGTTCCTCTGTTCTATAGGCAGACTCCTGACTTCTTCGATCTTCGACATACAACAACCTCCGTTCTACAGGCGGGTCCCTGACAACCAAAACAAACAAAACAAACAAAATTTCCTAACCAGTTTGTACTGGGAAGATTTGTGAGTCGTTAGCAAAATTGTAACTCATTTACACTACTGATGCAATAATGAGAGTAAACTAAAGACTAGACTAGGATGTGCATCTCCTACGAGTAAAACCAAAAACTCTTGCTAGCAAATGCGTCTGCTAAAATAAAACCTCAATGACTCAAACTAGAAAGTGCTTCTTCTATGGTTGAATCGGAATGAGCTAAACTTGGAAGTGCGTCTCCTAAGAGTGAAAACTTCAGCGACTAGAACGAAGAAGTGCGTCTACTATGAATAAAAATCTCAATTCCGGAAGTGCGACTTCTGAAATAAAGTATAACCTGAAAAAGCCAAACTAGGAAGTGCGTCTCCTAAAGCAAAAGTATAACCTGAGCGAACCAGACTAGGAAGTGTGTCTCCTAATAATGAAAACTTAATTCAGGAAGTGCGTTTCCTGTGCATGAAATTAAATTTAGGAAGTGCATCTCCTAGGGGTAAAATAGTCTTAGGAAGTGCGTCTCCTATGGGTGAAACCTTAATGATTTTGAACTAGGAAGTGTGTCTCCTATGAATGAAAATAATTTAGGAAGTGCGTCTCCTATGCGTGAAATCTTAATTTAGGAAGTGCGTCTCTTATTGGTAAAACTAAACTTAGGAAGTGCGTCTCCTATGAGTAAAATGAACTTAGGAAGTGCGTCTCCTATGGGGTAAAAGTAAACTTAGGAAGTGCGTCTCTTATGGATGAAACTAACTTAGGATGTGCGTCTCCTATTGGGTACAATAAACTTAGGAAGTGCGTCTCCTATTGGGAAAACTAACTTAGGAAGTGCGTCACCTATTGGGAAAAACTAAACATAGGAAGTGCGTCTCCTATGGGTAAAATGAACTTAGGAAGTGCGTCTACTATTGGTGAAACTTAATCTTAGGAAGTGTGTCTCCTATTGGTGAAACTAAACTTAGGAAGTGCGTCTCCTATTGGTGAAACTTAATCTTAGGAAGTGCGTCTCCTATTGGTGAAAGTAAACTTAGGAAGTGCGTCTCCTATTGGTGAAACTTAACTTAGGAAGTGCGTCTCCTATTGGTGAAACTATTCTTAGGAAGTGTGTCTCCTCTTGGTGAAACTTACTTAGGATGTGCGTCTCCTCTTGGTGAAACTAACTTAGGATGTGCGTCTCCTCTTGGTGAAAGTAACTTAGGATGTGTGTCTCCTCTTGGTGAAACTTACTTAGGATGTGCGTCTCCTCTTGGTGAAACTAACTTAGGATGTGCGTCTCCTCTAGGTGAAACTTACTTAGGATGTGCGCTTCCTCTTGGTGAAATTAACTTAGGATGTGCGTCTCCTCTTGGTGAAACTTACTTAGGATGTGCGTCTCCTGTTGGTGAAACTAACTTAGGATGTGCGTCTCCTCTTGGTGAAACTAACTTAGGATGTGTGTCTCCTCTTGGTGAAACTTACTTAGGATGTGCGTCTCCTGTTGGTGAAACTAACTTAGGATGTGCGTCTCCTCTTGGTGAAACTTACTTAGGATGTGCGTCTCCTGTTGGTGAAACTAACTTAGGATGTGCGTCTCCTCTTGGTGAAACTAACTTAGGATGTGCGTCTCCTCTTGGTGAAACTTACTTAGGATGTGCGTCTCCTGTTGGTGAAACTAACTTAGGATGTGTGTCTCCTCTTGGTGAAACTTACTTAGGATGTGCGTCTCCTGTTGTTGAAACTAACTTAGGATGTGTGTCTAATCTTGGTGAAACTAACTTAGGATGTGCGTCTCCTCTTGGTGAAACTTACTTAGGATGTGCGTCTCCTGTTGGTGAAACTAACTTAGGATGTGCGTCTCCTATTGGTGAAACTATTCTTAGGAAGTGCGTCTCCTCTTGGTGAAACTTACTTAGGATGTGCGTCTCCTCTTGGTGAAACTAACTTAGGATGTGTGTCTCCTCTTGGTGAAAGTAACTTAGGATGTGCGTCTCCTCTTGGTGAAACTTACTTAGGATGTGCGTCTCCTCTTGGTGAAACTTACTTAGGATGTGCGCCTCCTCTTGGTGAAACTAACTTAGGATGTGCGCCTCCTCTTGGTGAAACTTACTTAGGATGTGCGTCTCCTGTTGGTGAAACTAACTTAGGATGTGCGTCTCCTCTTGGTGAAACTAACTTAGGATGTGCATCTCCTCTTGGTGAAACTTACTTAGGATGTGCGTCTCCTCTTGGTGAAACTTACTTAGGATGTGCGCCTCCTCTTGGTGAAACTAACTTAGGATGTGCGCCTCCTCTTGGTGAAACTTACTTAGGATGTGCGTCTCCTGTTGGTGAAACTAACTTAGGATGTGCGTCTCCTCTTGGTGAAACTAACTTAGGATGTGCATCTCCTCTTGGTGAAACTTACTTAGGATGTGCGTCTCCTCTTGGTGAAACTAACTTAGGATGTGCGTCTCCTCTTGGTGAAACTAACTTAGGATGTGCGTCTCCTGTTGGTGAAACTAACTTAGGAGGAAATACATATCCTATGGGTAAAGACAAATTTAGGAGGAAATGCATCTCCTATGGGTGAAACTAAAACAAACTTAGGAGGAAATGCATCTCCTATGGGAAAAAATAAACTTTAGGAGGAAATACATCTCCTATGGGTAAAAACAAACTTAGGAGGAAATGCATCTCTTATGGGTAAAGACGTGGAATGTATTCCCTTGTTATACAGGTAGGCGCCTAATGGTAAAGACACAAAATGTATTCCCTTGTTATACAGGTGGGCGCCTAAAATATGAAATGCACAGACAAAAAGTATTCCCCTCGTTATTCAGGTGGACGCCTGTCTAAACTAAGACATAAAAGTATTCCTCTCGTTATTCAGGTGGGCGCATGTTGGTAAAGACATGAAATGTATTCCCTTGTTATACAGGTGGGCGCCTAATAGTAAAGACATGAAAAATGATAGGCCCGCATTATACTGGTGGGTGACCTAGAATATGAAATGAACAGACAAAAATGTATTCCCGTATTATACTGGTGGGTGACCTAGAACAGAAATGAAAAGACAGAAATGTATTCCTCTCGTTATTCAGGTGGGCGCCTATCTTCAACAACAATTTTGAAAATAAAATCCTATTTGAGGGCGGATGAACCCCAACTATCCTATTTGAGGGCGGATGAACCCGAACTATCCTATTCGAGGGCGGATGAACCCGAACTATCCTGTTCGAGGGCGGATGAACCCGACATATCTTGTTCAATGGAGGATGAACCCCACATATCCTATTCGAGGGCGGATGAACCCGGACTATCCTATTTGAGGGCGGATGAACCCAACATATCCCATTTGAGGGCGGATGAACCCGACATATCCTGTTCGAGGGCGGATGAACCCGACATATCCTTTAAAACTTGAAAATGTCTTACCTCAAAACTTGCTGGGGATTATTTACTTACCTGCTGGGGGATAAGTGTTATGAGCTGGGGATAACGCTGTTGAGGATAACACTGCTGGGGGATTTGCATTCCTTCAAAATTGGTGATCCCCTCTTCTGAAACCTGTTGGGAGCGACACTTACCCTTTGCCTTTCCAAACATAAGTTCCAATCTTTTTGTTCGGTCTGCTGAGGATTCAGCTTCCTTTATTAAACTTGGGGATAACACTGGTTCAAAGATCAGCTCCCTTGAGACTGGTGTTACCTTTCTTCTTCCCCAAATGGGTACCTGACTTCCAGAAAATTTTCTAAATGGAAGGAAAATTTTCTGCCCCAGTTTGATGATTTTCTTTATGGCCTGTCTTTCCGCCATCAATAACGTTCATTTTCCCTGTTTCTAAATCAAAGAAAAATTTGTTAGTTTAAAAACATGGTAAGCGGTCATGCCACTCTTGTTGGGGATGGTTTCCTCTTTCTCCTTTCCCAGCTTTGTGTTCCATTATGCTATCAAACTTGCTGGGGATGATATTAATTGCTGACACTGGCCCATCCCTTTTATCAATCTCATCTTGATGGGGATACCCTTCTTGACACGGGTTTTCCGCCTGTTTCTTGTACCACTTGGATGTAATAGTTGATGGCCTATTTTGAAGTCATTTCCCACTGGTTCTGACCAAACATACTCTACTCGGGAATTTTTCTATGAAAGGAAAAAGATAAAAAGAAACAAAATAAAAGACAAAGGAAAAGATGACTCTTTAACAAAAGAAACTATAAATAAAAATCTATCAAACGCAGATACCGACTCTATTGGTCATGACATGCACATGTGGCCTATCCTCTGCCGTCAATCATCTCTCAAGACCTTCCCTTGACGATTCCCCATCTGATTCCCAATCTTATTCGACTTGTAGTGCCCGAAGCGTTTTCACTATCAAGCCTCTCTTATTTTGGTTTTCTCTCAGCTTTCATCGCCTTATGGTGCCTGTGAAGGTTTTTACCAATAAGACTCTCTCATTTGTATCACTTTCCAGCTGGGGATTTGGAGTGTTGCCGGTATGACTCTTTTTGTTGGAGATTAGAGTCCTTTCTGCTGTGGAACAGAATGTTATGTTCGCCGGTAAAACTCTTCATTTGTCTGACTTGGCATCTTTTGAAGACTGATCAGAAGGTCTTTTTTTGGACCGTAATGTGGGTTTTGGATAGGGTTAGAAAGAAAGGGTATTAAAGGCTCAAAAATGCATCGATTTTGGGTTATTAATTACAACCTTCGGAATTAGATTTATTTACAACAAACGCAACCTTTGCCCCAGTTTCTTGCTTGGGGATATTTTAATTGATTTTTTTTCGTTTTTCAAAACTATGACCGAGCCGTGAAGCGCCTACATATCCTCTTTAAGGAATCAGGTCAAACGTAGTTCCCAATTCCTCTTTTTCATCTTTCTTTTTTTTTTCTCTTTTTTTCGTTTTGTTGTTTTCTTTCTCTCTTTTTTTTTCGTTGCTACTGATTCCGAACGAGGGATATGAAAGAAAAATAAATAAGGCTCAAAAGGGGTAACGAAGGATAAAGTGTTTAGGTAGCAGAACAAAATGTCTTCGTCATTCCAGTCTTCAAAACATGCCAAGTGCAAACAACACAATTTAAATTCGTAGCCTCTTCTGATGGTGCTGGACTTAACAATTATATTCAACATATGTTTGTTCATTTGTCACTTCTAAAGCACCGTTGGGCGACACTCTCATTCTCATTATTATGAATGACCCTCATGCCAATTTGGCGAATCTTTGCTTTTAACTGTTTTCTTTGTGTTTAACTTGCCCTAGTTCCACATGACTCGAGCTCCGAATAATCTCAAACCGTACTTATTTCCTTTAAATGCTTTGATCGCCTTTCCGAGGTTTTATGATTAACTTTTAAGATTAGGCCCAAACTGTGTGCGCATGTCATGTTACTAGAATCGACGTTGAATAAAATGATAAAAGGACTAAACAAAAGAAAATTGGAAATAATAAAAGACCGGATTTTGCATTAGACTACCGGTGAAATGGTTTGAATAACAAAACAAAACAAACCAGAACAAAATCCTAAACAACCCTAACAAAACTTAAACAGACCGCTATGACAAAACGGAAAGATAAGTGGCAAGATATTGACACAAAACAATCTGAATTACAATCCTAATGATCCGAACAACAGAAATGACAATAGAATAAGCCACCACAAGCTTCTCTCTTGTTAACCAAGGAACAGAGCGTCCTTCCACTTTATCAAGACTGGCATCTTAGCCACTGAGCTTTGCATCGATACTGCCAAGACCATTACCCGCTTCAATATCATCAACATCGGTCAACAAGTTCTCAAGAGGATTCGTGTGCTTCCTGTCACTGTCATCGATCACAATTGTCCCTTCCTGAATCATTCTTTCTATTTCCTTTTTCAAAGAACGACAGTCTTCAATGCTATGTCCTTGGACATTAGAGTGATACATGCATCGTACAGCAGGATCGAATCCTTTTGCATATGGGTCTGGAGTATAGCCAAGGAGCGGCTCAATCAGTCCTGAAAGCTTTAGCTTTTCAAACAAACTTGCGTAGGACTCCCCAATTGGCGTGAAATTGTTTCCTTGCCTTTGTTTTCCCCCATGCCCCTGTTTTCTAGGGTCGTTGGGTGCTTGAAAACGTTGTGAAGGCAAGAATGCATTACGTGGTGCTGGCTCTCGCCAGCGGGGGTGACCTGATGGTTGACCCTGCGACCGGACCTTGTTCGGAGGATAATATTTAGGCGGATTATATGGAGCTCGGGGGCAGGCTTGGGCATGATGGGCTGAAAAGAGTGGCTCTGATGATGGGTAGTAGGGTTGTGGAAGGTTGTATGGAGTGTGTGGATAATTTGGATGACTGGGCCTGGGCTGGTAGTGAGGGGAAGGACCTCTGAATTTGGACCCAGTACCTGCTTCGACTGATGCGACCTCGAGCGCACCTCCCGCGCCGCTCTGAATAGCCTGGGTCGTTGCCTTGAGCGCTGAGTAATTTAGGATTTTGTCAGACCTTAGACCCTCCTCTATCATGACCCCTATCTTTACCACTTCATTGAAGGATTTCCCAACCGTTGTCACCAAGTGACCAAAGTAAGTTGGATCCAGTGTTTGCAAGAAGTAGTCCACCATTTCTCCCTCTTTCATGGGAGGATCAACTCTGGCCGCTTGTTCTCTCCAGCGGAAACCAAACTCACGAAAACTTTCCCCAGGCTTCTTTCCAGTCCTCAGCAATGTGAGACGGTCAGGGACTATCTCGAGATTGTATTGAAAATGACCTGCGAAAGCCTGCGCCAGATCATCCCAAGTGTACCATCTGCTGGAATCCTGCCTGGTATACCATTCTAGTGCCGATCCACTCAGACTTTGGCCGAAATAAGCTATCAGCAGCTCATCTTTGCCACCTGCCCCTCTCATTTTGCTACAGAATCCCCGCAAATGCGCCATGGGATCACCGTGCCCTTCATATAAATCAAACTTAGGCATCTTGAACCCAGCCGGGAGTTGGACGTCTGGGAAAGGGCATAGATCCTTGTAGGCCACGCTGACATGGTTGCCCAATCCGTGCAGGTTCCTGAAGGACTGCTCCAGGCTCTTGAACTTCCTCGTCACCTCATCTTGTTCGGGGATTTTAACCGGCTTTTCAATCTCTGCCGGTACCTCTAAGTGCGGGTTGTAGGTATGGGGTTCTGGTACATGAAATGTGGGCTCAGGGGGATAGTATTGCGTATCAGAAGACTGAAATAATGGCTCGCTGGTCGTTCTTTGCAGGGTGGCTGATGTGGGTCCCACAAAAGTGGGAACATTTGGTGTTGGGAGAGGTTGATGGGGTGGTGGAGCTTGGAAATCATGGGTTCTTCTCTCCTGATGATAACGGTGATTCGGGAGGCTTGTTGAAGGGCCGAAGTGAGGGTATTCCGGCATGTGCCCCAATGGCTCAGGGCTCTTTTGTGCTTTGGCTAGAGCTAGCTGCATTGCATTCATCTCTAGTCCCATCCTTTCTATCTTTTCCATCGCTTCCTTTAACAACTGGCTCATCGGCCTTTCTTCCTCGGTACTATTCTCTGAAGTAGTCATGCTTGTTGTTATCGGTCCTTTGGATCTAGTTTGGTAAGGGTGTGTTGCCAGAATTCTTTAACAACTAACTGTTTGAGATTCGGAAAACAACAAACTTGTTAGCGTTTAGAGTTTAACAGATTTGATAACAACACATTGAGGATGCAATGCTCCTAGGCAGTTAACCGTTTCTAACATGCTTTGCTTCAAACAACATGCGTCATCCCGGCTTGCTTATTTGCCCCTTTGAAGTACTTTGGGAACCCCTGTATTTTATTCTATTTTGTATTTTCTTTTTCTTTCGATTTTTCATTTTTTTTTCTCTTTTTTTCTCAAATTTTTTTTGTTGTGGTCGAATCTTATGGAGATTGCCTACGTATCATGACCCCGCATGAATCAGACCTTGCGTAGTTCGGACCAATAAAAGAGAAACATTACTAAACACCCTTTTTTCAATTTTCATAGTAAAACAAACCGAGTTTCAAAGGTTTAAAGATGACCTACAAACTCGAAAATCAAACAACCCACATATTCTAATCCAGAGATTTATAAACTTAGAAACAAAGGGCTAGCTCCCTTTCTCTGTTCGACAAATGCAACCAAATTGTATTTTTGCAAACGTGGCCCCTTCCAAATTCCACATGAATTTTGAGGCCAGGGAAGGATTATTTTATGACACTTTACAAACTTGTCCGTTCTTTTACGAAAATAACCTTTCGACAACTGAAAGATACTCTAAGGCTATTTCGGCAAGAACAGTTTAAGACGCAACCGAAGCTGGCTCGACTTATTTTTTAAATAAAAATTCAAACGGTATTCACCTAACCACAGACTCTTTGTTTTTTTTTCAAATTACAATGAAAACCTGGTGTTGCAAACACGGCCCTTCAGCGCCTCGGGGACGAAGATTTATAAGGCTGTGTGGGTCAACTAGACCAAAAATCCTAAACATGACCCAAAAGGTGGCTATTTATGCAAAGTCAACCTTCCGGCGTCCCTTTCGGGAACATTCGGCTATTTATGACAAAACAGCATCACCTAACTTATTTATGACTCTTTTTATCATTTTTCAAATTAGAAAACTCAATATTGCAAGCACGACCTTTCAACGTCTCGGGGACGAAGATTTTTAAGGCCGTGTGGGTCAACTGGACCAAATCTTAAAAAATGACCCAAAGGTGGCTATTTATGCAAAGTCAGCCTTCTGGCGTCCCTTTCGGGAACATTCGGCTATGTTATGACAAAACAGCATCACCTGACTTATTTATGACATAATGATTTTTTTTTGTTTATTTATTGGTTTTTGGCTATTTTAGCAAAAGGTGGGGTTGGACCCGATGAGGGTTGCCTACGTATCTCACATCCGATGAGAATCAAACCCGCGTAGTTCGGTCAAATAGACTATTTTTGAGAAGACCCATTTCCATTTCTATATTTTTTATTATTTTTTTTATGGCAACAAAATAAACAAACTATTATTTTTCATTCATAACAAACAAACAAACTAACGTAAAACATTCCTTCTTTTTCTTTTTTTTTCAAAATTTCGGCAGAGTTTCGCCACTACTTGGACATTTGTTTTTTTTAAAAAAAAATAAGCAATTATATCTCTACACTGTTATTTTCTCATTTTTTCACGATTTTCTAATTTGTGGAAAATGATGACAACATACAAAATCTTTTCTTTTTTTTCCGAATTTTCAAATGCTTTTATGCTTTTTTTTCTTTTTTATATATATATATCTATATATATTTTTATTTTTTATATTTATTATTAATTTCAAAAATGTGGCATGGGAGACATAAGGATTTCCAAGACATCTTGGACTCCGCAAATGTTCCCCATGCGCTTTTCCCCAAAAATGAAGCATGGGGGACACAGCGAATTTCAAGACTCCTTGGATTCCACAAATGTTCCCCTGGTGCTTTTCCCAAAAATGAAACATGGGGGACACAGCGAATTCCAAGACTTCTTGGATTCCACAAATGTTCCCCATGTGTTTAATTAACATAATAGCATGTTTATCTAAAAAAAATCGTGCAACTTTCTTATTTAACGTGATTAGCATGATAAGGAGTGTCATTTGTCCGCAACTATCATGGGTCCGCCAAATGACCCATTCACCCTTGAATAAATACAACATGTAGAACTTAGGATGCCAAAAGATGGTCTATTATTTTCAGGTTGCTTGTCCTAGACGGACCCAATCCCTGTGTTGAGTCCCCTAAGTCAAATGGACATGATGCAAATAAACGTTCCTACTAGGGATCCAGCATGAAGCTGAGTTATTCTAAGTTCATAACCTGGGTATTTGTTCTAGACCTGGCTTACCCGAGCGGACAACTCGAGCCGAGGATGGGAGCTGTGTACCGGTAACAAAAAGGTCATCCAGTTTTACAACTCCTCCGAATCCTCGTTCTATTTTGGTATATAACACTAACAGAAAGAAGCCACGACCAGCGTGCACTCCTCAAGAGAGAGAAGAGAGGGGTTTCGGCACAGTTTATATATACAGTCCAAGTAATATCAAAGCGGTAAAAGCAGCATTTAGCACATTAGGCTCGAACATGTACAAATCAGATAAAACCAAATATAACAATTTATCTAAGCTCGAATTTCTAACTCTGAACTAGTGGTTCTAGGTCAACATCCCCAGCAGAGTCGCCAGAGCTGTCACACCTCCTTTTTCCGCATCCGCGTGGGTATAAGGGAAGTTTTTTCCGATTAAAGGACAATCGAAACGGGATTGGTTTATTTATTTCAGAGTCTCCACTTGAGAGATTTAGGGTGTCCCAAGTCACCAATTTTAATCCCGAATCGAGGAAAAGAATGACTCCATATTATAGTCTACGTACCAGAAATCCGGATAAGGAATTCTGTTAACCCGGGAGAAGGTGTTAGGCATTCCCGAGTTCCGTGGTTCTAGCATGGTCGCTCAACTGTTATATTCGGCTTGATTATCTGATTTTATACGAATATGAACTAATGTGCCAACTTTACCTTTTAACCGCTTTTATCATTATTTTTACGAGAATTGCAACGTCGTGAAAATATATCTCGAACCACGTTACATCAATGCACCCGTGGTTATTGACATATCTCGACTCGGTTGGGATTTGGATTTGGGTCACATAAACGTGAACCCGAGTTAAGGAAAATAAATTATTAAAGGCGTGCCTAACGCCACTAGCGTATTGTTATTTTTGGGGAAGGCCGTAAAATTTGCTAAACGGCATGCCCGAATTCTAAGTGTTTTAATATATATACATTTAGAGGGCCCCGCAACTTGTGCATTTGTTTGTCGAGGCTCGTCTCAGTCATTATTAAAAGGATTTACAACGTCATGGAAATGCATCTCAGACCACGTCACAATCAATGTACCCGTGATTAGAGACACATTTCGATTTCGTTGAGACTTGGATTTGGGTAAGAATAAATGTGCACCCGAGCTTAAGGAGATAATATTATTAAAGGCGCGCCTAAAGCAACTAGCGCATTATTATTTTGGGTAGGGCCGTGAAATTTGTTAAACGGCCCACCCCGGAATCTAAGTATTTAATACATATATTTTGTGAGGGCTCCGAAATCTGTACATTTTTATTTTGGTGAAGCTTGTCTCGTTTTTTTTTACTTATTATTTTTAAAAGGATGCCATTTTTATGCCTTTAACAATACTAAAACTTACGGCCTCTTTACAACTCAAATCCCATAACTTGTTAGAAGTTTAATAAAAGGAGTTTAGCGAATGAGTGTTTCGGGAGTAGTAACAGCATGCACTAATACTAATTTTTTGTCCGAATGACCTAAGCAAAGGAAAGGACGAACAGATTAACGTCAAACTTGTGTCATAGAACGACTAGTCCAACTTAATTAAATGACATCAAATAAACAAGAATAACATAACATAAAAATGAACCAAAATGCAGACAGTGAAACATAGGCAGAAAATTTCCATACCAATTTTTATATTGCATCTCGAACATTCAACGTAACGTTTCCTTATCTAATACTTGAGGTTTACTAACCTGAACAAACAGAAATGGATAGAGCCACGGACCAACCCTCTACATCGACCTCAACGAACAACCTCGACGTACCGGACCTCGACGAACAAGAGACGACCTCAACGGACTGAAACAGAAAACTCGGACCAAGACTGTCGACGACCCGAAGCGTTGGCTGACTGCTGGTTTTATTCTTTCGATGCCACAGATTGATACGAGAAGTTAAAGCAGAAGGGATCGCTTGGATGTGAGGAGGAAGCAGGTATGGAGGTGATGAAACGAACCGCTGCAACAACGGCTGCTCGGCAACGCAGCACGCGACTACAGCTGCTGCCCGATCGACGAAGCGACAGTAGGGTCGACGGGGTTGAACGGAGTTTACTGTGCGCTGGACGATGCAGCAGCAATAGTTGCTGCTTGACGGGGGCTGAAGGGTCGTTTGGGCAAGGTGATGAGGCTGCAATGGCGGGGAAGCTGACGGGCTGGGGATGGGTTCTGCGAGTGGTCGCGATGGAGATTGGAGGTGGTAGGCTGGGTAGCGGGCAGCAATGGTGGTGGTATTTTCGACGTGAGGAAGACGATGGAGTTGGGGCTGGTTATGGCGTTTGGACGTAGGGTCGACGGACAACGACGACGCAGCAGCAACAGCTGCTGCTCGACGGCTTTAATGGAGGTTCGCCGGAAAATGGTTTGACGGAGCTAGGAGTAGGAGGAGTGGTGATGGTTTCCGGCGTTGGTTTTGGACAGTGTCGACGATGGCAGAGCTGGGGGGTTGCGGACGATTTGGGTGATGGTTTGTTGGTGTAGGGTTTTTGTTAGGTTTTTGGTGAGGAAGAAGGTGAATGAACAGTGCCCTCCAAAATTTTCTCCAAGTTCCCCTAGGGTTTTCTGTTGGTTCTTCTCTTTGAAGAAGATCAACAGTGCTCGTTTTTCAAATTTTCCAAAAGTCCTCCCTTTTCAAAATCCTTGTCCGTGTAATAATTAGCCTTTTGCCAAGAAAAATGAGCCCCACGCGTGGTGGGGTTCAAGGCTTGTGTCCCCCACGCGTGGTGAGGTTCCCCATGTGTCGTGTTTCGTCCGTGTTCCCCACGTGTGTCCCCCATGTGTGGTGGACTCGGATTATTATGGGCTAGGTCCGAAAATTAGGCCTAACACCGGGTAGTTTGAACCCGAATATTATTCTTTTGCCCGGACCCGAGAATAAGAACACGACGTTGTTCGACTAATCCTACGTAAGCGAAATAGCTACTAAAATAAGACTAATATTTAAACAAAACTATATCATTTTTAATATTTTTCAAGATTAAAATAGCTACAAAATATTAATAAAACTATTTTTTGTAATTTTCGTTTTTTATATAAAGATAAAATATAAAGTAATATTTTTGTATTTTTTCCAAAATTAAAATGACTATAAAACATTAATAGAACTATATTTTTTTGGTAATTTTCGAAATTATATAAAGTACAAAAATAAAGTACAATTTTTGTATTTTTTCAAGTTTATGAGAAATACATAAACTAAAAATTTATATATATATTTTTGTAATATTTCTTTTGCGACGAAAAAAAGTAAAAATGGTTAAAATGGCTATACTAGACCCAATTTCACATATTCACGCTAAAAATGTGAAAATTCTCGGGGAGGGTCAAAAATTAGGTGTCTACATCTGCCCCTCTTTGACTGGAAACACGAAGAGTTTTCCGACAAAGAACGACTAGACATGTTTTTGACCCGACCATTACTTGGACGGACTACACTAAGGAAAGGAAGGGAATGTGACCGAGCCCTGGTATCTGAGCTGCCTACATATCCTTGGTTATACAGGAATCAGGCCACGTGTAGTTCGGAAATGAGAGAGATGGTAGAGTGTACCGAGGTGGAGAGCCGATCGAGGTGCCGTTCCGTTGAGGCTCCGGTCCGCGGTCCTGTCATTACATCAAAAATGAAAATGAGAAAGGCTAACTAAACCTATCCGCTGCTAGTTACAAGGATTCCTATCTATAAGTCTTCTGAAACTTGATCTTGAGTCTTGAATGGTGCTTCATACAGACTTTGGATTTGAACCTTGACACTTGCTAGTTGTAGGTGCTAGTTCTTGAGCAGACCACATCTGTTCTCCACTTCCGTACTTTGGGTTCTTTTTCTTTTTCTCTTTCTTTTTCTATGCTTGCTCTTTTTTTTTCTCTTCTTGTTTTTGTTTTTTGTGACCAGCTTTTGTTGGTCATCCCAGACTGTTGACCCGCATTCTTGAGGCGAGCTTCTACTATTTCTAACTTGGATTGAATGCTGGGGATTTTTGTTGCAACCTTCTGCTTTCCAGTGGGTCACTGCTTGATCTTGAAAAATGTTCCTCTGTTCTATAGGCAGACTCCTGACTTCTTCGATCTTCGACATACAACAACCTCCGTTCTACAGGCGGGTCCCTGACAACCAAAACAAACAAAACAAACAAAATTTCCTAACCAGTTTGTACTGGGAAGATTTGTGAGTCGTTAGCAAAATTGTAACTCATTTACACTACTGATGCAATAATGAGAGTAAACTAAAGACTAGACTAAGATGTGCATCTCCTACGAGTAAAACCAAAAACTCTTGCTAGCAAATGCGTCTGCTAAAATAAAACCTCAATGACTCAAACTAGAAAGTGCTTCTTCTATGGTTGAATCGGAATGAGCTAAACTAGGAAGTGCGTCTCCTAAGAGTGAAAACTTCAGCGACTAGAACGAAGAAGTGCGTCTACTATGAATAAAAATCTCAATTCCGGAAGTGCGACTTCTGAAATAAAGTATAACCTGAAAAAGCCAAACTAGGAAGTGCGTCTCCTAAAGCAAAAGTATAACCTGAGCGAACCAGACTAGGAAGTGTGTCTCCTAATAATGAAAACTTAATTCAGGAAGTGCGTTTCCTGTGCATGAAATTAAACTTAGGAAGTGCGTCTCCTAGGGGTAAAATAGTCTTAGGAAGTGCGTCTCCTATAGGTGAAACCTTAATGATTTTGAACTAGGAAGTGTGTCTCCTATGAATGAAAATAATTTAGGAAGTGCGTCTCCTATGCGTGAAATCTTAATTTAGGAAGTGCGTCTCCTATGGGTAAAACTAAACTTAGGAAGTGCGTCTCCTATGAGTAAAATGAACTTAGGAAGTGCGTCTCCTATGGGGAAAAGTAAACTTAGGAAGTGCGTCTACTATGGGTGAAACTAACTTGGGATGTGCGTCTCCTATTGGGTACAATAAACTTAGGAAGTGCGTCTCCTATTGGGAAAAACTAAACTTAGGAAGTGCGTCTCCTATGGGTAAAATGAACTTAGGAAGTGCGTCTCCTATTGGTGAAACTTAATCTTAGGAAGTGCGTCTCCTATTGGTGAAACTAAACTTAATAAGTGCGTCTCCTATTGGTGAAACTTAATCTTAGGAAGTGCGTCTCCTATTTGTGAAACTAAACTTAGGAAGTGCGTCTCCTATTGGTGAAACTTAACTTAGGAAGTGCGTCTCCTATTGGTGAAACTATTCTTAGGAAGTGCGTCTCCTCTTGGTGAAACTTACTTAGGATGTGCGTCTCCTCTTGGTGAAACTAACTTAGGATGTGTGTCTCCTCTTGGTGAAAGTAACTTAGGATGTGCGTCTCCTCTTGGTGAAACTTACTTAGGATGTGCGTCTCCTCTTGGTGAAACTTACTTAGGATGTGCGCCTCCTCTTGGTGAAACTAACTTAGGATGTGCGCCTCCTCTTGGTGAAACTTACTTAGGATGTGCGTCTCCTGTTGGTGAAACTAACTTAGGATGTCGTCTCCTCTTGGTGAAACTAACTTAGGATGTGCATCTCCTCTTGGTGAAACTTACTTAGGATGTGCGTCTCCTGTTAGTGAAACTAACTTAGGATGTGCGTCTCCTCTTGGTGAAACCTACTTAGGATATGCGTCTCCTGTTGGTGAAACTAACTTAGGATGTGCGTCTCCTCTTGGTGAAACTAACTTAGGATGTGCGTCTCCTCTTGGTGAAACATACTTAGAATGTGCGTCTCCTGTTGGTGAAACTAACTTAGGATGTGCGTCTCCTCTTGGTGAAACTTACTTAGGATGTGCGTCTCCTCTTAGTGAAACTAACTTAGGATGTGCGTCTCCTCTTGGTGAAACTAACTTAGGATGTGCGTCTCCTGTTGGTGAAACTAACTTAGGAGGAAATACATATCCTATGGGTAAAGACAAAATTAGGAGGAAATGCATCTCCTATGGGTGAAACTAAAACAAACTTAGGAGGAAATGCATCTGCTATGGGTAAAAATAAACTTTAGGAGGAAATACATCTCCTATGGGTAAAAACAAACTTAGGAGGAAATGCATCTCCTATGGGTAAAACTAAACTTAGGAGGAAATGCCTCTCCTATGGGTAAAAATAACTTAGGAGGAAATACATCTCCTATGGGGACGCCTGTCTAAACTAAGACATAAAAGTATTCCTCTCGTTATTCAGGTGGGCGCATGTTGGTAAAGACATGAAATGTATTCCCTTGTTATACAGGTGGGCGCCTAATAGTAAAGACATGAAAAATGATAGGCCCGCATTATACTGGTGGGTGACCTAGAATATGAAATAAACAGACAAAAATGTATTCCCGTATTATACTGGTGGGTGACCTAGAACAGAAATGAAAAGACAGAAATGTATTCCTCTCGTTATTCAGGTGGGCGCCTATCTTCAACAACAATTTTGAAAATAAAATCCTATTTGAGGGCGGATGAACCCCAACTATCCTATTTGAGGGCGGATGAACCCGAACTATCCTATTCGAGGGCGGATGAACCCGAACTATCCTGTTCGAGGGCGGATGAACCCGACATATCTTGTTCAAGGGAGGATGAACCCCACATATCCTATTCGAGGGCGGATGAACCCGGACTATCCTATTTGAGGGCGGATGAACCCAACATATCCCATTTGAGGGTGGATGAACCCGACATATCCTGTTCGAGGGCGGATGAACCCGACATATCCTTTAAAACTTGAAAATGTCTTACCTCAAAACTTGCTGGGGATTATTTACTTACCTGCTGGGGGATAAGTGTTATGAGCTGGGGATAACGCTGTTGAGGATAACACTGCTGGGGGATTTGCATTCCTTCAAAATTGGTGATCCCCTCTTCTGAAACCTGTTGGGAGCGACACTTACCCTTTGCCTTTCCAAACATAAGTTCCAATCTTTTTGTTCGGTCTGCTGAGGATTCAGCTTCCTTTATTAAACTTGGGGATAACACTGGTTCAAAGATCAGCTCCCTTGAGACTGGTGTTACCTTTCTTCTTCCCCAAATGGGTACCTGACTTCCAGAAAATTTTCTAAATGGAAGGAAAATTTTCTGCCCCAGTTTGATGATTTTCTTTATGGCCTGTCTTTCCGCCATCAATAACGTTCATTTTCCCTGTTTCTAAATCAAAGAAAAATTTGTTAGTTTAAAAACATGGTAAGCGGTCATGCCACTCTTGTTGGGGATGGTTTCCTCTTTCTCCTTTCCCAGCTTTGTGTTCCATTATGCTATCAAACTTGCTGGGGATGATATTAATTGCTGACACTGGCCCATCCCTTTTATCAATCTCATCTTGATGGGGATACCCTTCTTGACACGGGTTTTCCGCCTGTTTCTTGTACCACTTGGATGTAATAGTTGATGGCCTATTTTGAAGTCATTTCCCACTGGTTCTGACCAAACAGACTCTACTCGGGAATTTTTCTATGAAAGGAAAAAGATAAAAAGAAACAAAATAAAAGACAAAGGAAAAGATGACTCTTTAACAAAAGAAACTATAAATAAAAATCTATCAAACGCAGATACCGACTCTATTGGTCATGACATGCACATGTGGCCTATCCTCTGCCGTCAATCATCTCTCAAGACCTTCCCTTGACGATTCCCCATCTGATTCCCAATCTTATTCGACTTGTAGTGCCCGAAGCGTTTTCACTATCAAGCCTCTCTTATTTTGGTTTTCTCTCAGCTTTCATCGCCTTATGGTGCCTGTGAAGGTTTTTACCAATAAGACTCTTTCATTTGTATCACTTTCCAGCTGGGGATTTGGAGTGTTGCCGGTATGACTCTTTTTGTTGGAGATTAGAGTCCTTTCTGCTGTGGAACAGAATGTTATGTTCGCCGGTAAGACTCTTCATTTGTCTGACTTGGCATCTTTTGAAGACTGATCAGAAGGTCTTTCTTTGGACTGTAATGTGGGTTTTTGATAGGGTTAGAAAGAAAGGGTATTAAAGGCTCAAAAATGCATCGATTTTGGGTTATTAATTACAACCTTCGGAATTAGATTTATTTACAACAAATGCAACCTTTGCCCCAGTTTCTTGCTTGGGGATATTTTAATTGATTTTTTTTCATTTTTCAAAACTATGACCGAGCCGTGAAGCGCCTACGTATCCTCTTTGAGGAATCAGGTCAAACGTAGTTCCCAATTCCTCTTTTTCATCTTTCTTTTTTTCTTTGTTATCATTTTCTTTTCTTTTTTTTTTCTCTTTTTCGTTTTGTTGTTTTCTTTCTCTCTTTTTTTTTCGTTGCTACTGATTCCGAACGATTGATATGAAAGAAAAATAAATAAGGCTCAAAAGGGGTAACGAAGGATAAAGTGTTTAGGTAGCAGAACAAAATGCCTTTGTCATTCCAGTCTTCAAAACATGCCAAGTGCAAACAACACAATTTAAATTCGTAGCCTCTTCTGATGGTGCTGGACTTAACAATTATATTCAACATATGTTTGTTCATTTGTCACTTCTAAAGCACCGTTGGGCGACACTCTCATTCTCATTATTATGAATGACTCATGCCAATTTGGCGAATCTTTGCTTTTAACGGTTTTCTTTGTGTTTAACTTGCCCTAGTTCCACATGACTCGAGCTCCGAATAATCTCAAACCGTACTTATTTCCTTTAAATGCTTTGATCGCCTTTCCGAGGTTTTATGATTAACTTTTAAGATTAGGCCCAAACTGTGTGCGCATGTCATGTCACTAGAATCGACGTTGAATAAAATGATAAAAGGACTAAACAAAAGAAAATTGGAAATAATAAAAGACCGGATTTTGCATTAGACTACCGGTGAAATGGTTTGAATAACAAAACAAAACAAACCAGAACAAAATCCTAAACAACCCTGACAAAACTTAAACAGACCGCTATGACAAAACGGAAAGATAAGTGGCAAGATATTGACACAAAACAATCTGAATTACAACCCTAATAATCCGAACAACATAAATGTCAACAAAATAAGCCACCACAAGCTTCTCTCTTGTTAACCAAGGAACAGAGCGTCCTTCCACTTTATCAAGACTGGCATCTTAGCCACTGAGCTTTGCATCGATACTGCCAAGACCATTACCAGCTTCAATATCATCAACATCGGTCAACAAGTTCTCAAGAGGATTCGCGTGCTCCCTGTCACTGTCATCGATCACAATTGCCCCTTCCTGAATCATTCTTTCTATTTCCTTTTTCAAAGAACGACAGTCTTCAATGCTATGTCCTTGGACATTAGAGTGATACATGCATCGTACAGCAGGATCGAATCCTTTTGCATATGGGTCTGGAGTATAGCCAAGGAGCGGCTCAATCAGTCCTGAAAGCTTTAGCTTTTCAAACAAACTTGCGTAGGACTCCCCAATTGGCGTGAAATTGTTTCCTTGCCTTTGTTTTCCCCCATGCCCCTGTTTTCTAGGGTCGTTGGGTTCTTGGAAACGTTGTGAAGGCAAGAATGCATTACGTGGTACTGGCTCTCGCCAGCGGGGGTGACCTGATGGTTGACCCTACGACCGGACCTTGTTCGGAGGATAATATTGAGGCGGATTATATGGAGCTCGGGGGCAGGCTTGGGCATGATGGGCTGAAAAGAGTGGCTCTGATGGTGGGTAGTAGGGTTGTGGAAGGTTGTATGGAGTGTGTGGATAATTTGGATGACTGGGCCTGGGCTGGTAGTGAGGGGAAGGACCTCTGAATTTGGACCCAGTACCTGCTTCGACTGATGCGACCTCGAGCGCACCTCCCGCGCCGCTCTGAATAGCCTGGGTCGTTGCCTTGAGCGCTGAGTAATTTAGGATTTTGTCAGACCTTAGACCCTCCTCTATCATGACCCCTATCTTTACCACTTCATTGAAGGATTTCCCAACCGTTGTCACCAAGTGACCAAAGTAAGTTGGATCCAGTGTTTGCAAGAAGTAGTCCACCATTTCTCCCTCTTTCATGGGAGGATCAACTCTGGCCGCTTGTTCTCTCCAGCGGAAACCAAACTCACGAAAACTTTCCCCAGGCTTCTTTCCAGTCCTCAGCAATGTGAGACGGTCAGGGACTATCTCGAGATTGTATTGAAAATGACCTGCGAAAGCCTGCGCCAGATCATCCCAAGTGTACCATCTGCTGGAATCCTGCCTGGTATACCATTCTAGTGCCGATCCACTCAGACTTTGGCCGAAATAAGCTATCAGCAGCTCATCTTTGCCACCTGCCCCTCTCATTTTGCTACAAAAGCCCCGCAAATGTGCCATGGGATCACCGTGCCCTTCATATAAATCAAACTTAGGCATCTTGAACCCAGCCGGGAGTTGGACGTCCGGGAAAGGGCATAGATCCTTGTAGGCCACGCTGACATGATTGCCCAATCCGTGCAGGTTCCTGAAGGACTGCTCCAGGCTCTTGAACTTCCTTGTCACCTCATCTTGTTCGGGGATTTTAACCGGCTTTTCAATCTCTGCCGGTACCTCTAAGTGCGTGTTGTAGGTATGGGGTTCTGGTGCATGAAATGTGGGCTCAGGGGGATAGTATTGCGTATCAGGAGACTGAAACAATGGCTCGCTGGTCGTTCTTTGCAGGGTGGCTGATGTGGGTCCCACAAAAGTGGGAACATTTGGTGTTAGGAGAGGTTTATGGGGTGGTGGAGCTTGGAAATCATGGGGTCTTCTCTCCTGATGATAACGGTGATTCGGGAGGCTTGTTGAAGGGCCGAAGTGAGGGTATTCCGGCATGTGCCCCAATGGCTCAGGGCTCTTTTGTGCTTTGGCTAGAGCTAGCTGCATTGCATTCATCTCTAGTCCCATCCTTTCTATCTTTTCCATCGCTTCCTTTAACAACTGGCTCATCGGCCTTTCTTCCTCGGTACTATTCTCTGAAGTAGTCATGCTTGTTGTTATCGGTCCTTT
This sequence comes from Nicotiana sylvestris, assembly GCF_000393655.2. Lineage (NCBI taxonomy): Eukaryota > Viridiplantae > Streptophyta > Magnoliopsida > Solanales > Solanaceae > Nicotiana > Nicotiana sylvestris. The sequence continues at coordinate 24,419,256 of NC_091058.1, forward strand.
GGATCTAGTTTGGTAAGGGTGTGTTGCCAGAATTCTTTAACAACTAACTGTTTGAGATTCGGAAAACAACAAACTTGTTAGCGTTTAGAGTTTAACAGATTTGATAACAACACATTGAGGATGCAATGCTCCTAGGCAGTTAACCGTTTCTAACATGCTTTGCTTCAAACAACATGCGTCATCCCGGCTTGCTTATTTGCCCCTTTGAAGTACTTTGGGAACCCCTGTATTTTATTCTATTTTGTATTTTCTTTTTCTTTCGATTTTTCATTTTTTTTTCTTTTCTCTTTTTTTTCAAATTTTTTTTTGTTGTGGTCGAATCTTATGGAGATTGCCTACGTATCATGACCCCGCATGAATCAGACCTTGCGTAGTTCGGACCAATAAAAGAAAAAACAATACTAAACACCCTTTTTTCAATTTTCATAGTAAAACAAACTGAGTTTCAAAGGTTTAAAGATGACCTACAAACTCGAAAATCAAACAACCCACATATTCTAATCCAGAGATTTATAAACTTAAAAACAAAGGGCTAGCTCCCTTTCTCTATTCGACAAATGCAACCAAATTGTTATTTTTGCAAACGTGGCCCCTTCCAAATTCCACATGAATTTTGCGGCCAGGGAAGGATTATTTTATGACACTTTACAAACTTGTCCGTTCTTTTACGAAAATAACCTTTCGACAACTAAAAGATACTCTAAGGCTATTTCGGCAAGAACAGTTTAAGACGCAACTGAAGCTGGCTCGACTTATTTTTTAAATAAAAATTCAAACGGTATTCACCTAACCACAGACTCTTTGTTTTTTTTTCAAATTACAATGAAAATGTGGTGTTGAAAACACGGCCCTTCAGCGCCTCGGGGACGAAGATTTATAAGGCTGTGTGGGTCAACTAGACCAATAAACCGATGAGGGTTGCCTACGTATCTCACATCCGATGAGAATCAAACCCGCGTAGTTCGGTCAAATAGACTATTTTTGAGAAGACCCATTTCCATTTCTATATTTTTTATTATTATTTTTTTTATGGCAACAAAATAAACAAACTATTATTTTTCATTCATAACAAACAAACAAACTAACGTAAAACATTCCTTCTTTTTCTTTTTTTTTCAAAATTTCGGCAGAGTTTCGCCACTACTTGGACATTTGTTTTTTTTTTTTTAAAAAAAATAAGCAACTATATCTCTACACTGTTATTTTCTCATTTTTTCACGATTTTCTAATTTGTGGAAAATGATGACAACATACAAAATCTTTTCTTTTTTTTTTTCCGAATTTTCAAATGCTTTTTTTTCTTTTTTATATATATATATCTATATATATTTTTATTTTTTATATTTATTATTAATTTCAAAAATGTGGCATGGGAGACATAAGGATTTCCAAGACATCTTGGACTCCGCAAATGTTCCCCATACGCTTTTCCCCAAAAATGAAGCATGGGGGACACAGCGAATTCCAAGATTCCTTGGATTCCACAAATGTTCCCCTGGTGCTTTTCCCAAAAATTAAGCATGGGGGACACAGCGAATTCCAAGACTTCTTGGATTCCACAAATGTTCCCCATGTGTTTAATTAACATAATAGCATGCTTATCTAAAAAAAATCGTGCAACTTTCTTATTTAACGTGATTAGCATGATAAGGAGTGTCATTTGTCCGCAACTATCATCGGTCCGCCAAATGACCCATTCACCCTTGAATAAATACAACATGTAGCACTTAGGATGCCAAAAGATGGTCTATTATTTTTAGGTTGTTTGTCCTAGACGGACCCAACCCCTGTGTTGAGTCCCCTAAGTCAAATGCACATGATGCAAATAAACGTTCCTACTAGGGATCCAGCATGAAGCTGAGTTATTCTAAGTTCATAACCTGGGTATTTGTTCTAAACCTGGCTTACCCGAGCGGACAACTCGAGCCGAGGATGGGAGCTGTGTACCGGTAACCAAAAGGCCATCCGATTTTACAACTCCTCTGAATCCTCGTTCTATTTTGGTATATGACACTAACATAAAGAAGCCACGACCAGCGTGCACTCCTCAAGAGAGAGAAGAGAGGGGTTTCGGCACAGTTTATATATACAGTCCAAGTAATATCAAAGCGGTAAAAGCAGCATTTAGCACATTAGGCTCGAACACGTACAAATCAGATAAAACCAAATATAACAATTTATCTAAGCTCGAATTTCTAACCCTGAACCAGTGGTTCTAGGTCAACATCCCCAGCAGAGTCGCCAGAGCTGTCACACCTCCTTTTTCCGCACCCGCGTGGGTACAAGGGAAGTTTTTTCCAATTAAAGGACAATCGAAACGGGATTGGTTTATTTATTTCAGAGTCGCCACTTGGGAGATTTAGGGTGTCCCAAGTCACCAATTTTAATCCCGAATCGAGAAAAAGAATGACTCCATATTACAGTCTGCGTACCAGAAATCCGGATAAGGAATTCTGTTAACCCGGGAGAAGGTGTTAGGTATTCCCGAGTTTCGTGGTTCTAGCACGGTCGCTCAACTGTTATATTCGGCTTGATTATCTGATTTTATAGGAATATGAACTAATGTGCCAACTTTACCTTTTAACCGCTTTTATCATTATTTTTACGAGAATTGCAACGTCGTGAAAATATATCGCGAACCACGTTACATTAATGCACCCGTGGTTATTGACATATCTCGACTCGGTTGGGATTTGGATTTGGGTCACATAAACGTGAACCCGAGTTAAGGAAAATAAATTATTAAAGGCGTGCCTAACGCCACTAGCGTATTGTTATTTTTGGGGAAGGCCGTAAAATTTGCTAAACGGCATGCCTGAATTCTAAGTGTTTTAATATATATACATTTAGAGGGCCCCGCAACTTGTGCATTTGTTTGTCGAGGCTCGTCTCAGTCATTATTAAAAGGATTTACAACGTCATGGAAATGCATCTCAGACCACGTCACAATCAATGTACCCGTGATTAGAGACACATTTCGATTTCGTTGAGACTTGGATTTAGGTCACATAAATGTGCACCCGAACTTAAGGAGATAATATTATTAAAGGCGCGCCTAAAGCAACTAGCGCATTATTATTTTGGGTAGGGCTGTGAAATTTGTTAAACGGCCCGCCCCGGAATCTAAGTATTTAATACATATATTTTGTGAGGGCTCCGAAATCTGTACATTTTTATTTTGGTGAAGCTTGTCTCGTTTTTTTTTACTTATTATTTTTAAAAGGATGCCATTTTTATGCCTTTAACAATACTAAAACTTACGGCCTCTTTACAACTCAAATCCCATAACTTGTTAGAAGTTTAATAAAAGGAGTTTAGCGAATGAGTGTTTCGGGAGTAGTAACAGCATGCATTAATACTAATTTTTTGTCCGAATGACCTAAGCAAAGGAAAGGACGAACAGATTAACGTCAAACTTGTGTCATAGAACGACTAGTCCAACTTAATTAAATGACATCAAATAAACAAGAATAACATAACATAAAAATGAACCAAAATGCAGACAGTGAAACATAGGCAGAAAATTTCCATACCAATTTTTATATTGCATCTCGAACATTCAACGTAACGTTTCCTTATCTAATACTTGAGGTTTACTAACCTGAACAAACAGAAACTGATAGAGCCACGGACCAACCCTCTACATCGACCTCAACGAACAACCTCGATGTACCGGACCTCGACGAACAAGAGACGACCTCAACGGACTGAAACAGAAAACTCGGACCAAAACTGTCGACGACCCGAGGCGTTGGCTGACTGCTGGTTTTATTCTTTCGACGCCACAGATTGATACGAGAAGTTAAAGCAGAAGGGATCGCTTGGATGTGAGGAAGAAGCAAGTATGGAGGTGATGAAACGAACCGCTGCAACAACAGCTACTCGGCAACGCAGCACGCGACTACAGCTGCTGCCCGATCGACGAAGCGACAGTAGGGTCGATAGGGCTGAACGGAGTTTACTGTGCACTGGACGATGCAGCAGCAATAGCTGCTGCTTGACGGGGGCTGAAGGGTCGTTTGGGCAAGGTGATGAGGCTGCAATGGCGGGGAAGCTGACGGGTTGGGGATGGGTTCTGCGAGTGGTCGCGATGGATATTGGAGGTGGTAGGCTGGGTAGTGGGCAGCAATGGTGGTGGTATTTTCGACGTGAGGAAGACGATGGAGTTGGGGCTGGTTATGGCGTTTGGACGTAGGATGCGACGACGCAGCAGCAACAGCTGCTGCTCGACGGCTTTAATGGAGGTTCGCCGGAAAATGGTTTGACGGAGCTAGGAGTAGGAGGAGTGGTGATGGTTTCCGGCGTTGGTTTTGGACAGTGTCGACGATGGCGGAGCTGGGGGGTTGCGAACGATTTGGGTGGTGGTTTGTTGGTGTAGGGTTTTTGTTAGGTTTTTGGTGAGGAAGAAGGAGAATGAACAGTGCCCTCCAAAATTTTCTCCAAGTTCCCCTAGGGTTTTCTGTTGGTTCTTCTCTTTGAAGAAGATCAACAGTGCTCGTTTTTCAAATTTTCCAAAAGTCCTCCCTTTTCAAAATCCTTGTCCGTGTATTAATTAGCCTTTTGCCAAGAAAAATGAGCCCCACGCGTGGTGGGGTTCAAGGCTTGTGTCCCCCACGCGTGGTGGGGTTCCCCATGTGTCGTGTTCCATCCGTGTTCCCCACGCGTGTCCCCCATGTGTGGTGGACTCGGATTATTATGGGCTAGGTCCGAAAATTAGGCCTAACATTGGGTATTTTGAACCCGAATATTATTCTTTTGCCCGGACCCGAGAATAAGAACACGACGTTGTTCGACTAATCCTACGTAAGCTAAATAGCTACCAAAATAAGACTAATATTTAAACAAAACTATATCTTTTTAAATATTTTTCAAGATTAAAATAGCTACAAAATATTAATAAAACTATTTTTTGTAATTTTCGTTTTTTATATAAAGATAAAATATAAAGTAATATTTTTGTATTTTTTCCAAAATTAAAATGACTATAAAACATTAATAGAACTATATTTTTTTGGTAATTTTCGAAATTATATAAAGTACAAAAATAAAGTACAATTTTTGTATTTTTTCAAGTTTATGAGAAATACATAAACTAAAAATTTATATATATATTTTGTAATTTTTTCTTTTGCGACGAAATAAAGTAAAAATGGTTAAAATGGCTATACTAGACCCAATTTCACATATTCACGCTAAAAATGTGAAAATTCTCGGGGAGGGTCAAAAATCAGGTGTCTACAAACGATGCACTGGTAATATCTTTAATTGTGCATGATACTAATGTGAAACGAGTTTTGATTGATCCAGGTAGTTCCGTGAACTTTATATTGCTAAGAGTGCTACGTGAGATGCAAGCTGAAGATGGAGTAATACCAAAGGCGCATACTCTATTTGGATTTGATAATTCCAGTGTCATCACAAAAGGAGAAGTAACACTCACCACTTTTGCTGAAGGGGTCGTCAAAGATACAAAGTTCCAGGTAGTAGACACGGAGATGGATTACAACATGATTCTGGGGAGACCATGGATCCATGAAATGGATGATGTTCCTTCAACCTTGCATCAAGTTATCAAATTCCCATCGCCATGGGGAATTTGTCAAATTCGCGGAGATCAACATACATCCAGGGCTATTAACTCCGTTGCAGATACAAGCACGAGAAGTAAAGGCAAATAGCAATCACAAAAGGCAGTTGAGGACACCACAACACAGACCTCAACTGAACAAGCGCGAACAGATGTAGACTCAAGGCCTGATACCATTCACGAACCAGAAGAGAATGAAGATATCAAAACAACGATAGAGGAATTAGAACCTGTCGTGTTGTTTGCTCAGTGGCCTGATAAAAAAGTCTATGTCGGGGCTAATCTTGACCAAGGAATGAAAGGTAAGTTAATCGAATTTTTGAAAACTAACATGGACTGCTTCGCTTGGTCCCACTCTGACATGACAGAAATACCACCGGAGGTGATGACTCATAAACTAAATGAAGATCCGTCATATCCTCCTGTGAAGCAAAAGAAAAGAAAGCAGGGAACTTTCAAGAATCAGGTGATTCAAGAAGAAGTCCAAAAATTGCTAAAAATTGGTTCCATTCGAGAGGTAAAGTATCCTAACTGGTTAGCCAATACTGTTGTGGTTCCAAAGAAAAATGGTAAGTGGTGGGTTTGTGTAGATTATACAGATCTTAACAAAGCCTGCCCTAAAGATTCTTTTCCACTACCACACATAGATCAATTGATTGATGCAACTGCAGGTCACAAATTGTTAAGTTTTTTAGATGCATATTTAGGTTATAATCAGATTAAAATGGATCCGGCAGATGAAGAAAAAACTTCATTCATAACATACAGGGGGACTTATTGTTATAAAGTAATGCTCTTTGGTCTAAAGAATGCAGGTGCAACGTACCAGAGGTTAGTTACCAAAATGTTTCAGGAATATTTAGGAAAGACAATGGAGGTATATATAGATGATATGCTTGTTAAAACTCAGTACTCAAAAAATCACATATCACACTTGTCTGACACATTTTCAATTTTGCGTAAATATAATATGAAGTTAAATTCCGAAAAATGTGCATTTGGCATTGCATCAGGCAAGTTTTTGGGTTTTCTTGTTTCTATTTGTGGAATTGAAGTAAATCCTGCATAGATTAAAGCCATTGAAGAAATCCCTGACATACTTTCAAACAAGAAAGAAGTTCAAAGATTAACATGAAGAATTGCGGCCTTGGAAATATTCATCTCTAAATCATCAGAGAAGTGTTTTAAAATCTTCTCAGCTCTTAAAAAGCAGGATCATTTTGAATGGAATGAGGAATGTCAACAAGCACTTAGGAATTTGAAAACGTACTTATCAAATCCGCCTCTGTTGGTAAAACCAAAGGCTGGGAAAAATCTACTCCTCTACCTTGCTATTTCGGAGGTGGCGGTAAGTGTTGTTCTGGTCCGAGAAGAGCAAGGTAAACAATCACATATCTATTACGTAAGTAAATCTTTTTTAGATGCAGAAACAAGGTATCCTCAGTTAGAAAAACTTACACTTGCGTTAATCATGGCATCTAGGAAGTTAAGACCTTACTTTCAATGTTATCTTATCGTTGTGGTAACTACCTACCATTTACGTAACATACTACATAAGCATGAGTTATCAGGTAGGTTGGCTAAGTGGGCAATAGAGTGAAGTGAGTACGAAATTGCATACCAACCTAGAACAGCTATAAAATCGCAAGTATTAGCTGATTTCGTGGCTGATTTTAGTTAGGGAATACAGTTAGAAGCTGAAAAAGAATTACAGGTGTTCAATGGAGCCAACCCAGGAACTTGGACTTTATTCACTGATGGCTCATCTAACATGAGAAGAGCAGGTTTGGGGATAGTATTGGTACCACTTACGGATGAAACCATTCGGCAAACTATTAAATGTCATTCCATAACTAACAATGAGGCAGAATATGAGGCTATGATTGTAGGTTTAGAACTGGCACGAGAACTTGGCATAAATCAGATTATACTCAAGAGTGATTCACAACTCGTAGTTAATCAAATGCTGGGACTTATACAGCCAGGGAAGCAAGGATGCAGCAGTATTTAGAAAAGGTACGGGAATTAGTAAAACAATTTCAAGATTGGAAGATTAGACAAATACCCAGGGACGAAAATCTTGAAGCAGACGCCCTAGCTAATCTCGTATCAGCGGCTGACATGGAAAACGATGCAAATGCCTCAGTGATACATTTATGTCATTCAGTTCTTGATCCTGATGCGAATGAGGTAAATTTTAATAACTTAACCTGGGATTGGAGGAACGAAATTGTTGCTTTTTTGCAGTATGGAACCGTCCCTGATGACAAGAAAAAGGCCTATGCGCTTCGAAGGCAGGTCGCTCGGTACTGCTTAAAACAAGGCAATCTATATCGTAAAATGTTTGGTGAACCCTTAGCAAGATGCCTTGGACCTTCGCAAACAAAGTATGTAATAAGAGAAATACACGAGGTTCATTGCGGGAATCACGCAGGTGGAAGATCACTAGTAAGAACCTTAATTAGGGTAGGTTATTACTGGCCTAAAATGGAAGAGGAGGCAGAAAGTTTCGTAGCCAAATGTGATAAATGCCAGAGGTACGGTAACAATATGCATAGACCTGCGGAATTATTACATCCAGTCATTTCACCGTGGCCATTTATGAAATGGGGAATGGATATCGTAGGACCATTACCGCAAGCAAAAGGACAGATAAAATTTTTGCTTGTTCTCACTGATTATTTTACTAAATGGGTAGAAGCAGGTGCATTCAAACAGGTGCGAGAAAAGGAAGTCAGAGACTTTATTTGGCGAAATATCATATGTCGATTCAGTGTACCAAAGGAGATCGTATGTGATAATGGTCCTCAGTTTATTATAGCTCAGGTCACGGAATTTTTTCAAAGCTGGCAAATTAAAAGGATTATGTCAACACCCTATCATTCGGTGGGTAATGGACAGGCAGAATCAACGAACAAAGTCATTATCAACAACTTAAAGAAACGGCTAGAGGAATCAAAAGGAATCTGGCCTAAAGTGTTACCTGGAGTTTTATGGGCTTATCGCATAACTGCAAAAACAAGTACAGGTGAAACACCATTCTCATTAGTTTATGGACTGAGGCTTTAATTCCAGTTGAGATAGGGGAACCAAGTACACGGTTCACACAGGCGACACAAGAGTATAATGACGAGGAGATGCGGGTCAACCTAGATTTACTCGAGGGGCGGAGAGAAGCTGCTTTAATAAGAATGGCATCACAAAAGCAAGTCATAGAACGATACTACAATAGAAAAGCATGCCTCGGGTTTTTCAAAATTGAGGACTTCGTGCTTAAAAAGGTTTTTCAGTCTACAAAGGTAGCTAACACAGGGAAATTAAGTCCAACATGGAAAAGACTCTACAGAGTGCGTGATATTGCAGGAAAAGGAGCATATGAACTGGAGACAATGGATGACAAGATACTACCTTCGCATTGGAATGCTGTTCATTTAAAGAAATACTATTTCTAAAGAAAATCCACGGTCAGGTATAACCATTTTAAATCTCATTTTTAAGTTGTTAAGATTTTACTAACGATTTTAGATGATAGGCAAAACGTTAACCCGTACTAAATGATGAGTCACGACCTGCAAGGCACATGGAGTAACCTAAAATTCCTGGCCTAGGGTTACAATTATTCTGATAGAAATGCAAACCGGTTATGCAGTCTTCATCTATAATCGTCCCTCCGAGTCTCGTATGTTTTTCCTTTTCAGGGAAAGGACCAAATGAGAGAAACTATCAAGTGTTCGAGGCGTCATACTTCAACACTCAAACACTTGGGGACTACATAATATACACGGACATGTGTATAAAGAAGGCAAAGAAGATTAAGGAAAAATCAAGCCTGGAAGAGTCAAGTGCAGAGTAAAAGTCATAAAGCCACGAGCTAAAGCCAGTCAAGTGCATAGTAAAAGTCATAAAGCCACGAGCTAAGGCCAAAGAAAAACCTCACTAAGGATAAAGGCTATGTACTAAAACGGGTTATAAGGAAAAAACCCATGTCTATTATTCTTTTTTTAAATCTGTTACAAGAAAAACAGTTACAAGAAAGTTATAGATGTAATTCAAATACATGTGTAAAGTTTTATTCGGAACTAGATAAGGTTCAAAAATAAAAACTTGTCCAAGTTATTTCAGAAAAACATGTGTATTCCTATTTCTTTTGTCGTATGATAATACCATTATGAAGTTGAGACGTCTTCTTCATTAAGTATTGGAATATAAAAGGGCCCTCTTTTATAAAACTCATGTTTAAATTGATAATGAGATTAACAGAAGCATTTTTCGGAAAACAAAAATGCAAATTATTCTGTAAGTCCTTAAAAATAAAGGCGAGAATAAAGCAAGCAGAAGTTTAAGATAAAAAAACTTCTTAATATGTAAAAAAACATCTAAGACTAAGTCATCAAACTACGAAATTGTTTAGATTACCCCATTAAAAAACTTGGGGACTGACGTTCCTAAAATCAATCCTCAAATGAAGTTAAGGGTTTGATTACTATCTTCCAAAATCAAAACAAAAATAAAATCATTTGAATGATTAAAACTGGTCACTGAGAAGTTTGTGGTATTGAGGCAAGAACGTCGATAGCAATAGGCTCAATTTGGGCAGGTGCATCAGCAGGCGCGGCTTCAACTTGACTTGCAGCAATGGGCTCGATCGGGTTTGAAATAGTCATGACACCCGTATCAGCTAAAACATTCATAAGAGGTTCAGCCACTGGAACTTCATCCCCAGGAGAAGGGAAGTCCTGAGTCTGTTGAGCCTTTTCAATAGTTTCGTTGATTTTAGCTAACTCTAACTCCAGGTTGAAGTCTTCTTGGCTAGCTTCGAGTAGGGTATCACGACGGAAATTCAAAAAAGCCCAACTTGCCTCAATAACAGATTTTTCTTCAAGGATCTCATAATCCTTTTCCCAAGCAGTGATCTCATTTTTTAGCTCTTCATTTTCAGCCAAGGCAGAGCTGTGGGAAGCTTGAAGAGAGGTGTGGGAGCATTCTAAAGCACACACCTTATCAGAAGATATTCTGAGGTCTTCTTGTGCTTGAGTCAAATTTTGCACAAGTTCCCTAGAGTAAACTTCCTTTTGATTTAAAACAGCCTTTAATTCTCTGATCTCTTCACTAGCTTTAGATAGCTGCTCTGAGAAGGAGGACTCGAGACGCTCTTTGTCTTTCTCTGCTTGGTTTGAAGAAGCTTTTGTAACCGCCAATTCTGAGGTTAAGGCATGTACTCGCTGCTCTAAGGTATTCTTGTTCTCTTGCAAGCTCTCTATGTCAAGCTGAGCACTCTCAAATTGCCCCTTCCAATTGGTTGCTTCCAATTGAGAGTCACGTGCTATCTTCTCCAAAGGAGCAATTCTTTTCATCAACTCTGTGCCGATGAGATTAGCCGAAAAAAGAGAAGAGAAGAAATAAAGATCTCAAAGATGAAAAATTTTGCAAAGAGGGGGAGACGGAAAATACCTTCAGAGTGGCGTGCACGATGTCATTCATTAAAGTGAGGGAACTATGGCTTTCCAGCTTTGCTTTTTCAATTGGGCCAATAAGAGGCTCCAGCCATATATCCGCCTGACCTGATTTTCTCAAAAGGCTATTCTCGACAGGAATTTCAATAGTTACCCGCCTCATAGCGACACTCTTACTTGAAGAGCCTGTTTCAGTATGATGAACTATAGGGGTGGAATAGCCAAAGGAAGAGCTGGAGAAGAGGTAAGAGCAGTAGAAGAAGGAACGGAAATAGCTGAGGCCGGTAAAGAAGGAATAACAGGCATGGGTAATGAAAAAGATGATAAAGGTACTTCGTCTAAAACAGGCCCAGCATCTTCACGACCAAATCCACTGACAAAAAGTTGGTCGATAGACTCACGAGTATCGTAGGGAGTGACGTCATCATCGGGAATTATTATTGGGGTTTCAACAGGTTCAGTAAAAGAAATTGAGACTTCAGTTTCGTCATCGAAAACAATGCGTCTTCTAACTCGTGGCCTCGTTACCAACGGACTCTCATTTTCCTCTTCTTCAAATTTTCCTCTTCAGCAGCCTTCCTCTTCGCAGAAGAGGAACCCAAGACTATTTCTCGGGCTCTCTCTAGAGAGATACGGGTTCCCGAAGGAGTACGAGTCCCCGAAGAGACACGAGAGGCTGCAACTGCTTCCGCAGTAACCCTTCGAATAGCAAATCCTGATAAAAAGAAGGATAAAAGTTAAAACAATAAAGGAGAATATAGGCACAAAAAAAAAATGTGAACTCTTACCGTGAGTCTTAACCTTCCAACCAAAGCGGTTAGAAAGTGTTTTCCAAGATCTACCGTCCATTAGCGCGATCTTCAGTAATTTATCTACCCAACCATGGAAATTGGAAACATCCCCCACAACTCCCATGGTTGCTAAAAAGAAAAACAAGGGGGGGGTAAAATTAGTAAAGCTGATAAATTTGGAAGAAGAAGGTACGAGAGGGATAAAAGACCTACGTGCAAACACTTCTCAGAGAAGGGAACATTATCTTCACTCACTAAACCAACAGTAGGGGCAACAACAAATCGGGCATACCAGCCACGATCCTTGTCATCTTCAGGGCTCACCAAAACCCTCTTACTCCTTGCCACTAGTGTAAAAACACCATTACGAAAAAACCTGGGTGAGTAAAGATGAATCAAGTGAGGGAAAGTAAAAGGAGCTTCAGCTCTAGTAGCTAAATGCCTTAAACAGGCAACTGCCCTCCATATGATTGGGCCAATTTGACCCAAGCAGACATTGAAGAAATGGCAAAATTCAAAAATGACTGGGTCAATTGCTGGTCTAAACCCTAAAGTAAAAGGGTAAGTGTAAACAAAAGAGAACCCCGTTAAATAGGAAGTAATTCTCTGATTCGAATTAGGGATAATAATGGGAAAATCATTACTCCAATAACAGTCCTTACGAACCACAGGAGTTAAAACCTCTGTAATTTGAGTAGGGTAAGTATCGACATGATCTAATGTAGAAACTTGGTTTCTAAGAGATTCCCTGTCGTGGTAAAAAGACAATTCTGAAGGGACTATCTCATCTACTAAAGGTTCGCGTAAAGGTTCAGAATGGTCTTTACCCCTAGAAGAGGATTTTTGAGAAAGGAAACCTCTGGTTCTAGAGGAAGGACCAGAACCAGAAGAAGGCATAAACGAACCACCTCCTCGAGTAGATCCTAAACTACGAAGTCTACCTCCCTTTATATGCCTAATAGGGGAATTAGGGAAGGAGTCAGTAATGGAAACTCTCTTAGGGTTAGGGATTGGAGAAGACATATCGAAGAGGAATGATCTAAGAAAGAAGTCAACAAAGATTTGGAGAAATAGGTGTTCAATAAGCTTTATGTGATAAAAGACAAAGGAAAAAATTATATTTATACCGATAAGCAACCGCCAAAGGAAAAAGTGCAGTGGTGGAAAGACCATAATTATGATAACTAGCACTTCGTTAATAGTGGCACCATAAAAACCTTGAAAAAAGGCTGCAAAAACTGTAGAGCCAATGGAAAATCGACATGTGCATGAAGTATTAAATGGAAGTGACTGTCACACCTCCTTTTTCCGCCCCGCGAGGGGACAAGGTAGTTTTTTCCAATTAAAGGACAATCGAAACAGGATTTGTTTATTTATTTCAGAGTCGCCACTTGGGAGATTTAGGGTGTCCCAAGTCACCAATTTTAATCCCGAATCGAGGAAAAGAATGACTCCATATTACAGTCTGCGTACCAGAAATCCGGATAAGGAATTCTGTTAACCCGGGAGAAGGTGTTAGGCATTCCCGAGTTCCGTGGTTCTAGCACAGTCGCTCAACTGTTATATTCGGCTTGATTATCTGATTTTATACAACTATGAACTTATGTGCAAATTTTATCTTTTTACCGCTTTCATAATTATTATTATTATATTCTCTTTACAAGGAATTGCAACGTCATGAAAACATATCTCAAACCACGTTACATCGATGCACACGTGGTTGTTGACATATCTCGACTCAGTTGAGATTTGGATTTGGGTCACATAAATGTGCACCCGAGTTAAGGAAAATAAATTATTAAAGGCGCGCCTAAAGCAACTAGCGTCTTGATATTTTGGGGAAGGCCGTAAAATTCGCTAAACGGCCTGTCCTCGAATTCTAAGTATTTTAATATATACATTTAGAGGGCCCCGCAGCTTGTGCATTTTTGTTGGTCGAGGCTCGTCTCATTCATTATTTTTAAAAGGGTTTTGCAACGTCATGGAAATGCATCTCAGACCACGCCACAATCAATATACTCGTGATTAGAGACACATTTCGATTCCGTTGAGATTTGGATTTGAGTCACATAAATGTGCACTCGAGTTAAAGGAGATAACATTATTAAATACGCGCCTAAAGCGACTAGCGTATTACTATTTTGGGTAGGGCCGTGAAATTTGCTAAACGGCCCGTCCCGGAATCTAAGTATTTAATACGTATATTTTGTGAGGGCTCCGCAATCTGTACATTTTTTTATTTGGCGAAGCTTGTCTCGTTTTTTTTTTTAAAGGATGCCATTTTTATGCCTTTAACAATATTAAACCTTATAGCCTCTTTACAACTAAAATCTCATGACTTGTTAGAAATTTAAAAAGGGGGAGTTTAGCGAATGAGTGTTTCGGGAGTAGTAACAGCCTGTACTAATACTAATTTTGTCCGAATGACCTAAGCAAAGGAAAGGACCAACAGATTAACGTCAAACTTGTGTCATGGAACAACTAGTCCAACTTAATTAAATGATATCAAATAAACAAGAATAACATAACGCAAAATGAGCAAAAATGCATACGGTGAAAACATAAGCAGAAAATTATCAGACCAATTTCTATATTGCATCTTCGAACATTTAACGTAACATTTCCTTATCTAAGACTTGAGGTTTACTAACCTGAACAAACAGAAATGGATAGAGCCATGGACCAGCCCTCAACATCGACCTCAACGAACAACCTCGATGTACCGGACCTCGACGAACAAAAACGACCTCAAAGGAAACTGAAAGCTCGGCCCAAAAGTGCTAACGACCCGAGATGTTGGCTGTTGCTGGTGGTCTTTCGACACATCAGAATGATACGAGGAGATGGAGCAGAAGGGATCGTTTGGACCTAAAAAAAATAGACTGCTGGTTGGTGGCAGTGACGACGCAGATGGTGGTTCAAGCGACGCGGATAGTGGTTGTTTCGCCGTGCGAAGGGGCTAGATGGAGGTGGGCGATGGAACTGGTGGTTTTGCTGGTGGGGCAGACGAGGGTTATGGGCAGTGACGGGTGGTGCAGCTGGAGGTGGAAGGGTCGTGGTGGTTTTGGGTAGGTTTGACGATGGTTTAGTGTTTTGGTTGCGACGGGAAGGTGTCGGACTGGCGTTTGGACGTGAGAGAGTTGGTGTCGTCGGAGCAGGTGGTCGACAGTAGGGTCGACGGGCCTGTTTAGTGATCTTTTTGGTGGTGGTTTGGGCGTTATGGGGGTTGTTGATGGACAGTGACGACGAGAGGGGGAAACTGGTGGTTGACGGACGCTTGGTGTGGCGTTTTGGACGTGAGGGAGTAGGGGTTTCGACCGGGGGGGTCACTAGTTTCGTTTTGGTAGGGTTTCCTTGGTTTTTTGTTCTTCTCCTTTTGGAGAAGATGAGGAACAGTGTACAGCCCCTCAAAAATCTGTCCAACCCGGTCTTTGTAGTTTTTGCCAAGAGCAATGGACCCCCATGCGTGGTGGGGTTCCCCGTGTGTGGGGTTTCGTCCGTGTTCCCCACGCGTGTCCCCCATGTGTGGTGGACTCGGATTATTATGGGCTAGGTCCGAAATTAGGCCTAAAACGGGTAGTTTGAACCCGAATATTATTCTTTTGCCCGGACCCGAGAATAAGAACACGACGTTGCTCAACTAATCCTATGTAAGCAAAATAACTACCAAAATAAGACTAATATTAAAAACAAAGCTATATCTTTTTTAATATTTTTTGTATTTTTTCAAGTTTATGAGAAATACATAAACTAAAATTCATATATATATTTTTTGTAATTTTACTTTTTGCAACGAAATAAAGTAAAATAGTTAAAATAGCTATATTAGACCTAAATTAAATATTTACGCTAAAAATATGAAAATTCTCGGGGAGGGTCAAAAATCACGTGTCTACAGCTGCCCCTCTTTGACTGGAAACACGAAGAGTTTTCCGACAAAAAACGACTAGACATGTTTTTGACCCGACCATTATTTGGAGGGACTACACTAAGGAAAGGAAGGGAATGTGATCGAGCCCTGGTATCTGAGTTGCCTACATATCCTTGGTTATACAGGAATCAGGCCACGTGTAGTTCGGAATTGAGAGATGGTAGATTGTACCGAGGTGCAGAGCCGATCGAGGTGTCGTTCCGTTGAGGTTCCGGTCCGCGGTCCTGTCATTACATCAAAAATGAAAACTGAAAAAGACTAACTAAGCCTATCAGCCACTAGTTACAAGGATTCTTATCTATAAGTCCTCTGAAACTTGATCTTGAGTCTTGAATGGTGCTTCATACAGACTTTGGATTTGAACCTTGATACTTGCTAGTTGTAGGCGCTAGTTCTTGAGCAGACCACTTATGTTCTCCCCTTCCGTACTTTGGATTCTTTTTTCTTTTTCTTTTTTTTTTCTTCTTCTTTCTTTTTCTTTTTTTTTTCTTCTTCTTTCTTTTTCTTTTTTTTTTTTGTTTTTTTTGTTTTTGTGACTAGCTTTTGTTGACTATCTCAGACTGTTGACTCCCATTCTTGAGGCGAGCTTCTTGTTGTTTCTAACTTGGATTGAGTGCTGGGGATTTTTGTTGTAGCCTTCTGCCTTCCAATGGGTTACGGCTTGACCTTGAACGACGTTCCTCTGTTCTACAGGCGGACCCCTAACTTCTTCAATCTTCGACATATAACAACCTCCGCTCTACAGACAGGCTCCTGACAACCAAAACAAACAACACAAATGAAATTTCCTAACCTAGTTTGCACTGGGAAGGTTTGTGAGTCGTTAGCAAAATTGTAACTTACTTATACTACTGATGCAATGATGAAAGTAAACTAAAGACTAGACTAGGATGTGTATCTCCTACGAGTAAAACCAAAACTCTTACTAGCAAATGTGTCTGCTAAAATAAAACCTCAATGACTCAAACTAGGAAGTGCGTCTTCTATGGTTGAATCGGAATGAGCTAAACTAGGAAGTGCGTCTCCTAAGGGTGAAAACTTCAGTGACTAGAACTAGGAAGTGCGTCTCCTATGAATAAAATCTCGATTTAGGAAGTGCGTCTCCTAAAAAAACTTGAAAGACCTTGATTAGGAAGTGCGTCTCCTACGGGTAAACTTCAAAAAAACTAGACTAGGAATTGTGTCTCCTATGGTCGAACTTAAAATGAATCAAACTAGGAAGTGCATCTCCTAAAGGTGAAATCTCAATTCCGGAAGTGCGTCTCCTGCAATAAAATATAACCTGAAAAAGCCAAACTAGGAAGTGCGTCTCCTATAAATGAACTATCAATTTCAGGAAGTGTGCCTCCTATGGGTAAAAATCTCAATGACTCAAACTAGGAAATGCGTCTCCTACGAATGAAATCTTAAATGAACCAGACTAAGAAGTGCTTCTCCTAAAGTAAAAATATAACCTGAACGACCTAAACTTAAGAAGTGTGTCTCCTATGGGGTGGAACAAAACTGAGGAAGTGCGTCTCCTACTGGTAAAACTGAACTTAGAAAGTGCGTCTCATATGGTTAAAATAAAAGGAAAGGCGTCTCCTCTGGTAAAACTAAACTGAGGAAGTGCGTCTCCTATGGTAAAACTAAACTGAGGAAGTGCGTCTCCTATGGGGTAAAACTAAACTTAGGAAGTGCGTCTCATGTGGGTATGATAAACTTAGGAAGTGCGTCTCCTATTGGGAAAAACTATACTTAGGAAGTGTGTCTCATATTGGTAAAACTTACTTAGGAAGTGCGTCTCCTATGGGTACAACTATACTTTAGGAAGTGCGTCTCTTATTGGGTGAAATAAACTTAGGAAGTGCATCTCCTGTTGGTAAAACCGAGCTTAGGAACTGCGTCTCCTATTGGTAAAATAGATTTAGGAAGTGCGTCTCCTCTTGGTGAAATAAATTTAGGAAGTGCGTCTCCTATTGGTAAAACTAACTTAGGATGTGCGTCTCCTATTGGCAAAGCTGAACTTAGGAAGTGCGTCTCCTATTGGCAAAACTAACTTAGGAAGTGCGTCTCCTATTGGTGAAACTATTCTTAGGAAGTGCGTCTCCTCTTGGTGAAACTTAACTTAGAAAGTGCGTCTCCTATTGGTGAAACTTCTTAGGAAGTGCGTCTCCTCTTGATGAAACTTAACTTAGGAAGTGCATCTCCTCTTGGTGAAACTTAACTTAGGAAGTGCGTCTCCTATTGGTGAAACTATTCTTAGGAAGTGTGTCTCCTACTGGTGAAACTTAACTTAAGAAGTGCGTCTCCTCTTGGTGAAACTTAATTTAGGAAGTGCGTCTCCTATTGGTGAAACTATTCTTAGGAAGTGCGTCTCCTCTTGGTGAAACTTACTTAGGAAGTGCGTCTCCTCTTGGTGAAATTATTCTTAGGAAGTGCGTCTCCTCTCGATGAAACTTACTTAGGAAGTGCGTCTCCTATTGGTGAAATTATTCTTAGGAAGTGCGTCTCCTCTTGGTGAAACTTACTTAGGAAGTGCGTCTCCTATTGGTGAAACTATTCTTAGGAAATGCGTCTCCTCTTGGTGAAACTTACTTAGGAAGTGCGTCTCCTATTGGTGAAACTTAACTTAGGAAGTGCGTCTCCTATTGGTGAAACTATTCTTAGGAAGTGCGTCTCCTCTTGGTGAAACTTAACTTAGGAAGTGTGTCTCCTCTTGGTGAAACTTAATTTAGGAAGTGCGTCTCCTATTGGTGAAACTATTCTTAGGAAGTGCGTCTCCTACTGGTGAAACTTAACTTAGGAAGTGCGTCTCCTCTTGATGAAACTTAATTTAGGAAGTGCGTCTCCTATTGGTGAAACTATTCTTAGGAAGTGCGTCTCCTACTGGTGAAACTTAACTTAGGAAGTGCGTCTCCTCTTGGTAAAACTTAATTTAGGAAGTGCGTCTCCTATTGGTGAAACTATTCTTAGGAAGTGCGTCTCCTACTGGTGAAACTTACTTAGGAAGTGCGTCTCCTATTGGTGAAACTATTCTTAGGAAGTGCGTCTCCTCTTGGTGAAACTTACTTAGGAAGTGCGTCTCCTATTGGTGAAACTATTCTTAGGAAGTGCGTCTCCTCTTGGTGAAACTTACTTAGGAAGTGCGTCTCCTATTGGTGAAACTTAACTTAGGAAGTGCGTCTCCTATTGGTGAAACTATTCTTAGGAAGTGCGTCTCCTCTTGGTGAAACTTACTTAGGAAGTGTGTCTCCTCTTGGTGAAACTATTCTTAGGAAGTGCGTCTCCTATTGGTTGAAACTAAACTTTAGGAGGAAATACATCTCCTATGGGTAAAGACAAACTTAGGAGGAAATGCCTCTCCTATGGGTGAAACTAAACAAACTTAGGAGGAAATGCATCTCCTATGGGTAAAAATAAACTTTAGGAGGAAATACATCTCCTATGGGTAAAAAACAAACTTAGGAGGAAATGCATCTCCTATGGGTAAAACTAAACTTAGGAGGAAATGCCTCTCCTATGGGTAAAAATAACTTAGGAGGAAATACATCTCCTATGGGTAAAAAACAAACTTAGGAGGAAATGCATCTCCTATGGGTGAAACTAAAACAAACTTAGGAGGAAATGCATCTCCTATGGGTGAAACTAAAACAAACTTAGGAGGAAATGCATCTCCTATGGGTGAAACTAAAACAAACTTAGGAGGAAATGCATCTCCTATGGTACTAAACTTAGGAGGAAATGCCTCTCCTATGGGTAAAAATAACTTAGGAGGAAATACATCTCCTATGGGTAAAAAACAAACTTAGGAGGAAATGCTTCTCCTATGGGTGAAACTAAAACAAACTTAGGAGGAAATGCATCTCCTATGGGTGAAACTATAACAAACTTAGGAGGAAATGCATCTCTCCTATGGGTGAAACTAAAACAAACTTAGGAGGAAATGCATCTCCTATGGGTAAAGACGTGGAATGTATTCCCTTGTTATACAGGTGGACGCCTAATGGTAAAGACACAAAATGTATTCCCTTGTTATACAGGTGGGCGCCTAAATTATGAAATGCACAGACAAAAAGTATTCCTCTCGTTGGGCGCCTGTCTAAACTAAGACATAAAAGTATTCCTCTCGTTATTCAGGTGGGCGCCTGTTGGTAAAGACATGAAATGTATTCCCTTGTTATGCAGGTGGGCGCCTAATAGTAAAGACATGAAAAATGATATGCCCGCATTATACTGGTGGGTGACCTAGAACAGAAATGTATTCCTCTCGTTATTCAGGTGGGCGTCTGTCTTCATCAATAACTTTGAAAATAACATCCCATTTGAGGGCGGATGAACCCAAACTATCCTATTTGAGGTCGGATGAACCCGACATATCCTATTTGAGGGCGGATGAACCCGGCATATCCTATTTGAGGGCGGATGAACCCGACATATCCTATTTGAGGGCGGATGAACCCGACATATCCTGTTCGAGGGTGGATGAACCCGACATATCCTATTCGAGGGCGGATGAACCCGACATATCCTATTCGAGGGCGGATGAACCCGACATATCCTATTCGAGGGCGGATAAACCCGACATATCCTATTCGAGGGCGGATGAACCCGACATATCCTATTCGAGGGCGGATGAACCCGACATATCCTATTCGAGGGCGGATGAACCCGACATATCCTATTCGAGGGCGGATGAACCCGACATATCCTATTCGAGGGCGGATGAACCCGACATATCCTATTCGAGGGCGGATGAACCCGACATATCCTATTCGAGGGCGGATGAACCCGACATATCCTATTCGAGGGCGGATGAACCCGACATATCCTATTCGAGGGCGGATGAACCCGACATATCCTATTCGAGGGCGGATGAACCCTGCTGGGAGCGACACTGGCCCTTTTCCTTTCCAAACACAAGTTTCAATCTTTTTGTTTGGTCCGCTGGGGATACAGTTTCCTTTATAAAGCCTTGGGGATAACACTGGTTCAAAGATCAGCTCCCTTGAGACTGGTGTTATCTTTCTTCTTCCCCAAATGGGACCTGCCTTCAAGAAAATTTTCACAATGAGAAAATTTTCTGCCCCGGTTTGATGATTTTCTTTATGGCCTGTCTTTCCGCCATCAATAACGTTCATTTTCCCTGTTTCTAAATCAAAGAAAATTTTGTTAGTTTAAAAACATGGTAAGCGGTCATGCCACTCTTGTTGGGGATGGTTTCCTCTTTCTCCTTTCCCAGCTTTGTGTTCCATTATGCTATCAAAACTTGCTGGGGATGATATTAATTGCTGACATTGGCCCATCCCTTTTATCAATCTCATCTTGATGGTGATACCCTTCTTGACACGGGTTTTGCGCCTGTTCCTTGTACCACTTGGGTGTACTAGTTGATGGCCTATTTTAAAGTCATTTCCTACTGGTTCTGACCAAACAGACTCTACTAGGAATTTTTCTATGAATGGAAAAAGATAAAAAGAAACAAAATAAAAGACAAAGGACAAGATGACTCTTTAACAAAAGAAACTATAAAAAATCTATCAAATGCAGATACCGACTCTATTGGTCATGACATGCACATGTGGCCTATCCTCTGCCGTCAATCATCTTTCAAGATCTTCATTTGGCAATTCCCCATCTGATTCTTAATCTTATTCGACTTATAGTGCTCGAAGGGTTTTCACTATCAAACCTCTGTCATTTTGGTTTTCTCTCAGCTTTCATCGCCTTATGGTGCCTGTGAAGGTTTTCACCGATAAGACTCTCTCATTTGTATCACTTTCCCGCTGGGGATTTGGAGTGTTGCTGGTATGAATCTTTCTGCTGGAGATTAGAGTCCTTTCTGCTGTGGAACAGAATGTTATGTTTGCCGGTAAGACTCTCATTTGTCTGACTTGGCATCTTTTGAAGACTGATCAGAAGGTCTTTCTTTGGACCGTAATGTGGGTTTTGGATAGGCTAGAAAGAAAGGGTATTAAAGGCTCAAAAATGCGTCAATTTTGGGTTATTAATTACAACCTTCGGAACTAGATTTATTTACAACAAACGCAACCTTTGCCCCAGTTTCTTGCTTGGGGATATCTTAATTGATTTTTTTTTCATTTTTCAAAACTATGACCGAGCCGTGAAGGCGCCTACGTATCCTCTTTGAGGAATCAGGTCAAACGTAGTTCCCAATTCCTCTTCTTCTTCTGACTTTCTTTTGTTTTTTGTTATCATTTTTCTTTTTCCATCTCTCCTTTCTTTTCGTCGTTTTTTTTTTCTTTTTTCTTTTATTCTTCTTTTTTCGTTTTGTTGTTTTTTTCTTTTCTTTTTTTTGTTTTTCCATGTTTTGTGTTTCTAATCTGTTGTTACCGATTCCGAATGAGGGGTATGAAAGGAAAATAAATAAGGCTCAAAAGGGGTTAACGAAGGATAAAGTGTTTAGGTAGCAGAACAAAATGCCTTCGTCATTCCAGTCTTCAAAACATGCCAAATGCAAACAACACAATTTAAACAAGGATTTGTAGCCTCTTCCGATGGTGCTGGACTTGACAATTATATTCAACATTTACTTTTTCATTTGTCCTTTCTAAAGCACCGTTGGGCGACACTCTCATTATCATGAACGACCCCATGCCAATTTGGCGAATCTTGCTTTTAACGGTTTTCTCTATGCTTTACTTGCCCTAGTTCCACACGACTCGGGTCCAAATAATCTCAAACTATTTTTATTTCCTTTAAATGTTTTGATCACCTTCCCAGGGTTTTATGATTAACTTTTAAGATTAGGCCCAAACTGTGTGCGCATGTCATGTCACTAGAATCGGCGTTGAATAAAAATGATAAAAGGATTAAACAAAAGAAAATTGGAAATAATAAAAGACCGAATTTTGCATTAGACTACCGGTGAAATGGTTTGAATAACAAAACAAAACAAACCAGAACAAAACCCAAAAATAACAAACGGGACAAAACTTAAACAAACCGCTATGACAAAATGGAAAGATAAGAAGGTTTGACACAAGACAATATCCGGATTACAACCCTAAGAATAATCTGGACAACAGAAATGACAACAAAATAAGCCACCAACAGCTTCTCTCTTGCTAACCAAGGAACGGAGCGACCTCCCACTTTATCAAAAACTGGCATCTTAGCCACTGAGCTTTGCATCAATACTGCCAAGATCATTACCAGCTTCAATATCATCAACCTCCATCAACAAGTTTCTGTTATCAGGCCTGATCCCCGCAGAGTGTGTATCATGAGGTGCAAGTAAAGGATTCTGGGTGTCATTGTCCGGCTTACCACAAACCAACCACCTTAACTTTCTTTGCGAAACAAACAGGTTAGAATGGACTCAGTCGATCCTCATTATTAGCAACATTTTTTTTCTCTTTTTTTTTTTCCTTCTTTTTTTTTCATTTTCCTTTTTTCGGTTTTTTTTTCATTACATTTTTTTTCTTTTTTTTTCCTCTTTTTTTCTTTCTTTTACGATTTTTTCATTTTTCATTTTTTCGATTTTTTTTCATTTTTTTCTTTTTCTTTTCCATTCTCTTTTTGCTTTTTTTTTTGTTGTGGTCGAACCTTATGGAGATTGCCTACGTATCATGACCCCGCATGAATCAGACCTTGCGTAGTTCGGACCAATAAAAAATAAACAATACTAAACACCTTTTTTTTCAATTTTCATAATAAAACAAACTGGGTTTCAAAGGTTTAAAGATGACCTACAAACTCGAAAATCAAACAACCCATATATTCTAATCAAGAGATTTATAAACTCAAAAACAAAAGGCTAGCTCCTTTTCTCTGTTCGACAAATGCAACCAAATGGTTATTTTTGCAAATGTGGCCCCTTCCAAATTTCACATGAATTTTGAGGCCGGGGAGGATTATTTTATGATACTTTACAAACTTGTCCGTTCTTTCACGAAAATAACCTTTCGACAACTGACAGATACTCTAAGGCTATTTCGGCAAGAACGGTCCAAGACGCGGCCGAAGTTGGCTCGGCTTATTTTGACTAAAAATCTAAACGGTATTCACCTGACCGCTGCCTCTTTGTTTTTCAAATTACAATAAAAACCTAGTGTTGCAAACACGGCCCTTCAGCGCCTCGGGGACGAAGATTTATAGGGCTGTGTGGGTCAACTAGACCAAAAATCCTAAACATGACCCAAAAGGTGTTGTTTATGCAAAGTCAGCCTTCCGGCGTCCCTTTCGGGAACATTCGACTATTTATGACAACACAACATCACCTGACTTATTTATGACTCTTTTTATCGTTTTTCAAATTTAGAAAAGTCAATATTGCAAACACGGCCTTTCCTTGTCTCAGGGACGAGGATTTTTAAGGCTGTGTGGGTCAACTGGACCAAATCTTAAAAATGACCCGAAGGTGACTGTTTATGCAAAGTCAGCCTTCCGGCGTCCCTTTCAGGAACATTCGGCTATGTTTTGACAAAACAGCGTCACCCGACTTCTTTATGACAAAAATCAAAATTTGACATATTATTATTATTTATATTTTTTTTATTATTATTATTTATTTGTTTTTGGCTTTTTAGCAAAAGGTGGGGTTGGACCCGAAGAGGGTTGCCTACGTATCTCATATCCGGTGAGAATCAAACCCGCGTAGTTCGGGTCAATAAACTATTTTTGAGAACTATTTTTGAGAAGACCATTTTCCATTTTCTATTTTTTTTATAACAATCAAATAGACTATTATAGCCTCTTTGAGAAGACCTTTCTTTCTTTTCTCTTCAAAATTTCGGCAGTGTTTCGCCACTACTTGGACATTTATTTTTATTTTTCTTAAAAATAAGTAGTTATATCTCTACATTGTTATGTTCTCATCTTTTCCACGATTTTCTAATTTGTGGAAAATGATGACGACATACAAAATCTTTTTGAATTTTTCAATGCTCTTTTTTATTTATTATTATTTTGTTATTATTTTCAAAAATGTGGCATGGGGGACATAGGGAATTCCAAGACTTCTTGGATTCCACAAATGTTCCCCCTGTGCTTTTTCCCAAAAATGAAGCGTGGGGAACATGGGGAATTCCAAGACTTCTTGGATTCCAAAAAATGGTCCCCATGTGCCTTTCCCAAAAATGAAGTGTGGGGGACATGTGGAATACCAAGGCTTCTTGAATTCCACAATGTTCTCATGTGCTTAATTAACATAATAGCATGCTTATCTAAAAAATCGTGCAACTTTCTTATTTAACGTGATCAGCATGATAAGGAGTGTCCTTTGTCCTCAATTATCATTGGTCCGCCAAATGACTCATTCACCCTTGAATAAATACAACAGGTAGCACATAGGATGCCAAGTCTATTATTTTCAGGTTGCTAGTCCTAGACGGACCCAACCCCTGTGTTGAGTCCCCTAAGTCAAATGCACATGATGCAAATAAACGTTCCTACTAGGGATCCGGCATGAAACTGAGTTATTCTAGGTTTAAACCTGGGTATGTGTTCTAGACAGTGTACCCGAGCGGACAACTCGAATCGAGGAGGGGGCTACGTACCGGGGACGCGCGGGGTCGTCCGGCTTTGTAACTTGTCCGGCCTCTTTCTTATTTCAAGGTATGACACTAACAGAATAGGGAGTCTCGACCATAGAGCTTCTCCCCGGAGGTAAGAAGAGAAGGGTTTCGGCACAGTTTATATACAGTTCAAATAATATCAAAACGGTAAAAGCATCATTTAGCACATTGAGCCCAAACATATAACCAAATCAGATAAAACCAAATATAACAATTTATCTAAGCTCGAATTTCTAACCCTGAACCACTGGTTCTGGGTCTCAATCCCAGCAGAGTCGTCAGAGCTGTCACACCTCCTTTTTCCGCCCCGCGAGGGGACAAGGGAGTTTTTTCCAATTAAAGGACAATCGAAACGGGATTTGTTTAATTATTTCAGAGTCGCCACTTGGGAGATTTAGGGTGTCCCAAGTCACCAATTTTAATCCCGAATCGAGGAAAAGAATGACTCCATATTACAGTCTGCATACCAGAAATCCGGATAAGGAATTCTGTTAACCCGGGAGAAGGTGTTAGGCATTCCCGAGTTCCGTGGTTCTAGCACGGTCGCTCAACTGTTATATTCGGCTTGATTATCTGATTTTATACAAATATGAACTTATGTGCAAATTTTATCTTTTTACCGCTTTCATAATTATTATTATTATATTCTCTTTACAAGGAATTGCAACGTCGTGAAAACATATCTCGAACCACGTTACATCGATGCACACGTGGTTGTTGACATATCTCGACTCGGTTGAGATTTGGATTTGGGTCACATAAATGTGCACCCGAGTTAAGGAAAATAAATTATTAAAGGCGCGCCTAAAGCAACTAGCGTCTTGATATTTTGGGGAAGGCCTTAAAATTCGCTAAACGGCCTGTCCTCGAATTCTAAGTATTTTAATATATACATTTAGAGGGCCCCGCAGCTTGTGCATTTTTGTTGGTCGAGGCTCGTCTCATTCATTATTTTTAAAAGGGCTTTGCAACGTCATGGAAATGCATCTCACACCACGCCACAATCAATATACCCGTGATTAGAGACACATTTCGATTCCGTTGAGATTTGGATTTGAGTCACATAAATGTGCACTCGAGTTAAAGGAGATAACATTATTAAATACGCGCCTAAAGCGACTAGCGTATTACTATTTTGGGTAGGGCCGTGAAATTTGCTAAACGGCCCATCCCGGAATCTAAGTATTTAATACGTATATTTTGTGAGGGCTCCGTAATCTGTACATTTTTTTATTTGGCGAAGCTTGTCTCGTTTTTTTTTTTAATCTTTTTTTTTAAAAGGATGCCATTTTTATGCATTTAACAATATTAAACCTTACACCCTCTTTACAACTAAAATCTCATGACTTGTTAGAAATTTAAAAAGGGGGAGTTTAGCGAATGAGTGTTTCGGGAGTAGTAACAGTCTGTACTAATACTAATTTTGTCCGAATGACCTAAGCAAAGGAAAGGACGAACAGATTAACGTCAAACTTGTGTCATGGAACAACTAGTCCAACTTAATTAAATGACATCAAATAAACAAAAATAACATAACGCAAAATGAGCAAAAATGCATACAGTGAAAACATAAGCAGAAAATTATCAGACCAATTTCTATATTGCATCTTCGAACATTTAACGTAACATTTCCTTATCTAAGACTTGAGGTTTACTAACCTGAACAAACAGAAATGGATAGAGCCATGGACCAGCCCTCAACATCGACCTCAACGAACAACCTCGACGTACCGGACCTCGACGAACAAAAACGACCTCAAAGGAAACTGAAAGCTCGGCCCAAAAGTGCTAACGACCCGAGATGTTGGTTGTTGCTGGTGGTCTTTCGACGCATCAGACTGATACAAGGAGATGGAGCAGAAGGGATCGTTTGGACCTAAAAAAACAGACTGCTGGTTGGTGGCAGTGACGACGCAGCTGGTGGTTCAAGCGACGCGGATAGTGGTCGTTTGGTCGTGCGAAGGGGCTGGATGGAGGTGGGCGATGGAACTGGTGGTTTTGCTGGTGGGGCAGACGAGGGTTATGGGCAGTGACGGGTGGTGCAGCTGGAGGTGGAAGGGTCATGGTGGTTTTGGGTAGGTTTGACGATGGTTTAGGGTTTTGGTTGCAACGGGAAGGTGTCGGACTGGCGCTTGGACGTGAGAGAGTTGGTGTCGTCGGAGTAGGTGGTCGACAGTAGGGTCGACGGGCCTGTTTGGTGGTCTGTTTGGTGGTGGTTTGGACGTTGTGGGGGTTGTTGATGGACAGTGACGACAAGGGGGGGAACTGGTGGTTGACGGACGCTTGGTGTGGCGTTTTGGACGTGAGGGAGTAGGGGTTTCGACCGGGGGGGTCACTGGTTTCGTTTTGGTAGGGTTTCTTTGGTTTTTTGTTCTTCTCCTTTTGGAGAAGATGATGAACAGTGCACAGCCCCTCAAAAATCTGTCCAATCCGGTCTTTGTAGTTTTTGCCAAGAGCAATGGACCCCCATGCGTGGTGGGGTTCAAGACTTGTGTCCCCCACGCGTGGTGGGGTTCCCCGTGTGTGGGGTTTCGTCCGTGTTCCCCACGCGTGTCCCCCATGTGTGGTGGACTCGGATTATTATGGGCTAGGTCCGAAATTAGGCCTAAAACGGGTAGTTTGAACCCGAATATTATTCTTTTGCCCGGACCCGAGAATAAGAACACGACGTTGCTCAACTAATCCTATGTAAGCAAAATAACTACCAAAATAAGACTAATATTAAAAATAAAGCTATATCTTTTTTAATATTTTTCAAGATTAAAATAGCTACAAAATATTAATAAAATTATTTTTTGTAATTTTCGTTTTTATATAAAGATAAAATATAAAGTAATATTTTTGTATTTTTTCAAAAATTAAAATGACTACAAAACATTAATGGAACTATATTTTTTGGTAATTTTCGAAATTATATAAATTACAAAATTAAGGTACAGTTTTTTTGTATTTTTTCAAGTTTATGAGAAATACATAAACTAAAATTCATATATATATTTTTTGTAATTTTTCTTTTTGCGACGAAATAAAGTAAAATAGTTAAAATAGTTATATTAGACCTAAATTAAATATTTACGCTAAAAATATGAAAATTCTCGGGGAGGGTGCTGTGCATTGTTCCTCATCTTCTCCAAAAGGAGAAGAACAAAAAACCAAAGAAACCCTACCAAAACGAGACAAGCGTGGTGGGGTTCCCCGTGTGTGGGGTTTCGTCTGTGTTCCCCACGCGTGTCCCCCATGTGTGATGAACTCGGATTATTATGGGCTAGGTCCGAAATTAGGCCTAAAACGGGTAGTTTGAACCCGAATATTATTCTTTTGCCCGGACCCGAGAATAAGAACACGACGTTGCTCAACTAATCCTATGTAAGCAAAATAACTACCAAAATAAGACTAATATTAAAAATAAAGCTATATCTTTTTTAATATTTTTCAAGATTAAAATAGCTACAAAATATTAATAAAACTATTTTTTGTAATTTTCGTTTTTATATAAAGATAAAATATAAAGTAATATTTTTGTATTTTTTCAAAAATTAAAATGACTACAAAACATTAATGGAACTATATTTTTTGGTAATTTTCGAAATTATATAAATTACAAAATTAAGGTACAGCTTTTTTGTATTTTTTCAAGTTTATGAGAAATACATAAACTAAAATTCATATATATATTTTTTGTAATTTTTCTTTTTGCGACGAAATAAAGTAAAATAGTTAAAATAGCTATATTAGACCTAAATTAAATATTTACGCTAAAAATATGAAAATTCTCGGGAAGGGTGCTGTGCATTGTTCCTCATCTTCTCCAAAAGGAGAAGAACAAAAAACCAAAGAAACCCTACCAAAACGAGACAAGCGTGGTGGGGTTCCCCGTGTGTGGGGTTTCGTCTGTGTTCCCCACGCGTGTCCCCCATGTGTGATGAATTCGGATTATTATGGGCTAGGTCCGAAATTAGGCCTAAAACGGGTAGTTTGAACCCGAATATTATTCTTTTGCCCGGACCCGAGAATAAGAACACGACGTTGCTCAACTAATCCTATGTAAGCAAAATAACTACCAAAATAAGACTAATATTAAAAATAAAGCTATATCTTTTTTAATATTTTTCAAGATTAAAATAGCTACAAAATATTAATAAAACTATTTTTTGTAATTTTCGTTTTTATATAAAGATAAAATATAAAGTAATATTTTTGTATTTTTTCAAAAATTAAAATGACTACAAAACATTAATAGAACTATATTTTTTGGTAATTTTCGAAATTATATAAAGTACAAAATTAAGGTACAGTTTTTTTGTATTTTTTCAAGTTTATGAGAAATACATAAACTAAAATTCATATATATATATTTTGTAATTTTTCTTTTTGCGACGAAATAAAGTAAAATAGTTAAAATAGCTATATTAGACCTAAATTAAATATTTACGCTAAAAATATGAAAATTCTCGGGGAGGGTCAAAAATCACGTGTCTACAGTGACAATTGAAGCATCAATTTTGTCATAGCATTAATCGTGACAAAAATTCTCGTTTTAATGAAATCCACTTCCCAAATATTCAATTGATGAATAAATGGAAAGTGGGGGGACTATCTGTATTGGAAAAAAATTGAATTTATATATGTTGAGACACGTGGACTGGTCAAATAGTCAGAGAATTATAATTAGTCAAGAGTCACGGCAACAATAGAAACGAGTAAAGGCAAAGGAAAAGGCACGGGAAGGATTCAGCGCCCGTACATATTTAGATCATTTATCAAAAGGAACAGATCTGACCATAATAAAGAGCGCAGATACGGAATTCGATAGGCATTAAATACCGGAATTGATTACAATGATTGTGTAATGTAGCATTCAATGTCTTTAATTATTCATAATAGCCTCATTATGATTTGAAGGAAACGCATATCTTCAAGACACCTATAAAAGGGAGATATCTAGTCACTTGTAAAGACAGACACAATTGAAATATACTCTGATTCACTTGTTTTTCTCCTGATTACATTCTGGTTACTCCAAATTATTCTCTTCTACATATTCTTTTGATTATCAATAACCCGCGTTCTTCTAAATTCTAGCTTTGACTGAAATTCTATTTTTTGGTTAAACAATGAGGACTACAGGAGATTAGAGTTCAAATTATAATCAAATGCAAATAACTCTTTTGTTCATCATTTGTCCATTTTTGGGACTTTTAACTCATCATATGTACTTCTCAGTATGTGAATAACATGTAATTGTCTTTTGATTGTATTAAATCTGAAATTATTTCATTTGATTTGTGTTATCCCTAAAATTGTTTATGTACTTCACTCCACTGAAACTTTTATTGAAAAGAAATTCCAACTGAAATTAGTATTCAGATTATCTGTTTTCAACTTCTCCAGGTTTTATATATTACCATTTGAATCTCAAGAAAGCTCCAGTATACCTTAACCCCCAGTACCAGGTTTTTCCTCACCCGTCTAAGTTCCCCTAACGGGACTAAGGCTGTATTGTTGTCTGGGGCTGGGCCTAAACGGGTCGGGCTCGCAGGCCTAAACGGGCTTTTTCGTTCCGGGTTATTTTTTAATTTTTTTTTTTATCTAAGACAATTTCTTGTAAACTATATATGTATTTACAAATATAAATTGCTTATATATAGCTATATAAATATATATAGTGTATATAGTGTGTATAGTATGTATATATAATTATATATTGCCTTATATAATATATAGTTATATATATTATATATACTATATAGCTTTTATATATATATATATATATATATATGTAGATATAGTATATATAAGCTATAGATATAGTTCAAATTAAAGTTTACATTTAATACTCGGAATCAAAGCTGCAACTTAAAGTTTACATTTAATACTTCAAATTAAAGTTCAATACCTTCAACATAATACTTCAAATTAATCTAACAAACTAGAACATTAAGCATAATACGTCTAATAATTTTAAAATAACACAAATTATCTCAAATCAACTTAAAATCTTAAATACGAATGTCTGGAGAACGCGCAAAACAACTCTTTATATGCCTCCTTAAAGAGCTTGTGCCCTCCTTTCGACGACGAGTATAGACTCGACCACAGTTCTTGCACTTTATTATGTAAACTTCTTCATTTTCTTCTACCACATTAAAGTGTTCCAAAACAAATAGGTGCAATCTAGAATCATCAGGCATCATTTAACTTGAATTAAGAATTGGAGTTTGAGAAATGAGAGATGAGTGAAGACTTGAATACTTCAATTTGAGTTTCAAAAATGAGAGAGATTGATGAATTTGTGAGTAAACATGAAAGAATGAGGGGGTATTTATAGTTGAGAATAGGGAAAAAGTGTAATTATAAAAAGTTTGGGGTTAAAACAAAGTTTGGGCGCCAAATGGCTATTTTTGAAAGTGCCAAACGGCTAAAAATGCAGTCCAACGGCTACATTTTAAATATCTGACTGTTGTCCCTTTTTAAAAAAATAATTTTAAAATTAGCCGTTTGGCCCGGCCCAGGTCCGCTTGCCGATCCCGGGCTCGCGGGCTTTTTGGTAAGGACCTGCCCGCTATGGGCTTTTGCACCACTAAAGACTGGCCCGTTTGGCCTGCGGTACCGGGCTGGGCCCGACCCACAATACACCCTTAAACGGGACATGCATAGCAACAAACAATTAATTTAGAAGGGGAATTCTGGAGAGATTGAAATTAGGTAGGGCAACCAAATTATAAGCTAGTTTGTGTTCGAATCAACAAAAATGACATTTTGTTAATAAAGGTGGTGTTCGGGTCAACTTGCTCACTCGAGTAATTTTGTCCCCAGGCCTAATAGCATGTTTAGCCAAGCTGGAAAAATCAGCTTATTTTGAGTACTTTTTTCAAAAGTATTTTTGGTGAGAAGCAGTTTGTGTTTGGTTAATTAATTTGAAAAGCACTTCTAAGCAGCTTGGCCAAACACTTCAACTTTGGAAGTGCTTCTCAGCTTGGCCAAATAGGCTATAAGCCACATAGGAAAACACTTAGCACTTTGTGTTTCTTCTAGGATTTGAATTCTTGTCTCTTGTGGTTGTCAGATGTGTCTAGGGCAAGGTCTGATTTCTTCTGTTACGGGATCATACTGCATTCACAAAGGCTGTGCGAGGCAATTAGTTCAACAGGTGTAGTTCTAACCTCTTCAGCCTATCGGCCGCTCCCTTCTGTATCATTATTTTTACAACAATTATTGCACACAAAGGCACATTATATATCACATACTGACCAGATTTATTGCACACCCATAGTAGTTCCATCACTGGAATTCTATCATCAGTCAGTTAACCATCAAAATTCTAGAGTTCAATATCAAAGAATAGTGCACCTTGCTGGTCTACCTTTGAAGAAGGAATGAGTACTGGGTGTTATAGCATTTGCATAATCAACTTGTATTGACAGCAATAAAACTTCAAAGCCAGTCCACTCAACACAAAGGCTACACCAACCCTTGCACCATGCCCAAAAAAAATTTGTGAACCAAGCAATTTAAGGGGGGAATTCAAAGGAACAACATTATAATGCTCCTTTTTATCATTCCTGTCAAACATTGTGCAGTTCACTAGTAAGTGACAATGCAAATAAACAGAATTTCTTACGTTTCCGCTGCATTTCCTTCCAGTTAAGTTCCTTTTCTTCAGTATTAAAATAAATGAATACTATTACTCTTCATATTAAGAAGCAAATTTCCTTCTAAGAAAGTGCATCTCCATTGTCATGCATCATCTAAATTGTAATAGTAGCAAATGTCAAGACATGAATGAACAGAAAAGCATAATGAGTCATCACATATACATTCAATCTTTGAACATAGAATAACCTGGTCAGAATCAAAATACTGACACAGCTTTCGCTCTCATTCTCGATAATGAAAGCTAGTCTAAAGGAAAGATAAAACAATAGGTGCAGTCGACCAAACTCCTAGACTAGCAATGTATTCCCATCTAACCTTTTCGCACCAACATATCTTTGTGAAAATGCCCACCAATATGAGGCTATGAATGATATATTGGCAATTCCTAATGGCAATTCGACTCCAAAATCAGATAACAACCTGCAAGAAAGAATAGAAGAATAGCAACATAATGAACTTATTTGCCTCTACTAAATAAACATACTTCTGACAGAAAATATATTTCAGTACTTTCAGCGCTTGAGAAGGGATTATAAGGCCAAATTATGTCAACCACAACACATGGGATAAAACTGCGAGTTCTCTGTTCTCTCGTGGGTGTCAAGAATTAAGGCACTTAAAACGCACCATTATGGTTTTAGGAGGAAGATTCAGGAGCTGCTTCTTGTTTTGTTCGTTCAGGAGGAGGACCATCTCTTCTTCTTACATATGCTTTACTCTTGCTTCTAGTCCGGTTATTCTGCTTGGGCTGGTAAGTAGGATACTGGCAAGGAATTATCTCTCCATTGATGTACTTATCTCCTGAAAGAAGAAAACATATACAACATATCTCAACGTAGATCACTAGTGAAATTGAACATAAAGGAAGAAAACCTCTTAAGAAATTAACCTCCATAGTCCTTGTTCTTCACATCTATGTAAGAATCAGGCAGGACCCAAAGAACTCCAGGTAGACCTACAAAATGAATTTCCAAAGTCAACGCCAGAACACTGGAATTTCAGATTCTCATATGGTGAAATAAGAAAAGTTTGCTCTCACCCTTAAACTTTTCTGATGTTTCTTCCGACACGGTGCATTGAAACCCAGTGTAAGTGGTAGTACTAAAGGCATACATGTTCTTCTTTGCCTCTTCCATACTGATAACAATATTTTGATTAATACGATGAAAAAGGAAAAGAGAAAACTGTTGGTTCTTAAGAAAAATATATATTCTGCTACACCAAAAAAGTCACAAACCATTAGCAAAATTTCATCAGTAACAACTTTGTCAATATCCACGAGTCTGAGACACTCTTAATCAACAAAACTTTTATAGGAGTAATCCAAACTTTCATATACCAAGTAAAGTTGATTTATTTATTAGCATAAGATTAACATTATACCTCATAATCAAGTTGCTACTCATACCCGCCACCAAAAGGAAAAAAAGAGCACGTTTCAAGTGCTTATCGTGAGGTATGTTTGCAGCCCAAAATTCGGACAATCTAGGCTTAAAAGATATCAGCTTTGTTCACAATTTACCACTAAATATAAGTAATTTTCTGTAACTGACTTACTCTACAAGAACAGAATACTACTACCAACTAATATTAAAGCTAAAAGCTTTCACTGCAATACTCCAATAACTGATGCTAGTATTCAACAAATTTAGCCAAAAGGCCATTAACCCATTCAAACAAATTATTCAAAACTCAATAAAGCCAATAAAAATTAGAGATATTATCTGAATAGTAAAAGCTTTTTTAAAATTACTTACCTGCCAAGAACAGTGGCAAGGGTGTTGAGATAAGTATCAATCATCTGTTCTCTAGTAGGAGCAGGGTCCTTAGGGAACTCCATGACAATAAGCCAATGGTTATAGTCACAGCCAGGTAACATAATAGTCTCTCTTTCCTCGCCGTTACTGCTCCTCTTAGAAGAGTATTCCCCATCAGAAATGGCTCTTACAACTGGGAGTCTTGAACTTTTTCCGAGTGGAATTGAAGAGAGACAAGTGCTGACAAAAGGGTAGGAAAGTGAGAGGAGAAAAGTTGGGGTTTTAGTGAGGTTTTGGAATTGAGAATTAGGGTGTAGGGTTTTGGAGAAAGGAGGAAGACTGAGAGATGCCATGGAAGTCCAGATCTCTGAGTTTGTGTGAAAATGAATGTGATAAGGGGGGTTTGGATTTCAATACAAAAATTAGAAACCCTCTTTGCTCTTCAAAATATCTTTTCATCGGAGGCCGTTATTTTTTTTATTTTTTATTTTACTTTATTCGTGTTTTTTAAAGAGATTTTTACATGTCTGATCCTTTATTTAGTATTATTTTCATTAATAATATTATTCTTCAATAAATGATAGTAATTTCTTTTATAATTTTAGCACATTCTAAAAATAAGCCGACCTTCAAATTAAGGAGTTAGTTTTATTCTAATAATATGTAAAACTTTCCTTTTTTCACTCTTTTGTAATGCCCCCAGCTACCGTTGGGCTGTTAATCTCCACCCTTTATTTGATCTCTTTTATTCTAACCGTCCGATCTAATCCATGTGCAACTCACGTGTTTTATTTTCTAACCTAACACTTCTTCCCCTTTATTCACTTTCCTAATTCGTCATTCTTCTAAGCCGACACATAATACAGTGGTATTCTACCAGATTTTTGCTCGAATAGGACAATTGGGTGATTTGCACAAATAGTATCATTTGTGCCGTCATTTAAGTTTTGACCTTGTTAAGAAAGTCTTGAAAAAATAATCTCCGACTAGAATTTTGGGAACCCTTCTTGGCAATCGCGAGAATTTTCATATCCTAATCACTACGATTTACCTAAAACCAAGCAATGTCAAAAAAATTCATATGGAATAACCAGGATTTTTTAGTATTGTGGCTGAAAATCCTGACTATCGCCATAATTATATGTAAGAAAAAATCTAGCGATGGCCAAGAGTGCTTCCTAAAATTCTGGCTGGAGGCTATTTTCTCAATACTTTTCTTAACATGGTGAAAATTTAAATAGTAGTCCTAAAAAGATCCGTCCAGTATAATTTCTTGTTATTTGAGAGCATTGTTTATATTTTATCCCTATTTTAAAGAATTTATTTTGCAAAAAAAGCCTTTGCTCTATACAATCGAAAGAATGAAAATATTACATTTATTTAATTGTTCATAAGTTTTGTTGGGCGGCTATAATTTAGTACTATCCTTATTCAAATTCACCTTGCTAACTTATTCACAAGTTTTATAGGAAGGACAATCTTACCTGTGTTGTTCAATTGGTCACAAGTTCTACCAGACGGCAACAACTTTGTATCATATTCATTTTGCTTATTTTGTAGAACTATACCCAATTTTTTTCTGGATGATGAGAAAATCTTGCTGCTTTGTTTGATTATTCACAAGTTTATTGAACAGGCTAATTTGGTACTATCTTCAATCTACTAATCTTATTAAATTGTTTACTGATTTTGTTGGATGAGTAAATCTTACATGTGTTTTAGATTGTTAATATCTCGATTTTCTGTCGTTGTCTTTATATTTGAAATTTCGTTTAAAAAGGGAACAAAATCTGAATAGTGACTTAAATTAGGATATAGTTAGAAATTTTCACCTCAACTAGTGAGTTCAGTAAAAACTGTATGGGGTAGCCACTATTTAAAGTGGTATTTACTTTTTATTCAGCATTTTTAATGCTGAACAAAAGTAGCCACTAATTTATTAAAATTAATATGAAAGGACGTTATTGCCCTTTCCTTCCCAAACAGAAATACAATGGTATCACAGTAGAACTATCTGAAATGTTCTTTGTTGCAGAATGATACCTAGTAGAGCTATCTAATTTTGTGTTTTAAAACCTTTCATTCTATGTCCAGCATTAGTTATCGAAACTCTTTGTGAATTCTAACTTTTACAGATTGCAGTGAAGAGTTGTGAGTTATATACACGTTCCATCAATTTTATAGATATTTTTATAAAATTGAATATTTCGTAAATTTATCCCATGATTTCTGTTCCAAAACTTTTTTTTTTCCGTATATTGCATACATAGGTTGTCTCTCTTGCAACTCCATCACTTCCTTAAGCTTCTCTCTATTGAAACAGCAAGAATAAGTTCAGCATAGACCATCCTAAACTTAGGCGAAGAAGCCCAAAAGTTAAGGACAATAAGTTTTGAACTTAGACTTACAAGTTCAAAAGTTAAGGACAAGTAGTCATTAACTTAGAGTAACAAGCACAGAACTTAAGGACAGGTGATCCTGAACTTCGAGTTCCAAGTTCAAAAGTTAAGGACATGTAATCATGAAGTCCTGAACTTAGAGTTGTAAGTTCAAAAGTTAAGGACATGTAGTCCTGAAGTCATGAACTTAGAGTTTCAAGTTCAAAAGTTAAGGACACTTGGTCCTGAACTTTATGAGCAGAAGGGTGTTTTCGTCTAAGCAAGTAAAGTTTATTAAAGATAAATTGTGGCTAAAGACTAAAGATATTTTAAACAGTGGCTTAAAAGTAAATGCATATATTATTAGTGGCTAACCGTGCACTTCCCCGCGAGTACATGAGCAGCCCAACTTCTTAGTCCATCAAGCCTTGGACCATCTCCGTTGGGTTTGAGAAATAGGCGTAGCCTATATGGACCTGTAAACCAGGCTTGGACATCGCATATAGCCCGACAGCCGAATGATAACAGTTTTACTTTTATGTAACTACCTCACTCTTGTTTTTCACACTAATTCATTAATAGATTAAACAAAAATAAATTAAAAGTGAAAAGAAGGAATTAAACATGATGCACAAGATGGAAACATTTTATTAACTTCTTCTTCATTTTTACTCTTTCAACATCATTTTATAGTTTTTTATTTAATTATTACATCAAGGAAGGAAAGGGAAAGAAAAAGGGAATGTTATATGTTACTGATGGGATTTGTGTTACGATGAGGAAAAGGCAAACTCGAAAATAAAGAAGATAAATAACACCAAATTTTAACGTGGAAAACCCTTTAAATCGAAGGTAAAAACCACGGGATCATAAAGATCTAAAAAGCTCCACTATAACAATAAGAGAGTTACAAAAGTTCTCCAAATTGGCTACACAACAAGTGCCAAACACGGAGTAATAATAGCAACAAGAGCAACAATTAATCAATTGGAGAAAGAGTATAATCCACAAAAATGAAGCTACTGTTCGAGGCTCGAACAGATGCTACGAGCCTCCAAATCCGATCTCCACCGTTCAAATTCAAGACCAAGATGTAACGAACACTCAATCAAACTTTCAGCCCGATTCAACGGATTTGTTAACCGAAAAATATGAATTCAAGTTGGCTAGTCGGAATAAAAATCTGCAGCAAAACAAATATTTTTCTTCTTTCTTCTCTCTTGACGAAAGCTCTCTCAAAAATTACTCTTATGTGCTTAAGTCTTTCATAGACTTGTATCAATGAGCATAGAATAATTCTCCAAGGTTGTCCTATTTATAGATCATGAGTAGTGCTTTCTCTTAAAGCCAAAACTCACTCAAAATAGGAATGGAACCAAAAGAGAATAGGATTAGGCCATTGGGCCTTTGGCTGGACAACATGGGCATGTGCCTAACAAACTCCCCCTCCAGCCAAGGGTCCAAATGTGTCTTCAAGTAGAGGAACTATTAACAAGCTTCATGCCTGCCAATTTTCTGCAAAATTCATGTTTATCTACAACCACCGCCTTTGTCAGCATATCCGAAGGATTTTCATCAGTGTGTATCTTCTCAACCTCAAATAATTTCTCTTCCACGACCATTCTTATCCAATGATACTTTCTATTTATATGTTTGGTCTTAGAATGAAAAGTGCAGTGCTTGGTGAGACAGATAGCACTTTGATTATCACAAAATAAGATGTACCTTGGCTGCTCAAAGCCAAGATCATTAATAAACTCCTCCATTCATAATAATTCTTTGGCACCTTCTGTGACAGCAATATATTCGGCTTCTGTGGTGGATAGAGCTATGCACTTTTGTAGTCTAGATTGCCAAGAAATAGCTCCCCCTGCAAAAGTGATCAAATAACCGGAAGTGGATCTTGAATTATCAAGATTGCCTCCTAAATCAGAGTCTGTGTAACAAATAAGTTCAGGCTTGCCATTGCCAAAGCACAACTTCAAATTTGCAGTACCTTTCAAATACCTTAATATCCATTTTACTGCATCCCAATGCTCTTTTCCAGGATTAGAAAGGAATCTACTAACAGTACCAATGACATGTGCAATATCTGGTCTAGTGCAAACCATAGCATACATCAAGCTACCAATGGCAGAAAAGTAAGGAATACGAGACGTCTCCTTTTTCTATTCATCAGTAGATGGACTCTGACTAATACTCAATTTGAAGGTTTTAGAAAGAGGAGTACTAACCACTTTTGCATCTGTCATATTGAGCCTCTTCAGTACCTTCTCAATGTATTGCTTTTGGGACAGAAATAACTCATTTCTATCTTTGTGTCGGTGGATTTGAATGCCCAAGATTTTCTTTGTTGGCCCCAAGTCCTTCATCGCAAACGATTTGCTCAACTGCTTCTTATGGACTGCAATTCTGGATTTATTCTTGCCAATAATAAGCATGTCATCCACATAAAGCAATAAAATAATAAAATCATCATCAGAGAACTTCTGGAAGAATACATAGTGATCTGGAGAAGTTTTCTTGTACCCTTGTTCTTCTATGACAGTTTCAAACTTCAAATACCATTGCCTTGGAGTTTGTTTCAATCCATACAGGCTCTTTTTCAATTTGCAGACATAATTTTCTTTTTCCTTAGTTACAAAACCCTCAGGTTGCTCCATATAAATCTCCTCATCTAAATCACCATGAAGAAAAGCAGTCTTTACATTCATCTGCTCAACCTCTAAATCTAGACTTGCGGCTAAGCCTAGAACCACACGAATATAAGACATCTTCACAATAGCGGAGGAAATTTCATCAAAGTCAACTCCCTTCTTCTAGACAAAACCTTTAACAACTAACCTCGCCTTGTATCTAGGCGCAGAGGTATGGTTATCTTGCTTTATTCTAAATATCCATTTGTTAGATATAACTCTCTTAGTTTTCGGCAATTTCACTAACTCATATGTGCCATTCTCATGGAGTGACTTCATCTCATATTCCATCACTTCGATCTACTGACCTTTGTGAGTATCTTGCATGGCTTCATCATAATTTTCAGGTTCTCCCATGTCAGTCAAAAGTTCATACTCTTTAGGAGGATAGCGCATGGATTTTTGCTTCTCCCTTGTAAATCTTTTAAGAAAGGTTTCAGTAGCATTCGAAGTAGTTACCTGTGCAGGAATTGGTTGTTGATCAACCACAACTTCATCAACTGGAGCATCCATTACATCTACACCATGATGAATATTTTGATCTTGATCACTATTTCTATCATTGTCTTGGGTTCCTTCATATGCAATAGGTGTCTTAGCAATTGAAACTGGATCAATATCAACTAAGCTCTCATTACTCTGAGAATCTATATTCTCAGCTTTGTTAATATCTTAAATAGTTTGGTCTTCAAAGAATATTGCATCATGACTTCTAATAATTTTATTGTTAACTGGATCATAAAACGATACCTAAACTCATCTTGACCATAACCGATAAAGATGCACTGCTTAGTTTTGACATCCAGTTTCTATCTCTCATCTTTAGGAACATGCACACAAGCTCTACACCCAAAAATTCTCATGATCATAAGAAACATCTTTGGCAAACCAAACTCTGTCTGGGACATTACCATCCAAAGCAACTGCAGGAGACAAGTTGATAACATAGGCAACAATGTTAAGTGCTTTCGCCCAAAATGTATTTGGAAGTTTAGCCTCTGAAAGTAAGCATCTAACTCTCTTAATTAGAGTTTTATTCATCCTCTCTGCCAAACCATTCAATTGAGGTGTCTTGGGCGGAGTTTTCTGATGACGAATTCCTTTTTTCTTGCAATAATTATCAAAGGGACCACAATATTCACCACCATTGTCAGTGCGAATACATTTTAATTTCTTCCCCGTCTGTCTCTCAGCTAAGACCTGAAATTCCTTAAACACGCTAAGTGCTTGATCTTTAAATTTCGAAGGATACACCCAGAGCTTACGAGAATGATCATCAATGAAGGTCATAAAGTAAAGTGCACCACCTTTTGAATTTAATTTAAAAGGTCCACACAAATCAGAGTGTACTAGCTCCAATAAATTGAGCTTTCTTGAGGGAGGATGACTACGAAAGGAAACCCTTTTCTGTTTGCCAGCTAAACAATGGATACACCTTTTCAGCTTTGCTTGTTTTACTCCAGAAAGCAAACTTTTCTTAGCCAAACTCGTAATCGCCCTCTCGCTCATATGACTCAGTCTTCGGTGCCACAATTCTTATAAAGTATCACTTTCCACCAGATTTATAGAGTCATTAAGAATAGAGCCTTGTCACATATAATTGATCAGACTTAACTCCTCGAGCCACTACTAACGAGCCCTTGGTAAGCTTCCATTGGCCATTAAAGAGAGCACTATGGTAACCTCCATCGTCTAATCTTCCTACGGAGATCAAATTGAAATGAAAGTTGGAGCATGCTTGACATCTTGAAGAACTAACGTTGAACCATTATTAGTTTTCAAATAAACGGTGTCAACACCAAACACCTTAACTTCACTGGCATCGCCCATCTTTAACACTCCAGAATCAATATGAGTATAAAATGAGAAAAAATCTTTTCTTGGTGTAACGTGTGAGGTAGCTCCAGAATCTACTATCCATCTCGTCTCATGGGATACCAAATTGATGACGTTTTCATCATAAGCAAAAAGAAGGTCATCTCGAACAATAGCAACAACATTGTTCTCGTTATTTTCAGCTTTCTTTCCTTCTCTAGTATCTTGATTCAACTTGCGGCAAAACCTTTTGATGTGCCCTTTCTTGCCACACTGGTTGCATGTAATATTATAGTATTTGGACCTTGACTTACTTCTACTTTTACCTCTATTCTTTGAGC
The DNA here is from genome assembly GCF_000393655.2 of Nicotiana sylvestris. Classification (NCBI taxonomy): domain Eukaryota; kingdom Viridiplantae; phylum Streptophyta; class Magnoliopsida; order Solanales; family Solanaceae; genus Nicotiana; species Nicotiana sylvestris. The sequence goes on from NC_091058.1 coordinate 24,461,179, forward strand.
CTCTTGTTCTATCTCTCCCCCGGTTTTCTGTAACCAAGATATCTGCTTGTGAGGACGAACCCTGAGATTTTCTTCTTACTTCCTCGTTCAACACACCACTCTTGGCATATTCCATGGTCACCTTACCTCCAGGAGCTGATTTTGCCAAAGAAACACGAAGAGTTTCCCAAGAGTCTGGCAGAGTATTAAAAAGCCAAAGTCCTTGTATTTCATCATCAAAATTAACTCCCATTCCAGATAGCTGATCAAGGACGCCCTGAAAATCATTTATGTGATCAATGATAGGGCTGCCTTCCTTGTATTTAAAGGTCATCAATTGCTTTAGCAAAAACAATTTGTTGTTCTCGATTTTTTAAGCATAAAGAGTCTCTAGCTTTTCCCACAATGATCTCGCATGTATCTCGTTCACAATATGGTTGCGAACATTATCTTCAACCCATTGTCGTATATATTCATATACTTGTTGGTGCTCAAAATCCCAATCTTCATTGGATATACTCTCGGGTTTATGAGTTGAAAAAACGGGTAGATGCATCTTCTTCACGAACAACAAGTCTTTCATCTTGCTTCTCCAAACATTATAATTTCTCCCATTTAAACATACCATCTTGCTCATATTCGCCTCAATTCCGTAACAACCCGGATAAATAATCAAGGTTCTGATACCACTGTTATGACGAGGAAGAGGCAAACCCAAAAATAAAGAAGATAAAGAACAACAAATTTTAAAGTGGAAAACCCTTCAAATTGAAGGTAAAAATCACGGGATCACAAAGATCCAAAAAGCTCCAATATAACAATAAGATGGTTACAAAAGTTCTCCAAATTGGATGCACAACAAGTGCCAAATACGTAGCAACAATAGCAACAAGAGCAACAACTAATCAATTGAAGAAAGAGTATAATCCACAAAAACGAAACTGTTGTTAGAGCCTCGAAATCAGATGCTACGAGCCTCCAAATCCGATCTCCACCATTCAAATTCAAGACTAAGATGTTACGAACACTCAGTCAAACCTTCAGCCTGATCCAACGGTTAACGAATCAGAAAGTATGATTTTAAGTTGGCTGGTCGGAATGTGCAGCAAAACAAATATTTTCCTTCTCTCTTCTCTCTTGACGAAAGCTCTCTCAAAAACCACTCTTATGTGCTTAAGTCTTTCAAAGACTTACATCAATGAGCATAGAATAATTCTCCAAGGTTTTTCTATTTATAGATCATGAGCGGTGCTTTCTCTTAAAGCCAAAACCCACTCAAAATAGGAATAAACCGAATCCAATTCCAAATAGGAATAGAAACCAAAAGAGAATAGGATTAGGTCATTGGGCCTTTAGCTAGACAACATGGGCATGTGCCTACCCGCCATCTCAATTGCAGAAGGGGGGGGGGGGAAGGGGGGGTGTTAGATCCTTAATGCAATCTTGATTTAATAAGGAAAATAAGTCCAAGGCTCGTAGACCACAAAAACGCCATGCATTGACAATGCATTAATCGAGAAAATAAGTTTATGTGAAAATCCAGCTGAATCATATCTGGAAATAGCCTAACATGATTCTTCAACCCTTTATACCTCAATTGACTTGTACCAAGCTTTGCTAAGCGCACTTTCCAGAAGGGATTTATAGATACTGTTGCTTAGTATTTCTTAACCAAATCTTATTTCTAATCAATAGTTCAACAGAAGTTTCTTTTCGGTGTGGTTTACTCGATATGTGGACGAATTAATTAACATTAACAAATATACATAAGTTACATAGATAAATTCTTTTATCTGTTCATGGTCCTTCTTCAATTAACTAATTGATATCTAAATTCCTAAAGATAGAGTTGTTCAAAATTTAAATAGTATTGGATTCCTATTTATATGTTCAAGAAACCTGCTACCTTAATATCTTGCATAAGTTGCCCGTCCCAATTTGCCTTAATAAAGCTCCTGACTTTGTACTTACATTATATCAGGAGCAATAATTCATTAAGATTAACTTGGCTTCCTTACATTATTGTCCGTGTGGGTATAATGGGTCACAAAACGTGACATAATGTATAGAATTATGAGTCTTTTATGATCTTTTCCGATCTCATTTTTATCCTTTTGTGGTCACTAGAAACTTTGAACAATTTCATAAGAGCAGTTTAACTTCCCTTTGGGAGTTGCTTGGCATGTAGTACTTGGAGGTGATAGCATTGACGTTCCATTTTTTGGATAAGGGATTTGATCACCTTATTGATTGACTAAAGGCAGTTATTGAAAGATTATACATTAATATATTCTGACTAGCTTAAATGACAAATTTTAACATAAAATGCTTTAGTCACTACTAGAAATTCGGCTAAAATTAATCGCGATCGACCGATCTACTTCTATCAGTAAAAAAAATGGCTAGTTTTTCATTTTTTTTTAACGAAACCGACCAGCTTTAGTTGGTTTTCTTTGGCGCAAAAATGCGAGAAACTATTTTTGCTTCTCGCGAAATTTATTTTTCAAGAAACTGACTAACTTTGGTCAATTTTTTTATTTAAAATAAATGAAAATTAATATTCAAAAAGCCGACCGAAATAGGTCGGTTATTTCGGCCGGTCATTTTAAAAAACCGACCGATTTCGATCGGTAATTTTATTTTTTAATAAAATCGACCGATATTGGTCGGTTATTTTCGCGCGAATATATAATTAAAGAATATAAATGAAACAAAAGACAATCTTTAATCAAAAGGCACTAATGGTCTAGTGATAGAATAGTATCTTGCCACAAAATAGATTCCGGTTCGATTCCTAGATGGTGTGTTTTTAATTACATGATTAAAAATACTGACCGACTTTGGTCGGTTTTTTCAGCAATTTTTTATTTTCTTGAATTTAATTGACCGACCGAAATCGGTCGAAAAATCCGATCGAAGTCGGTCGGTTGGCTCTACCGACCATACAATAACCGACCCCCACGAATTGGTCGATTTTTGCCAATTACCGACCAATATTGGTCGGTTTTGGCAGTCGATTTTTCCTTTTTAGTAGTGAGTCAAATTCTTTGGAAGATATTAATTTATTATATATATTTGCCCTTTTAAACATAACTAGTATCTATAAACGTGCGTTGCACGTTAATAATGACACATGACGGTTTAAATATTTATTTATATGAAGGAATAATAAATTTAATTAATGAGAGAAATTTTATATATCGTACTATAACAATCATCTAAATGGCGAAAAATATTATTACATTACCATAATACGTGAATTCAAATGAAAGGATATCATCAGAACTTACATAAATGATCAATTTTAGTCATATTAAGTAGATAATTATGTATTGTAGTTTAAAGATATTTAATGCGATGATATCTTACCGAATACTTCTTTATAGACGGTGTTTGTTTTGTATATATTTCCTTCATGCTTTGATTACTCTGCCATAACCAGAACTCTTATTGTTAATATTGATATCTCTCTTGAAAGCGCAACATATAGTTATTCGTGTAAGAAAATATATTGTGGTAAATATAGTTCAATATTTAGGTTGTTTGTCCTTGTGCTTTATTTATTATAACTACAAAATATAAACAAATTGAAACTTATTTTCACACAAATTTAAAAGGATATTCTTTAGTTTCGGAAGACAAAAATTGAATTCGGAGATAAATTTATACTTAGAAGCATATTGACCAGTATCATAAGTTCTGCATGTATGACGTTATTGTCAAAACTTTTATATACCATATGTGTACTATTACATAAGCTATTCAACGGGATCTAAGTTTTCAGTAGCATGACAGACATATTTTTCTTCAAAATCAACCTATATGCAACGGAAGATTAATTTTAACTTAGTCTATTATATATATGGTGACACTAACATACATAATAAATAATGAATTTGAGAACAAACATGTACGGTAGAATGCCATTTGGTATTAAAATATTTAACTATTCTTCTTAGTAGTTATTGTTGGCATCATCTTCTGATGAGTAAAAACTGAAAAATATTTTATTTTTACCATAAAACTTAGCAATCAACCTTTTATTTAGTTAATCAACCTATTCATTTCTGCTAGCTAAGATAGCTCTTTAAATTCTATCATGTAATTTGCACAAATTGCGTTCTAATCTAATGATGAAAATCTATATTTTTCTTATTAAATGCACTACATTACCATTGGAGTTATAACCAAGTGTTCTAGAAGAATCAAATCATCTTTTATTGGATGCTCTTCTTTGTTTCTGACACGAATCAAGAAGTCACTAAATGTTGCATTTGTTCTTACTTTTATATTTCTTGTCATTTGAATATTTTTCATTTGAGGTCATAAGTATAATTTTGGCAAGCTAGCTTTTACAGTTTCTGCTTTGGTCAATTTTGGAACTACTAATCGTACTTGACAGAAATCACCTCCCAAACTATTACTTTTTAACCAAACGGTACATCGATATCCAATATATCTCTAAAACTCTAGGCGATTGTTTCGATCGTTTGACGCTTAGCCAAAAGCGCTTCATCTCATATTATCACTTTTGATTTCCTTATAAATTTAGCACTATTGCTCTGATTTGATATATTTGTGACGGTTATTTCAGTTATTTGAAGAGGGATATCAAATCTGAATTGAGTTGTACGTCCTCATACTAAAATCGTTGCTAGTACACCACTTGTTCTTATTGTTAACAACATCATACCTCTTGATATGACATTTGCAAGCAATGCATGACATAAGAATATTATTTCGATTCTGTCGGAGGCATCCACAAAGGATAATCTCGCTATACCAGAGTCGATTATTTATAATATAGTCTTGAAAGCTTATTCTTGTTTAGGATTTAGCTTTGACTGTGCCTCCTCAAACACTTGTATGACCTTTTTAATATTATATTAATCTTTTTTACTTTGGTACTATTTTTTTAAAAAAAAAAATTCTAACACTCTTTTTATGGAATAAATTTATGTACCCTAAGATTTGTTTTAACTTGAAAAATAATTTTACTCATATGATGAATTTAAAAAATAATTTAATTGGATTCTCTTGCAAATAATTAATTGAAAGATTTGGTTATTTGATTTTAACATAAAATATAATTTATTTTATATTGATTTAGATTCTTAATATTAGTTCATCTCATGTTTGAATATTTAACCGTGATTATAATTTTTTCCACCATAATTTTTTTTAAAGAGTAAAAAGATCGATGACATTCCAGCTTTAGATCTTTATGTTTGCAAAATCATTAGTGGTATTGGCTTTTACTAACCTTTTTCTTTCTTTTCTCACACATTTATATTCTTAAAAAATTTCTTACTTTTTCTTTAATAATTGGGTATATTTTTGTATATGACACGAAAAATTAATAATAAAAAATATTATTTGAGGAAAACAGTTCAAATATAATATAATAATATATTATTGTGGAATGTTTTTCTCAATTTCAACGCTTTATGCAGTCCGTTTAGCATTACTTTTTTTGGGGTATTGAATATTATAGAGTGGTAATATATAATCGATATGGAGGATTTTTATGAAATAGATTTTATTAAACCTTCCTACATATTTTAATAAAAATTTAATAGACAAGATTGTATTAATTTTAAAATCTTAAATATTAAAAAAATTAACATAGAAGTTATTGTAGTTCAAAAAAATAAGTTACTACGGCTATGTCCTTTCCCTATGAGTTCTTATGTTTAATTTTAGAGCTATTTTGGTCTGTAAATATTATATTTGTGCTTTTATAATAATATAGACTCTCATATTTTTAAATGGTTTTAGACAATATAATATATTTTCAAATTGAATTAGTAATAGGATTTTTTTAAGAAGTATATCCTAAAAGTAATAGAATTACAAGGCTAATATATATTCCCAAAAATAATTATACTAATAAGATTCTTAAAGGTAATCATGTAGGATTCCTAATATGTAGTATTATGTCCTAAAACTAATAGGATTACAAGGCTAATGTCTAGAATTCTGATTATGTCCTTTTATTATGAGTTATTATGCTTAATATTAAAAGGTTATTTTTGTAATCCAACATTTTATTCATGCTTTTATAATAATATAGATATAGATATAGATAGATAGATAGATAGATAGATAGATATAGATAAATAGATAGATATATAGATATAGATATAGATTAATAACGCATAGAGCTGTCAATATGGGTCAGGCCGGGCTAGCCCAGCCCAGCCCACGTGGGCTTTAGCAATTGACGGGCTGGGCTGGGCTAGCCCACCATTTTGATGGGCCTTATAATGGTCAGCCCATCCCAGCCCTATGTGGGCAGCGGGCCTCCATGGGCCGGCCCATTATTTTTAAAAATATAATTTTATATTTTTCTTTAAGTTCTGACCTAAAAAAAGATAAATATGTAAAAGTTAAAAAATATCTTATTGGAAAAAATTCGCAAAACTTAATAACTTTTTATATTGTTCCAATATATCACAATAAATACTAAAAAAAGTAAAAGACACGACTATATTTCATTCACTAAAAGTCAAAACTTAAAACAAACTATTCAAGAGAACGTTCATGATGCTTATGAGATATCCAACACATCATCTTCATCAAACACATTTGGATCCGCTTGTGACAAGGTTGTCTTAACATCTTCACTTTCATCTACAATTCATATGAAATATTAATTTGTTAAATATTAAAAATAATTAAATTTTAAAAATTAATAATATTTAAATTCACATATAAAATATTACCAGTTTGAGTTCGGAAAAACCTGTGCAACCAATTTCAAGTAGTAACAAATGTTTGGACATTTTCATAATAAATGTAACTTCTGTACTTTGTAAGAACACGCCACCAATGCTAAATGTTGATTCCGATGGTACAATGGTAATAAAAATGCTAAGTACATCACGTATCATTATTGGAAGATCGGGATATTTTCTAGAATTGTCTTTCCAATACATGACAACATCATCACTTGAAACTTCTCAAGATCAAGTTTTGGTTCCTCATAGTAAAGATCCAATTCTGACTTTCCATCTCTAAAGACAATATACTTTTTATTTTTTATATATTTTAAGTAAATACTTTATTAGGCCCACGGGCCGGCCCGGCCCGGCCCAGCCTCAGTCAAGCTTCACGGGCCACGGGCTTACTCTGGTCGGGCTTAAAAGCCTCATTTTAAATGGGCTCTAAAAATTCTAGCCCAACCTTGCTAAATCACGGGCTGGGCAGGGCTGGCCCAATGGGCCAAGCCCATATTGACGGCTCTAATAACGCATATCCTTACTTTCTTCGAAATAGGGGTATTTGCATCTATACCCCTTTTTGTGTCACATTTTAACTTGTGCCCGCTTTGCCAAAAAAATTACAAGCGTACCCGTTTTTTCGCATAAATTCAGCACACGGGGTTGAAGTAGCAAAGGCAATCACGCAAAACTTCAGCGTTCTAGTAGTCGGGCCTGAACTTCAGCTCTAGAGCTGAAGTTTTTGTGTTGTAACTGGAAACTTCAGCTCTAGAGCTGAAACTTTTGTGTTGTAACTGGGAAACTTCAGCTCTAGAGCTGAAGCTTTTGTGTTGTAACTGGGAAGAGCTGAAGTTTTTGTGTTGTAACTGGGAAACTTCAGCTCTAGAGCTGAAGTTTTTGTCTTTGTAACTGGAGAATCCCACTATCAAGATGTTCTAGTTTTTGATAACTCTCCCAACTTTAGTTTGCCGTTATTAGATTTTATGTAATCGGATCCATCGTTCAGCTCCATCTACTGTGTACTCTGTTAACTTTCATGTTTTAAATATATCAAGAGCTACGTTTCATAGCCAAAAAAAAAAACTCAAAAGAGAAAAGAAAAAGAAGAACAAACTCCATGTGCATGGGAAAGTATGATTTGAAACTTACTATTAAAGGCTAGGTTCCTTGTGCAGAAACATTCATGGTATCAAGTAAATTTCCAGCAATGGCTGACGGAGTTGTGTTTCCAGACAATGAGGAAACTGGTTGTTAATGTTATAATAATCCAAATGGAAGTCCTCGGTATATTTGCTTTAGCTTCATTAATCAAAGTGAGCAATGTTGAAGTCATCGTTGTAGAAGAAAAAAAAAATGAAGGAGGAGAAAGGGATCTGAAGTTGTTTAAAAGGTGGGTACAAGTTAATAGTTTTTAAAAAAATGGGTATAGGTTAAATGGGGGCCCAAATAGGACTCCCCGTGCAATTTTTACTTCGAAATATGTATTTCTAATAAATCCTTTTGCGCCTTAATAATTTCTCCAACCTTCATTCATTGTGATGATAGTGATTAAAACTCCTTTTCAAACTTTATTAATAAAGTAAGAACCAGGTCAAAATCATCTAAGAGAAGGGACAAAAGTTAAAGTAAACATGCATGTATCATGTGTGTTTGTGACAAATATAAAACTTTGAGCTTGACAATTGTTTCGTTAATTATTAATAGTACTAATGATGAGCATTGGATAAAAACAAAGGGAAAAAATTGGAGAAGGTCCAACCTTTCTTTCAACTCCATCATATTCTCATGGAACCTAAAACAATAACGCCCTTCTGGTAAAACCCTATTTTTGTCAAAACCTGTGTCCCCTTTTATCCATAAGGCAACATTGCTCCAACTTTCATTCATTATGATGTAATACGTATGTCATGGCAATGAAAAGAATAATTTAAAAAAAAAAAAGTATTGAAGGGTTTACCATATTTAATTTTCTCGAGAAAAAGAATGAATTGCATCCATATGAATATAAAACTTGAGTCAAAATATGTTTATAAAAGTGAACAAGTTATTTTTATTACTGAACCAGTCTATAAGGAATGAAGGATTAATTTTTATGGTGAAAATCAATAACACTAATAATAAAAATCATCGTAGGTGTTTTAACACGATTTATAATACAATAAAGTATATATTATTACATTCGGAAAGCTTTTTGCTCATAATATCAACAACCTTCCTTAAGACCTTAACCAAACCCTTCTACCAAAAATGAAAGAATAGGTGTAGAAACAATTATTGAATGTGGAAATTAAAATGATGGGATTATTGGAACGTAAGTGCTAATGTGAACACAATAGGACGAAAGGGAGTGGCACTTAAGATAAATTTCTTTTAAAAAAAATTATTTGGCTATTGAGGTGTAAAATAGGATGACTAAAAATAGAAGGTTCTATCAATGCGACCCTTAGTTTGGTCACATTTCATAAGTCGTCTACGAGTCAAATTATTAGTGGACTTATCATTCTATGTAGTTAATTTTCAAAAATAAAATTTCCTAGTTGGTGGAAATCGCGTTTACAGAATTCAACTAAAAAGAAAGTCAATTTTCTTTTTTGAAAGACGATAAAGGCCTAATTCCATAATTACATATGGCTAAAGGGTTAGCTGCACATAGAATTTGTTTGGGATAATTTAAAGTAAAGTGTGTGTTTAGAGAAAGAGTAGGTGAGGATTAAAAAGATTTAAACATGTTTTCCTTTGATAATGACGATGGGGAGTCAAATAAGTGAAAGAGTTTGGATTAAATTAATATTACGTTAATCTTAATATTAACAAATACATTTGGTCCAACAATTAATCAATTGGATCATCTGACCAAATTCGAAGCCGAGCCGAGCGACGACGAAGACGGCGCGAGGCTTGCCTTCTTCTCAACTCTTTAAGATCTAGAAAAAGAGCAATTGTATATATATTCTTTTTCTCCTCCAATATGGGACAATGTCCCTTTGTCGAAAAGAAAAATTCAAATATTTCATTTTTCGCTCCATTTCTCATTCGCTCTATTTTAAGCTAAACCACGCATAAACCCAACATTTATTACTCCCTAGACAAAAACCCTGAAAATTAAATTAAAAATAAGAAAACCCACTTCATATCCTGTGCAAATTTCCAGGGTCCGATTAGTTGAAGGGATGCATAAACTAGGGGGTGTTCGTAATATTTAATTGATTCTGTGTAAGCAATAGGTAATTATTTCTTAAAAAAGAGAATTTAGAAATCTTATTACTAAGAAGATTCAGGTGATAACCCAGCAGAATCACATCGGGAAGTGACCGAACTTGATTTGTCAACCCTTTATACTCTTTTCAGAAGGGATAACTAAATCCTTTTCATTTATTTTAACGTAACTTTCTTTCTTGATACGATTCTCTTAATATGGCCAAGCTAATTAGCATTAACAAACAGAAAAATCACATTAACCACTTCTTTTTGCTTCTTCAATTAATTAACCAATGCTACACCTAATTTCCTAAAGATACTTGTTGAAAATTTTAATATAATGGTGTCAGACTGTCAGGTTTCCTCTTTGTAAGTTCAAGACACCCTGCTGCCCTCAAAATCTTCGCAGGGAAATTATTTTCTTTTATTTATAAACATCTTACTTTTTCTTTGAAAACGTAACTGAAATATTAAAGCAACTTCTCATTGGATTTTAGCCTTTGGTTTAATAGTGTGTTGGGATCTTAATTTTAATTAACTAAAGTAATTCATAATCATTTATTTGGGACTTCCTTAAATTAATATCCTTGTGGGTACATAGGGTCATAAAACATGACATATTGTGTAGGCTTCAGTTTAATTGATGATTTATTTATGATTCTCTGAATCCTATTATTCATTAGAGCACTTTTAATTTCTTCTGGAGTTGCTTGGCATGTAGTTCTTGGAGATGATAGCTATGAGTTTATTTGGATGAGGAATTTGATCACCTCATTGTTTGCGAATATAACAATCTTTAACACATTAATTACTTGAAATATATAATATGGTTATCTATATGCGCTTTATACATAACACATTCTCCGTCTTTTTTCAGTATCTTTCGTTTTATAGAAAATTATCACATTACTTCCTTTTGAAAATAAATATAAACGATCTATTCAATTAAAGCTATCACAACTATAGTTTTTACAGTAGTTGTTGTTTCTAGCCCAACTTCTACTTTGACGCTTTACGACGTGCTCCTTGCTTTCGTGAAAGCATGCATTTGTAATGCCTAGTTGAACTTGTTTTTTTATCCTAATAATTAATATATATTCCAGTTATTAACCTAAAGGATTAATTAGAATATTCAGCCTTTAAATTTCTTTAGATAGTTCAATTTAAGATGACAACAACAACTACTCCTCAATTCCAAGCTAGTTGAGTTGATTCACTACTAGAATTCGGCCAAAAAGCGACCAAATATTGGCGACCAAATTTGGTCTGTTAAGAAAAGTGACCAAAGTTGGTCGCCAAACTACCGAAAATAATAATAAAAATATTTGAAATAATTTAGCGACCATAGTTGGTCGCTATTTGGACGCAAATTTAGTCAAACTGTTGACTGGACTGGTCAGACTTGCTTGGTCAAAGATACACTGAAGTTTAGCGACCAATGTTGGTCGCAAAAGTGGGACCCACACAAATTTTTTTAATAATTTTATTATTATTTTATAAAACTTATAAAATATAAATATATATAATTTAAAACATGCGACCAAAGTTGGTCGCTAACTGAAGGACAAGAAGATAGCGACCAACTTTGGTCGCAAAAGTGGGACCCAGTCATAATATTTTAATAAATGTATATTAATGTAAATTTTTTATAAAATATAAATAAGTATAATTCAAAATTTAGCGACCAAAGTTGGTCGCCAATGTGGGACCCAGTTCTAACGTTTAACAATTTTTATTATTAATTTAAATATTATATAAAATATAAATAAATCTAATTAAATTTTAGTGACCAAATTTGGTCTCTAATTTAAATTCATGTACATTTAGTGACCAACTTTGGTCGCTAAATTAAATTCATTTAAAGTTAGCGACCAAAGTTGGTCTCTATATGGTCAAATTTAAAAATCACTTTTGTGTTTACTATGGAAATATTATAAATGTAAGTCGTTAATAATTTTGTAATACAAGGGATGAATAGTACTACGAAGCGGGCGTGTGTGTCTATATATACAATATATGTACTTATGCTATACTATACACTAAGTATAAGTGTATGAGGTAATACCGTATCGAATATAGCTTATATATATATATATATATATATATATATATATATATATATATAATATATGTACTTATGCTATACTATACACTAAGTATAAGTGTATGAGGTAATACCGTATCGAATACAGCTTATATATATATATATATATACTTACGCTATACTATGCACTAACTATAAGTGTATTAGGTAATACCGTATCGAATACAACTTATATATATATATATATATATATATATATATATATATATAATATACTTACGCTATACTATGCACTAAGTATAAGTGTATGAGGTAATACCGTATCGAATACAGCTATATATATATATATATATATATAATATATGTACTTACGCTATACTATGCACTAACTATAAGTGTATTAGGTAATACCGTATCGAATACAGCTTATATATATATATATATATATATATATATATATATATATATAATATGTACTTACGCTATAATATGCACTAAGTATAAGTGTATGAGGTAATACCGTATCGAATACAACTTATATATATAATATATGTACTTACGCTATACTATGCACTAAGTATAAGTGTATGAGGTAATACCGTATCGAATATACCTTATATATATAATATATGTACTCACGCTATACTATGCACTAAGTATAAGTGTATGAGGTAATACCGTATCGAATACAGCTTATATATATATATATAATATGTACTTACGTTATACTATGCACTAACTATAAGTGTATTAGGTAATACCGTATCGAATACAGCTTATATATATACAATATATATACTTACGCTATACTATGCACTAAGTATAAGTGTATTAGGTAATACCGTATCGAATATAGCTTATATATATAATATATGTATTTACGCTATACTATGCACTAACTATAAGTGTATGAGGTAATACCGTATCAAATACAGCTTATATATATATAATATATATACTTACGCTATATTATGCACTAAGTATAAGTGTACTAGGTAATACCGTATCGAATATAGCTTATATATATATATATATATTTATATATATATATATATATATAATATATGTACTTACGCTATACTATGCACTAAGTATAAGTGTATGAGGTAATACCGTATCGAATACAGCTTATATATATACAATATATATACTTACGCTATATTATGCACTAAGTATAAGTGTACTAGGTAATACCGTATCGAATACAGCTTATATATATACAATATATATACTTACGCTATATTATGCACTAAGTATAAGTGTACTAGGTAATACCGTATCGAATACAGCTTATATATATATAATATATGTACTTACGCTATACTATGCACTAAGTATAAGTGTATGAGGTAATACCGTATCGAATACAGCTTATATATATACAATATATATACTTACGCTAACTATAAGTGTATTAGGTAATAGCATATCGAATACAGCTTATATATATATAATATATGTACTCACGTTATACTATGCACTAAGTATAAGTGTATGAGGTAATACCGTATCGAATACAGCTTATATATATATATATATATATATATATATATATATATATATATATATATAATATGTACTTACGCTATACTATGCACTAACTATAAGTGTATTAGGTAATACCGTATCGAATACAACTTATATATATATACAATATATATACTTACGCTATACTATGCACTAAGTATAAGTGTATTAGGTAATACCGTATCGAATATAGCTTATATATATATACAATATATATACTTACGCTATATTATGCACTAAGTATAAGTGTACTAGGTAATACCGTATCTTATACACTAAGTATAAGTGTACTAGGTAATACCGTATCGAATACAGCTTATATATATATAATATATGTACTTACGCTATACTATGCACTAAGTATAAGTGTATGAGGTAATACCGTATCGAATACAGCTTATATATATACAATATATATACTTACGCTATATTATGCACTAAGTATAAGTGTACTAGGTAATACCGTATCGAATACAGCTTATATATATATATATATATATATATATATATATATATATAATATGTACTTACGCTATACTATGCACTAAGTATAAGTGTATGAGGTAATACCGTATCGAATATAGCTTATATATATAATATATGTACTTACACTATACTATGCACTAAGTATAAGTGTATGAGGTAATACCGTATCGAATATAGCTTATATATATATATATAATATATATATACATACGCTATATTATGCACTAACTATAAGTGTATTAGGTAATAGCGTATCGAATACAGCTTATATATATATATATATTTGAAATAGCGACCAACTTTGGTCGCTATTTTGGTCAAACGGTCAGAATATAGGGACGCTATGTCTAAAAATTCAAAACTGTTTTACCCACCAAAATAGCGACCAACGTTGGTCGCTATTTTAATTACATAACTCTCAAAATTGGGATCCCCTCCCATTCTTTCTAAAAAATTCCCAAAATCCCTCTTTTCTCTCTCACACTCAAACCCCACCCCCTTCCAATTCCCACCACCAGGCCCCACCCACGCCACCAACGACCACCGCTCAGCTGCCGCCATCGCCGTCGCCTCTGCCGCTGTTGCGTCTCTCCTTCTCCACCTCCTAAAAATTCAAGGTTAGAATTACAAACCTAGGGTTTCAATTAGTGTTTCAATTGTTTATTGTTTCAACCTAGAATTAGTGTTTCAATTGATTATTTAACATTGTATTTTATAGAAACCTAGGGTTTAGATTGTATTTATCATTATTTAACATTTTATAGAAATCTAGGGTTTAGGGTATGGGTTGAATATTTAGGCTAGGCTTTATTGAGTATTTCTCCTTCAATATTTTAGTAAGCAATAGATACTAATTTAACGTCAAAGACTTGATTCATAGGTAGATATATATTAGGGTATAAATTGAACTTTTAGTTTAATCTTGATTAGTTTATAGGTAGATATTTAATATAGACACATGATAGTATATTTGGATTTTCTCTTAAAGTTCAAGACAATGTTAATGTTTAAGGCCTTAAGCGAATCGTTGCGTGGCTCTTGTTTGAGTACAACGAGTCGCCCACTTTTAGGATATAAATTGAACTTTTAGTTTAAGTTTAAACTCGTAGGATACGAATATAACTTATAGTTTTTAGGTTTTGTTCTTGTGAATTGAACTTGTAGGATATAAATTGAACCTTTTAGGATACGAGTTGAATTTTTAGGATATGAATTGAACCTTTTAGGTATGAGTTGAACCTTTAGGATATAAATTGAACTTAAACTCGTAGGATATGAATATAACTTTTAGGATATAAATTGAAGCTTTTATGTATGAGTTGAACCGTTAGGATATGACTTGAACTTTTGTGGATATAAATTGAACCTTTTAGGATATGAGTTGAATTTTTAGGATATGAATTGAACCTTTTAGGTATGAGTTGAACCTTTAGGATATGTATATAACTTTTAGTTTTTAGGTTTTGTTCTTGTGAATTGAATTTTTAGGATATGAATTGAAACTTTTAGGATATGAGTTGAACTTTTAGGATATAAATAGAAATTTTAGGATATGACTTGAACTTTTGTGGATATGAATTGAACCTTTAGGATATAAATTGAACTTTTAGTTTATGTTTAAACTCGTAGGATAAGAATTGATGAACTTTTAATTTTTAGGTTTTGTTCTTGTGAATTGAACTTGTACGATATAAATTGAAGCTTTTATGTATGACTTGAACTTTTTACGATATGAGTTGAAACTTTTAGGATATGAGTTGAACTTTTAGGAAATAAATTGAACCTTTGGGATATGTATTGAACCTTTAGGATATGACTTGAAGTTTTAGTTTATGTTTAAACTCGTAAGATATGAATATAACTTTTAGGTTTTAGGTTTTGTTCTTGTGAATTGAACTTGTAGGATATAAATTGAAGCTTTTATGTATGACTTGAACTTTTTAGGATATGAATTCAAACTTTTAGGATATGAGTTGAACTTTTAGGAAATAAATTGAACCTTTAGCATATGTATTGAACCTTTAGGATATGACTTGAACTTTTAGTTTATGTTTAAACCTTTAGGATATGAATATAACTTTTAGTTTTTAGGTTTTGTTCTTGTGAATTGAATTTTTAGGATATGAATTGAAACTTTTAGGATATGAGTTGAACTTTTAGGATATAAATAGAAATTTTAGGATATGACTTGAACTTTTGTGGATATGAATTGAACCTTTAGGATATAAATTGAACTTTTAGTTTATGTTTAAACTCGTAGGATAAGAATTGATGAACTTTTAGTTTTTAGGTTTTGTTCTTGTGAATTGAACTTGTACGATATAAATTGAAGCTTTTATGTATGACTTGAACTTTTTACGATATGAGTTGAAACTTTTAGGATATGAGTTGAACTTTTAGGAAATAAATTGAACCTTTGGGATATGTATTGAACCTTTAGGATATGACTTGAAGTTTTAGTTTATGTTTAAACTCGTAAGATATGAATATAACTTTTAATTTTTAGGTTTTGTTCTTGTGAATTGAACTTGTAGGATATAAATTGAAGCTTTTATGTATGACTTGAACTTTTTAGGATATGAGTTGAAACTTTTAGGATATGAGTTGAACTTTTAGGAAATAA
The DNA here is from genome assembly GCF_000393655.2 of Nicotiana sylvestris. Lineage (NCBI taxonomy): Eukaryota > Viridiplantae > Streptophyta > Magnoliopsida > Solanales > Solanaceae > Nicotiana > Nicotiana sylvestris. The sequence goes on from NC_091058.1 coordinate 24,477,758, forward strand.
ATTGAACCTTTAGGATATGTATTGAACCTTTAGGATATGACTTGAAGTTTTAGTTTATGTTTAAACTCGTAAGATATGAATATAACTTTTAGTTTTTAGGTTTTGTTCTTGTGAATTGAACTTGTAGGATATAAATTGAAGCTTTTATGTATGACTTGAACTTTTTAGGATATGAATTGAAACTTTTAGGATATGAGTTGAACTTTTAGGAAATAAATTGAACCTTTAGCATATGTATTGAACCTTTAGGATATGACTTGAACTTTTAGTTTATGTTTAAACTCGTAGGATATGAATATAACTTTTAGTTTTTAGGTTTTGTTCTTGTGAATTGAACTTGTAGGATATAAATTGAAACTTTTAGGATATGAGTTGAATTTTTAGGATATAAATAGAAATTTTAGGATATGACTTGAACTTTTGTGGATATGAATTGAACCTTTAGGATATAAATTGAACTTTTAGTTTATGTTTAAACTCGTAGGATAAGAATTGATGAACTTTTAGTTTTTAGGTTTTGTTCTTGTGAATTGAACTTGTACGATATAAATTGAAATTTTACGATATGACTTGAACTTTTTACGATATGAGTTGAACCTTTAGGATATGACTTGAACTTTTGTGGATATGAATTGAAGGTTTAGGATATGAATTGAACTTTTAGTTTATGTTTTGGAATTTTAGATTGCCAGAGGATTATTAGAAGAGGTTGATGACGTTATGAGACAAGCAATAGAACTTCCACCAAGAATAACTAAGACAAAGCACCTGGCAAAGTGTGCCTTTAATTGTTCTTCTCATTAGCGACATTAATGATGAGAAGGCAATGACATGTGTTTCAAATAGTGATGGTGTAGGTAGGAATTTAGTATTTTCTAAGTAGATAAAAGAAGAGCTTATAGAGTAATTCTGCACTTCATTTTCCATGAGGAAAAGAAGTTTAATTGAGAGTGACAAGGTTGATGAAGACGGAATGTGTTCCGTTGGTCATGACAGTTCCCATAGAATGGGGATCATAAGACTCTATGATGACAGAGATTATCAGAAGTTTTGTTCTAAATTTTCTTTCAAGTCTGATCCGTACAAGCTTAATGTGATATTAGTGATATTTCTTCGGATTCAGACAATGATTTGACCGACAATAGTATGAAAATGCTCTTAAAAAAAATTAAAGGTAAAATTTTTCAGCATCCTTCTCTACCAAGAAAAACATTTTACCTTTAATTCTTTTTAAGAGCATTTCCATACTTTTGTCGGTCAAATCATTGTCTGAATCCGAAGAAATATCACCAATATCATATTAAGCTTGTACGGATCAGACTTGGAAGAAAGTTTAGAACAAAACTTCCTATAATCTTTGTCATCATAGAGTCTTATGATCCCCGCTTTATGGGAACTGTCATGACCAACGGAAAATATTCCGTCTTCATCAACGTTGTCACTATCAATCAAACTTCTTTTCCTCTTGGAAAGTGAAGTAGAGAATTCCTCTATAACCTCTTTTATCTACTTAGGAAATGTTAAATCCTACCTATACCATCACTATTTTGAAACACATGTCGTTGCCTTCTCATTATCATTGTAGCTATAGAGATCAACAATTGATCAAAGACACACCCTGTCAGGTACTGTATCCAAGTTATTCTCTGTATCCAAGTTCATCCCGAGTAATAGTACCACGAGGATAATCACCAAAGCCACCAGACAACTTTATGATGCCAATGAAGCAAGATGAGCTATTCAATGAAACTCGTATTGTAAAGAAGAAGAAAGAGACTGATTCAGAAAGGAGGGTCGAACCTCGACTATATACATGTAAGTTTTTTACTTTTCATTAAGTATTTTGATTTACTTTTAGTTAAATTTTGAAATACTAATTCAATATATATAATTTTTCATATAGGTTCGCTTCACATGCAGCTGACGTGGGAGAATTCATACGCAGTCAACCACCTAATGAATCGGGCGAGGCAATCCAACTTTCGGACGAGGATGCTGAAAGAACACTCCTTGAGTACTTTATATACTTTGAACTAGACAAAAAAATTTAGTTCTATTGTGTTAGTTCTTTTTAGTTCGAATGGGCTTGTAATAAGCGTTAACTTAGTTTTGTTAGCTTAATGTGTTAGTTCTATTGATTGTTGCTTTTAATTGTTGTTGTTGTTGTTGTTGCTGGCATAAAATGCCTGTTTAGGATGTTTGGTAAGCTGGCAGGTTGTGTAGCTGCCAAAACAGGCAGTTTCTGCCAAAAATATACCAAGAAAAGCGACCAACTTTGGTCTCTATTTGGTCGCATTTCACTATAAAAAAAATAATTTTCTGGGCAATAGCGACCAACCTTGGTCGCTACCTGCCCAGATTTCTATTAAAAAAAAATACAATTTCTGGAAATATAGCGACCAAAGTTGGTCACTAAAGTCAAAATCAGAATATTTGGTCCTTTTACTTTAGAGACCAAAGTTGGTCGCTAATTAGCGACCAACTTTGGTCCCTAAAATAAAGGGACCAGCAATATTGCGACCAGGCATATTTGGTCGCTTTTAGGCCTCTAAGCGACCAACTTTGGTCGCTTTTTACCGGATTTCTAGTAGTGATTATGGGAAGTTGCACCGATCATTTAAGCTCATATATGACCAATATTACATAATAAATAAATAATAATAAACTACTAAAAGTTCTTCATATTTTCTCCTAATATATGAATCAATGTCAAGACGGAAAAACTCATAAAAGACAATGGACCTAAAGTAAACATACTAACATATGCATGACTAGTATATTTTTTGAATTACTAATTAGTATCCCCTGTATAAATATTTTCTTTCCATTGTACCTTAATTTTTTTCGTCTGTAATGATTCTAAGTTTTTAACATTGATGTGGACTACCATTTATTTGCTATAGAAGAGTATAATTAACCCCATTTTTGTTAGTTCAAATCATGAACAAATCTATATAAGAGCAGTTTAACTTCCCTCTGGGAGTTGCTTGGCATGTAGTTCTTGCAAGTAATAGCATTGACCCTTATTCCTTTCTCCTAAGGGATTTGATCACCTTTTTTTTTTTTTTTCTTTTGACTGAAGGTAATAATATAAAGGATATATACATTTGAATGATCTAGATAAGATTAGCTTACGCCACCAACAATCTTTGAACAATAAAAGTAAGATATTTTAATCCGACATCATATTATTGGAAAGATATCTGTCATAATTTCATTCCTTTTTAAAATTTTGTAAAATACTAAAACGTTATATTTTTGTGTCCCGTTTTTTTTAAAAAAATAAAATAAAAAAGATTCTTTCAGTTATAACCAATCGCCGCCGATGGATCCATGATCACGCAGCAATTGGAAGGCCAACTTATGTTTAAATTTTCTATAATTGGAAGACACTACTAAAAAAACTGTCAAAAAGCGTCCAAAAAATCAACCGAAATCGGTTAGAATTAAACAAAATCGATCAATTTCCGACCATTTTCAATTGGTCGATAAAATAATGGTCGCAATAGGGAAGCGACCGAAATCGGTTGCTATTTTCTGACCGAAGGCGGTCGATAACTGTCAACGCAGTTTGGCCAGATGTCTGACACAAGTTAATTTTACCGACCGACTTCGCTCAGTATTGTTATTAATACTTTTTATTTATTTTAAAATTTCTGACCGAAATTAGTCGGTGTTCTTAAAATATATAATTTTACATTTTTATTTAAAATTGTTAATTCCGACCAAAATTCGTCGGTATTATTTAAATAATTAAAATTTAATATCATAAATTTCGACCGAAGCCGATCGATAAATTTGATTTTCTGGGAATTAATATGAACATTTCCAACCGAAGTCGGTCGGTTTTTTGGGTAATTTTTTGTCAAAAAACAATTGTTTTATGCTGCACCACCTGCCAACATCCAATCACCTATAATGACAACATTACATTGCTGACATTCAACCAATAACAATAACAATAACAATAACAACAATAACAATAACAACAACAAGACAACAACAACAACAACAACAACAACAATAACAACTATCAAAACTATATTAACAAAATATTATCACCATCTCCATCTCCACTAAACTATATTAACAAAATTTCATACCTAACAACAAAACGTTTCACAAGTTAAAAGTTCAAACATCATTCAATGGGTGTTTTGTACTACATCATCTTCATCTCCAGTACTACTATAACATTCATCGTCGACATGGTTTGAAGGATTAACATCTGGGGAAGGCTCACGAGACCGGGGAATCGGGAAAGCACCACTAGCAAGAAGATTGGCTAGCTAACCTTGAAGGATATTAAATTATTGGTCCCTCTTTTCTAGCTGAACTTGAAGGGTATCTAATTGTTTATCTCTGTTTTGTTCTCTAGTCTTTGTCTCTTCAAGATCTGTTGTCAGCTTTGTGATTTTCTTCTCCATAGAAAAGAGAGTCGACCTATCAATTGCCTCGCCCAGGGCGGAAGTCCCTATACCTTGCAATCCAGCCATGTAGCACCGAAATGATCTCTTTGGAAGGCCGTATGCTATCCCCTTTTTAGGACCACCGATAACATCCAACCATATCCTCTGCGATACTTCGTATGAAATGGGTGGTCGCTCGCCTTGCTCATTTGGTGGCAAGCTCTGAGTGTACTCCTCCACATTAGCCTTGTAGCGACCCTTTATTCAAAAAATAGAAAATTATTAACTATCTAATATTATAAACATTAATTTCAAGTTATAGTAGTTATAAAACTTACATATACAGTCACTGCCCCGGTCCTCGACCCATCTAGATGGATCTGTCGGTGCCTTCTTCTTTCGGATGTGAGCCTCCATGAAGAACTCATCATGAGTCATCTTCCTCCCATATTTTTTTCGCTACAAATATAATAAAACGTGTTAACTAAATTAAAATATATAAATATAGTTCGATAAAAATTGATGTAAATATTTTAAGGAACTACCAGTAGTCTCCTCGTAGTCCTCATGCTCCTTGCACCCACACAGTGCAAGGAGCCACCCTTCTCAGATGCTCGGGCCTTCTTTCCCTATTCACTCCTCTTCTTGAATTTCTCGGTGGTCATTGCCTCAACAGATCCTCCCATATATCTCGTAGAACCATGAAGGCTTCTTGCTCTTCTTTCGAGCAGAGGAGAAAGAATCAAATAGTCTCTTACGACATTTGAACACAAAATTTGCAAAAATTTCACTGTTATATCGGTCCTCCCAAGCACACTTAGTCAGCAAATGAAGCGTGTAACGTTAGATGAAAATATTGTTAATATAATGCTTAAATATATAATAATTGTATTAAAACCTTAAATTGGTTGAAAATTTGATACCGGAGCTCAGGTGGAAAGTCACTCCAAGTTGCATATGGTGCATTATACAACCGGCCAAGAGCTTCAGTGATTATCTTTGTAGTCCAATGATTAGGTATGAACCTGCAACATAACAATTACATTAAATAAACAAGAGTATTTATTATAATTCTGCAAAAATAAAGAAGTAATAAATAAATTTTACCCATTGCCCTTAGGCCTGATGATCATCCTATGATAATGATCATACCGCACTTTCTATGGATCATCATCCTCCGATGAATGTGAGGCATGCATAGAAGGGGGGCATCTGGCTCAGCTCTACTATCCTGAAGGCGAAGTCTAGAAATCCTAGGAGACGAACTCTATGGAGAGTTGTAACAACCCGACCGGTTATTTTGAGCTCTAGCGGTTCGTTCAGCGGTTTGAGGCCATGAGCAGCCCCACTTCAGGTATTATGACTCGTATGCATAGTCGGAATTGAATTTCCGGAAGTTCGGAGTTGATTTGAAAGAAAATTCTCATTTCGGAAGCTTTAAGTTGAAAGAATTGACTAAGGTTTAATATTTTGAGTAAACGACCTCGGAATCGAGATTTGAAGGTACCAATAGGTTCATATGATGATTTGGGACTTAGGCGTATATCTGGATCGAGTTTTGGATGACTCGGGAGAGTTTCGGCGCCTATTGTGGAAGTTAGCATTTTTGGAAGAATTTCATAAATTTGGGTTGAAGTACATTTCAGTGTTATCAATGTCCGTTTGGGATTTCGATCCTGGGAATAGCTCCGTATGGTAATTCGGGCAGTTTTGGAACTGTTGTTGCTGGTGTTTGGTGTTCTTCTTCGCGAATGCGAAGAAAGTCCCGCGTTCGCGAAGAGGAAATTGAGGGGCTATCGATATAGGACTTCGCGAACGCGGAAGGTGAGTCGCGAACGTGGTAAAGGACTTGAGGAACCTATGCGAACGCGAGTGGGTAGTCGCGAACGCGTAAAAGAAAAAGAGGATGGGGCCTAAGGCCATTTGGCCTACGCGAACGCGTTGAAGGTAACGCGAACTCGAAGGGCAAGGGCAGTTGGCCTTCACGAATGCGATCAGCAGGTCGCGAACACGAAGAAAGAATTCTGGGCTAGAAGCAGGTTGTGCTTCACGAACGCGAGGGATGTTCCGTGTTCGCGAAGAAGGGTAGTGTTGGGCAGTGAGTTGTTTTAAAGATGGGATTTGGCCCATTTTCTTTCATTTTCTCTTGGCTTGGCGATTGTTGGAGGGTTTCAAGAGGGGTTTTTCATCATCAATGGCAAGGTAAGCTAACCCCTCCTATTATGAGTTAAATACATTGATTATGTCTATATTTTAATATGGAAATTAGTGGGAATTTGGGGTTTGAAGAAAAAACCTAAAAAATTAGTATCTTTGGATTTTGACCACAGATTTTGGTATGGAATTGGACATAAATTATATATTTGAGTTCGTGAGGTTATGGATAAACTTTATCCTTAAAAAATTTCAAAATCTGGGAACGTGGGTCCGAGGGTAATTTTTATTGACTTTTCGATCGAGGTTAGAAATTTTCATAGATTGAATTGTTATAAGTATTAGAGTATATTTTCATTGGTTTTCCCATTATTTGGCTAGTTTTGGAGCGTTGGGCATCGGTTTGAGTCGTCAGAAGGACTTGAAAACCGGTTATGGAATTTCGGAATGAGGTAAGTCTCTTTTCTAACCTTGTAAGAGGGAATTATCCCCATAGGTGAAATAATTAAATATGTGCTTCTAATTGTGGGGGCTATGTACGCACGAGGTGATGAGAGTCCATGCGTAGCTACTATTATACTTAAGCCTAAGTAGTCTAGGACCCGATAGAATGCTATATTTGAAATATTTGTAACCTTATTGACAATTTAAATTGGTTGAATCATATCGAATTGTAAATGAATTTCAAAAAAGGTTAAACATCATTTTTCTTGACCGTTAAAGAGAAGTTACCATTTCATTAGGTAATTATTTCCCTAATAAATTCTTGATTGATTGTTTGATGTTTATTTATATTTGACCACGTCGCATGTATGATTCGCGAGCAGGGTAATAGATGCATCTATGGTTTGCGCCATTCGACCTTCTGGCAGTGCACAATTTAAATATTATGTTGGATCGGGCCGTACGACCTCGGCATGATTTGCGCATGCGTGTATTGCTTGCCTTGAAATTTATAAATAATGATATTGCCTCCCTGGTCTGAGATAAATTGATAAACGATGAAATATGGAATTGGAAATATTTTATTACCGAACGGATTGTTTATTTGCTTCATGACTCCTTTGAGTTTACTGTTGTTTTTAATAAACCCACGACAGATTATATTATTGGACTATTAGTAAGTGTCAAAGTTGACCTTTCCTTGCTACTTCTTCGAGGTTAGATTGGATACTTACTGGGTACGCGTGGTTTTTGTACTCATATTACACTTGTTGTGTATTTTTGTTGCACATGCACATGTCTTGTCTCCCACCATGTACTATTTTAATTTTATTAAAATATTATTTAATCTTAATGGACAGAGCACTAAAAATAAATAATTGTTCATAATTTTAATTCCAAAAATACCCCTCTGACCTTACTGAAATTACCATTTTAACCTTGAAAATACTGTCATTTACCAAGCTACCCCATCAGCTATAACCAATTCAGCTAATCAATTCTAACCAAAATATAGCAGCTATAACCAATTCCTAATCAGATTTTATGAACAAACTCAAACTATATGATGAACAACAAAGAAAACTAAAGTTATTTTGATTGAACAATATTTTTTAACAACAAACCTATTTTCAGACTCAACAACAATAACAAACAAATATATTCAAATTATTGAGCTTAAATTTAAATTAAACTTAAACAAAATAAATGAACAGATTCAAATCACTAAACTCAAATAATCAATTGATCTGCAAATTAAATCCAACAATATTACAACAAAGATGTATGATTCAAACTAAATCAAAAAAATTAAAAACCAAAACATACACTCTCATTAAATTACTGGATTAAAACATTTATTCGAAACAAATTATTTTGAATGCGAATTAAATCTATATTAAACAACAAACATGACGGATTCAAATGATTTAATTAACACTCTATATTAAAAATTAATCCTTTTAAATTAATAAAAACAAACTAAAGAAATAATTAATTAAACTTCAACTTAAATCTAACAACATTATAATTAAACTAACAATTTCTTCCTAAAAAAAACAAGAAAAATGAGACAAACTAAAAAAAACAAAAAAAAAATGATAAACATGAAATTAATATCAAACATATGTGATTTCAAATCCGAAAAATATCAAACAAATTACGGGCAGAAACGAAACTTAAACCAACTAACCGGATCGGAACGACGATGATCTTGAATGAAAACAAATCTGCCCGGAAACAATTATCGCACCAAAATAACTCGACGCCAAAGACGACCACGAACGAACGATCAAAGAAGATGGTCGTTTGGTATCATTTGAAAGCGAGGCAGTGGCAGCCCGTCAAAGCTGGGTGAAGCAGAAGGTCGTCGAGGCAGCTGGGGTTCGACTGGGCAGTGTTGACGATGGGTTGTTCGACTGAAGGAGACGACGAAGAAGAAGATGAAGCAGAAGGTCGTCGAGGCAGCTGGGCTGTCATGGTGGACGTTCAGCCATGAACGCTCGAGCTGGGTTGTTGGTGGATGGAGATGGAAATGGGCGTGAAGGAAAAGAAGTGAAGAAGAAGAAGGTGAAGCAGCAGCAGCAGTGCTGCGTTGTGGACGACGACGAGGGCTGGAGCCTATTATTCCGGCAAGTTTCAGGCAGCCATGGCGGACTGGGGATGATGCAGTGATGAATAAGCAGGGATGGCTATGGAGCTCGAGGGTGCAATGAAAAAGAAGAAGAGGCAGTAGCCATTAAAGCTCGAGCTCGAGCTCGAAGAAAATGGCGACGACGAACTCGACTGGGCAGCCATGGGCGAAAAGAAGTGTTGTCGGATGATGGTGGAGCTTGACATGGCTGTGTAGCTATGCAAAGAAGAAGAAGCAGCCATGGTTTTGTGTGTGTGTGTGTGGTCGTGAGGGGGAAGAAGAAGGTGAAGGTAAGGGGAGGTGGCGGATGGTATTTTCAACAGTGAAAGAGAAAATACAATTTTAGGGTTTTGTTTTTTGAAAGATAGGGAAATAGGGGTGTTGGGTTATGGACTGGGTCGACCCGGTTTGAAATGGACCGGGTCGTAGGGAAAGGTTGGGTATATTTGGGCCTGTGGTTAAAAATTGAAGAAGAGGCCCAATCCGATTTTCGTCTATTTTTTGTTCTCTTTTCTTTCACTTATTAATTAATAAAACTAAAAATTCTAAATTAACTTATAAACTAAATTAACTTATCAAAAATATTAATTAATTCCAAATAACTAATATCGCACATTTAAATAGCAATTAACGATAAAATCTCACAATTTAGACGTTAAATGCTAAAAATGCAATGTACATTATTATTTTTTTTTTTTTTGATTTTCTCATTTTGTAAAACAAACTCAAATAAATACTAAATGAAAATGCGACATATTTTTTTTTATATATTTATCAATTTAAACAAATAAATATGCACAGACAAAAATACAAATAAATATACAAAAAATGTCACAAAAATTCTCAAAATTGCACGCAAAGAAAAATTATTTTATTTTGGATTTTTTGGGAGTGATTCTCATATAGGCAAAAATCACGTGCTGACACTATGCGAACGCGAGTGGGTAGTCGCGAACGCGTAAAAGAAAATGAGGATGGGGCCTAAGGCAATTTGGCCTACGTCAACGCGAAAGGCATGGGCAGCTGGCCTTCGCAAATGCGATCAGCAGGCCGTGAACGCGAAGAAAGAATTCTGGGCTAGAAGCAGGTTCTGATTCACGAACGCGAGAGATGTTCCGTGTTCGCGAAGAAGGGTAGTGTTGGGCAGTGAGTTGTTTTAAAGACGGGATTTGGCCCATTTTCTTTCATTTTCTCTTGGCTTGGCGATTGTTGGAGGGTTTCAAGAGGGGATTTTCATCATCAGTGGCAAGGTAAACTAACCCCTCCTATTATGAGTTAAATACATTGATTATGTCTATATTTTAATATGGAAATTAGTGGGAATTTGGGGTTTGAAGAAAAAACCTAAAAAAATAGTATCTTTGGATTTTGACCACAGATTTTGGTATGGAATTGGACATAAATTATATATTTGAGTTCGTGCGGTTATGGGTAAACTTTATCCTTGAAAAATTTCGAAATCTGGGCACGTGGGTCCGAGGGTAATTTTTATTGACTTTTCGATCGAGGTTAGAAATTTTCATAGATTGAATTGTTATAAGTATTAGAGTATATTTTCATTGGTTTTCCCATTATTTGGCTAGTTTTGGAGCGTTGGGCATCGGTTTGAGTCGTCAGAAGGACTTGAAAACCGGTTATGGAATTTCGGAATGAGGTAAGTCTATTTTCTAACCTTGTAAGAGGGAATTATCCCCATAGGTGAAATAATTAAATATGTGCTTCTAATTGTGGGGGCTATGTACGCACGAGGTGATGAGGGTCCGTGCGTAGCTACTAATATACTTAAGCCTGAATAGTCTAGGACCCGATAGAATGCTATATTTGAAATATTTGTAACCTTATTGACAATTTAAATTGGTTGAATCATATCGAATTGGTAAATGAATTTCAAAAAAGGTTAAACATCATTTTTCTTGACCGTTAAAGAGAAGTTACCATTTCATTAGGTAATTATTTCCCTAATAAATTCTTGATTGATTGTTTGATGTGTTTATTTATATTTGACCGCGTCGCATGTATGATTCGCGAGCAGGGTAATAGATGCATCTATGGTTTGCGCCATTCGACCTTCTGGCAGTGCACAATTTAAATATTATATTGGATCGGGCCGTACGACCTCGGCATGATTTGCGCATGCGTGTATTGCTTGCCTTGAAATTTATAAATAATGATATTGCCTCCCTGGTCTAAGATAAATTGATAAACGATGAAATATGGAATTGGAAATCTTTTATTACCGAACGGATTGTTTATTTGCTTCATGATTCCTTTGAGTTTACTGTTGTTTTTAATAAACCCACGACAGATTATATTATTGGACTATTAGTAAGTGTCAAAGTCGACCTTTCTTTGCTACTTCTTCGAGGTTATACTGGATACTTACTGGGTACGCGTGATTTTTGTACTCATATTACACTTGTTGTGTATTTTTGTTGCACATGCACATGTATGTGTAGTGGCCTAGATGGGCGCAGCGGCATGGTTGATACGGAGACTTAGGTGAGTTGCATCTCTCGAGACGACCCGCAGCCAGCAGAGTCCCATTTAGAGTATTATATTTCTTTTTCTATCCAAATTTATATTCCGGACAGATGTTGTATTTTATGTAAAATTCTTAGTTGATACTCATGCACTTGTGATGCTAGGTTTTCGGATGACTATGGGATTTTTCAGTATTTAAATTTGTTAAAGACGTCGTTATTTACTCATTGAAGTTCATTATATATTGTTTAATGTAAGGAAAAGAAATAATTTCAAAAATACTAAAATGAGAATTTAATTAACTTCTTGGTGTTGGCTTGCCCGACAGTAGTGTCCGGCGCCATCACAACCTTTAATTAATTTTGGATCGTGACAACAGGGACACGAGTTCGATGATGAAGATGGCTGCGATCCACTACCTTACTGCCATCTAGACCCCTGATGCGATCCAGACCACTGCTGCAATCAAGTTGGCTAAAATCTAGATCGATGCGATGCAGCTGGTGATGAAGCAAATGGAGCATATGACGGGCGTATCATCACATTTCCCTGTGACAGCTGACTCGATACACCCATATAACTATATGCAGGATCATGTGGAGGAAGGGGGTATATGCCTGTGGTGTAGAATGGTAAGAATACAATGATAGATAGTCTGATAAGTAGATAGATATGGTGGAAAAGATATGTGCCTAGAAGATTGCTGACAGCCATCAACGGAGGGATGCATGTGTAAAGTAGAAGGAAGCGAGGATGTAGTACCATCATCATGATCAATAGGCCTCTTATCCTTCCCAGACCTACCTCGACCCCTACTGGTCATCTGCATAAATTAAAGAAAATGTTAGAATTGGGAATATAAATCTATATAAGTTGAGAGCGCTTGAAAAAACTAACATGCGAGTCGCCTTCGAAGTATCCTTCATCGTCCGAAAATTCTTCCTCTTCACTTATTTCATTTTCATTATGTGATTCTTCCAATCAGCCTTATCCCTCCGTAATTGGATATAGAGCATAATACACTTGCCTAACTTTATCTGCAATTATAAAAGGATCATAACAATCATACTCCCTCTTTTTATTAACCTTAATGATGTTGTACTACGAGTGTACATTTGTACCTCTTCTAGGTGTTGGGTCAAGCCACTTGCATCGGAAAAGTATGATCTTCTTATTTGGCCAACCTGAATATGATAACTCTAGAATCTCTTTGATCACACTATAATAATCATTTCCCTATCCTGATTGCCTTCACCACCTTTGATACACACCCCACTGTTATTGCCTTTTTTATATACTTGGAGCATTTCTCGGTGTGAAATTTGTACATTCACAAAATACTTAGACATAGTTGTAACCATCGGTATAGGTCCCCAAGATATATCTTTTAAAAATTGATTAACACCGTTATTTGGATTATTGACCTACATGTAGTGTTAAATAAATCATAAGTGAGCAAGTATATTTACAAGTGACCAAGTATGTATATTCACAAGTATATATTTACAAGTATGTATATTACAAGTGACCAAGTATGTATATGTGAGAAAGTATGTAAGATGCACTTACACTCTTTAAACCATGCCTCAAATGTAGAATATACATTATCATGGCCAAGTTAACTCATGAAGTCACTGAGCAAGACATTAAAAATTTTGTTAGTTGCATCAACCAAATTAAATAGCAGTCCATATATAAGTGTAAATTATCGAGTTTAATATATTGATATAGTCGTTACGACTATGTCAATTAAACTCGATAATTTACACTTACATACATATGACTAGCATTGATGATTTATTCTCAATTATTCATACTCGAATGCTTGATCGGTGACTAAATAAGAAAATAAATCTTGGAGTTTAAGTGACTAGATGCTCCGGTATAATGAGTGACTAAATGCTCCAAGATGTGTGCAATCGATACAGTCTTGAATGTTTTATTCCCGATCACCTTATTAGTACTTTGCTCGGATACTTCATCGGTGGATCAATTGAAATTTCAATATTAAGTTGTATCCGACTTCATATAAATTATATCCAATATTAAGATGTATCCAATTATATTAAGTTGTTGCTAAAATTTAAATATTAATATAGCACTACATCTTATAGAACTATACACTTTATTTTTAAATGTGTTATAGTAAGATGTAATCGAATATAATTGAATTTTCAATTGATCCACTGATGAACTATCTGAGCAAAGTACTAATACGATGATTGAGAATAAAACATTCAAGATTTTGTATGTGTGTGTATAAATATATATATATATATATATATATATATATATATATATATATATATATATTGTGTGTGTGTGTGAGAGAGTGTATATATAAAATTAATTAAATATTGAATATTATAATTTAAGATTATAAATCAATTAAATATTATGTACATATATGTATATATACATATACAGATAGGATATAGTGTCCACATAAAAGTAATTTAAAAAAACATATACGCGCGCGCACACACATATATATATATCAATTAAGTATTAAATATTATTTATTTAAAATATATTTATATAAATTGATAAAAATTAATATTTTAAAATTTTTAAAATTAAATTACCGACCGAATTTGGTCAAATTTTTTTAATTAAAACTTATTTCTGTTGGTAAATTATATATATATATATATATATATATATATGTATAATTATTTTTATATTAAAAACCCATTTGCCCTGGGTGGGAGAGAATAATTTCAAATATACCGACCGATTTCGGTCAGTATATTTGAATTTTTTTTAATTAAATATTATTTTGGCAGATAATATGCAAGTATGACCAGGTCTTGGTCAAAGATTGACCAATTTTCGATCAAAATCGGTTGAAAATTTTATATTTTTGTTGTGGAACCATTATTTCTGTTGTTAGAAATATTTTCTTTGACTTTTGCGATCAATTTACTTATTTTCTGACTGATTTCGGTGATTTTTTTTCCGACTAATTTCGGACGGTATTCTTTGGACGGGTTTTGCCTGTTTTCTAGTAGTGAGAGTGTGATTAAAACTCATTGTCAAACTTTAAATCAAGTGAGACGAGGATAAATTAAGTCACATGAGAGAAGGGACGGAATGTAAAGAAAACATGTGTCATGTATATTTGTCGATAAATACAAATTAAACTTTGAGATTGGAGACTTTTTCCGTTAGCAATAATGAGATATGCAGAAAAAGAGAGGGGGAAAAGAGTAGGTCCTAAACTTTCCTCTCCACTCCATCTGATGTCTATTGCGATGTAATACATATGTCACGCCCTTGGAAAATAAAGTTTTATTTTGGGGGTTATTCTACATTTATTAAAAGAGGAACGAATTACTGTGTATAGTGAATCTCCTTATAATTTGTTAATTAGAATTGTTATTTCATGAAACAGTTTATAGGGAAAATGATTAATTTTAGGATAAATATTATTGACGCAATAACAAGAATCACCCGCCAACAGAGTAGTGTATAAATAGAATAGTGACGCACGTTAATAAAGCAGCAAAGCATATAACATTGGACATTATATATGGTTTCTATTAATATAGTGCTAATAACCTTTAATTTCATGTTAATATGATGAGAAGGGTCTATTTTAAATTATTGGTCAAACTTTACCTAATTTAAATTTCCAGAAACGAAAATTGACAATTAATTTGCAATAAAGGAAGTATCATTTTGCCAAAAGTGGAACTGTTAAAGATCTAGTAGTAAAACTATATGTGGCAAATTATTAAAAATGAAAATATAAATCATAGACGCTGGAACTAAAGAGCTAATGTGAACACTACAAGACAAAAGAGAGTTACACTTTATTAAATTCTTTCAAATGAATCATTGGCAATTGAGGTGGGGATTAGGATGACCCCAAAGAGAATGTTCTATCAGCGCGAGTCAACCCCACTAAAGGGTTATATTTCACAAGTCCACCAGTCAACTGAATAATGGATTTATAATTCTACATAGTTCTTTCTTTGTTATTTAAAATAAAAATTATTAGTTGGTGCGTTTACAAAATTCAACTCATTTAAAAAAACCAATCTTTGCGAAAGATAGGGATAAAGGAGGACACCTACAGCCTAACTCCAAGGGGCTATTTATAGAATTTGTTGGGATAAATTAAGTTTTTGTGCGTGCTAATTATAGAGAGTAGGTGAGAATTACAAGGATATAAACAAGTTTCGCATTGATAATTACTTTAAAAAATAACCAAAACTCCTAAAGCGGAAAGTGAACATAGGGCGGCAAAATAAAGGAAAGAAAAAGAAAAAAATAGGACGGCAAATAAGATATCGAGAGAGTAGAAATAATGGTTGTGATTGACTTTAACTTGTATGAATTAAAGTGCAACAAAAATATTATATATTACTTAAAGGATAACTATTACTCATATATAATAATAAAATTAATAACCTTAAAAATAAGATAGATAGCTCTATAACAGATTAAATTCCGTCCATATACATGCAGACATTCTTTTACGCAAGCCATATGTATAAGTGAAATAGTTTTTGATTTGGTCTTCTTATAGTGTTATTTTTTCTACTTGACGCTCAAGGTTTTTTCAAATGCTCTAGAATTTAAAAAGAGGTTTTTGGTTTTATTTCTGTCTGTTTATAAGTTATTTGGCTGACGCTTTGCAATGAAGTATTAGAGGACCATAGTAGCTCATTAACGTAAACAATAAAATTCTACACTATCATATAATGGTAAAAGAATGAGAAGGAATTTTTTTACAAAACTAGTACACGTGAAACAAGAATCGGCGCCTCCTGTATATTCTGTATTGTCCTTAAAATTTTATAAATTGTTTTACCACTAAAATTTGTAATTAGTCATTTACAGCCATTCATGTCTACTTTCTATTTTCCTTTTTGGCTCTCCCATTATTCAGTGGGGTCGTCCCCACCTGACTGCCACGTGATCCCACGCGTCCCGTCTTCTGTGTCGGTCCAAGAAGCCCAGCCCAAGCCCAAACTTTTGTCTCTCAAAATCCTTTTTGTCAACTTGTATACTACGCAATGTTCATGTCATTGTGATGTCATAATTTCAGTTTCTTAAACACAAATTATACCACGTGGTCAAGATATCCCAAAATTGAATTTACACGAGTTCAATTATTTTCGAAGTATTCTTTTGATTACATTAGGAGAAAGGGGTGAGCGAGGAGGAAAGAAGATATTGACAATTAAGAATATATATTTATTGAGTGAAAATTTACTCGCTGTTGATGTCATCATATTAATACATATATTTTTTGTTAGTAAAAGACTATTATCACTTAATTGTACTTGATTATATATATTTTCTCTTTATTAAATTAATTAATTATGTTAAGTTAAATCGATGCAAACATTGATTGCATATAAGTATTTACCCAATTGGATTCTTAAACTTGGTATGGTTGCTTTATAAGTGTTACGGGGTTGAAAGTGCTTGAATCGATATTTGTAAATTCCAATCAACCTAGAGATGGAAATTTGCTTTTTTTCTTATGATTTTCTTCCTCTAATGCCCCAAAGATACGTGTTGCTTATTCAGATCCAAATTAAGTGAATTTTAACGAGCTCTTTTAACTGTATCTTTTCTTCATGTTAGCTTGAGAAATTTTTAAATATTTATTTTTAATTAAAAAATAATTTCACTGATCATATTTATGCATCTGAATGGATCAAAATAACCCATGTAATACGAAAAAGGTTAGATTGGGATGAGATAATTTCCGAGTTAATTGTGTGAAAGGTTCCAAATCAACCTAGTTGCCTCATCATTTGTCTTTTTTGGCAGAACGTAAAAACTGTTCAAAAACCAAGCATAATAATAATAAATGACATGAATCGATTGTTTATTACTGGTCATGGGCCTAAGCCAACGAATAGGATGGATCAGAGAATGATTATAGGATTAATCAAATCATGTATATTACTTAGGAACAGACGTAATCCATATATTCCAAGTTTGAGAGTTGAGACAAGCGTGGGGGTTGGATCAGTTGATGTTTTGGTGAATGTCTGGTCTCTATAATTGTGTTTCTAAATTAATTAAAGTTTAAAGGGTGTCAATTAGGGGGTCATGTATCATTAATCACGTTTTTGAACTAAAAAATTTGGTGTGGTTGAAGGAGTCACAAACCATGACAATAGCATTAAGATTTTAAGGGGCTGCTGGTCATCTTCTCCTACTTGTATTATGGGTAGCTATACTGTAAAAAATACTTATTATATCAACATACAAGTAACGAGTATTAAGATTTAAGTCATACATTATTTTCTAACAACATATTATTTGAAAATCCTCAAAAATTACATACTTATAGTATTACGTTCAGAACACCTGCGCAATAAATAGTGGCTGCATCGACTAATTATTTAGTCATAAATTCGCTTGTAGTTGCAATATGTTTTTGGGTTTAGAATATAGTTTATATATTCTCTTCTCTCTCCATATACTTTTTTTTTTATTTAAAAAAAAAAACCTATATTGGACTAACGAAACGCGTCATTTTCTTGTTGTGGAGAGAATAATCCACAGTAGACAAGAGGACAAGAAGAAAATCCAAAGAATGGATGGGCGTCACCTAATTCCGTTTTGCATCAAACGGAAAGCGACTGTGCTCAATCGGCTCCGTCTTCAGACCCACCTACACAAGATTCACTGAGATTAAAGTAGTGACATCTACATTGGTAAAGACTATTTTATTGAAAATAGGAACAGTTTTGAACAGTAAAAGTATATGTCAAAATTCCACTTTAATGACAAAATAAAAAACGATGTATAGAAAGACGAAATCTAGACATCTCAAAATGATAAAGAGCAACAGAGTCAACTGGAAACTTGGAATCACAAAGTAAAGCGAAGTTCACCAGAAACTCTACTCTTGGTAATGGTCCACGTACGTCGTATTTACAAGGAAGAGAAGATTGAATTGTCATGTGAAAACAGAGGAAAGATATGGAGTCAACCGAAATATACTAGTAACAAAAACAGTAAAAAGACAGTTTAAGGCTGAAGACGAAGATTAACTGATTAAAGTGGAGAAGAAGAGGTAGGTAGTTGGAGAAAATATAGAAATGAAAAGATGGTTCATTGACCAAAGTGTTACTATAATTTTAGTGGGGAGTTGAATTTTGTCATGACTCATGAAGTCAGTCAGGACCAACTCGCGGCCCCTGTAGACGAGTCCAAGGGCCAGCCCCATTTGGTCGAGTCATGCACGCGTGCCGTGTTGGACCCACTCTTATAAGTGAAAAGAAAGTTTCAATTATATATAAAATAGACTAAATTAGGTAAGTAAAAAGAATATAGGCAAAAATATAAGACAAGAAGAAGAAATTCGTTTTATTTTTTTAATTTCACAAAAGAAAGAACTCACTCTTGTTGATAAAGGCTTCTTGATTCGTAATTAAGAATATAGGTCAAAAAAAGAATTATTCAAGGGATGGAAGGGCAAAGGCCTTTGGTGTCCCCTCCGGTCAAGAATTAGGGCCTTA
The DNA here is from genome assembly GCF_000393655.2 of Nicotiana sylvestris. Taxonomy (NCBI): domain Eukaryota; kingdom Viridiplantae; phylum Streptophyta; class Magnoliopsida; order Solanales; family Solanaceae; genus Nicotiana; species Nicotiana sylvestris. The sequence continues at coordinate 24,496,870 of NC_091058.1, forward strand.
CAATCACTAGCCAATATGCTTTTCTCTCGTGCCTTTCTTCGTTCATGGTTCAATATTCTGGTATCCTAGGTATAGAGGAACCACACCAATTCATACCGAACTTGGTGGTTAAACTCTACTGTGATGACGATACTGTAGGGGAGGTCTCGCGGAAAAATAGCTCGATGCCAGGATGATAAAAATGATTGGGGAAGTATCCTATTTGTATTTTCCCGTAATTATTCTTTCTTTCCTGAGCCTAGAGTCTATTGGAAACAACTTCCCTATTCTTACAAGCTAGGGGTAAGGTCTGCGTACACACTACCATCTCCAGATCCTACGGTGTGGAATAATACGGGATATGTTATTGTTGTTGTTGTTGTTGGCTATCTTATATATATTATTTTTTTCATCTCATTTTGTGTGATGATATTTGATTGACCATATTTAAAATATTAGTTTGACTTATGTACTTAGTGATGATGGGAATATAATATAATCGTGGTTAAAAAGAAGGAAAATATTCTGTCAATATTAAGATGTACGGATAATTCAATGTATGTAAATTTTACTGTACAAGTAATATATTAAATAATAGTGTCAGTTTTTTAAACAGAAGAAAAAAAAAAGATTTCATATAAATTAAAATGGAATAAATAGCATTTTAGCTCATAGATACAAATACTTTAATTACATCCCACAAGCTTTTTTCCCCTTTCTTTTAGATTTCATAGCATTTTAGCTCATAGGAACAGATACTTTAATTACATCCCACAAGTTTTTTTCCTCCTTTCTTTTAGATATTTGCGGTAAGGTGAACACATTAAATAGCAGGGAAGCTGCACGGATTTAGCATTGACCAGATCAATCATTAATCTCGAAACATGAACAATTCACCTTTAATAGACTAGAATAAATTAGATGTAACCTAATTTTCTTGCTTCTTACTCAATAGTACTTTCTCGGTATAATAAAACACGTATATGGCATAATTGGAGCAAAAACTGCAACTTTCTGATGATATTATTACATTTAATGGTCCTAAGGCCATCTCCAAGGCTGCACCAAATTTTGCACCAAATTTAAATTTGGTGTAAAATTTAGTATTTTTTTGCTCCAATGGAACATCAAATCTTGCACCATTATAGTGCATAAATAGTGTTGCACCAAATTTGGTGCAATATTCATCACACCAAATTTGATTTATTATTATTTTATTCATCTTTTTATTTTTTGGACTTTTAATTTATCATATATTGTGTATATAATTAATTTTTATATTAAGATCTTTATAATTTTAATTTTATATCCTATTTTTTTTATATATTAATTTTTGTATATATTATATTTATATCAATGATTTCACTTTTAGTTGATTTATCCTTTAAAATAATTTTGTAATAAATGATTATATAAGTGGTGAATGTGAATTATATATAATGAATATGGAAAAAAGAAAAAAAGATAGTATTTATTTGAAGGAAATAAGAATGAAATTTAAATAGAAAATAATAATATAATATAGAAGAGAGAAGAAATATTATTTTTTGGTGTAAAAAATGGTGTAATGGTTGGAGTAAATTTGGTGTTACATCATTTTAGTGTGAAATTTGGTGTTAGGGTTGGAGATGGTACAAGAGCGTATGATGAAACATTAAGCTGGAGGGGAGTTTAATAAAATAGAACCAAGGTCCGAGAATTTAGAAAATTGCAAATTGTAAACCAACCAACTTGCGGTGAGAATTTGAATAAAGACAGTGGTCAATGAAATATTGCTATTTTACGTTTAAGTAGGACTAAATACATCAGATTGAAGAATTATGATTATTAGTTGGGATTTATGATGAAAAAGAGTTTTTCTAAATCCACTTTGTGGTGCATATCAATTTTGGTCCTAACTTGGTCTTATGATTAGAGATATTGTTTACTTCTATGAATAGACTAACAATTTGTAATCACAAATTCCTAGATATTTGGATACGTAACTAAAACTTCAGCTGACTTTGAGTTTAGAGATCATTAGGTCAACTGCTCAATTCTTTTCTGCTCCATCAAGTCAAGGAAAGAACAAGAAAAAGAATCTATCACCAAATATGTATTAAAAAAAATAAGAAAAATCTTTGACTTAATTCCTCAATGTCATATCAAGAGCCTACATATGAAAAATGTAATAAATTTGAGAGAGAAAAAAAGAGAAGAAAATTTCATGCATATAAGATTTTAGAAATAGATATATCTACGTACTCTCACACAATCAGAACTCTGGGTATAGTAGTGGCCGGGGAATATGATGGCAACGTTACTAATTAAAAACAAATTATTGGAACATACTTAATTAGTATTTATGAGAAATATCAAAATTCTGTACTTGTAGAAAAAATATTAGAAAAGGTTACTCCATGAAAACTTAATAGTCTAGCTGGCCAAATTTTATCTTGTTGGTGAAGATTTAATTATTACCATATAATCTCCTTTCCTATTTTTCCTTTTAAAAAAAATCAAAAAAAGTAACCCCCGAATACCTACTATAATATGTAATTCCTTATAAGTCCTAACAAATTTGATATGATAATTATAAAAATAAGTTAAATATAATTGTTATAACATGTTAAAATATACTGACAATGCACACGACTTTTACACTGACAACTTAAAATCTAAATCCATATGAATATATTTTTTAAAAAGAGAAAATACAAAATATCCTCCCTGCACCCTGAAATTAAAGAAAAGAGAAAACAAAATAAAAAAAGAAAATTGAAAGACATCACAATCAGAGTGAACCTTGAAAGTGAAGGATGCAATGGTCCTGGTTCGCAAGTATAAACAATTTCAGCCGTAGAATTTTAACAAGACTAAAAGGTACATTTATTCGTCCCTAAAATGTGACGTGTCAGCCAATCAAACTTCACCATCATATCCTATTAATCTCACCCTTTGTTAATAAGCAACCATAGAAAATACTTTCTTTCAATAATTATTATAAAACGACCCCAGAAAACAAAAACAAAAAAATAATATAATACTACTAAACCAAAAAGTAGGAGTAATATAATAAAGTAGCGAAATAAAATAATAGTAAGAAAATTCGATCCAAAATTCCTTTTTATCTTTAGTTGTCATATTTTAATACGCCCCTCTCCTTTGCTTTGTCTAATCATCTTCTCTTTTTTACAATGTCAACCAGATTCCGGTAGTTTCTCTTCCCACCCACCCCTATTCTGTTTATATATATGTGGTGTATAAATACAACTCTCACTTCATAAATTCAGTTTCATGTAAAACCAAAAAAACAAGTACTCTATTCAAGTTGAAGCAAGAACAAGAGAGCAAGAACAATATATATATAGTTAATATATTTTACTGGACAAAAGAAGTAGTGGACATGGCTGATGAATTTCAAGCAGGAGTTTGTGGAGGAAACTGGTGGAATTCAAGTAGAAGTATTTTTGGTTCATCACTATGTGCAGCATCTTCTATAGGAAACAACTTTGCATGGCCAAATAATGACTTGTTGGATATGAAATCCTCCTGTAGGTCTAATGATGAATCTGGTAATTCTGATGATTCTGTGGTTCTTCAAGAATTACCCAAACATCATCAGCAACCTCATGACTCAACTTTACAAATGTTGGGTATTGGCCTTTCTTCATCATCAATTTCTTCAACTCCTGATTGGAATCATACCATGATGTAAGAAAAATTTCATTTAATTTTGGCCTCCTACTACTTTTATTTCATAGTATAATATGTATCTTTGAAGAGCGTAGTAAGGATTTATATAGCCGACTTCAGCTTTGTTGTTGTAATTGTAAGGCTGAGAAAAAAAAGGAGATACTTCTATCATGTGTTATTCTTTCATTTATGTGGAAAAAAGGGTTTCTCCAAAAAAGTTCAAACAAGTCAATTTTGTTGTTTTTATTGATAAAAGTTTGTAACTTTTTCTTGAAATTATGCAGGCATGGAAATGAGAGGGCTGATAGCAGTTATCCTACAATACTACAAGAAGACCTAAATTCAAGCCTGAATTACAGGCAAGAAACTGGGGTTGATTGTTCTCATGAGCTGGGAAAGAATTTTTCTACTATAACTGAAGATTCTTCAAACAACTCATATAAACAAGTGAATCATCAAGATTTTACTTTAGGCATGAATCCAATCACTAGCTCAACTAATACTGATCAATCCACTGTGATTTCTTCAAGCTTTCCAATGAATTCTTCTTTTTCTAATTATCCATCAGCTTTACTTCAGACCTTATTTGATAATGATCCTCCTCCTCATCAACAGCAACCACAACAACAATCTTTGTTTACTAATAATAATCAGCCAATGAATTTCCCAGTATCCTTAAACTATAGGCCAAATTTGAATGATCACTTTTCACCTTCTTTGCCTAAATTCCCACCCTTGTTGAGGCCTTCTTTACCAAAACAAACACCTTCTAGTTTTCCTTTCACTGATCCCACATCCTTAAACAATATGCGCGGCAATCTTTTGCCATCTATGCATTCACAATTGCTACTGCAGTCACCAACATTTCACGAGAAATCCAGTGTTCCTAACAATTCTGCCAAGGTAAATACATTAAACTTTAAGTATTTTTGCACATATCAAGTACTAATAGTTAACCAATGATAGCATGTTAGTCCACTTTTACTTGTTACTGTGTCAATTTTTATTTTACAGTCAGTATATAGAACTTAACCCAGACCTCACGGTGTGGGATAATACTGGGTATGTTGTTGTTGTTGCAGTAGTATATAGAACTTAAACTCGACAAAATGAGAGTTGGACATGCTATTGTTAGGTTTTTTTTAATGATTAATTAACCATTTGCTCAAAACACATTTCAGTCGGATGTTGAAGGATTCCGAGAGTCGAGGGCTAAGAAAAGTGGGAATAGTGAACCAGCATTCAAGAGGCCAAGAATGGAGACACCATCACCATTGCCAACTTTTAAGGTATAGGACATATCTAATCGAACTTTTGACTAAAGGAGGAAGCTTTAAGCTTTTTCTTTTTGCAAGTAAAATGATTGTTTTGTCCAAAGAAATGGATGAGAATTTTCAGCCTTTTGTTATCAGGTCAGAAAAGAGAAACTGGGGGACCGGATAACTGCTATCCAGCAATTGGTTTCACCTTTCGGAAAGGTAAATATTTGGAGTTTTCTCTTCAACTTTTAATTGATCTTCTAAATTTTTATAAGACTTTCAATCAAGTTATTAATGACATTGTATTTCTTTGTTTTCTGATCAGACTGATACAGCTTCAGTTCTCCATGAAGCTATTGAGTACATCAAGTTTCTCCATGATCAAGTCAACGTGAGTTACCTTCATTACTGAAATTAACACACTAATTAAGGGTTTTTAATGAATCAAGAAACTCAAACTTACTTGATTGTTTTATTTATTTCAGGTTCTTAGTACTCCGTATTTGAAAACTGGATCACCCCCTCTACACCAACAGGTAAAACATCTACAAATTTGCTCCTACTTATTATATTAAGTGCTATATATATATATTTCTTGCAACGCGATGTATATTAAGTGCTCTATATATATTTTATTTTTCACGTAGTGAGCTATGATACTTAAATAGAAGGATTTATAACTTATATACATTCCCAATGTAGAAAAATATATTTATACTATCTATTTTAACATGTTATCACACTTAATTTCCTCATTTTTCAGATTATTAATTCCACATTTTATGAACAGTTACCTATACTTATTTTTTAGGCGACTTAATTATGTGAGAATTATTTAACAAGTTTAGTGCATAGAAATTAAATGATCTAAATATAATGGTTATTATTTGCAGAGTGCTGATAAGGTTAAGGAACAAGAAGGATCAAAACAAGACTTAAGGAGCCGAGGGCTGTGCCTAGTACCAATATCAAGTACTTTCCCTGTAGCAACTGAGACTACTACAGATTTCTGGACTCCAAATTTTGGTGGTACATTCAGATAAGAGACTTATAATCAATGAAGAGAAAGCACTGGAGAAGTGATTTATAGCTAATTATATTTTGGAGAAGAAGGATTAATGCACATTGGTATCTTAGGAAAAAAAGCAAGAAAAAGGAAAAAGTGAAAAGAAGTGACTATACAAAGGAAGACAGCCAATGCTGGGCCATGATCTACAGGCAGAATGATGTGTTTGTAGGCTAAGTACATGATTATTATAGAGGATAATGTAGAGCTGTAATAACAATAATAATCTGGGATTAGGAACAGGAACAGGTGCTAAATTTAGCTGAGAGTTTTAGATTAGTTTATTTAACAAAATTGTTATGTTTGTGTTGTTGGTGTTGGTTGGGCTGAATTTAGCACAGGATAGAAAACTTTTTGTTCCTGTTTCTATATTTATATATTTAAGCTTATGAGTTATTATGACTTCTCTTTCTTCTTTTTAATTATATGACTATTCTCTCTTCTTTTTAATTATATAGGAAACCAAAAGATATACAATGAGAAATATATATAGAGATGCTGAATTGTTTAAAGAAAAAAAGGAAAAAGAATGTGGAGTTTATTGAACTGCATAGCTTTTTTTTTTTTTTTAAATTTTTTTTTATTTGTTTGGAATTTGGAATGTTGGTAGTGGAAGTCAGAGGGGAGTCCCACTGATAATACTTTTAGGCTATTTTTGTAAGAATTCTTGTTCCAGCAAGTGGGTCGGCCATAAGCACTCTTAAAACCATTGTAAACCATTCTTATGTGACTCAAATTGACTTGGCGGCCATACCTACCCCCCCCCCCCCCCAAAAAAAAAAAAAAAAAAGAGAGAAAAAACATCCCTTGGTCTACACCAAACTAAAAACCCTACTTGAACTACTATGGGATATTGAATATTTTGTTTTATATATTTATTACTCCTATAATTGTTCGGTGCATTAAGTCTATCCTTTCTTTTAGCTTGATTAGGTTTAGCTTTAAAGTCTTGTCCTGATATGAACACATTTCAGCTTTAAGCATTTCAGAAGAAATATTTTACTAACTCGTTCTTTTCTCAGCCAGCCCACTCTGAAAGATTTAGCGTCTTCTCACTCATATATTCAACGTGATTCGACCTCTAACATACCGGTTGGTGTTTGAGTTGTTTGGTTATCATTAGAGCAAATCTGATGCATCATATATTCTATTTTCTTTACGTTGTGTTAAGGATAAACTAATCAAAAACTTAGGACACAAAATAATACGTACTCCGTAATACTTATTATTATTATTTGTTTTTTCTTCTTTTTTTATGGTAGAAGTTATGAACTGTGTTGATACTTGATAGTGTAATGTGTTGAGCACACAGATCTCTCCCGTCAAAGAGAGAGAGAGAGAGAGAGGGGATGTACTTGATTAAATTGTGTATATCGATCACCATTCTTGAGGTATTGATATTTGATCAGTAACAATTTAGTTGGTCCTACTGAAAGATTTTCTATTTGAACGTTTATGGATTATAATATAAAATAATAAAAACTTAGGCACAATGAATATGAAGCAAAGTATTTAACATGTTGACGTTTAGTTGCTCTATCCTAGCTTTTACGTCTTTCGCTTTACCTATTTTCACAATATGTAGTACGAGAAATATTCACCGAGCCCACATATCAGGCGAATCCCACATCGGCAAAACACGAGAGAGATGTTGGATATATATAGTAAACAAGTTTTAGATTCTAATAACGCGTTTAAAAACCATGCGGGCCTAGACCCAAAACGGACAATATCACTAATGGGTTAAGCTATTACAGCTACTCCACGTGCAACCTTGAACGGTGGTGGAGCCTCGCTCAGTCCCTAAGGTGGGCGTCAGGCGAATCCTACATCGACAAAATACGGGAGAGATGTTGGATATATAAGTAAACAAGCTTTAGACCATAATGACTCGTTTTAAAGCCGTGTGAGCTTAGGCCCAAAATGGACAATATCACTAGTGGGTTGGGCTGAACCGGAATTAAAATGGATTCAAAAACGTCAAACCTCTCTTGTTCGAAAAAATTAAGGTGTCGGGCGAGTCTCACATCGACAAAACACGGCAGGGATGCTGAGTATATAAGTAAACAAGCCTTAGACCCTGATGACGCGTTTTAAAGCCGTGCGGGCCTATGCCCAAAACGGATATTATCACTAGTGAGTTGGGATGAACCGAAATTAAAATGGATTCAAAAACGTCAAACCTCTCTTATTCGGAAAAATTCAAACACATCAAAATGGTACAAACGGTACTTAATAATAGAAGGATTTGGCAAAAATCTGTAAAATTGTCCCTCTTAAAAAGATTATTCCAAAGTAAATGGACAATATATATAAAAGTAAAACAAAAATGTGTAAAATTGTCCCTCCTAAAAAGATTATTCCAAAGTAAATGGGCAATATATATAAGTAAAAATAAAGACTTTAAGAAGTAAGGAAACATTTAGTAAAAGCTAAAGGGATTCAAATAATGAGTATTATACCCCTGTTTATGCGTATCTTTAATTGAGAAGCTTAAAATTGAAGAAATCCCTATGACAAGCGACTCATGATAAAAGAAAACTTTGATTATTAGTATCTCTAGCAATCAGCTTTTATTATCTTTTTATGACAATTGAATTGATCGGTTGATGGCTATAGTACCAAACCTTAGAGCACCAGGATCTATACTTTTGTTCTTCAATTATCCATCAATGAACTAAAATCTTATATTTTCTTGGAGATATGACATTTGGGTTTATTTATTACTTCCTCCCCCATTAACCACAATTTTGTCATACGTACTACTTTTAATTTGGTTTCTAACTATGTATAAATTTTATTCAACAATACCAAAAATTAAGTATTAAAATTATATAAGACAGAAAATTAGATAGTTTAACTCTTGTATTTCGAACTTTCTTGTTCTTTTTCAGACGTAAGTATATCTTTTCTTCTTAGGTTAAGAAAAGAAGTGTAACTTCTTCTTTTTTGTGTGTGTATTGTTGTGTGTGTGGGGGGGTGTTGGAGTCGGTTTTGAGGAAGATGAAAGACACATGTGAGGTCACTCGGTTTTGGGCCTTGGGCCTAATTTTTGTGCTAACAATGCTCCAACAATTGGGCCTGGTTACCCTTAGCCCACTTATGGGTCTGCCCTGTCCAACAATTGTAAGAACATAGTGCATAGCACATGTTACTTTATATTTTACTTATTTTCCCCATACCTTTGTATTTTTAATTATTTGTTCCATCCTTGTATTTATTTTATGTACAACTTTATGCTAGCTAATAGGAATTGCCACTTGGCAATATAGTATGTTGCCTTAGAAATATTCCTTCTGTATATAAAGTTTGGCTTGTACACTTAATACAACAGATTATTGAATATACAAAAGAAGAAATCTTTAATTCATTCTCTCATTCTTTCATGGTATCAGAGCAGGTTTAATTCTGCTATCTTTTTCTGCTTTCTCAGTCATAAATCAGTTTTTCTTCTTCTCTTAAGCTTATCTGCTATAAGTACTTCACCGGAGTCGGCTGATACTCTAGCTTCTGCTTCTGCTGCCACCACTAATGTTCCTGCACCTACAGTTACCATTGTTTCAGGAGTGATTGACTCTACTCACCCTTACTACCTTCATCCTTCTGACTATCCAGGGATGAACCTTGTGTCCTCAGCTTTTGATGGAAAAGGATATGGAGGTTGGAGAAGGGCAGTTATCATTGCCTTGTCTGCAAAGAACAAGCTGGGATTTATCGATGGCACTCTTATTATCCCTAAGGATGATTCTGCAATCCAGCAGGCCTGGGGTAGATGTAATGATATGGTACTTTCATGGCTTCTCAACTCGTTGTCCAAAGAGATAGCTGGAAGTGTGCTCTATTCACAGAGTGCAAAGGATTTATGGAGTGACCTGGAAGACAGATTTAGACAGGCAAATGGAGCAAAGCTGTTCCAATTACAAAAGGAATTAAGTTCAGTAGTGCAAGGAAATTCAAGTGTATCAACTTACTTCACCAAAATGAAAAGCCTATGGGATGATCTAGATGCACTCAATACATTTCTGCTTGTGTTTGTGAGTGTGAGTGTGGTGCAAAAGTCAAAAGCTTGAAAGCACACCAAGATGAGAGACTACTACAGTTCCTAATGGGACTAAATGATATATTTATTGGGGTAAGGAGTAACATTTTATTGTCATCACCTTTACCTTCCATTGGACAAGCATACTCTCTTGTGATTCAAGATGAGAAACAGAGGGAGATACATGCTACCCCTGCATACTCAGGGGAATCTGCCTTATTCATTGCTACAAACCAACCAGGAAACTTCAGAAAATTTAATGAGAACAGGATGCAGAAAACAAGTTTTGAATCTAAGAAATATTTAGGAATTTGTTCCTATTGCAAAAAGCCTGGACATAGCATACAGAAGTGCTATAGAATTCATGGGTTTCCAGCTGATTTCAAGTTCACAAGGGAGAAAAGGTTTCAAGGAGGTGGTGCCCAGGCAAACAAAGCTTCCTTTTCAAATGAAGAAAATGAACAAGGAGCAGAAAGTGCATCAGGAGTTCAGAATCTCACCAAGGAAAATGTGGCTGAGCTGTTGCAGCTTCTTCAGCAAGTGAAAGTGGGATAAAACAGTGCATGGACCTCTGATGTTGCAGCAAATATGAGCTATGCTGGTATGACCAATTTATTTGAAGATTTAGCATGTTTAATTCAAATCAATGATGAGTCTTGGATATTGGATAGTGGAGCATCATAACATATGTCTTTCAACAAAGATTTTTTTACAGATTTAAAAACCTTGGCTAAACCTCTCATGGTAAAACTCCCAAACTCTTACAGAGTTAAGGTCACTCATTCAGGAACTATTTCTCTTTTGCCTAATCTGATTCTTCAAAATGTTCTTTACATTCCATCCTTCAAATATAATCTGTTGTCTGTGCACAAGTTGTGCAGACAACTCAATCAATATGTTTTATTCACACCCTTTTCATGTTTTCTTCTACAGGTCCCTTCAATGAAGAGCCCACTGGAGATTGGTAAAGAGGAAGGGGACCTCTACATTCTCAGATCCAGACATACAACACCAGTGTCTAAGAGTTCACCTAAGTTTAGGAGAGTTTTTATTCCAAGAAGGAATTTTGTTTCCAATCATAGTTTGCGTTCATGTTTTAGTTTTTCTGATTCAATTGTAAAAGAAAAGCTGTGGCACTACAGATTAGGTCATATGCCCTTTAGCAATATGAAAAATGTTTCATCAATTTCTATATCCAAGTGTTCCAAATTCTCCACTCCATGTGTTATTTGTCCTATGGCAAGGCAGTCTAAACTTCCTTTTCCCTCTGGTTCTATTTCTACTAAGAAAGTGTTTGAATTAATTCATGTGGATACCTGGGGACCATACAATAGTGCTACATATGATGGATTTAAATACTTTCTTACAATTATTGATGACTTCAGTAGAGGCACATGGACCTACCTACTAACCAACAAATCCAATGCATTCACTATTCTAAAAGGTTTTATAGCTATGGTAGAAAGACAGTTTAATAGCAAGGTGAAAACTATAAGGTCAGATAATGCTTTTGAATTGGGAAGTGGTAAAGTTCAATCAGAATGTTTTGAGTCACTAGGTATTATTCATCAAACCACTTGTGTGTCCACACCACAACAAAATGGAGTTGTGGAGAGAAAGCACAGGCATCTTTTAGAGACATCCAGAGCCTTGTTATACCAGTCACACCTGCCTATATCATACTGGGGTGACTTCCTTCTTACAGCAACCTATTTTATCAACAGATTTCCTTCAAGTGTCTTAAAGCTTAAGACTCCTTATGAAGTTCTTTTTTCAAGCAAGCCAAAGTACTCTAACCTTAGATGCTTTGGGTGTTTATGTTTTGCTTTTACTGTCTCAAATCAAAGAACTAAGTTTGAACCAAGGGCTATACCTTGTGTGTTCTTAGGTTATCCTCATGGAAAGAAGGGTTACAAAGTGTTGAACCTCGATAATTTGAAGCCCTTCATTTCTAAAGATGTTGTATTTCATGAAGAATTCTTTCCATTTGCTTCTATTAAGTCTAATTCTTCTTCTGAGATTTCTTTACCCACTGCTAAAGTTTCTGCAAGTCAACAGACTCTTGAACCTTTACCTTTTGCTATCAGACCTCACACTAAAGCTTCCAAAGAGGCTACTGAATCATTAAGTGACTTCTGTTCTTCCCCCATTTCTTCAAATCATCCTAGTACACCTATTCCCTCTATCTCTCCTTCTAGTTTCTGATTCTATGATGGATGTTCTTATTAGAAAATCTACCAGACCACACACAACTCCATCTTATCTCAAGGATTATATCTGTAATGCACTCCAACTCACAGATGTTAGCAACTCTTGCTTTCTCACACCAGTTACACCTACTTGTATATCTTTCAGTGGACTATCTTCTACCAATCAAAATATGCTAAACACATTGTCCAATATACAAGAACCTACAGACTATTTACAGGCAACACATCACCCAGGGTGGCAAGAAGCAATGAATAAAGAGATTGAGGCACTTGAACTTAATAAGACTTGGGAAGTGGTTGAATTACCACCCGAGAGGAAAGCTTTACCATGCAAATGGGTGTATAAGGTTAAACACCATTCAGATGGGAGTGTGGAAAGACTAAAGGCAAGATTGGTCATTAGAGGAGACATACAGAAAGAGGGAATAGACTTCAATGAAACTTTTTCACCTGTGGTGAAGATGACCACAATCAGATGCATACTGGCCACTGCCGTAAAGAAAGGATGAGGTCTATACCAGCTAGATATGAATAACGTTTTCCTACATGGAGATCTAAATGAAGAAGTGTACATGAAATTCCCACCCGGGGTTGTACCTCCTCCACCTACTCATGCATGTAAGTTAAAGAAATCGATTTATGGGCTACGACAAGCATCTCGTCAGTGGTATGCTAAACTTACAACTGCTTTGAATTTTAAGGGATTCACTCACTCATTCAACAACTATTCCCTTTTCTTTAAAAAGTCAGATTCTTCCATTTCTATAGTGGCTATCTACGTGGATGATATACTCTTGACAGGAAATGACACTACAGAACTACATGCTTTGAAAGAATTTCTCAATCAAGAATTCAAAATTAAAGATCTCGGGGGCTTACATTTTTTCTAGGCATGGAAGTTATCCGAGAAACAAATGGACTCCTCCTTTCTCAGCACAAATTCACTTTAGACCTTTTCCAACAATTTGACTCTCTCCATTTGTCACATGTTTCTTCTCCACTCGATTCGTCTACTCGTTTGTCTACTCACACAGGGGAACCAGTGAAGGATCCCACCTTGTATCGTCATCTCCTTGGAAAACTTAACTACCTCACTCACACCCGCCCAGACTTATCCTTCACTGTCCAACACCTTAGCCAGTACATGCAGGACCCTCGACAACCACACCTAGATGCAGCACTCCGTGTGCTTCGCTATCTGCTCAAAGATCTTGGGTTTGGGCTTTTTATGTCTGCTTCCTCCTCCTTCAAGCTCTTAGCTTTTTGTGACTCCGATTGGGCCACCTGCCCGGACTCGAGGAAGTCGGTAAGTGGTTTTTACATTTCCCTTGGTACCTCTCCGATCACTTGGAAATCCAAGAAGCAAACTTCCATCTCGCTCAGTTCAACCGAGGCAGAATACAGATCTATGCGGCGAGTGGTTGCAGAGCTCACATGGTTGGTTCGTCTTTTTGAGGATTTGTTAATTCCTATTTCTCTTCCAGTCCCTCTTCACTCCGATAGCCAAGCAGCAATTCATATAGCAAAAAACCCTGTTTTTCACGAACGAACGAAGCACGTTGAAATCGACTATCATTTTGTACGCGAGCAATACCTCGCTGGGCTGATTTCGTTAACTTTTGTTGGATCTTCTGCCCAGTTGGCAGATCTATTCACCAAACCACACACCAGACCTCTTCATCGTGATCTTTTGGGCAAGTTGGGTGTGTTTTCTACCCCCTCCAACTTGAGGGGGGTGTTGGAGTCGATTTTGAGGAAGATGAAAGACACATATGAGGCTCGTGGGTTATCACTTATAAGTTATCACGGATTAGTTCCCCCTATAATCAAGATAAGTACTAACATTCATCACAAAACTTAACGGGCGTTTTGGTATATTATACATATATTTAGTTTAAGATACAAGATTAAGTTTTTCTTACTTTTCAAAACATTATGATCAGTCAAATTATGATTCATTTTAAGACAAAGCATCTTAACTGGCATCATGTTTATGTTAGTTAAGTGTGTATAGATCTTTGAGTAGTCTCACTTTAATAGGAAAAATGGTAGCTTTTCTTGTTTCTTTTTTCTTGTTTTGGCTAATCATTGCAAGTTCTGAGACTGTCTTCAAGCATATGTTTTCCCTATTGAAAGTTAGTTTGCTTTCTGCAACTTTGAATCTCATCTTCAAGTACTTTCACACACAGAATTAGGATAGCCATCAATCCTAACAATTCTGCCTTACATAGCTTTGAACTAGCCGACGAGCGATTGAGCTTTGCTCTAATAATATAAAACTAAAACACCAACAGAGATAAGTTGGTCAAATTTTTCAATATTCACTGGACTAAAAAGAATCAAGAAACAAGCTACACTTAACTAGCTTCACTCTGCAGTTAAGTATTTCGTGTAAACTGGCAAGTTCACTTCTCTTTTAGATTAGTACTACTCTTTTTTCCCTTCTAATCGACTCTTGTTCAGCCATTTGCTATGATCTCACTCTTATATGCAATGAATAAGGCCAATAGTTTTACTCCTCCTTGCACCCTTTCACTTCTATGGAGGCAGAAACCGGGAGAAATTTAAAAATAGCCAAATTTACAAGTGGTCATTCAAAAATAGTCACAGTTTCAGAAGTAATCGAAATTTAGCCACTTTTCATGTAAAGATAAATCTAAACGAAAACACTTTTCAAAATCCGGAAAAATACTCCAGCATAATATACTGGAGTTCCAGTATAATATACTGGTCCAGCATTATATACTGGAAGTTCATACACAGGTGCACTGAACTCTAGTATATTATGTTGGACCGGTCTCTGTTGCAGCAAAATAGTAGCTATTTTTCAATGAGTTGGCAAACGCTAACTATTTTTGAATGACCAATCCGAAAACTGGATAGACCGTGCTATTTTAACGCAGAAACTATGTCACTTTTTATCAGGCCAGCAATTAAGCCCAAATGAAATACCAGCTTGCTTATTATTTACTTCCTCTCATACTCCACCAACTTAGCAGTTAGATGACATATTCCAGTTGATAATAACGGAGTGTTACCAAACAAATAAGCTAGTTTAAAATAAAGCTCATTAATTTTTCTCTCAAGTGTATGAACCTGTCTCGTTGTTGACAGGTGTCAGTGAGACTTAAATTTGTAACTTCAATTTGATATGATACCATGTTAAAGTGTGTGAACCGTCTATCTTAATCTCTTAGAAGAGGTGACACATATTTTTTTTATTCATATTAGACATATAATAGATAGAGCAACTTATAAGCAGAATGCATTAACATTAAAAGCCTGTAAGTTGTCCACTCCAATTATTGAGGCAATTGCTTTCTAGAAATCCTTCACATATGTGCTTGTACAAGTCATGCTGAAAACAATGTTTCCCAACAGAGACAAAGGGAAATGAACAAGAAAGAAGATAAAAAAGTGAATGAGATAGAACTTGCAAGCATCTAGTTGAGATTTTATTGCTTTTAGCAAAGATCAGAAGGACCACTTCTATCTTGGATATATTCTCTCCATTTTAAGCTGATTTATTACTCTGCTTATGTTTGGAAAATGATTATGTTGTTGTCTATATAACATATAAGACTAACTGTTGCTTCTTAAGCAAACAAGGTAGCAATATATGTTTCATAACTCAACTCTGTAGTTTGGGCCAACTTATAGGGATTGGACCACCAAAATATTCTTAGTTCAAATGGCTTTTGGACATCCAATATATAGAGTAGCATTACCTCCTAGAAATTGTTACAAAATTTTACAAAATTTCTGTCCTTTTTTTTGGGGGGTGGGGTGGTGGTGAGGTGGAGGTAGGAAAGGATTTGTTGCTGCAGACTCTTCCAACCAAGAGGTTGCGAGTTCGAGTCTCCCCAAGAGGAAGATAGGAAGTTCTTGAAGGGAGGATGCCGAGGGTCTATTTGGAAACAGACTCTCTACCCTAGGGTAGGGGTAAGGTCTGCGTACACACTACCTTCCCCAGACCCCACTAAGTGGGATTATACTGGGTTGTTGTTGTTGTTGCTGCAGTCATTGGCTATGAAAGGGGGAAAAATATTAAGTATTGATTCATAAAACATGTAAACCAACCTCTGTAAACTATGACAGACACCAACCAATGACCCTATAAATATGCTGATACAATAGGAAATAATCACTTATTGTGTAGTTCAGTAGGAATGCAACTTAAAACCAAAACAAGAGTGTACTAGACATAGGGGGAAAAAATGAACAGTAGAAATGCAATACTAAAATTGTAGTGAAACAATCAGGCAGAGCCTTTGAGCTTCTTTGTGATGGTGGCAATGTATTTTCCCTGGTGGAAAGCTTGCTCCATTTCAAGCTCTGTTGGCTGTCTAGAGCCATCTCCAGCATAAGTTCCAGAACCATAAGGACTTCCACCTTTAATATTCTCCATCTCGAACATGCCACCTCCAAATGTGTAACCAATTGGAACAAAGATCATTCCATGGTGAACAAGCTGTGTAATTGCTGTCAACCTGCAGATTTATCAAGTCTAAATAAAAATTTTGAGCTTAACTTCTATATACCAACACTGCAAACACCTAAAAGTAATTATAGTTAACCTGGAAACTTAGGCAGGTTGCTTGCTACAACAACAACAATAACAACTACCCAGTAAAATCCCACCAAGTGGGGTCTAGGGAGGGTAATGTGTACGCAGACCTTACCCCTACCCCGATAGGGCAAAGAGGCTGTTTCCGATAGACCCTCGGCTCAGAAAGACAGAAATGAAAAACAAGAAAAGATAATTCATTAGTAACTCCAGTAGAAACCGTAATAGTAACAGAAGCATAACAACCAAAAGATGAATGATATGCAATAACAGTAACCAGTATCTAAGGCCCGTGGCTAAGATAAACAACAAGAATAGTGTGGATTCAACATAAACTGCAAGTCATCTAAGATCAACCCTAATCCAACCCCGCCTCACCCTCAGTATGAAGTAAGGAAAGTTCTACTACCCCCCTAACCTACAATCCTAATGCTTGACCTCCAGACCTTCCTATCAAGGGTCATGTCCTCGGAAATCTGCAGTCGTACCATGTCCTGCCTGATCACCTCTCCCCAATACTTCTTAGGCCTCCATCTATCTCTTCTCGTACCCACCACGGTCAACCGCTCACACCTCCTCACCGGCGCATCAAGGCTTCTCCTCTGCACGTGCCCGAACCATCTGAGCCTCGCTTCCCGCATCTTGTCATCTACAGGGACCACACCCACCTTCTTCCGAATATCTTCATTCCTAATCTTGTCTATCCTAGTGTGCCCGCACATCCACCTCAGCATCCTCATCTCTGCTACCTTCATCCTCTAGATATGGGAGTTCTTAACCGGCCAACACTCTGCTCCATACAACATGGCCGGTCTAACCGCAGCTCTATAAAACTTACCTTTGAGTGCCAGTGGCACTTTCTTGTCACACAAAACTCCAGATGCAACAGGTTAAAATATACTGATAGTGTAACATATTTTTACATACTAACAGTATGTGTAATTTAAAGGCAAAAGTTTTACTTAAAATTTTCACATTTCACAACTCAAGCTCAAAAGTGTGATAGTCTTTGAGGAAAAGGGACTAACGCGGTAGTCTCTTGGCCACCTCCTTGAGAGCCAGTGCTATAGAAAAGGCCTGCTGGCTTGCCGGCAAGCTGCTGAGTTCTCCAGAGACCTCCAGTGGCATCAAGAAATGCCTTGAATTGAGCTGCCATCATCCCAAATCTTGTTGGGAACCCGAACAAAAAGCCATCAGCCTCAGCAAGGTCATTGGGTGTGATAATTGGTGCATCGCCTTTCGCTGGTGCACCCATCTTTCCAAGAACCTCTTCTGAAAGAGTTTCTGGTACCTGTGCCATTCACAAATCAACAAAAAGTTAAAATACATAAGCAATACATGTTCGTTAGTTATTTTACTTTCACCTCCAAAGCCCTCTAAAGGGCATTGTTCAGAATACAGCCAATCATAGGAATCAAGAAATCATGGAAAAGTTAACAGTCGCAAGTGAATTAATAACGGACAATGAAGTAATGAACTAACTATATGGACTATTGTTGAATTGTTTTCTTTGTCTAATTGCATTGACTCATTGTAATTTCAAACAAGTAGTAGCCACAATAGGAATCACTGTATCAAATGTCAAGTCAATAATTTCTCAGCAGGATTTTAAGGAGAGGACTAGGACTCTAGAGATTTCACACTGTCAATGATCAATGTAAACACTTTAGGAGATATTAGGTTTGCAAAGTCAAAATAGCATACTTTCATTAATTTTCAGGGATCAAGACTTCTCTAAGTCACACTCACATAAATAACATCATTAAAAAGAAATGACAAACAGACCTGCCATAGTTTGGCTTCTACCCCTTCAACTGATGCGGCTCCTTTCTTTATCTCTTGTGCTAGCTTCTCAACATGTCCATACGTGGAGTAGTAACTGCATAAATTTATATTTTTTCAACCATTAGCTTTACAAGCCCCAAATTGATAATCAACTGAATTATACAAACCATCCCACTTTTAGAGACAATTTTTGGGGTTTGTAAGACTTCACAATATCAGATATGCATACGATAAGAAATCTGACTTTAAATTGAACAAGAATCACATATCACATTGGAATAGTTGGAAGCAATCTAGTTAAATAACACCAAATACACTAAGGATGAGGCCATCAGGCACTAGAATCCAACTTCACGAAACGATAAAACAGGACAAAAGATGGCACAAACCAGAAAGCAATCAATCATCAAAAATCACCCAATGGAGGATTTCTTGACTTATGTTTTGGGGGTTTGTTGGAGAACTGGTAGTTGATACAGCTCAACAAAATCATTGACTAAAGATAATATCACCAACTCCATTCTGCAGCTTCAAGTTGATATTTTTTAATTACAAGAATGTCATCTTATACAGGAGTAAAAGAGTACCTAACCAACTCATGCAAAATTAGTTGGTATATCATTTTCATAAGAATCTTTCAGTGAGCAAAAAGTCTCCTACCTTAGATCAAGAGAACAGACACAGGTAAAAGTGGATAGGTTGATGTTTTGTTTTGCTTTTTAAATTTCAAGAAGCTCATTTTATAAAATGACTGCAAAGGAATACCTAACCAACTCTTGCAAAAATTAATTGGTTAAATCATTTTCACTAGAATCTTCCAGTAAGCCAAAAATTTCCTGCACTAGATCAAACAAACACTGGAAACAAATGATAGCCTTCACACACAATCAGCATTCAATTGATCATTGGATCATTAACTTTTAAAGAAGAAGCAAATCCGAAAAAACACATCTTAAATAATTACCATAAAGAAGGAAAATTCCCATAAATATAATAAGGTCGGAACATAAACACAGAGTCTTTAGCAGCACACAACCATGAGAAAAATGATCTAGCAACAAAAGAATAAAGTATCTAACAGTACAGATCAAAATTACAAAAAACAAATCACACCCACTATTCATTCCACTCTAAAATTCAAAACAGAGAACTCAAAACTCAAAAATAAATTACAGAAAACAGACTACAAAAACGTAACATGTACAAGAAAATAAACAGGTACAAACATATATATATATGAGATAAATGTAGAGAAAGAGTGCTTACACAATGTAGACTTTGGTAGCCATTGAAGGATCTTGAAAGTGAGGTTAGGTGAATGAATGAGTTGGAATACAAAGACAAAGAGGAATGGTGGAAGAGAGTGGGGAGGCCATTGCTGCTTATATAGTGGGGGGAGTCAAATATCCATTTAAGAGTTGACCATTTTCATGGAGGCTTCTCAGATTTGTGTGGATTAATTAGGGGTAATTACGTCATTTGACCCTCATTTATTTATTCCTGCATAAGTTGTTGATGTCACGCTCATCATCATTATCGTAATAATTATACCTTTCTCTTTTTTATTTTTTGCTTTTTATATTAGACTATACTCTAAATTCTTATTCTTCATTATTGAGGGGAAAAAGGAGTAATGGAAAATTTGACCCCCAAAAAAAAAAGAACAGAACACAAGAAAAGGGGTAAAGAAATACTTAAATGTTTGAATTATACTTGCCAACTAAAGCCAGAAAATGGAAAGTTAAAGCAGAAAATGAGAAAGTAAATGTAAATGCCACACTATAAAATATTTGCTATGAGTACGATTATAGTAGGTAAATATAGATGGACGTTACATCAATATGCAAAGAAGTTTTACATTATTGGTTTAAAATACCTACTACCACGCAGTCCAAAAGATATATAGCAAAGTACTAACGAATGATTAAAGAAAGAAATAAGTTGTCGTCGAATGGCATCTTCTAACAATAGGATTCTTGAAAAGGGAAAAAAAATTGAATTTGCATAAAATTGAAGGGATTTCAGAGAATGATATGCTATTATTATTTAAGAAATTTAGTTTGATGGATGCCAGCACAAATTGAATCAACATTCCTAGTTGGTTACTTGGTCATAGGCTATTTTTTCTTGCTCTACAGATTAAATTTTCTTTTTAAGAAAGTGCTTTATCGCCATTAGCGGCTATCCGACACCAAACCAATCAAATTAGTCGGGCCAATTAATTTCAAATATCAAATGTCTAAAGCAACAAAAAAAAACAAAGAAAAAAAAAAAATAGAGAAAGGAAGAAAAATGAGAGAGAAACTAAGGAAAACAATGAGAGTTGGACTCACACCTCGGGTGTGTCAATGAAAATTTAAAAACCGATTAAACCGACTGAACCGTATCGTACCGAATCAATTTTTAATTTTCTTTTAATAAAATCGTAGGTTTTTATATAAATTTATAACCGTACTGATAATTAGGGTATGTTTTTAATTTTATAAAAATAAACAAAAAAATAACGAACCATACAGAATAACTGTCACGACCCGGATTTTTTCACCTTCGGAAGTCGTGATAGCGCCTACTCGTGAAAGCTAGGCAAGCCGACAGTTACAGTTTTACCACCATTATTATTAATTTGACAGGAACAGATAATAACTAAAATGAAATGTTTATGAAATGCGGAAGTGATCCCGCAACACCATACTTATATCAACAGGAATAATGAAACAGTACACGTGCACAGCATCACCCTTCGTGCTTTTACTCTCGTTCTCACCATAAGAAACAACAGAAACGACACAGCATCACCCTTCGTGCATTAACTCTCACAATATCGGCACGGCATCACCCTTCGTGCATTAACACTCACAATATCGGTACGACATCACCCTTCGTGCATTAACACTCACAATATCGTGCACGGCATCACCCTTCGTGCTTTACACTCTTCCTCACCCAAACAATAGAAACAATACATCTCGGCAAGGGAATCAACAATAGAAACAAATACATCCCGGCAAGGGAATCAGCTATAACCAATCTCGTTAGGACAGTTACTTCAGAAAAGAAATCTCAACTTGAGCCAATACTCAACAATGATCAATTACCAAGAAATCATCATAAGTCTTATTCAACAGTGATAATCATCAATTTAAGCATGGATAGTACATAATAAGAGTCACAACAATTATGTATAAGACTCACGGGCATGCTTGACACCAACGTATAGATAATCGTCACCACATCTATACGTCGTACTCAACACTAACACGTAGCAAATAAGACCACAACACATATTCCCTCAAGCTAAGGTTAGACCAAAACACTTACCTCAATTCCATGGACAAAATCAAGCCTCAATTACCGCTTTACCTCTCGGTTCTACTTCCAATCCGCTTGTATCTAGTCATAATTTACTTAATAACATCAATAAATGCTAAATACATCAATTATAATGCATGAATATAGATTTCCCAATATTTTTTCCAAAAAAGTCAAAAATCGTCCCCGGGCCCGCTTGGTCAAAACTCGAAGTTCGAACCAAAACTTGACTACCCATTCACCCACGAATCCAAATATGAAACTGGTTTTGAAATCCGACCTGTAATTGAGGTCCAAATCCCCAAATTTCGAAAATCCTAATTTCTACCCAAGAACACCCAATTTCCCATGAAAAAACCCAAAATTTTGAAGTGAAATCATGTAAAAAATGAAATAGATTAAAGAAAAAGAGTTAAGATTCATTTACCTATGATTTGGGGAAGAACTTGCACTAGAAAAATCGCCCTTTGAAGTTTAGGTTTTGAAATTTTGAAGAATGAAGTGAAAATCCCATCAAAGTCCCAACTTAATTGCTGCAGATGTCGCATTTGCGACCTGAGAAATATCGCAAATGTGAACCCCTCACATCTCTGCTATAATCGCAAATGAGAGAAAAGTATTGCAAATGCGAGCCTCTCACATATCTGCTACAATCGCAAATGCGACCTTTTGGTCGCAAATACGAAGTCCCTCCTTGCCCTGTTTCCTTCGCAATTGAGAAGAAAAGTTCGCAATTGCGAACATGCCCCAGCCCACATTCCTTCGCATTTGCGACGGAAGCCTCGCAATTTCCAAACCTGTCAAGCTCGCAAATGCGAAGCCTGATCTCGCAATTGCGAGATCAGAGGCCTGCAACTTTGCTGAAGCATACCAGCAAATTTCCTAAGTGCAAAATCACTCTGTGGCCTATCCAAAACTGACCCGAGCCTTCGGGGCTCCAAAACAAACATGCACGCAAGTCTAAAAATACCATACAGACTTGCTCGTACGATAAAATCATCAAAATAACATCAACAACTACGAGTTTAACCTCAAACTCATGATTTTCCTCAAGAACATTTCAAATTTACTATTTTCACAACCGGACATCCGAATCACGTCAAATCAACTCCGATTCTTACCAAATTTTACAGATAAGACATCATTCTTTTTTTCGGTCTAGGGACCTCGGAATTGGATTCTAGGCATACGCCCAAGTCCCATATTTTACTACGGACCCTACGGGACCGTCAAATCACGGATCTAGGTCCGTTTACTAAAAATGTTGACAGAAGTCAACTTTAATCAATTTTAAAGGCCAAATTCATTATTTTTCTTAAATTTCACAGAAAAGCTTTCCTAAAATGCGCCCGAACTATGCACGCAAATTGAGAAAAAGGAAAATGAGGTTTTCAAGGCCTCGGAACCCGGATTCGAATTCTAAACACAAGATGACCCTTTGGGTCATCACAATAAAGTTACATGTGAAAAATATATTTATATGTTAAGTTTAAAAATAATAAACCATTAAATTTTTCTTTGGGACATGGAATTATGAAAACTTTTACAAGCCAACAAATAATTAAAACTCCAAATTCTAATCCCAAACATATTATATTACTCCTGTTGAAACTAAATTATTTCCAGCATATTCACTAGCAAGACACAAAGTATTCTAGTGATTATGAGTAGCAAACTCCAATGTATCGAATATGTTTCCTTTCGTATGATTTAGATTTATCCTTTTGAATATTTAATCTTCTATGGACTTTATTCTCGAGTCCCAACTTGGTTAATATCTTTCCACTCATGTGATTTATACTTTCTTTGTCTTTACTTAGTTCATTTTACGTTATTGTAGAATAGTTTATGGATCCATAATCTCGTATTTTACGCAGTTGTAGAATAGTTGATGGATCCATAATCTTGCTATCTTTTATTTTCTTAATTCATCACTCTTTAAACAATAAAAATTTCTTGAGAGCTTTGCTAAGTCCTATAAAAATACATATATTATTGCATTATACTTCTACTAATGATATTTACATGATTTTAAAAAAAAATACCGAATATCAACCGAACTGGTATCGATATCGAAGAGAAACCGATATGATTGGGACAGTTAGAAAAGTGTAATGTTGGTTATACATAATAGAATAACTGAAAAATTGGTATGGTAGAAATTTATAAAATCACCGACCGAACCGAACCATTGACATCCCTACCATTTGCTAATGTTAAGTTAATTGGGCATGGCATATTTAGGGGGTTGCCATGGTTATATTAAGAGGAATTTTCAGAAACCACTGTAGTTTAATGACTATTAATTTTCTATAGCTTCTATATACATATTTACTTCCTATAGCTAATATTTTTTTGCTACTGGACTGTATTCATTGTATTGGCACTACTGTATTCATGAATGCAGTGGCGGAATTCGCCTAATAAGTAGGGAGTGTTTAACCAAAAAATAGAAATTTCGGTCAGCCTATTTTTTAGAGTACTCGAGTTACTGATAATCAATGAAATCGATATTCTTGTAGTAAGAAAAAAAATAGCACAGTAATCAGTAGAAAGCGAAAGTAAATAATTGTATTCCAATAATAATCAGAACGTGTCCATACAAATGACATTTCTTTTCCTTATATAACCATCACTAAGTACAACGTCTTTTCCCTTTTATGATCGAGTTATTATGAGCATTAATGAAATGTTAGAATTGGTAATCATAACTGTTTCGTGAAGATTCTATAACGTTTGTAACCATTCATGCTCATTAATTTAAATCGCTAAAGAGACTCGAGCAACCGTTTCTCCTTGTCTCTTAGACGTTTTGCTCGTTCCTATTAAGACTCACGTCTTTTCAAATACTCTTCTCCAACTATCACTTTTCTAGTGATCCACATGTCTTGCCATGTCAGCCACATAATTAATTCCATGTGTAATATTTATTTTCCTCAATACAGATAGTCTCCCGACTTACCAATTATTTAGCAATTGAATATTTGGCAAGTGGATCTCATATATGGTGGGAATTTTTGCTGTCATTTCTCACATGCCATTGTACCTTCTTCTAAACAGATGCGCCGTATGTCACTTCCATTTAATGCATGTGACACGTGGTAATCATCGATTGGCTCTGCAACTCTGTAGCGGGTGGCTGCATCAGTCACGAAGTGACGGTTTTTATAATGACGTTTCCATCATTACCTTCTTTGCATGACGGTTGCTTCTGCATATAAATACATCCGTTGCCTTTTATTTCATGAAATTTTTTTCTTGAGTGTTCTATATTTACATCTTGTTCTTATTCTTCAATACATTCTACTTTTTTATACAACTATGTCTTCCTCAAATCCTGATCCTCGAAAAATTCTTATTATAGATGAACTTCCCTATCTTCTGCTCCTACTAGAAGTAGGAGAGGTGGTAGGTTGCGTAGTTTAAAGTCAGTTTCTATATATGGTTCTTCTTCTCAACCCAGTTCTACTCCTCCGTCTTCTTCTAGAACTAGGGTTTCTTTTCCACATAGATCTTCTGTTAGAAATAGAGATTCTAGTGAACCGCTTCGTGAACATACTGTTGACGAGATTACCCCTGCTGAACTTTCCTTTGTCACGGACAAAGAATCAATAAAAAATCAGATTACTTCCATGACTTTTCACGATCGCGCTGATGTTTACCCTTCCCAGATCACTGAGGGTTTAGTTTCTATTGTGCGTAAAGATTGCCATTGGAAATTTGACTTCCCGATTCTGGTCCCTAATGAGAATCAAAGGATTACTTCCTTTAAATCTAGTTTTTCCTTTGTGTATACATATCCCTTCATATTAGGTTTTAGGCCACCTATTGACCCAATCATCATTGAATTTTGTCGTTTCTTTGATGTATGTTTAGGACAAATTGGCCCTATTGTATGGAGGGTGGTGGCATGTCTTAGATATTTGTCATATCTGGCTCAGTTTCCCTTTACTTTTTACCATCTGATTCATCTCTACTCTCCCAAATTATTCTATCATGGGGTTTTTACTCTCACGACGAGAAGTAAGAGAGTTTTGGTTAGCCCTGAAGACGACAAAGACCGTGGCTGGTACGTCCGATTTGTTGCCGCTCCTACAAGTAGGTTATTAGACGAAGAAAACATGCCCTTTCCTGAGAAGTGGAACTTTGCACGTGAGTTTCACTTTCAGTCTTTTATTTCTATTCTTTAAAAAAGAACTTGTAGTCTCGTAACTGTTTTACTTTTCTTTTTCATCAACCATGGGAACTGTTGAGGAAATTTCTGATTTCCGTGGTTGGGTAGAAAAATTATTAACAGTTGCTCCAGTGGAAGAAAGGTCTTGGAAATGCCTTTCAAACAGATTTGGGTGGAAAGTTAACACTCACGGTAACTTTCTTTTTCACTTTATTCTTTATTCTCATGTTCATCATGGGACTTATTAACCCTTTTCATTACTAGGGTTTCCCATTCGGGGTGTGAGTTCTAACGAAGAGACGCCTGCAGCACCCCGTGACTCTACTGAACAATTCTTTTCTCGTGGATTTGATGAAGAAAACTTTGGCTTTATTTCTAAGGAGACGTCTCGTGCCTCTTTTCCTGTGTCTACTCTAATTGAATCTCAGTTGTCTGTACCTACTGTTGTTGCTACTACTTCGCCCGTGGCTATTTTGACTTCTTCGACTATTCCTACTGCCACAACTTCCCATGCTGAAATTGGTTCCTCTAATAGTAGTAGGGCAATGAAACAAGTTATCATCGAGATTCCTGCAGATAGTAACCTTTTGAAGAAATCAGGCCAAGCTGACGTGTGGTTGAAACCACTGATAGGTCTAGTTGAGAAGTCCAAACTGGAAAGTCACAGCTCTCTAATGTGGATGAACGTTATTGTGCATTCATCTTTAAAGGTATAAACCTTGTCTTCTTATTTTGCGTGATTTTTCTTTTACTAGTATCACATTTCTTTCTTCATTGTGTAGATCAATCTCATCGGTACAGAGATGATGAAAAGGATTGTCCACACAGAGCAGCTGATGAATGACTATCATACTGAAGCAGACAATTAGAAAGATCAGTACGGGGGTCTTCAACTTGAAATGGAGGTTTTAGAGGAAGATAAGTGTACCTTAGAGCAGCAAGTAAAGGTTATGGCAGCGGAACTAGCGGTTGAGAAAGCTTCTTCTAACCAGGCGGGCAAAGATAAGAACCTTCTTGAGTCTTCATTTGCTGAACAACTTTCTAAAGCCACTAAAGAGATCAGAAGTCTGAAAGACCTATTGAACCAAAAAGAAATTTAGGCCGGTGAGCTTGTTCAAACGCTCACCCAAGCTCAAGAAGATCTCCGAGTGTCTTTTAACAGAGTTCGATTTTTGGAGAGTTCACTTGCCCACTTACAGGCTTCTTATGATGTTGCCTTAACTGAGAAAGAATAGCTTAGGAATGAGATTGAGCATTAGGAAAGAGATTACGAAGCTGTTGAGGATAAGGCTGTCGTTGAAGTAAGTTAGGCTTTCTTGAACACACACCATAACACTTTGATGGAAGCAAGCCGGGAAGGCTTTGACTTAGCTGCTGAGATTGCAAAGATCAAAGAAACTATTGAGAAAATCCAACAAAGTCAGAGCTTTTCTTCACCCGTGACTGACATTTCCGAAGGTGATAAAGTTACTCCTGGTGAGGCTGCTATTCAATCTCCTTCCGCTCAGGTTACTTTTCTAGCTTCTGATGATGCCGTTCTTCATCCTACTGGTTCAGATTCTGCCCCTCAGTGAATGTTTAAGAAAGTTTGAAGTGTTGTTTTATTTTTTTATTGGTGGAACATTTGGAGGTTTACCCCTGGTCCCATATGGGGGTAATGTTTTGGAAAATCATACCCCTAGTCCGTTTTAGGGTTTTTTTGTATAAGACAATCAGGCTTTAACTAAGTTCATACTTAGTTTTAACCAAGTTATTATAATATTATAAAGTTTTGGTCTAACTCTTATAATACCTTTATTTAGAGTTTTTGTTCTATTCTCTTAGCGGTTTACCCTTGCTTTTATCTTTGTAAGTTTGGGTTTTATTTTCCACTTATTTGGATTTTTGTTTTACCCTTTGTTATTTTAACTTTTGCATTCAAAATGCTTCATTGCTTCACGAGTCTTTTGAATAAGCACGAATTATAAAAGAGAGCCCTTTTATATACGACACTTAATGAAGCAGACGTCTCAACTTCATAATGGTGTAAACATACGAAAGAAGAAATAGGAACATACATGTTTCTTTGAATAACTTTGAGGAAAAGTTTTGTATCATTCGAACTTTCAAATTATGTAATACTTTACATGTATTTAAGTATCATCTATAACTCTTTCGTAACTGTTTTCTTTACAACAGATTTGTAAATAATTCAAGGGTATATCTTGAAACCCATGACTAAATATTGCCTTTAACCTAAATATTCGTAAGATTTTGAAATTTACATCCATGAGTGTATTCTTCATAGGGTTTTCAATCAGGCTTGTGTTTTTGGCTGCTCGTGACTTTGCTCTAAACTTTCGATTTGTTGGGTAGACTTTAAGCTTGAATTGAATTCTGATTTTTCCAGTCTTCTTTGCTCTTCTTTGCCATCCTTATATATATAGCCCCCTAAGTGTTTGAGCTTTGAAGTATGAAATCTCAAGCACTTGATTATTCCTTCCATGTGGTCCTTTTCCTAAAAAAGGAAAAATGTACGGGACTCGGAGACATATATAATTTAGATGATGACTGCTTAACCCTTTATATTTCAATCAGAAAAGTTGTAACCCTAGACTGGGAATTATGTTACTTTCGCGTGTCTTTCAGGTCTAATATCATCATTTGGTGCGGGCTATTTTTTTGCCTATCATCTAAAATTGTTAGTATAATTTTAACTGTACAAAATAAAAATCGTAATTGAGGGATACCTGACCGTGGGTATTTTCTTTCCTTAGAAATAGTACTTCTTCAGACGAACAACATCCCAACTCGATGGTAGAACCTTGCCATCCATGGTTTCCAATTCGTATGCACCTTTTCCAACGATACCTTGAACCTTGTAAGGTCCTTCCTAATTTGGACTTAACTTTCCTGCATTGGATGTTCTTGTTGATTGAAAAACTTTCTTGAGTACGTAGTCCCCAATCTTAAAGTACCTAAGATAAGCTTTCCGATTGTAATATCGCTCAATAATTTGCTTCTGCGCAGCCATCCTTATCAAGGTTGTTTCTCTTCTTTCTTCAAGCAAATCGAGATTTACTCACATCTCCTCCTCGTTTGACTCTTCGATTTCTTGGGTGTATCTCGTACTTGGTTAACCTATTTCAACTGGAATTAAGGCTTCAACACTGTAAACAAGTAAAAATGGTGTCTCTCCCGTACTCGTTTTTGCTGTTGTTCGGTAAGCCCACAAGACTCCAGGTAACACTTCTGGCCATTTACCTTTTAACTCTTCCAGCCTTTTCTTCAAGTTATTAACAATAACTTTGTTTGTTGATCAGCTTGTCCATTGGCCACAGGATCTAAGGCGTTGAAGTAATCCTTTTAATTTGCCAACTCTGAAAGAATTCTGTAATTTTCGCACCTATGAACTGCGGGCCGTTATCACACACGATTTCTTTTGGAACCCCAAACCGACATATGATGTTCTGCCAAATGAAGTCCCTGACTTCTTTTTCTCGCACTTGCTTCTACCCACTTAGTAAAATAATCAGTGAGTACTAACAAAAATTGTACCTTTCCTTTGGCTTGTAGTAGTGGACCCACGATATCCATCCCCCACTTCGTAAAAGGTCACAATGCAACAACCGAATGTAATAACTCTACTGGTCGATGCATGTTGTTACCATATCTTTGGCACTTGTCACATTTGGCCACAAAACTTTCTACCTCTTCTTCCATTTTTGGCCAGTAATACCCTGCTCTAATTAGAGTTTTTACCAAGGATCTTCCTCTTGCGTGATTTCCACAATGTCCTTCATGTACTTCTCTCATCACATACTCTGTCTGAGAAGGTCTGAGACACCTTGTTAAAGGACCACCAATCCCAGGTTAAATTATTGAAATTTACCTCGTTTTTATCTTGGTCGAGTGCCAAATCAAACAAATATACTACGGAACCATTTTCTTCATTTGTTACTTCTGCAACGGATGCAAGACTAGCCAACGCATCTACTTCGACATTTTCTTCCCTGTGTATTTGCACGATTTTCCAAGATTAGAATTGTCTGATCAAATCTCGTGCCTTTTCCAAATATTGCTACATCCTCGCCTCTCTAGCTATATAAGTCCCCCTGCATTTGATTAACTATGAGCTGCGAGTCGCTTTTGATTATAACCTGCTCTATTCCAAGCTCTCGTGCCAATTCTAAACCTGCAATCATAGCTTCATAATCTGCTTCATTATTAGTAATAGGATGACATTTTATGGCTTGCCTTATAGTCTCTCCCGTAGGTGTGATTAGAACAATGCCTAAACCCGCTCCTTTAACATTCGAGGAGTCGGTAAACAGGGTCCAAGTACCTGGATTAGACCCGTTAAATACCTGTAGTTCTTTTTCTACTTCTGTTACCATCCCACGGCTAAAATCTGCCACGAAATTTGCTAAAACCTATGATTTTATCGCAGTTCTAGGTTGATATGTGATATCATATTCACTTAGTTTTATGACCCACTTGGCTAGCCTACCTGATAACTCTTGCTTGTGCAATATATTTTATAAGCGGTAGGCAGTCACTACAAAAATAGGGTGACATTGAAAATAAGGCCTTAATTTTCTAGATGCCATAATTAATGCTAAAGCAAGTTTTTCTAAATGAGGATATTGAGTTTCAGCATCCAATAAAGACTTGCTAACATAATAAATCGGAGATTGTTTACCTTTGTCCTCCCGAACTAATACGACACTTGCTGCCACTTCTGAAATAGCAAGGTAGATGAGTAGCCTTTATCCGTCCTTTGGTTTGGCCAGCAACGGTGGATTTGACAAGTATGCTTTTAGATTTTTGGGCACTTGTTGACATTCTTCAGTCCATTCAAATTGGCTTTGCTTTTTTAACACTAAAAAGAACTTAAAGCTTTTCTCCAAAGATTTAGAAATAAATCTTCCCAATACTGCTATCCTACCTGTCAACCTCTGCACTTCTTTTTTGCTCGTTAGTATATCTGGTATTTCTTTAATAGCTTTAATCTATGCTGGATTTACTTCAAGTCCTCGGTTAGAAACAAGGAAACCTAAGAACTTACCTGATGACACGCCAAATGCACATTTTTGGAATTTAACTTCATATTGAATTTGCGGAGAATCTGAAACATATCTGACAGATGTTGGATATGATCCCCTGCTTGTTGTGATTTGACTAGCATATCATTGATATAAACCCCCATGGTTATTCCCAGATGTTCTTGAAACATCTTAGTTACTAACCTCTGGTATGTGGCTCCAACATTCTTTAGGCCGAAAGGCATAACTTTATAGCAGTAAGTCCCCCTGTCTGTAATGAAGGAAGTTTTTTCCTCATCTAAAAGATCCATTTTTATTTGATTATATCCTGAGTAGGCATCTAAAAAACTTAATAGTTCATGTCCTGCAGTAGCAACAATTAGTTGATCTATATGTGGTAATGGAAAAGAATTTTTAGGGCAAGCTTTATTCAAATCAGTATAGTCTACACAAACTCGCCACTTGCCATTATTTTTTGGTAGCACTACGGTATTAGCTAGCCAATTAGGATATTTTACCCCACGGATAGATCCGATTTTTAAAAGCTTTTGTACCTCATCCTGAATCACCTGGTTTATAAAGGATCCTTGCTTCCTTTTCTTCTGTTTGACAGGTGGATACGTTGGATCTTCATTCAGCTTATGAGTCATCACCTCCGGTAGTATACCTATCATATCTGAATGCGACCAAGCAAAGCAATCTATGTTAGCTTTTAAAAATCCAATTAACTTACTTTTCATCTCTGTGCTGAGGTTAGTTCCGATGTAAACTTTTCTGTCTGGACAACGTATAAACAACACCACTGCTTCTAGTTCCTCAATTGTCATTTTGATATTTTCATTCTCTTCTAGCTCTTGGATAGTATCAGGCCTTGAGTCTACATCCGTTTGTCCATCTGTAGTTGAGGTTTGTGCTGCTAAACCCTCACCTTAATTCTGTAATTGCTATTTTTCATCTGCAACGTCATTTTTTGCGCTTGAATCTGCCACTGAATTAATGCTTCGAGAAGCCTGTTGATCACCACAAATTTGTTTTATTCCCCATTGCGAAGGGAACTTGATAACCTGATGCAAGGTAGATGGAACAACATCCATCTCATGAATCCAGGGTCTGCCAAGGATAATATTGTACACCATATCTATATCTATTACTTGAAATTTCGTATCTTTAACTACTCCTTCTGAGAATGTGGTAAGTATTATTTCCCCTTTTGTGACAATGCTTGAATTGTCAAATCCAGATAAGGTACGTGCTTTAGGTACCAACTTGTCATCAGCTTGTATCTCGTTTACCACTCTTAAAAGAATGATATTTATAGAGCTACTTGGATCTATCAAAACTTGTTTTACATTAGTATCATGTACAAATAAAGATATTACCAATGCATCATTGTGTTGGATCAACACGACATTTGCGTCTACATCATTAAATGTTATACTGTTTTCTTTCAAAACTTGGTGAACTCGCTTCCAGTGGGTGACTGTGATTTTTGACACCTTCTTTGCAGCCGTATATGTCACGCCATTGACCTCCTCCCCTCCCCACCACCTCGTCGGGCACCACCACCTCATGCCACACTAGGGCCTCGCTCGTTACTTCTCTGGCTCCATATAATCAGGCATGTGTGCCAAACGCTGATCCTCCCGGGCTCGCTGTAGTGTCCGGACAGCCAATTCTACAAATCGACGGCTGTAATCGTGCAAGGCGGCGTCAGGATACAGTCCCATTTGATAGACTGTATATAGTCCAATAGCCTGCACAACATATAAAATATAAACTACATACATTGCACTAAGTTATAGTTATATAATTAATAATAACAAAAAACATACCAGGGCCTCGTATCGCCCGGCGTATGGAACGTACCGACCGCCAGCCTGATGAATAGGGTTCCCGATAAAAAGTCGGGTAACGTGGCGGTACCAGGACAGATAACCCTCAATAGCCACCTCCTGGGTCTGTGTAAGTGGGGGTGGAATCATCTGATCTTGCTGGTCCCAAATATGGATCTGCCTCGCTAACCATGCCATAAATGCATCGTCCGCCCTGCAACGATCATTCCTCTGATAATGTCTTGGGTCCCATATAGGCCCCCTCGGTATATACTGCGGGCGGCCAAATTGGCGAAGTACCCTCTCCGAGGCATGATGCTCCACAATATCGAGGCATATGAGTGGGGCAGAAGTGCTCCAAATCAATCGGTCGGCCCAACAATAAGCTGGCAGGCCAGTTATCAAATCATCGTTGTACGACGTCCAGATGAACTATCAAATAAAAACACAAAACGTAAGTATGCGCAACACTAAGTTAATCTATACCAGGTAAGTTTAGGTACATATTTACTTGTGCGCCCTCTAGCAGATCCAACACATCCCTACAGAGGGAGAAATTATGATGAGAATCATACTCTCGTGAAAGTGTACGGTGGAGAACCCACCTCCTGGATAGAGGGAGATCCGGAACTGCTACATTAGGAGGTAATTGTGGTAGAGGTGGCTGAAACTGCAAGAACCGCTCCCAAGCCCAAACCTAACACAGAAAGTTGACGTTACGTTTAAGATAAATTCTAACTAGGTAGAGTTGGAACTGATGAACAGATTATTCGAATATGTTGTCACCTATAGAAGCGGCAGAAAACCACAAACATCTCTCTGAGTGTCCATGTTCGCCCGGCACATACTCATGTACATGTAGGCGAGAACAGCAGCACCCCAGCTGTAATAAGGTAACTCATCTAGCAGCTGAACATGATGAAGAAATCTCAGGCTAACTAGGTTCCCCGAAGTGTTCGGGAACAAGACCCCTCCAAATAGAAGAAGCAACAACAACCTCGTATACCGGGTAATATGTACCTCCTCTGTATCGTCGGTGATAATGGGGTGGAGTACCTCCAGGTACTGTCTAATAGGGGTCAAAGACAATCGACTGGCACCCGACGAAAATGTCTCGTCCTGTGGCCTGAAACCCGTGAGCTCTTGCAGCATGTCCTAATAATCATCGCGCGACATAGATCTCATAGCAATAGACAGTGAAACGGGCATGCCATCATCGGGCAGGCCATATAAAACCTCCACGTCCTGCAGCGTGATAGTGGCCTAGGCAATGGGCAGGTGAAAGGTGTGCGTCTTCGGTCGCCATTGCTCAATCAACGTCGTAATCAAAGCCCAGCCGAGCTGCATCCGCCCGAGCTCAATAATCTTATAAAATCCCGTATCCTGTAGGCGTTGGACTACACGCTCGTGGAGATCTCTGGGCCTCAAAAAAATCCCACAGGTCTACCACTCTCCTAGCGCGGAGAGTCTGGGACAGTAACTCCCCTTCCTATATATGGACGAACCTATGATCGCCCTATAGCACTAATATCTCACGAGATTAAGGGCCGGGATGTATAGACGGCTCGTCCATGTCGTCAAATGTAAATTAAACAACATTAATTGTATGTTTAATTATTTAATTGTACAAAGTATATATACCTATTGAGTTCCAGGCTCGGTATTTGAGGCCCAGTAGCACCAAACTATCATTAATAATTATTTGTGTCAAATTCAATATTTTGATAATTTTGTGTGTGTTTTTTTTAAAATTTTAAATTCTTAATTTTTAATTATTTAATTGTACAAAGTATATATACCTATTGGATTCCAGGCTCGGTATTTGAGGCTCAATAGCACCAAACTATCATTAATAATTATTTGTATCAAATTCAATATTTTGATAATTTTGTGTGTGTTTGTTTTAAAAATTTAAATTCTTAATTTTTAATTATTTAATTGTACAAAGTATATATACCTATTGGGTTCCAAGCTCGGTATTTGAGGCCTAGTAGCACCAAACTATCATTAATAATTATTTGTGTCAAATTCAATATTTTGATAATTTTGTGTGTGTTTGTTTTAAAAATTTAAAATTCTTAATTTTTAATTATTTAATTGTACGAAGTATATATACCTATTGGGTTCCAGTCTCGATATTTGAAGACCAATAGCACCAAACTACCATTAATAATTATGTGTGTCAAATTCAATATTTTGATAATTTTGTGTGTGTTTGTTTTAAAAATTTAAATTCTTAATTTTAATTATTTAATTGTACAAAGTATATATACCTATTGAGTTCCAGGCTCAGTATTTGAGACCCAATAACATCAAACTATCATTAATAATTATGTGTGTTAAATTCAATATTTTGATAATTTTGTGTGTGTTTGTTTTAAAAATTTAAATTCTTAATTTTAATTATTTAATTGTACAAAGTATATATTTTCATCTACCAATATAAGCAATACTTAAACTATAGGGATTCTACGCTAAAATAATCTACACTTTACTACGCTAACAGATTCTATAATTTTCTACGCTAATAAATAATCTAAACTAAATATAAACAACAAATACATTTTAATCACATAAATTCACAAAAATACATATAACATACTAGTTTCGCAAAAATAAAATATAAACCGGCATGGAAACATTAATATCTAAATCCTAATATTAACAGAAAAAATTATTTCTCAATTATTCATTTTTTAGAACACTAATATCTAAGTCCGGATAAATATAACATACTAGTTTCGCAAATAAAACACAAAACGGCATGGAAACACATTCAATCAGCTAATAAATATGCATTATTATATAAATTTCGACATAAAATAAATCGAAATACCTCGATGTAGTGTTTTGTGTGAAAAGTTGAATCCGACAAAGTGAAACCACAATAATACGATGCTCTACTACGATGTGAGACCTACGTTCTTAACGTTTTGTGTGACGGGTGGGACCCACAATTTTTTTTTACAAAAGACGTTGGGGGGACCAGAAATGTCTTGAAAGCAAAACAAATGGGGGAGGCTCATTTCTGGTCGGGGAAGAAGGCGAAGGACATTATTTAATTAGGGGTATAACGTGTTGTATTTGTATGCTATATATAGCGTGAAAATACAGCACGCTATACCTGTGTCAGTAAATGTCAATATATATAACGCCAAGTTACACCACGCTATACCTTAATGGCCAAAGTTACCGTTAAGGTATAGCATGGTGTAACTTGGCGTTATATATATAAATGTAACTTTTTTTTACATCTATTTGTGTATCTTTTGTCCAAAAAGACAACAAAAAGGTTCCGGACTCTATTTAGGGTTCCCCTATTATATAAAGGGGATCCCAATCATTTTGTAATACCATCTAATCATTGACAAAGAATATACTATCTTTGTTTTTGCTCACTATTCATCAGAATTGTCTTTTTATCTTTATTGCTCTTACTTTACTGTTCTTGGTTCATCTCGAGGTCACTGAGCTTGAGGTCACTACTGCATACTAACTTATCTGCTGGTTTGGTCTACCCTATTTTCCTCCATCTATACTTCATATTTCTTGATTATTAATTAGTATTGAACTAAATCACATATCTTTAAAACCATAAATCAAATTTAATTGTTACTCGTATTTTCAAGGTAAAAAGTTTGGCGCCACCGTGGGGCTAAAGATAATAGTGATTATTTCAGTACTGATTCTGATAACATACTTACACTTGTTCTTCTCAGAGATTCTTTGTTTTCAGGTTAAAACATGTCAGACTCACAAAATGCTCTCGTGCACGACGATGACGGTCTTGAATTTCATGGGGAAAATAACAATGTAGGGGTCAGTGTACCACCAATAAAAACCCCGGAGGAAGTGTACGCAGGGAAGTCAGATATGGTGGCCAAGCAACACAAGGAATAGGAGATGAGAGAGTCAGCCTCCAAGTGATATTCAAGATGTTGCAAGCTCAATAGATTGCCATCGCCTAAATTCAGAGTCAGAATAAAACTCCGAGTATAGCTGAACCGGGGAACACTTGACATGCTGAACCAGCACCAGAGAGATCAAACGGAGATGGCTCGGGGACTGACCCCACAATTATGAGGATGCTCGAGGAAATCACCAAGAAAATCGAGTCTGGGGAGAAGAAGATCTAGGATAATGACCAAAAAGTGGAGACTTATAACTCCCGTATTGATCAAATACCGGGGGCACCCCCGATCTTAGAAGGACTAGATTCTAAAAAGTTCGTGCAAAGACCCTTCCCCCTAGTGCGGCTCCAAAGCTAATTCCCAAGAAGTTTCGTATGCCCCAGATTCCCAAGTATAACGGGACAACCGATCCGAATGAACACGTCACCTTGTATAGATGCGTCATTAAAGGAAACGACTTGGAAGATGACGAAATTGAATCCGTACTGCTGAAGAAGTTCGGGGAGACTCTATCCAAGGGTGCCTTGATATGGTATCATAACTTACCCCTAATTCTATTGATTCGTTTGATATGCTTGCGGATTCTTTTGTAAAAGCACACGCCAGAGCCATTAAAATTGCAAGGAGGAAGTCAGACCTTTTCAAGGTAAGGCACACAGAAAATGACATGCACAAGGAATTCGTATCTCGGTTCCAAGCGGAGAGAATGGATTTGCCTCCGGTGACCGATGATTGGGCCGCTCAAGCTTTTTCTGATCAGGTGAAGCAAAGTTTGCTTGAGTACCTAGCTGTCACTTGGCCGACTTGCATAATCGGTACCAGTCGAAAATTAGAGTCGAAAATGGTCAACTAGAGACTTATTCGGGGCCCGTTTATCCTAGCAGGCCCATGGGTAGGATCAGAGGGGACATCGATCGAGAGCCGAGGTCGAATAGAGATCGATATCAACCGTACAACGGAGACCATAGAGGCAGCGGGTCTAGGCGAAGCTTCGCACAAAATGAGAGGAGAAATGGTCAAGGTCAAAATTCACGAGGGCCTGATACCGAGGAAGATCACGTTAAATATCCAAAATCCGAATAAAGGTACGACCCCGTTCTGATTCTCTCTATTTTTTCGACTAACACTTACATGCTATCAACAAGGATCGGCACAAAGCTTTGGATCTTAAAGCATGCGTTGCACTCTTTTTCCCTTGGACCGGTTTTTGTCCCAAATGGGTTTTTCCGATAAGGTTTTTAACGAGGCAACCATTGTTCATACTGACTTAGGGTAGTTCAACGGTATCCGCGGTTCCCTAAAATAAGCCTCGAGATGTGGGAGGCATTACCCTCGAATGTCCGCTTTATTGCAAGGAAGTTACTTTATGACAACGAGGCCTCAATAGGAAAATGTTGTAAGGGTCAAACGATCAGATGAGTCGTGCCCATATAAGTCACCTGAGCCCTAACATCAAACATACGCCCATGTATAATCATCTATTGAGAGAAGTGTCTTTCCTTGCCTATATCCCATGCTTCTAGAAAAGTTTTCTATTTCATACTCTTGATTTATTATGTAAACAGGCTTAACGGCCGATCACAACGGAAGTTTAAACTGCTAACATTTCGAGACCATAAGACCTTAAAGGCGATCCTCAATTTTACGGGCCACGACCACCCCACTCAGGGATTGATTCTTTGGTCAAGCTCGAAGTGAAACGGAAGATAAGCCCAAAGGGAAAGTTCCGAACTAAAAAAGCTACGGCCGAGTTAACGTGGATCGAGGGCGTCCGAAATCCGTAACAAATACAAAAGCCCAAGGGATATCTTAACCCGAGTTCGAGCAAACTCTCATACGGGGGCTATCTAGGAAGCTTAAAGGCTAACTTTACTTCGAGTTCAAGCAAATCCTCGCTCGATCATAAAAGCTCAAGGGCTATCTTAACCCAAGTGCGAGCATACCTCGAACACTAGGGGATTACCTACTCGAGCTATCCAAGTTCGAAATCATAAGACCTCAAAGTGGCACCCCCCGATATACATGCCAAGTCCATCATACTCGGGGACTAACCTTACTGACAAGTTCGAAAGGCTACCGGGAAACAAGTCCAAAAGATATACCCGAAGGCTACAGCCATATTAAAAAGTTACGGCCATATTAAAGACTATGGTCATGTAAAAGGCTACGGCCGAAATAATGCATCTCGGAGATGTCCGACTTTCGCCATAAATTAAATGTCTTCAAATATTTTGAAAACCCGGTTAAACTCAGCTACCCTCGACAAAAGCAAAAAGGGCTTCGATAAAATCATCCCTCGAATAATTTAAAGGCTTTGATAACATCAGCCTTCGAAAAAGCCTCAAGAGGCATTAACACGTATGGGTTCTGATCGATTGAACCCTTGAAAAACCCTACAGGTACAAAAAACACATACTAAGGCATAAAGAAATTTTCAATAAGTCTACTAGCCAAAAAGAGGGGAAAATCATAGCCGCTTTAGAGGCCGAATCGGCCCGATATAAAAGAGCCTAAGGTCCAACCTAAAAGAGCCGAAGGGCTAGCCTAAAAGAGTTCAAGGTCCGATATAAAAGATCCTAAGGGCCAACCTAAAAGAGCCTAAGGGCAGATATAAAAGAGCCTAAGGGCCAATATAAAGAAGCCTAAGGGCTAACTCTATTTCGGGTTCGAGCAAGTCCTCACTCGATCATAAAAGCCCAAGGGCTTTCTTAACCCAAGTTCGAGTGAACCCTCACTCGGGGACTATCCATAAAGCCTACGGACTAACTTCCTTTCGAGTTCGAGCAAATCCTTACTTGACTATAAAGCCTAAGGGCTATTTTTATTTCGAGTTCGAGCAAGTACTCACTCGACTACTAAGCCCAAGGGCTACCCAAGTTCGAGAAAGTTCTCACTTGGGGACTATCCATAAAGCCTATGGGCTAACTTCATTTCGAGTTCGAGCAAGTACTCACTCGACTACTAAGACCAAGACCTGCCCGAGTTCGAGAAAATTCTCACTCGGGGACTATCTTTCGAGCCCAAGGGCCACCTCATCTCAAGTTCGAGCATGTCCTCACTTGACCATAAGGCTTAAAGGCTATTTTCATTTCAAGTTCGAGCGTGCACTTACTCAACTATCAAGCCCAAGAGCTACCTTACCTTATCGACTGTTGAGCCTAAGAGCTACTCAAACTCAATTTCGAATGGTTATTCGTGGACCATTGATCAGAAACGTTCGAGGACAAAACTTATTATCAGTCATTACCATCTCAAACTTTGGACATTCAAAGAGAATTTTATGCTAAGGTGCTTTGACCCACGCAAAAGGGCAACAGATTCAGAAGCCATGGAAGGAAAAGGGGCTTTGTATAAACCTCTTTACAAGAAGTTATAGATCACGATCGAGAGTTCCTCGCAAGGGCCGATCAACCTCGAAAGCAAAAAATTACTAAGAGCACGAAACTTAAGCAGCACGATCCTTATTGGCGGGAGTGTCTTCGCCCTCAGAATCTTCCCCACCGCCGGACTCGCTAAACGGTCTCGAAGTTTTCCTCGGGAAAAGCCAGCTTCTAAGCTTTCGTTTTCCTCAGTCGCTTGCGTCACGATGATAATGTTGTGACAAATCGTGGTAAAAAAAAAGGACTCAATTCGTTTCTTGTCGTTATACTCTAAGAAATGCGGGGACTATCTGTATACAGTAAAAATCGGGGCTACCCGATTTATAGGCTCAAGAGGTTGTCCAAAGCCCGAGTCCAGGTAAGGTCGAGTTCGAGCTCGAGGGACCAGATCCGAGTTCGAAGACAGAATGCAATGCTCGGAGATAGGAGTACGAGGAATACCGAAGCCGAGTATGCTCGACCCCGAAATTTATGGATTTGTAACAAAATGAGCTAGATTCCTGCCACGTCCCCAAGATCATGGCGCAAATCCCGGAATAGGATCGTACGATGTCGTACTAGGCGATTAGCCAGGTGTATCAAGAATATTTCTTGCTTTAAATAGAAAGATACTTTATTTAGAATTTCCCTATTATATAAAGGGGACCCAATCATGTTGTAGCATCATCTAATCATTGGCAAAGAATATACTATCTTTCTCTTTGCTCAGTCTTCATCAGAATTGTCCTTTTATCTTTATTGCTCTTACTTTACTGTTCTTCGTTCATCTCGAGGTCACTGAGCTTGAGGTCGCTACTGCCTACTAACTTATCTGCTGGTTTGGTCTAGCCTATTTTCCTTCATCTATACTTCATATTTCTTTCTTAATTAGTATTGAACTAAATCACATATCTTTAAAACTACAAATCAAATTTAATTGTTACTCGTATTTTCGAGGGAAACAAAGTCGTAATTGAATTTCCATAAAAGAGGAGAGACGTAACATGTATGCAAATTTATAAAAATGGTTGCGACGACGACGACTACTTCAGACCATTTTTGTCAACTTTCTCTCCAGGTTACAAAATCCTAGTTTTACTCAGCACAATTTTTCTGCATCACCATGACGTCCATTTTATGTCAAATGACATATTATTGACGTAGCCACCATCCCTTTCTATACCGTTTACTAAAGAAACACATTGTAGCATTTAACTCTAGCTATACTAATTAGGTAGAAAATCAGAGTATAGTTTATTTCATACCCTCACCCCTTCGTATTAAGCAAATTACAAAGCCTAAGTTCTTCGATATTCATCATTACACAATTAATATATTGAGTACTAATTTTCTTTATTCTCAAAGAATTACAAGATAATTACTCCCTTTATCTCAAAATGAACACCAAGGAGTAGCGAAACAGTTCAATATTTGGGTTGATTTCACGGCTATGCATCTTTTTTTTTAAATATTTAAATTGTGACTTTAAAAATCCTACAATAATGTTTTCACTTCACTTAATTAATGTTGTGGGAATTGGCAACATTGACATAAAGGGTAATTTACGTAATAACTTTCACGGTTATATTCCCTCTGGTCCACAATAAGTGACCAATTTGCTTTGGGCACACCCATTAAGGAAACACTAAATTCTAGACGAAAATAGTTGGTGTGACTAAACTACCCTTCATTAAATATTGCACCATAGTTATATAGTAGCAATTACTTCTCTTCTCAAATATGAGGAGTAAATGACTTTTTAGGGATATGTACATAAGGGTAATTTTGGAAAAACAAATTGAGTTTTTTTATTATTATATAAATAGACAATTATTTTGGACCAAAATAAAAAAAAAATTGATTGCTTATTGTGGACCGGAGGGAGTATTTATTTCTAGTTTCTCTACATGCATTTCCGTGAAATTTGTTTATTAATTAGCTTTGTAAAATTAAGTTCCTAAAATCTGTAGAGTGTAGTAATTAAGCAAGAAATCAGAAGATCTAGAAATGACTATGTTGCAATGAAGGAGAACTATTTGAAAATAACATGACATTGACAACTCTGATCTGTTGTTCTTTTGTAGAACAAGTCAAATTACATGTCTATTATATACCGATCACAAATAGAAAAGACTGAAACTTGCCAAATTTGACGATGACCTCTAAATCATAAGTTGATTTCCACGTAGATCTTTGCAAATTCATTTTGTTGAATTTCGTATAGCACCATGCATCAATGGGTCATTTTCAATCACTACAACCAGAAAGGGTTCAATTTATGGTACGTAGGTTAGAATTTCAAACATGAACTTGATCAGACTAAACATGGTTAAGAATTTCATACTTGACAAGTCTATTTTCATTCCTACATATACCCTTAGCCTTAAACTTTACATTTCGGATGGCTGTTGTAAATTAGGAACCCAAATAAGTGATGCATCAATGACCTAATAATGTTATCACACTATCAGAAAACTATCAAAAATCATCCGAAATCGGTTGGAAAATAAGTAAATTGCTCGCAAAAGTCAAATAACAAATTTCACATAAATATACCGACCACCATTGGTCGGAAAATGTAGTCCCACAGTAAAGAAATACTGCTTTCTGACACATTTGAAAATTTTGACCGATGTTGGTCGAAAAATGGTTAATCTTTGACCAAAACTTGGTCAGATTTGCATATTATCTACCAAAAAAAATTTAATTAAATTTTTTAAAGAATACCGACCAATATCGGTCGTAAATCTTAATTTATCTTTTTCGCCAAGTGTCAGTTATTTTTAAAATAATTATGAAGTTACCGATCGAAATCGATCGGTATTAGTGGTCAAAATGGTCGACCACTTATAGATTATTGTTATTTACAATTTTTATATATTTAATGTCCTAAATTGTGTACACACACATAACAATCATATGATTTGATCGAGTATGTTGATACCCAATTTTTTCCTATATTTTTTTCAAAAATGCATGTATATCTTCAAAACAATGCATGTGAATCTATTAATATTTTTCCACAATTTATGTGTTTTTAAAGGATTTTTAATTAATTTGTCTTTGCATTTTTATTATATAAATAATTACTAATTGCATCACAAATAATTTTATGATGATTTATTACTTAATTTTATCATTTATATTTATACTAAGCTTTAATTATTTCATGAATAGCCATATATACATGTTAGGGTTATAACTGCAATAACTTTGTAATAATAGCCCATGTGTGCATAATTACCTTATTTCACAAGAAATAACCTTTTATATTTTCTATAATATTAAGCAATTATTTTTAATTATTTTATGCATAAAAAATTATTTTTATCATTTATTAACTATTTTTACAAATTATTTTATCAATTAATTGAGTATTTAACAAATAGCCTCTTTTAATTTGGTTTAAATTCGAACCTTAGCCCAAATTATTAACCCCAGCCCAATTAAAATCATATCCCAATACCCTGACCCAATTTTTAAATCCGTCCAACCCCTCAGATCAAATCCTGGCCGTTGATCTCAAAAGATCAACGGTCCAGGATCATTTTCCTTTTTTAATTAACCCCTAACACCCTAACACCCTAACCCTAATCATTTTCTTCCGCCCCGCCGCCCTTGAATCCCTCATCCTCTATTCTGTCTCAAACTCTCCCCTAACCCTAGCCCGCCGTCACCGAAAACCCTTCAATCCATGGGGTTTCCCATTGATTTTAGGCCCCATCCAGCCTCCTATCTCTACTGGCTAATCGATTTCTCTGTTGTTTGATGGAATCTTGAAGAGATTCAACACAGACTTGGCTTCAACTCTTCATTTTTCGATGAACCGGCCTGTGTTCATCTCTATGTTTGTGAGTGTTGTTTATCTTCATGTTTATGGCTTTAAACCTCTGGTTCCAGACTGGATTTTTCTCACCCCGGTCCATTTTTTCAAAACCCTAGTCTCTTTCTACTCGAGTCTGTTCAGATCTTTGTAGATCTGAGATGATTTTAACTTTATATGATATTTCTCTTTAAAAATCTTCTGTTTTTCTTATTATTAACCGATTTTAGTGTTCCTCTAAAACTAGGGTTTCATCTCTTTACGTTTCTGCAGAAGTTTTAAAATTTTTAAGTATTCAACTCTGGTTCTCTTTACTTGTTCGTCTGATTTTTCATATCTATATTCTAATCCCTAGGGTTTCTAATCATTTCACTGTTTGTTCTGATATTTGCCCGTTATTCTTTGGCTTTGTCAATTAACAGAGATTAATTGATTTTATTTTGCCTAATTAGGGTTCGAAATTATATTTTTATGTTGAAATTGGTATTTCTCTGCGATTTTACTTATTCTCCTTATTTGTGACTCATAATTGATACTATTTGCCTTAATTATGTTACTAGCCTAATTTATGGGATTTGATTGTTTTAACCGACCCCTAGAGGGTCTCTGATTTATTTGTTTACCTTATTAACCTTCAATCTTACCGGTTAATTGATTCTCCCGAATCTAAGTGATATTTCCCAGATTCTATCGTATTAATTGATTGGGTCTAGCCCTAATTAATCGGTTAATTTGATTTGCATACC
This sequence comes from Nicotiana sylvestris, assembly GCF_000393655.2. Taxonomy (NCBI): domain Eukaryota; kingdom Viridiplantae; phylum Streptophyta; class Magnoliopsida; order Solanales; family Solanaceae; genus Nicotiana; species Nicotiana sylvestris. The sequence continues at coordinate 24,541,628 of NC_091058.1, forward strand.
TTATTTATGAACTTTTAATTTTCTTTGCCTTATTTGTTCTACTATGCTAAATGCTATATAAACCTCACCATTCTGATTTTTAAAACACACGAACACACACGAAAAGATACATGCGAACACACACGGAATAACAGAGAAAAACACCCACACACACTGATACACACAACTCTTACTTACACACTTACACAACTTAAATTTCTTTGAATTGCTGCACTGTCTAGCCGGCTGAAAGCCAAGGCTAGACTCTTGGATTTCATTCATCTTCACCTTCCTGTTTGCTATCTCCTTAACTGGTATGCCTCTATTTCTGTTATCATGTTTGTCGCGCCCCCTTTTTTCCCTCCGCGGAGAGAAGTCTGGGTTTCGACATTCATGGGAGTAATAACTCATTTCCTTTTGGGATTATGGTGCGTTAGGGCCCCTAGAGCGATTAACTCTTGGATTGGTTTGCATTACCAAAGATTTAGGATAAGCGCTTGAAATAACCTTGAGGGGAAGGTGTTAGGCACCCCTCTTGGTCCACAACGGTGGGTCCCGACCAAACTTATACTTATGAATTAGTCCTTTAACAAATAAATAGTTGAAACAAATAATTGCAAATAAAGCATGTTGGACATTGTATGACTCAGATAATAAGACAAGATTTGAACAAGTTGTGTACATATAAAAAATAAAGTTTTAAGCAAAAGGAATTTGGGAAAGGAGGGGTCCTAGGTTAGTTAGTCTACAGGATCACCCCACGCAATGGGCGGTAAACACTCCTCAATGAGGAGCAACACGTGACATTAGCGCGTAGTCATCATATCCATATCTACCCTTCCCACCCCTTAGCGGTTATTTAAGCGAGTATTGGTTAGTGATCTCTATTGTGTATTGTTACCCATCCCTTCTTAATGGTCCTGGAGGAAGTTAGGACCTCTACCTATGGGCAGTTCTAGACAGACCCCTTAGGTTTAAAGGAGAAAATACTAAGGCGACAAACAAGAACACATAGGACTTCAACAAATAAAAGCATGAAATAGCAGATAAGAGGTTCAGGTTCACCTCCACAGATAATGCATGTAAACAACACGACTCAAACATAAACAAGGGCAGTATTATTAAATAGGATCCTAAGACATGATGTCTAGGTGAGTATTAGAACATAAGAGATATGCAGATTGGTTTATAACTCAGAAGCAGGGGCCCCATCAGTTTGCCTACTGATTTTAAGCCTGTTAAACATTAAGTAGCAAACACAAATAGGCAGTTTTTAGACTTATAAGAATTGGTTACCTAAGGCTTGCCTAGGCGTGGGATAGTGCACAGTTGTTACCAGAATTATTAAAGAAAACTGTTATAAATTATTTTACCTAATCATACCGTTCTAGATGTCACAAAATACAGGATCATTACCAATTTGTTTAAAAATAGGGTGAGACTGTTTATATCCCTTTTTCATGCATCAGTAGTTTAACTAGGTGTAGTTTGAGCGGGTGTGAACGATATCCTAAAACAGGGTATCTAATATGCACACAAAGTGATTTATATGCAAGATTACTAAAGCAGGATTTCTAAATGCATAGCATGATTGCAGAGTTTCCTAAAGCAGGATTTCTAAATACATAGAAGGTGACAACATTGTAGAGCATGATTTCAAGTGTGCAGGCGCAATAGTTTATTTAGTGTCGTTTATCCTAGAAACAGGATCTCTAAGTGATAATAAGAATGTCAAAGTGAAATGCCGAAAATAGTATACATAAAACCTAGGGAGCATGGTATATAATGCATGATATGCTTTGCACGTATTAGTCCTAAACATGAATTCTATTGCGCATATAGGGAATGTAAACCTAAAGCATAGTTTCTACCTTTTGATATCTATAACATGTGTAGATACCCTTCCCTTTTCACTAGCCATCCCCAACATCTGTTTATAATAATTATTACAAACCAGTGTCGAATAAATTCCATAAGTTGATAGGAAAAAATAAGAAGTTATACTATAGGGAGTCTACAGATAGGCCCAGATTTCCAGAATTTCCAATACCAGATTGCCTCACAGCCTTTCACATAATCCAGGTGTGTAAGAGTTCCCTAAGGACCTCAAGGGATCCCGGACAGTGCTCATACCCAGATTTCATAATCATAGTTGAGTAGTGCAGTGTGGAAGGGCCAGCTCTAATGTATCAGAGTTCAGAGGGATCTTATAGGGATCCCTAAGTAGTTATAGATTAGATGGGCAGAATTTAAATATCTAAGAGTAAAGTGAGAGTGCTTGACATAGTTTTGAAAGGGTTTTAGTAAGAAAATAGTGTTAAAAGAAACTTGTTTGAAACAGTTTTGTGGAGTAAAAGAGGGAGTCATGCAGTAAAACAACTTTGAAAAGAGAGAGTTACATGATTAGACAACAACAGATCAAACATGCAGCCAAAACCAACTCAGCAATACTTAAAGACACAGAACCAAAACAGAAGGAACAAACCTACACACTGGGGTGATAGGGATTGGGGACACATATAGCACATGATGGTAAACACATAACAGGCAGATGTCCACTTAGAAACAACATCAGAAGCTCTTAAGGGGTTCATGGGATTGGGGTACAACATGAACTTTAGAATTAACACAGAACCAAATAACTTTATGGTATAAATTGTTTTGCCACAGAGAGATTCATACTAAAACCAGTTAGACATAAAAGGGGATCGAGTCATATTAACTACAAAAGATAAACATGTTGATCCTAAGGGGTAGTATATAACTAACATAAAGAGATTAATTACATGTTGAACGACAGAAACAGAGGTAGAAACAAATCAAGAACATGATGAACTGAAGGAGATAAAGAAACATATTATTTTTAAGACTTAAATTGAAATCAAGACATACCAGTAAAGAAGACAGTAAACACAAAAGTGAAGGGGCAGGAGAGCACAATAGTTAGCCTTGGCTTGAGCCGCTAACTCAAAATAATAGTAAGTAACACAGAAAGAGAGAGCAGAAAGTTTTGAGTGTGAGACAGAGAGCTTTTGAACCAATGTGTTCATGTGTGTGCTAATGAAAGATCAAGGTATTTATAGTTTGAAAGCAGGTATCAAATAAGGCAAAAATCAAAGTTCATCAGTAATTATGGGGACTCAGAATCAATCATTGTAAAATCAAGGTAAATAGTCCCTTCAATTAGGGAGTTAACTTCAAACGGTAATAAACATGTGGCAAATAAGGAAGGAAGTCGTATAAGGTTGAGCATAACGAATAAGGAAATATTTTCAACATAGTACAAGTACACAACATGTAATAGAGGCTAGGTTCAGCATATTTCAATCAAGAAAAATAATTAAGAAATCAATTAACAGCATAATTGACCATAGAATAAGGTCAGAAAATATTTTACAAGGTTAAAAATCAGTAGAGAGTATCGTGCGAAATCAGTGAAGGATCAATCACAAAGACTCAAGGATTCAAAAGTAGAAAATAGCACTGATTTAGCACAACTTTATGAGAACAAGCACATAGTAAGCAAAATCAGAACTCTAAGAAGCCGAGTAGGGCAAAAATCATATAAAAATTAGCGATTCATGTAGAGAGCATATTCTGAATTAATAGAATAAACATGATACAGGTAGGAGAAGTGAAGAATCAGAAATATTGATGAAAAAAATAGGGTAAAATCACATAATAGGCAGGAATAATCATAATCAAAAACCCTAATAAGTAAACATAGGGTAAAAATCACAAAATCACAGAAACATAAAAATTAGTTGAACACATTATCAAAACGAACTCAGAATCACAGGCCAAACCCAAGAAACTTAAGGCTTTAACATAATAACTCGTATAAAAGGAGAAAACTAAAATAAACATTTAAACATGGTGAAAATCATAGAAAAATGCTAAAATCAGAAGGAAAAGCCGTTTTCAAAAAGGGGTCAACAAACCCTAATTTGAAGACGAAGAGTCGTTTTAGAAGAAATCGGAGAAATCCTCAAGAAAATAGTAAAGACAAATCGAATAGACTCAGACCATGTTACAGATCTTAGAAATCAAGAGTAAAAATCAGGGTTTCAGAGAGAGAACCCAAAGAGAGAGGATCGGCTCAAAAATCACAGGTTTAACCGGAAATGTTAGAATCTTACTCGAACAACCATGAACGGTAGGAAAATGACATGAAAATTAAACCATGGGAGGTGAGTGAACCGCCTTCTGGTTCCTTTGAGGACCTCAAGGCAGTAAAACCTGACGTAGGAGGGAGAGCCGTGAGGCTGGGAGGGTGGTGAGACCGCCATAATGACTGGCAAAGCGATGACCTGTGAGGGGGGCTAGGTTTAGTAGAGAGGATTTTGAGAGAGAGATAAGAGATGTAACAACTGAGAGAATGAGAGCAAATGAGAGGGGAAAAGGGGGTAGTCTTTAGGGTTAATTTTGGTAGGGATGGATCTGGTCTGTTGATCAAAATTGATCAACGGTCCAAATTAAACAGGGATTGGGTCGGGTAGGATAGTGGATTAGGCCTTGGGGGTATTGGGCTGATTTAATCAAGTTTGGGTCTGGTTTAATTTAGGCTAGAATTGAAATCAAATTAGGCTATTTGTTAAATACCCAATTCAAATTAATTAAAACAAGTTACAAAATAGCTAATAATTATAAGAATGTGTTTTATGCATAGAAAATAGTTTAAAAAATGATTATTTAGTATTTTAAAATACAAAAGACTAATTTCTGATAAAAAAATAGTACAAAATTATATGCTTGGGCTATAATTGCAAAGTTATTGCAATTATAGCCAAAAGATGCTAATTTGGCTAATTATGGAATAATTTGGTCTTAATAGTACCATAAGTAATAAATTAAATCAAGAAATGCTTTTGAAATCATTTGTGATGTAATTTTGTAATTATTTATTGGAAAATAAAATGCTGGATAAATTAATAAAAATATAGGAAAATTATGGGAAAAATACCAATTGCCTGATTTTAAAGGTATATATGAAATTTAAAATATTTTTGGAAAAAATTGGGTATCAACAACTGCCCTCTTTACCCGGAAAGGATGAAAGAGTTGTCGGGTAAAGATATGATGGCCAATTTTGACGGAGCGAAACAGTGAAAGAGATTTAGGCCGCACCCTGGCTTTTGAGCTGCCTACATATCCCTGGCTTTACAGGAATCAGGCAGTATGTAATTTCGGATTCATCGGCGAAGCATACCGGTGAAATCATCACAATAATAGACGCGATATCTAGGGTTGGGCGAATGAACGGTTTTTGGGGAGATCGGGTTTGATTATGGTTGGGAGAATTGGAGTGGGTCGCTCCTGCTGGGATAGCCGTTGCTCGCCGGGTTACCTATAAATAAGAGCAATACAAGCGTATACTATGCATAAATTTAAACATGATGCAAGTTCCCATTGGACTATGAATGTTGTCTTTAGACAGTTAAGGATGATGTCCTTAGACCATGACGTCCTGGACCATGAATTTCTTGATGAGAGATTCGCATGCCGTGAAATGATGTTCTCGGGTCATGAAGATGGTGCCTCCGAACTATGACGCCTTTGAATAATGATATGCAAAATTAAGGGATCCTCAGGCCATGGCATGGTGTCTTCCGGCTATGAGGATGATGCCTTTTAGACTATGACACCTTCGGATGGATTAGCGATATTTCAGCCCATGATATGCAGTAATGATGTTAACGCTTAGTCTTGTGAAATGAGGGGCAGAGCTTAACTCGATTGAAAAGCTAGTAGATAGTACTAGAAATAGAGCAATATTTGTGCGAAGAGGGACATCTCTTAGTCCCATGCAGATGGGGAGGCAAGGATTATCCTCATGCAAAATGGGGAGGCAAGGATTAGCCTCATGCAAGTATGGAGGCAAGGATTAACCTCATGCAAAATAGGGAGGCAGGGATTAGCCTTATGCAAATATGGAGACAAGGATTAGCCTCATGTAGGTATGGAGGCAAGGATTAGCCTCATGCATATATGGAGGCAGGGATTAGCCTCATGCAGATATGGAGGCAAGGATTAGCCTCATACAAATATGGAGGCAAGGATTAGCGTCATGCAGGTATGGAGGCAAGGATTAGCGTCATGCAGGTGTGGAGGCAAGGATTAGCCTCATGCAGCTGTGGAGGCAGGGATTAGCCTCATGTAGGTGTGGAGGCAAGGATTAGCCTCATGCAAATAGGGAGACATGGATTAGCCTCATGCAAATATGGAGGCAAGGATTAGCCTCATGCAGGTATGGAGGAAATGATTAGCCTCATGCAAATATGGAGGAAGGGATTAGCCTCATGCATATATGGAGGCAGGGATTAGATTCATGCAGATAGGGAGGCAAGGATTAGCCTCATGCAAGATAGGGAGGTAGGGATTAGCCTCATACAGATATGGAGGCAAGGATCAGCCTCATGCAAATATGGAGGCAGGGATTAGCCTCATGCAAATATGGAGGCAAGGATTAGCCTCATGTAGATATGGAGGCAGGGATTAGCCTCATGCAAATGTGAAGGCAGGGATTAGCCTCATGCAGATTCGGAGGCAGGGATTAGCCTCATGCAAATAGGGAGGCAAGGATTAGCCTCATGCAGATATGGAGGCAAGGATTAGCCTCATGCAGATGTGGAGGCAGGGATTAGCCTCATGCAAGTATAGAGGCAAGGATTAGCCTCATGCAGAGAGCAAGTAGCAAATAAGAGTGGTGTATGTCTTAGTTGGAGATACATTCGGTGTCTGATGTCCTGATTGATAGTAATCTTGCTGCGTGTCTGTATTTGCGGATGTTATCATTACGTCAGATGTGCCTGCGTTCGAAGAAAAATTGTAAGTTCTGTGAGGGGGAGGTTGGTTCGCGTTTCGTCCGCTGCCCTTGCTATGCTCCGTTCTGAATGCCCCTTTTGAGTTCCCCTAGGTAATATCTGAATGTTATGGAAATAGAGTTTTCGAAAATATGCAATTTTTGATAAAATAGAGCTGTTTTAGAAACGTATTGATATATCAAGTAATTTTTTGAAGAACCGGTGACTCTAACACATCTCAAAGGCATTGCAGCTCTCTATTATTTGATTTTTGAGGGTCTTCCTCAAAATTCTGCCCCAGTTGAGTAGATGATCCTTCGGCTATTTGCGGATAATGAATCTTGTTGAACCCTCTTCGGAATTTTGAGAATTCTTCTCAAAATTTTGCCCTAGTTTCTTAACTGATTACTGACCGCCTAACACCTGTTGGCGTTAGCTGGACTTGCTCCAAATTTTTGAGGACCCTCCTCAAAATTCTACCCCAGTTTCTGATCTTGGGGGAAATGAAAATTTTATTATAATATGACCGAACCCATAAGGCTACCTACGTATCACCTCTTAAACGGGAATCAGTTCAAGCATAGTTCAATTATATCAGATAAGGAAATGTAAATAATCTAAGCATAGTATCTCTTGACTACGTTTGGATTGATTGGTTTTGGCCAGATTTCTCCATCCATTTCTGCAAGTATGAGTGCTCCCCCTATCAACACACTGTGAACCATGTATGGACCTTGCCAATTGGGAGAGAATTTACCTTTGGCTTCATCTTGATGTGGGAAGATCTTCTTTAGCACCAACTGACCTGGTGCAAACTGCCTCGGTTTGACCCTTTTGTTGAAAGCTCTGGACATTCTATTCTAATAAAATTGGCCGTGACACACTGCATTCATCCTCTTTCCATCGATGAGGGCCAATTGTTTATAGCGACTCCTTATCCACTCTGCATCGTTGAGTTCAGCTTCCTGTATAACTCTCAAAGAAGGAATCTCTTTTTCGGCTGGGATGACAGCCTTGGTACCATAAACCAACATGTAGGAGGTTGCCCTGATTGATGTGTGAACTGTAGTGCGGTATCCCAATAAAGCAAAATGTAGCTTCTCATGCCATTGTTTGTGGTTTTCTACCATTTTCCTTAGTATCTTCTTGATGTTTTTGTTGGCGGCTTCTCCAGCTCCATTCATCTAAGGTCTGTAGGCTGTGGAATTCTTGTGCTTAATTTTGAAAGTTTCACACATAGCCTTCATTAGATCACTGTTGAGATTGGCAGCATTATCAGTAACAAAGGATTCGGGAACACCGAATTGGCAAACAATTCGATCCTTGAAGAAATCTGCGACGATTTTCTTGGTTACAGCTTTGTAGGATGCATCCTCTACTGAAGCAGTGGGCTACCAGAATAAACATGTGTCCTTTTGAAGCAGTGGGCTCAATCGAAACAATAACATCTATTCCCCAAGCGGCGAATGGCCAAGGTGAGCTTGTTGCATTGAGCTCGTTTGGCGACATTTTTATCATGTCGGCATGCACCTGGAATTAAAAGCATTTGCGGACATATTGGATGCAATCTGTTTCCATGGTCATCCAAAAGTAACCGGCCCTAAGTATCTTCTTAGCTAATACAAATCCATTCATGTGCGGGCAACAGGTCCCAGCATGTACGTCCTCAAACAGATTAGAAGCTTATTTTGCATCGACACATCTTAGCAAACCCAAATCAGGAGTTCTCCTGTACAAGTTTCCTCCGCTGTGGAAGAAGTGATTGGACAATCTCCGGAGTGTGCATTTCTGAGTGTGGTTTGCATGCTCCGAATATTCTCCCTTTGACAAATATTCCCTAATGTCATGGAATCAAGGCTTTCCATCTGTTTCTTCTTCAATATGAGCACAACATGCCGGCTGATTATGGATCTTCACCGGAATGGGATCAATATAATTCTTATCTGGATGTTGTATCATAGATGACAAGGTGGCCAATGCATCGGCAAACTCATTCTGAATTCTGGGCACATGTCGGAATTCTATCTTTGTGAACCTTTTTCTCAATTCCTGCATATGGTGCAGATATGGCAATATCTTGGAATTCTTGGTGGCCCACTCTCCTTGTACCTGGTGCATAAGCAAATCTGAATCACCGATTACCAATAATTCCTGAATGTTCATGTCGACTACTATGTTGAGCCCTACTATGCAAACTTCATACTCTGCTATGTTGTTGGTGCAGGGAAATCTGAGTTTAGCGGATACCGGATAACGTTGACCTATTTCTGATACCAAAACTACTCCAATGCCCACTCCTCTGAAATTTGCAGCTCCAACAAAGAACATCCTCCAACCGTTGTATGCTTCGATAATGTCTTTTCCTATAAATGATACTTCTTTATCAGGAAAATACATCTTCAAAGGTTCGTATGCTCCTCCCACCAGATTTTCAGCAAGGTGATCTACCAATACTTGTCCCTTGACCGCCTTTCCAATTGACATGGATTTCTGGAATATGTACTTCAGAGGGTCCATCATGGATATGATGTATGTAGTGTAGGCACAAAAGTAATGCCTCAATTTCTGAGTCGTCCAGGTCAAAGCACAACAAGTGCGTTCAAGCAGAGAGTACCGTGCTTCATAAGGTGTGAACTTCTTACTCAAGTAATATATGGCTTGCTCCTTTATTCATGTCTCGTCGTGTTGTCCCAAAACACAACTGAAGGCTCCATCCAATACAGATAGATAGAGTAGCAAAGGTCGTCCTGGTTCTGGTGGGACCAGAACTGGTGGTGTGGACAGGTACTCCTTGATCTTGTCAAAAACTTTCTGACAATCCTCTGTCCAGCTTGTTTCGGCATCTTGAAGATGAGTTCACATATAACTGTGGACTGTGCTATAAAGCAAATGATATGATTGAGACATCCTAGGAAGCTCATTAAGTCCTTTTTTCTCTTAGGTGGTGGTAACTCCTGAATAGCCTTGACTTTAGATGGATCCATCTCGATCCCTCGACAACTAACGATGAATCCCAATAATTTTCCTGCGGGAACCCCGAAGGCACACTTTGCGAGATTTAGTTTCAAATTGTACCTCCTTAGCCTGTCAAAGAACTTTCTTAAGTCTGTTATGTGATCTACGACCCTTTTGGATTTGATAATGATGTCGTCCACAGACACCTCTATTTCTTTATGGATCATGTCATGGAAGATAGTTGTCATGACTCTTATGTAAGTGGCCCCAACATTCTTCAGACCGAATGACATCATCTTGTAACAATATACACCCCAATGTGTAATAAAAGCTGTCTTCTATGCATCTTCTTCATCCATCCAAATCTGGTGATAGCTCGCGAAGCAATCTACAAAGGATTGGAGTTTATGCTTGGCACAATTATCGATCAGGATGTGTATATTTGGCAGTGGGAAGTCGTCCTTGGGACTTTCTCTGTTTAAATCTCGATAGTCAACACATGCTCTGACCTTCCCATCCTTCTTCGAGACTGACACAATGTTAGCTAATCAGGTTGGGTACTCAACCACCCTGAGAACTTTGGCCTTGATCTGCTTGGTAACTTCCTCCTTGATTTTCAGGCTCATGTTTGGTTTGAACTTTTTGAGTTTCTGCTTTACTGGCGGACACGTGGGATTAGCAGGCAACTTATGAGCCACTGTGGACGTGCTCAAACCAATCATGTCATTGTATAACCATGCGAAAATGTCCTCATATTCCTTTAAAAACGGATGTATTCTTCCTTCTCTGTTGGTGACAAGTGAATGGTGATGCGGGTCTCCTTGACGATCTCAGCATCCCCCAAATTTACTGCTTCGGTCTCTTCCAGGTTGGACTTAGGCTTATTCTCAAAATTTTCAACCTCCCTAACAATTTCCTCGGGTATCTCATCTTCTTCATCTGAATCACTATTCTCATGTTGTGTTTCCTCATTACATGTCACAGTCACTGGTTCATCAAGAAAAGTAATAATAACGCTATAGAAAGCAAAAGTGTAAAGATAGTAGTGAATAATAAAGAGCAAATACATTTGATTAAAACTGAAAAATCATCCAGACAAAGTACGGCTCGATGAATCGAGCATTTATTTTGAAACAAGTAAATCTTAAAATAAAATTACGAGAAATCTTAAATGCCTAGAATGGCTATAGAAGTAAATTCTGCCAAGCTACCCAGGGACTCGGCGGGCTCGGGATGGTGTGGCGGTCCAGTTCTTGAGAACAACTCCCTTCTTCATGGTCTGAATAGTGAGGCCTTCTTCTTCCTCCTCCTCAATTATGGCACTGCAGTCCATGTCTCCATCTTCCAAGACCAAATTCCTCAACCCATCTAGCACTTCCTCTTCTGCAGTCCCCCATATCATGTCTTCTTGGTGAAAAGCTTGTTCCAAACATGGCACTGGCTGCTCGAGAGGGTAGTACGGTCCACGCCATGATGGCAACCAATTTCTATACTCTTACCATGTGTACTGGTATCCGATCCCAAAGGTGGTACAATGATTTTTCAGTTGTATTGGTTTGGTAATACCTTGGAGGTTCTTTCCCAATCCTTTGTCGGGTTCATATCCAGACCAGGACAATATGCTTTCTATTTTACTGCTCCACTAGTTATCCTTCTCGATGGCATTGACCCGTTCAATGTGATGATAGGTTTCTCCTCCTAGCTTTCTTCTATGTCCAATGGTTGGGATGGTTTGACTAGTGTAAATGGGGTTACTCCCATCTCCGTGAATGATCACCTTCTGACTATTCCATTTGAATTTCACAGACTGATCTAGTGTGGAATGTACGGCCCCAGCAGCATGGATCCATGGTCGGCCCAATAGAAGGTTATATAAGGCTGGTATGTCGAGTACCTGAAATTCGACGTCAAACCAAGTTGGCCCCATCTGTAAACAAAGGTTGATTTCCCCGATTGTGACCCTTTGGGACCCATCGAAAGCTTTCACGTTCATGCTTCCTACCCGTATTTCATGGAAACTTTTGTCCAACCTTTTCAGAGTGTCCAACAGACAAATATTGAGGCTCAAACCTCCATCAACCAAGACCCTGGCAATGAACTTGTCTTCAAATTGCACTGTGATATGCAATGCTCGATTGTGATTCAACCCCTCAGGTGGTAGCTCATCTTCGTGGAAGATAATCTTAAGACTTTTCAATACTTGCCCCACCATGTTGGCCATTTCCCTGCTAGTGATGTTATTGGGTACATAAGCCTCGCTCAGCACTTTCATTAAAGCATTCTTATGTGCCTCTGAATTTTGCAACAATGACAGGATAAATATCTAAGCTGGGGTTTTGTTCAGATGGTTAACAATAGAATACTCCTTTGCTTGTACTTTCCTCCACAGGTCATCCGACCCGGTCTCAATGATAGGCTGCCTAGTAGTGGCATCCTTGCTTGATCCTCCCAAGTGTTCAGGTGTATAGACTCTTCCAGTCCTAGTCATTTCTTGTGCAGCGTTATATTCTTCTACCTTGGCCTTCCCTTTTCGCCGAGCCTCGGCAACATAATCCCAGGGTATTACTTTTGAGTTGAATGGAGGTGTGGTTGATACCGTCACAGTGAAAGGTGTGACCACTTCTAATTCAAGTGGAGCGGGGATGGCCGCAGGCGGAGCCACCTCTACCTCGAATGGAAATGATGTAGTTACCTCAACCTCGATTGGTGGCTGAGTCTGTACCACGATAGGAATAAGTGTGACTGCAACTTTAAAGTCACCACCTTCTCGAATAAGCTCAATCGACCAATCAAGGTCCCATTCTTCATTCGTCTGTATCACATGTACACCATCACCCCTATGGTCAGGGAGGGGGTTATTGCGGACATTAGGTGCGGCTTCCCTCGTCTATATAACCTTGTTGTCAATCAACATCTGGATCTTATCCTTCAATGTTCAGCACTCAGCAGCGGTGTGCTCCTTCATACTAGAATGGTACGCATAAGTTTTGTTCGGATTGACCTATTGGGATGGGTTTTCTAATGCCACAGTAGGAACAAGAGTGACATAACCCGTGGCTTTCAACCTTTCATACAACTGGTCGATGGGCTCAGCAATGGAGGTGTATTATCTGGGTGGCTTGCGATCGAAGATGGGTCTTGGTCTTGGAAAGTTTTGATGAGTTGGAGGTGATTGGAAATGGGATGGTTGGGAGCTATAGGTGTGGTGGACAGTGGCTGGTTGGGAATATCTAGGAGATGAGGGTTGATATGTGGGCGGTTGTGCTTGGTACGTGGGTGGAGGTGTTTGGTATGTGGATGGAGGTGTTTGATATGTGGGTGGAGGTGCAGATTTCGGGCCTTGGGCCACCATTACTGCCCCAACATCTCTCTTCTTTGATATGCCGCCTGATTGTAATGCCTTATTTGTGGCCTGTAGTGCCTCAAAATTCATTACCATCCCGCTTTTGATCCCTTCTTTGATTGTTTCTCCGAGTTTGATGATATCAGAGAATTTATGATTTTTGATAACCACCAACCTTTCATAATATTGCGGATCTTGTGCTCTGACGAAGAACTTGTTCATATGTTTCTCGTCAAAAGATGGCCTGACCTTGGCCGCTTCTGGCCTCTAACGAGTAGCGTACTCACGAAAAATCTTAGTAGGTTTCTTCTTAAGATTCTGAATGTAGAAAACATCCGGTGCGTTCTCTGTATTGAACCTGAACCGGTCCATGAAATCCGACGCCATACTTACCCAATTGGACCATTTCTTGGGATCTTGGCTGATGTACCTGGACAAAGCATCTCCAGTAAGACTCCTCATAAAGAGTTTCATTCGGATCTTTTCGTCTTTCCCGACCCCAACAAGTTTGTCGCAATAGGTCCTCAGATGGACTCTGGGATCACCTATGCCATCAAACATCTTGAACTTGGGAGGTGTGTATCCCTCTGGCAGTTCTATATCTGGTTGTATGCATAGGTCTTCATAGTTCAACCCTTCTATTCCTTTGCCGCCTTCGACACCTTGAACTCGACTTGTCAACTTCTTAAGTTCTTCAGCCATGTTTTTAATAAGCAGGTCCTTTTCGGTGGATTTCGGTGTATAGGATATAGGTTGGATGGAGTGAGGTACAATTTCTACGTATATAGGGTTGCTTTGATGGGTGCCAGGAACTTGGGCGTAGTGATTGTCGTTGGTGGAGGTTTGGGGATCGGGAATGGGTTGTGGTGTGTTTTGAGGAGTGTGGTAAGTGGTGGTTGGTGGGTATTGAGTTGGCTAGTGGTGATGTTATGGCGGAGTCGCTATTGGCAATAGATTGAGATTTTGGGGTGGAGTTGCGTATTGATTTTGTGCAGTAGGATTTTGTGGATATTGGTATTGTGTGTTCTTGGGAGGTTCTGGGTTCTTTGTATTTTTTTGGTGGATGTCGGGGATATTTAGTGTGAGTGACAAGTTTGCCAAGTTGCAAACCTGCTCAAGTTCTCCTTGCAATTCCAATATCTTTTGTTCCAATCTCAAGACTAGATCATTTGGGGTCGAAGTACTACGGCCATCTGACGTTTTTGTGTTCTCAACATTCTCCTTTCGGATACCACTTAAGTCGTCTATTTTTGCTTTTCCTCTACCTTTTGTGTTGCTTGGAGGAGGAGGTGGTGGAGGGCCTCTGGATCTGGTGTGGTATGCTGACGAGGCTAGTATGAGCGAACCAACCTAAGGGGATGGGAGTAATAAAAATAAGGAAAAACAAAAAGGTAACAAGTCAGTGAGGATTCTGAAATGTTAACAGTATTTAAACACATATTGCGGAAATGCAAATTCGCATCTTAATTTGAGAGCCTCATTGTGCCCGAGGTAGTCCAAACGACAAATAAATTTGGAGAACTTTAAACGCCAATAAATGCTTCATTTCATAATATAAAAATAGACGAATACCAAAATGGCACTAAGACAATAAAAATAAGTCACTACTGGCACTTGAACTTATTACATTTAGGAAAGCAAATAAATCTAGCCTATTTGGTCCCAGAAGGACCTTTCCTAGGTTGAATGCTCTCGTTGATCAAATCCTACAGTTCGCGTAGATTCATCAGTAAAAATGCCTTTGCCAAATGTCCTCCTTCGTTCCCCTCAGCGTTCTAGCAGTCAATGACTCTCTTCCTCACTTTTCCTTCTAATTCCAACAGGTTGTATTCCATATATTCTAGCTTCTCACTAGATTTGGCGGCCCTCTCTTTCCATTCATTGATTTGGTCATCTGATGGAAGATTCCTCCACCAGTCTAGCAAGAGTGAGGGTGGCTAACCATACTGAAGCTGGGGACCTCGTGCCTCATTTTCTGTAAAACAAAAGGGTTAGGTCTTCTCCCCCACCAAACTCGACTATTTATACATTCATGATTAGCATATTGTCATTTAGTTCTCCAAATTAATGCACAGAACGTGATTGTGTCCGTTGGGATTATGGAAACGCCGGTGGACTTTGGATAAGGCTCATATTAAATGATCATTATGTGGAAAACATAATTGATCCGACTAGGTTTGACCATGATGCATGCACAATCTGACCAGAGTAAGGTTACTATGGGATTTTAAACTGGTACCCTCAAGCGGAAAACTTGAAGAGGAAGGCACGGAACCGTCGACTGCACCGCTAATCAACTGGTTTTATCGCAAATAAGTCTTTCCGAATTTAAGGGTAATAAATAGGAAGAGCACAACCACTCATTAAACGTTGCTATAGGATTTGATACACACGAGTGGAATATGATGTGGAGCATGATTTATGCAGCAATTAATAATATGTAGTCAAGTATTTGCACGTAGGAAAAATAAATACAGTATTTAAATAATTGAGAGACAGTTATAGGAAAAAGAAAACAAAAAGACACGTCAGTTTCAGGGATAAAGAATCATAAATGCTTAAAAGAAAGCAGACAGTTAAATTCAAATAAGGGGGAAGGGTACGGGATAAAGCATGCTTGGACTAATTCATAAAAATAAATTCATTATGGTAAGAGCCTAAAGGTATCCTCAACAGAGTCACCATGCTGTCGTACCCCCCTTTTCCCTCCGCGGAGAGAAGTCCGGGTTTCGACATTCATGGGGGTAATAACTCATTTCCTTTTGGGAATTGGGTATTTGAAGAGTCGCCACCAAACGGATTATGGTGCGTTAGGGAACCTAGAGCAATTAACTTTTGGATTGGTTTGCATTACCAGAGATTTAGGGTAAGGGCTTGAAATAATCTTGAGGGAAAGGTGTTAAACACCCCTCTTGATCCACAACGGTGGGTCCCGGCCGAACTTATACTTATGAATTAGTCCTTTAACAAATAAATAGTTGAAACAAATAATTGCAAAAAAAGAATGTTGGACATTGTATGACTCAGATAATAAGACAAAGGATTTGAACAAGTTGTGTACATATAAAAAATAAAGTTTTACACAAAAGGAATTTGGGAAAGGAGGGGTCCTAGATAGGTTAGCCTAAAGGATCACCCCACGCAATGCGCGGAAAATACTCCTCAATGAGCGGCTACACGTGACATTGGCGCGTAGTCATCATATCCATATCTACCTTTCCCACCCCTTAGCGGTTATTTAAGAGAGTGTTGGTTAGCGATCTTTATTGCGTACTATTACCCGTCCCTTCTTAATGGTCCTAGAGAAGGTTAGGACCTCTACCTACGGGCAGTTCTAGACAGACCCCTAAGGTTTAAAGGAGAAAATACTAAGGCGACAAACAAGAACACATAGGACTTCAACAAATAAAAGCATGAAATAGCAGATAAGAGGTTCAGGTTCACCTCCACAGATAATGCATGTAAACAGCATGACTCAAACACAAACAAGGGCAGTATTAATAAACAGGATCCTAAGACATGATGTCTAGATGAGTATCAAAACATAAGAGATATGCAGATTGGTTTATAACTCAGAAGCAAGGGCCCCATCAGTTTGCCTACTGATTTTTAGCCTGTTAAACATTAAGCAGCAAACACAAAGAGGCATTTTTTAGACTTATAAGAATTGGTTACCTAAGGCTTGCCTAGGCGTGGGACAGTGCTCAGTTATTACCAGAATTATTAAAGAAGACTATTATAAATTGTTTTACCTAATCATACCGTTCTAGGTGTCACAAAATACAGGATCATTACCAAATTTGTTTAAAAATAGGGTGAGACTGTTTATATCCCTTTTCATGCATCAATAGTTTAACTAGGTGTAGTCTGAGTGGGTGTGAACGATATCCTAAAACAGGGTATCTAATATGCACACAAAGTGATTTATATGCAAGATTCCTAAAGCAGGATTTCTAAATGCATAGCATGGTTGCAGAGTTTCCTAAAGCAAGATTTCTAAATACATAGAAGGTTACAACATTGTAGAGCATGATTTCAAGTGTGCCGGCACAACAATTTATTTAGTGTCATTTATCCTAGAAACAGGATCTCTAAGTGATAATAAGAATGTCAAAGTGAAATGCCGAAAACAGTATACATAAAACCTAGGGAGCATGATATCTAATGCATGATATGCTTTGCACGTATTAGTCCTAAATAGTAATTATATTGTACATCTAGGGAATGCAAACTTAAAGCATGGTTTCTACCTTTTGATATCTATAACATGTGTAGCTACCCTTCCCTTTTCACTAGCCATCCCCAACATCTGTTTACAACAATTATTAGAAACCAGTGTTGAATGAATTACATAAGTAGATAGGAAAAAACAAGAAGTTACACTATAGGGAGCCTACAAATAGGCCCAAATTTCCAGAATTTCCAATGCCAGATTGCCTCACAGCCTTTCACATAATCCGGGTGTGTGAGAGTTCCCTAAGGACCTCAAGGGATTCCGGGCAGTGCTCATACCCAGATTTCGTAATCATAGTTTAGTAGTGCAGTGTGGAAGGGCCATCTCTAGTGCATCAGAGTTCAAAGGGATATCATAGGGATCCCTAAGCATTCATATATTAGAGGGATAGAACTTAAATGTCTAAGAGTAGAGTGAGAGTGCTTGACATAGTTTTGAAAGGGTTTTAGTAAGAAACAGTATTGAAAGAGACTTGTTTGAAATAGTTTTGTGAAGTAAAAGAGGGAGTCATGCAGTAAAACAACTTTGAAAAGAGAGAGTTACATGATTAGACAACAATATATCAAACATGCACCCAAAACTAACTCAGCGATACTTAAAGGAACAAACCTACACATAGGAGTGATAGGGATTGGGGACACATAGAGCACATGATGGTAAATACATAATAGGCAGAGGTCCACATAGATACAATATCAGAAGCTCTTAAGGGGTTCATGGGATTGGGGTACAACATGAACTTTAGAATTAACACAGAACCAAATAACTTTAGGGTACAAATTATTTTGCCATAGAGAGATTCATACTAAAACCAGTTAGACATAAAAGGGGATCGAGTCACATTGACTACAGAAGATAAATATATTGATCCTAAGGGGTAGTATATAACTAACATAAAGAGATTAATTACATGTTGAACGGCAGAAACAGAGGTAGAAACAAATCAGGAACATTATGAACTGAAAGAGACAAAGAAACATATTGTTTTTGAGACTTAAATTGAAATCAGGACATACCGGTAAAGAAGACAGTAAACACAAAAGTGAAGGGGCAGGAGAGCACAATAGTCAGCCTAGGCTTGCAGCCGTCTAACTCAGAATAATAGTAAGTAACACAGAAAGAGAGAGCAGAAATTTTTGAGTGTGAGAGAGAGTAGGGGTGGGCGTTCGGTATTTCGGTTAGGTATTTAAGAATTTCGATTCAGTATTTCGGTATTCGGTTTATCAATTGTGTATACCAAATATCGTACCAAAATATTTCGGTACGGTTCGGTATTTATTATTTTGGTTCGGTATGGTTTCGGTTTTATATTATGGCTTCTAGCCTACAATTTTTTTTCTGTCAGAATTGTATTTGCTTAAAAATGTGTAATTACCTCACTGATAAAAAAATAAAAATAAAAATGGACAATCAAGCGGATGGCAGTATGGCACTGAATAAATGTGCAACTTGAAAAGGCAAGCTCAATGGTAGAAGAATGCCAGTGATGGTGACTAGCAAATATTTTTGGCATTAAAGACTTTTCCAAATGGATAATGTAAGTAGATCTCTCTGCTACAGCTATTAAACATAATAAATGAGCAAAAAGAACCAAGGTAACAAGAAAAGAGGTGGGAAACTAGTCATTTGCATAGTTATCTATGTAATTTGTATCTTCCTACTATACATGAGCCTCATTTCTATAATACAGAGGCTCAAAGAAACCATCGGCCCTTGGCCATTCTTTCAAGTAGATAATATAATTTGAGCACATGGTGCAGTAGTCTTTTTCAATATAAAATCCTGTCAAAGGCGAACTTGCCGCAAGGCCTTCGACTTAATAATATGCAGCAGGAGCTGAACCAACAGTCATTTAAGATCATCAAATTACATGGAATTTGATCTCCTCTCTTTCTTGAAAATGCTAAATAAACAAATTTTCACTTGAACCAGCATCAATGGTATTGGTGTTGCTATCTACCGTAATAGGTAAACTTTCACTTGAACCAGCATCACTTACTCTACTTTCATCTGCCATCTGTACAAAACTAAAATAAATATAAACACATATTAAGAACTTTCCATTATTTTGTCAAGCAACTTATCAATAGGGAGCAAATTTCTTGTCAAAGAATTTTCCTTCTGTTAATCTTTGTTTGCTGCCTCTATTTTTGGTTAATTCTGGACATTTCTTGTCTATTTCATACTCTCTTTACCTCTAGTCCTCATTTAGCTTTCAGTTAAAGGCATTCTTCATTTTATATATTCTTTTATTCAAATAAAGCAAGTTTCTTGGAAGGTAGACAAGTCTTTGCAAAACAGATGTAAGAAAGTAACAGATAACCAATGAAGATTGGGCAAGCTTCATGACAAATTTGATGTTTAATTCTCAAATCTGCTGTTAGATATGGCTAATTTCTAGATATTCCTACAAATTAATTCCGGGATCATTTGAAGAAAAAAAAAGAAGTTGCACAGGTTTTTTATTTTTTACTAGTTTATAATTTTGGCCCTAACACTTCCCCACCTTATCTCTTTCATCATCAAATCCCAAAAAAAAATTGAAATATAAATCTTCTGCATATAAAACATCCGATAAACATAGCAACAAACTTCTTTTTTTTTTGATAGGTATGAACATAATGATAAATAAATTAAACAAATAAACATAGCAAAGGACTTAGAAAAAAGAATCCAAGAACATAATAAAAACCACATACACTAGCAAACAGTGTCATCGAAATGAGTCACTCATAGTCACAGCATAAGCAGAGCAGAGAAGTATCAGTTCCAGAACAAATTAGTGCAAAAAAATAAAGATTTAAGAATGAAAAATTGAAAAGTTATGAACCTGTTGAAGTCTTGATTTGAAGGGTTGACAGCCGATCTTAATTCTCACAGGCCACAGCCGATTAGGCGATATCTTAGGATGTTAGGGTAAACTAGGGTCTGGGGGTAAGACAAGAGGGTAAGAAAGTGAAAGACATTTGGATTATTGGGTTATTCATTATTGGGTTGGGCTCCAAAAATTAAAATTTTGGCTTTTGGTTGGGGTCCGCCGCTGGGCACTAGGCAGTCTACTCCTAGTCTCCTACATGATTTTTAAAATTTTCGGTATTTCGGTATACCGAATTGTCAAGATCCTAATACCGAGTACCAAACCGTTATACTGAAATACCGAAAATTTAGTACAGAAAAAACTGAAACCGAAATACCGAATTAATTCGGTTCGGTTCAGAATTCGGTTTTTTGGATTTTATGCCCACCCCTAAGAGAGAGAGATTTTGAACCAATGTGTTTGTGTGTGTGATAATGAAAGACCAAGGTATTTATAGTTTGAAAGCAGGTAGCAAATAAGGCAAAAATCAATGTTCATCAGTAATTATGGGAACTCAGAATCAATCAGCATAAAATCAAGGTAAATACTCCCTTCAATGTGGGAGTTAACTTCAAACGGTAATAAACATGTGACAAATAAGGAAGGAAGTCGTATAAGGCTGAGCATAACGATTAAGGAAATAATTTCAGCATAGTACAAGTACACAACATGTAATAGAGGCTAGGTTCAACATATTTCAATCAAGTAAAATACTTAAGAAATCAATTAACAGCATAATTGATCATAGAATAAGGTCTGAAAATATTTTACAAAGTTAAAAATCAGTAGAGAGTATCGTGCGAAATCAGTGAAAGATCAATCACCAAGACTCAAGGATTCAAAAGTAGAAAATAACACTGATTTAGCACAACTTTATGAGAACAAGCACATAATAAGCAAAATCAGAACTCTAAGAAGCCGAGTAGGGCAAAAATCATATAAAAATTAGGGATTCATGTAGAGAGCATAGTCTGAATTAATAGAATAAACATGATACAGGTAGGAGAAGTGAAGAATCAGAAATATTGATGAACAAAATAGGGTAAAATCACATAATAGGCAGGAATAATCATAATCAGAAACCCTAACAAGCAAACATAGGGTAAAAATCACAAAATCACAGAAACATACAAATTAGTTGAACGCATTATCAAAACAAACTCAGAATCACAGGCCAAACCCAAGTAACTTAGGGCTTTAACATAATAACTCGGATAAAAGGAGAAAACTAAAATAAACATTTAAACATGGTGAAAATCATAGAAAAATGCTAAAATCAGAAGGAAAAGTCGTTTTTGAAAAAGGGTCAAGAAACCCTAGTTTGAATATGAAGAGTCGTTTTAGAAGAAATAGGAAAAATCCTTAAGAAAACAGTAAAGATAACTTGAATAAACTCAAATCTTGTTACAGATCTTAGAAATCAAGAGTCAAAATTAGGGTTTCAGAGAGAGAACCCAAAGAGAGAGGATCGGCACAAAAATCATTGGTTTTAACCGAAAATGGTAGAATCTTACTCGGACAGCCATGAACGGCATAAAAATGACATGAAAACCCATGGGAGGTGAGTGAACTGCCTTCTGGTTCCTTTGAGGAACTCAAGGCAGCAAAACCCGACGTAGGAGGGAGAGCCGTGAGGCTGGGAGGGTGGTGAGACCACCATAATGACCGGAAAAGCGACGGCCGGTGAGGTGGTCTAGGTTTACCGGGATTTTGAGAGAGAGATGAGAGATGTAACGGCGGATAGAATAATAACAAATGAGATGGGGGTAGTCTTTAGGGTTAATTATGGTAAGGACGGATCTGGTCCGTTGATCAAAATTGATCAACGGTCCAGATTAAATAGGGATTGGGTCGAGTAGGATAGTGGATTGGGCCTTGGGGTATTGGGATGATTTAATCAGGTTTGGATCTGGTTTAATTTAGGCTAGAATTAAAATGAAATTAGGCTATTTGTTAAATACCCAATTCAAATTAATTAAAACAAGTTACAAAATAGCTAATAATTATAAGAATGAGTTTCAAGCGTAGAAAATAGTTTAAAAACTGATTATTTAGTATTTTAAAATACAAATGACTAATTTCTGGTAAAAAATAGTACAAAATTATATGTTTGGGCTATAATTACAAAGTTATTGCAATTATAGCCAAAAGATGCTAATTTGGTCTTAATAGGATCATAAGTAATAAATTAAATCAAGAAATGCTTTTGAAATCATTTGTGATGCAAATTTGTAATTATTTATTGGAAAATAAAATGTTGGATAAATTAATAAAAATATAGGAAAATTATGGAAAAAATACCAATTGCATGATTTTGAAGGTATATATGCAATTTAAAATATTTTTGGAAAATATTGGGTATCAACAATGTTGTGATGATCCAAAAGGTCATCACTTGCTTTAGAAACAAATCCTGTGTTTCGAGGCCTTAAAACCTTCTTTTTACCTTACCTCGATCTGCGTGTGTGGTCCGGACCTATATCCGAAAAACCTTTTATGTGAAAATATGAGAAATAGAAATTTCTAGAGTTAAAATTTGATTATGGTTGACTTTGGTCAATATTTTGAGCAAATGGACCCGGATCTGTGTTCCGACAATCCCAGGTGGTCCGCAGTAAAATATGGGACTTGGGCGTATGCCTGGAAATAGATTCCGAGGTCCCAAGCCTTAGAAATCAATTTTTGAAAGAAATTATTTTGCTGAATTATCTATGAAATAAAGAAAAGAATTAATGTTTGAAACCATTAGTATCGGGCCCGTATTTTGGTTTCGGAGCCCGGTACAAACTTATTAAAGTATTTAAATGATAACTGTGAAATTTGGTAAAAAATGGAGTTTATTTGATGTGATTTGGACCTCTGGTTGAAGAGTTATGAACTTTGAGTTTTAAAGTGTTCTTGATGAAAATGATGAGTTTTGAGGTTTAATTCATAGTTTTACATGTTATTTTCATGATTTGGTTGCACGAGCAAGTCCGTATAATGTTTTTAGGTTGGTGTGCATGTTTGGTTTGGAGACCCGAGGGCTCGGGCTAGTTTTGGATAGGCCACGAGGGGAATTTAACTTAGGGAGTTGCAGGTTTTTAGCTGGTGTGTTGCAGGCCTACAGGCTTCGCAAAGCCTGGCTCGCAAATGCGAGCAATTGGTTGCAAATGCGAATAGTGGCATGGGTTGCCTTGGTCGCAAATGCGAAGTACTTATCGCAAATGCGACATCGCAAATGTGAAGGCAGTATCGCAAATGCGAGGTTAGCAGTCTGAGGGGTTCGCAATTGCGAACCCTGGTCGCAATTGCGACACCTGCAACCTGCAAAATCATAACTTAGATGCATTTCACCCATTTTTAAACCCTTTCAAAATCAAAACACTCTCGGGCTATTTTTCAAAGACAGGTACTCTTCCAAATCGATTGTAAGTCATTCTAACTTGGTTTCATCAATCTTTAACATCTTTTCTCATGATTTCAACTCAAAATCAAAGGTTTTCATGGGGAAATTGGGTGTTTTTGGTAGAACCTAGGTTTTTCAAATTTTGGAGATTTGGACCTCGATTTGAGGTTCGATTTCAAAACAAATTATGTATTTGGGTTCGTGGGGGAATGGGTAATCGGGTTTTGGTTCGAACCTCGAGTTTTGACCACGTGGGACCGAGGACAATTTTTGACTTTTTGGGGAAAACTTTAGAAAACCTCTTTGCATGTATTGAAATTGATTTATTTAGCATTTATTGATATAGTTAAGTAACTCGTGACTAGATACGAGCGAATTAGTGGTGGAATCAAGAGGTAAAGCGATAGTGGAGACTTGAATTGTGTTCGTGGCATCGAGGTAAGTGTTTGGTCTAACCTTAGCTTGAGGGATTAGGAGTTGTGTCCTATTTGCTATATGTTATTTGTTGAGTACGAGGTATAGGCATGGTGACGAGTATCTATATGTTGGTGTCAAGCATGTCTGTGAGTCTTATTCTATGACTAATGTGACTGCGTTTGTATTGTTCATGCCTTAAGTGATGATTTCTATTGATGAGCAACTCTTGTGGAAGTAATAGTGATATTTGAACATTGAAGAGCGTTGGCTCAAGTTGGATAATAAATTGTGGAGGTATAATTGGAAATTGAATCTTATAGAGCATTGGCTCAAGTTGTGAAGTGAATTGTGAAGTAAAAGTGAATAAGAGAAGAGAATTTTTATATTGTCTCCCTTGCTAGGATGTTGATGCTTTTGATATTGTTCCCTTGCCGGGATTTGATTGTTGAACTATTGTTCTCTTACCGGGATTTTATTGTAATTTTACTTATTTCCTTGCCCTATTGCTTGTGATTGTTGTTTGGATGAGGAAGTGTGTGAAAGCACGGAGGGTGATGTTGTGCATTGTTTTGGTGAGAAACAGTTAAAGCACGAAGGGTGATGTCGTGTATGATTTTGTGAGGAAGAGTGTAAAAGCACGAAGGGTGATGTCGTGCCACACGATGTACAATTTCGTGCTGATTATATTGATTTTATGGTGAGAACGAGAGTAAAAGCACGAAGGGTGATGTCGTGCAGTTTATATTGATTCTTATGGTGAGAACGATAGAAAAAGCACGAAGGGTGATGTCATGCACTTATTTGATTTCCAATCCTTGTTGATACTTGAGTTATGGTGTTCCTTATATTTACCTGCTGTCTTTCTATTATCATTTAATGTTTCCCCGCAACATGTTTTCCCCTTCCCATTCTAAACTGTACATTCCTGCTTTTATTTTCCGATGTATATGATTTAACTGCACAGATTTGTTTGGTAGTTTGGTCCTAGCCTCGTCACTACTTCGCCGAGGTTAGGCTAGGCACTTACCAGCACATGGGGTCGGTTGTGCTGATACTACACTCTGCACTGTCTGCAGATTCCGGCATAGTAGCTTTTGGACCTTAGCTTGGGTGGCTACCTTCAGTCCATACGAAGATCCAAGGTAGTCCTGCAGGCGTCCGCAGGCCCTGGCATCTGCCTCTATCCTTTCTTCCTGTTTTAATTATGTAATTCAAAAACAGTGTTGCATTTATTTTTCAGACCTTGTTTGTCGTATTCCTAGACCGTCTATGAAGTTGTGACACCAGTTCTGGGTAGCTTTTGTTTAAGAAATTGCACTGGAATTATTTAAATAGTTTAATTGCTTCTTCCGCTTGTTTAAATTTCGTTGTTTATAAACTGTTGATTCACATTGATTAAAGGATTAAAATGGGAAAAATATAATTTTTTTCAAACGGTTGGCTTGCCTAGCTTTCATTAGTTGGCGCCATCAAGACTCCCGAGGGCGAGAAAATCCGGGTCGTGATAAGTTGGTATCAGAGCTCTAGGTTACATAGGTCTCACAACTTCACGTCTATTCTTTCCTGTCGTGCGGTTTGGTTTCTCAATGCTAATTAAATTTCTACTATGTTCTTTTGTAGATGGCAAGAACACATGCTTCCTCATCCACAGATCAGCAGCCCGAACTCCCAGCAGCAGCTCTCACGAGGGCAGAGGGCGAGGCCAAGGCCGTGCTAGAGGCTGAGGTAGGGGTAGAGCTCAGTCCAGAGCAGCAGCACCAGCGGTGGAGCCTGAGGTTGAGTTTGATGATGAGGTTCCGGCCCAGGCAGTTTCGGTGGGCCCAGCTCAGGTCCTAGAGGGGTTCATTGCTACCCCAGTACTCCAGGATGCTCTGGTCCATCTAGTGGGCCTTATGGAGAGTGTCACTCGGGCAGGCTTGCTACTTGTAGCACCAGCCGTCTCTTAGGCCGGAGGAGGAGCCCAGACTCCTGCTACTCGCACTCTGGAGAAGATGCCTCCCTAGTTTCAGACTCTAGCAGCTCAGCCAGTTGGAGCATTTTAGCCGGGTATGGTAGCTCAGACCGGCGATGGAGTAGCTATGTATGCTGATGCCTTGTGGAGATTGGGCAGGTTCACCAAGCTCTTCACTACCACTTTTAGTGGTTCATCTTCTGATGATCTCCGGGATTATTTAGACAGTTGTCCTGAGGTTCTCAGGAACATGGGGATAGTGGAGACCAATGTGATCGACTTTGCTACTTTTTGCTTATCTGGATCCGCCAAGACTTGGTGGAGAGTTTATTGCTTGGCTAGACCAGTTGGGTCACCAGCTTTGACTTGGGAGCAGTTTTCTCAGCTATTTCTGGAGAAGTTTCTTTTTGTCACTAAGAGAGAGATCTATTGGAGGCAGTTTGAGCGTCTCCAACAGGGTTATATAACTGTTACTCTGTACGAGACCGGGTTTATCAATTTGGCTCGTCATGCTCTACTTATACTCCCCATTGAGAGGGAGTGTGTGAGGAGGTTCATTAAGGGACTCATACAGCCTATTCGACTTCAGATGGATAAGGAGACGTGGAGTGAGATTTCTTTCCAGGAGGCAGCCAATATGGCCAGGAGAGCTGAGATGGTTCTATCGCAGGGGGGTGGTCAGGGGTCTGACAAGAGGCCTCGTCATTCAGGAAAATTCAGTGGTACCTCCTCTGGAGACAGGGATTCGTATGGTAGAGGCCATCCTTCTAGGGCTTTTCAGTCAGCACTTCAGGTTTCGCATAGTGCTTCAGGTAGTCGTGGTTCTCATATGTAGTATTCTGATCAGCGGTCCTATAGTGCACCACCAGCTCCTATTAGTGCACCACCGCTCCAGAGTTTTCGGGGTGGTCGTGCAGGTCGTCAGGGTTAGCAGTCTCAACAGCCGAGGGCTGTTATACTTGAGGAGATCTGGGTCACATTGCTAGGTTTTGCTCTCGAGCATCGAGCAACTTTCAGCATCAGGGTTCCCATGCCATGGTTCAGGCACCGAGTGTTCCACCGCCCGCCCAGCTAGCTAGAGGAGGGAGTAGATGTGCTAGAGATGGAGGTAGAGGTATTAGAGGTGGAGCTCAGGCCGCTAGAGGTGGAGGCCAGCCAGCAAAAGGCCGTCCCAGAGATGTAGTTCAAAGTGGTGGGGCCCAGCCCCGATGTTATGCTCTTCCAGCCAGACCTGAGGCTGAGGCTTCTGATGCAGTTACCACAGGTACTATTGTGGTTTGTAGTAGAGATACTTCAGTTCTATTTGATCCAGGATCTACGTACTCCTATGTGTCATTTTATTTTGCACCGTATCTGGTCATGCCTAGTGATTCCTTGAGTGCTCTTGTATATGTGTCTACACCCGTAGGTGATTCTATTGTGGTAGATCGTGTCCATCATTCATGTATAGTTGTTATTGGGGGTCTTGAGACTCGTATAGATTTGTTACTTCTGGACATGGTTGATTTCGATGTCATATTGGGGATGGACTGGTTATCACCATACCACGCTATCTTGGACTGTCATGCCAAGACTGTGACCTTAGCCTTGCTGGGTTTACCTTGTTTAGAGTGGAGAGGGACTCCTGGTCATTCTACCCGTAGTGTTATCTCATATATGAAGACTCGGCGTATGGTCGAGAAGGGGTGTTTGGCCTATTTGGCATATATTCGTGATTCTAGTGCCGAGGTTCCTTATATGGATTATGTGCCTGTCGTTCGTGAGTTTTCTAAGGTATTTCCTTCAGACCTGCCGGGTATGCCACCCGACAGGGATATTAACTCCTGGATTGATTTGGCTCGGGGCACTCAGCCCATCTCTATTCCGCCGTATCGTATGGCACCGCCAGATTTGAAAGAGTTGAAGGAGAAGTTGCAAGATTTTCTTGAAAAAGGTTTCATTAGACCTAGTGTTTTGCCTTGGGGTGCGCCGGTGTTGTTTGTTAAGAAAAAGGACGGGTCGATGAGAATGTGTATAGATTAGCGGCAGTTGAACAAGGTTACAATCAAGAATAAGTATCCATTGCCGAGGATTGATGATTTGTTTGATCAGCTTCAGGGTACCAAGGTATTTTCGAAGATTGACTTGAGATCTGTCTACCACTAGTTGAGGATTAGGGCATCTGATGTCCCTAAGATAGTTTTCCGTACTCGGTACAGGCATTATGAGTTCTTGGTGATGTCATTTGGGTTGACAAATGCCCCAGCAGCTTTTATGGATTTGATGAACCGAGTGTTTAGGCCTTACTTAGATTAGTTCGTGATACTCTTCATTGATGATATTTTGATCTATTCCCGCAGTCGAGAGGAGCATGAGCAGCATCTGAGAGTGGTCCTCCAAACTTTGAGAGATAGTCAGTTGTATGTGAAGTTTTCGAAGTGTGAGTTCTGGTTGAGTTCAGTTGCATTCTTGGGTCATGTTGTACCAACAGAGGGTATTCAGGTAGATTTGAAGAAGATAGAGGCAAGAACTGGCCTAGACCAGCATAAGCTACAGAGATCTGGAGTTTCTTGGGATTGGCAGGCTATTATCGTCGGTTTGTGGAGGGATTTTCATCTATTGTAGCCTTGATGACCAGGTTGACCCAAAAGGATGCACAGTTCAGGTGGTCGGATGAGTGTGAGGCGAGCTTTCAGAAGCTCAAGACAGCTTTGACTACGGCACCAGTGTTGATTTTGCCCACAAGTTCAGGGCCTTATACAGTTTATTGTGATGCATCTCGTATTGGACTTGGTGCGATGTTGATGCAAGACGGCAAGGTCATTGCCTACGCTTTGTGACAGTTGAAGATTCATGAGAAGAACTATCTAGTTCATGATTTAGAGTTAGCAGCTATTGTCCACGTGTTGAAGATTTGGAGGCATTATCTATATGGCGTGTCATGTGAGGTGTTCACGGACCACAAGAGTCTGCAGTATTTGTTCACGCAGAAGGAGCTAAATTTAAGGCAGAGAAGGTGGTTAGAGCTATTAAAGGACTATGATATCACTATCTTATATCATCTGGGAAAGGCCAACGTGGTGGCCGATGCTTTAAGTAGGGAGTCAGCCAGTATGGGCAGTCTTGCTTATATTCCGATCAGTGAGAGACCGCTTGCTTTGGATGTTCAGGCTTTGGCCAATCAGTTCGTGAGATTGGATGTTTCTGAGCCCAGCCGTATGTTAGCTTGCACAGTCGCTCGTTCTTCATTATTGGAGTGTATCCGAGGTCGGCAATATGATGATCCTCATTTGTGTGTCCTTAGGGACACGGTGCAACATGGAGGTGCCAAGCAGGTTATCTTAGGAGATGATGGAGTTTTGAGGCTGTAGGGTCGAGTTTGTGAGCCTAATGCGAATGGGCTCCGGGAGTTGATTTTAGAGGAGGCCCATAGTTCCCGATACTCTATTCACCCGGGTGCCGCTAAGATGTATCAAGTTTTGCGGCAGCATTACTGGTGGAGGAGAATGAAGAAGGACATTGTTGCATATGTGGCTCGGTGTTTGAATTGTCAGCAGGTTAAGTACGAGCATCAGAGGCCTGGTGGTTTGTTCCATAAGATTGAGATTCCTGAGTGGAAGTGGGAGCGTATCACTATGAACTTCGTTGTTGGACTCCCATGGACTCAGAGGAAGTTCAATGCAGTGTGGGTTATTGTTGATAGGCTGACCAAGTCAGCACATTTCATTCTGGTGGCAGTCTCCTATTCTTCCAAGAGGTTAGTTGAGATCTATATCTGGGAGATTGTTCGTCTTTATGGTGTGCCCGTATCTATCATTTTGAACCGAGGTACGCAGTTTACCTCACATTTCTAGAGAGCAGTTCAGCGAGAGTTTGGCATACGGGTTGAGTTGGGCATTTCATCCTTAGACGGACGGGCAGTCCGAGCACACTATTCAGATTTTGGAGGATATGCTCGGAGCTTGTGTCATTGACTTTGGAGGCTCGTGGGATCAGTTTTTGCCTCTAGCAGAGTTTGCCTACAACAACAGATACCAGTCGAGTATCCAGATAGATCCTTATAAGGTTTTATATAGTAGACGGTGTCGGTCGCCGGTTGGATGGTTCGAGCTGGGAGAGGTTCGGTTGTTGGGTACGGATCTAGTACACGATACCTTGGACAAGGTCAAGATCATTCAGGATAGGCTTCGTATAGCGCAGTCCAGGCAAAAGAGTTATGCCGACCGTAAGGTTTGAGATTTGGAATTCATGGTCGGTGAGCGGGTATTGCTTCGGGTGTCGCCTATGAAGGACATGGTGATATTTGGGAAGAAGGGCAAGCTTAGCCCTAGGTTCATTAGCCCGTTTGAGATTCTTGATCGAGTGGGGGAGGTGGCTTACAGACTTGCGTTGTCGCCGATCTTATCAGTTGTGCATCCAGTGTTTCATGTGTCCATTTTTCTAAATATCACGGCGATCCATACCACGTGTTAGATTTCAGCACTGTCCAGTTGGACAAGGACTTATCCTGTGAGAAGGAGCCGGTAGCTATTCTAGATCGGCAGGTTCATCAGTTGAGATCGAAGAGTTTCCTGTCTGTTCGTGTTCAGTGGAGAGGTCAAACTGCTGAGGCATCGACCTGGGAGTCCGAGTCCAATATGCGGAGCTGTTATCCCCATCTTTTCCCCGACTCAGGTACTTCATTCTTATGTCCGTTCGAGGACGAACGGATGTTTTAGAGGTGGAGGATCAAATCTTGTGTTCCGAGGCCTTAAAACCTCCTTTTTACCTCGCCTCGATCTGCGTGCGTGGTCCGGACCTATATTCGGAAAGCCTTTTATGTGAAAATATGAGAAATGGAAATTTCTAGAGTTAAAATTTGATTATGGTTTACTTTGGTCAACATTTTGAGCAAATGGACCAGGATCTGTGTTCCGACGATCCCGGGAGGTCCGTAGTAAAATATGGGACTTGGGCGTATGCCCGAAAATGGATTCCGAGGTCCCAAGCCTTAGAAATCAATTTTTGAAAGAAATTATTTTACTGAATTATCTACGAAATAAAGAAAAGAATTAATGTTTGAAACCATTGGTATCGGGCCTGTATTTTGGTTTTGGAGCCCGGTACAAACTTGTTAAAGTATTTAAATGATAACTGTGAAATTTGGGGAAAATGGAGTTTATTTGACGTGATTTGGACCTTCGGTCGAAGAGTTGTGAACTTTAAAGTGTTCTTGATGAAAATGATGAGTTTTGAGGTTTAATTCATAGTTTTACATGTTATTTTTATGATTTGGTTGCACGAGCAAGTCCGTATGATATTTTTAGGTTGGTGTGCATGTTTGGTTTGGAGCCCCAAGAGCTCGGGCGAGTTTTGGATAGGCCATGGAGTGGAATTTAACTTAGGGAGTTGCAGGTTTTTAGCTGGTGTGTTGCAGGACTACATGCTTTGCAATTGCTAAGCCTAGCATGCAAATGCGAGCTCGCAAATGCGAATAGTGGCCCGGGCTGCCTTGGTCGCAAATGCAAAGTACTTGTCGCAAATGCGACATTGCAAATGCAAAGGCAGTATCGCAAATGCGAAGAGGACTGGATTTCTCATGGTTCGCAAATGTGAACCCCTGTTCGCAAATACGAGGTTAGCAGTCTGAGGGGTTCGCAATTGCGAACCCTGGTCGTAATTGCGAACCCTGGTCGCAATTGCGACACCTGCAACCTGCAAAATCATTACTTAGATGCATTTCAACCATTTTTCAATCCCTTTCAAAACCAAAATACTCTTGGGCGATTTTTCAAAGACAAATACTCTTCCAAATCGATTGTAAGTCATTTCTAACTTGGTTTCATCGATCTTTAACATCTTTTCTCATGATTTCAACTCAAAATTAAAGGTTTTTATGGGGAAAATTGGGTGTTTTGGGTAGAACCTAGGTTTTTCAAATTTTGGGGATTTGGACCTCTACTTGAGGTCCGATTTCAAAATAAATTATATACTTGGGTTAGTGGGGGAATGGGTAATCGGGTTTTGGTTCGAACCTCGGGTTTTGACCATGTGGGCCCGGGGACGATTTTTGACTTTTTGGAAAAAAAATTAGAAAACCTATTTGCATGCATTGGAATTGATTCATTTAGCATTTATTGATATAGTTAAGTAACTCGTGGCTAGATATGAGCGAATTGGTGGTGGAATCATGAGGTAAAGCGATAGTGGAGACTTGAATTGTGTTTGTGGCATCGAGGTAAGTGTTTGGTCTAACCTTTGCTTGAGGGATTAGGAGTTGTGTCCTATTTGCTATGTGTTATTTGTTGAGTACGACGTATAGGCATGGTGGCGAGTATCTATGCGTTGGTGTCAAGCATGTCCGTGAGTCTTATTCTATGACTATTGTGACTGCGTTTGTATTGTTCATGCCTTAAGTGATGATTTCTATTGTTGAGCAACTCTTGTGGAAGTAATAGTGATATTTGAACATTGAGCAGCGTTGGCTCAAGTTGGATAATGAATTGTGGAGGTATAATAAGCAATTGAATCTTATAGAGCATTGGCTCGAGTTGTGAAGTGAATTGTGAAGTAAAAATAAAAAAGAGAAGAGAATTTTTATATTGTCTCTCTTGCCAGGAAGTTGATGCTTTTGATATTGTTCTCTTGCCGGGATTTGATTGTTGAACTATTGTTCTCTTGCCGGGATTTTATTGTAATTTTACTTATTTCCTTGCCCTATTGCTTGTGATTGTTGTTTGGGTGAGGAAGAGTATTAAACCACGAAGGGTGATGTCGTGCATTGTTTTGGTGAGAATGAGTTAAAGCACGAAGAGTGATGTCGTGTATGATTTTGTGAGGAAGAGTGTAAAAGCACAAAGGGTGATGCTGTGCCGCACGATGTACAATTTCGTGTCGATTATATTGATTTTATAGTGAGGACAAGAGTAAAAGCACGAAGGGTGATGTCGTGCAGTTTATATTGATTCTTCTGGTGAGAACGAGAATAAAAGTACAAACGGTGATGTTGTGCACTTGTTTGATTTCTAATCCTTGTTGATACTTGAGTTATGGTGTTCCTTGTATTTACCTGATGTCTTTCTGTTATCATTTAATGTTTCCCCGTAGCATATTTTCCCCCTCCCATTCTAAATTGTACATTCCTGCTTTTATTTTCCGTTGTATATGATTTAACTGCACAAGTTTGTTTAGTAGTCTAGTCCTAGCCTCGTCACAACTTTGCTGAGGTTAGGCTAGGCACTTACCAGCATATGGGGTTGATTGTGCTGATACTACACTCTGCATTGTGTGCAGATTCCGGCGCAGTAGCTTTTGGACCTTAGCTTGGGTGGCTACATTCAATCCATACGGAGATCCAACGTAGTCCTGCAGGCGTTCGCAGGCCCTGGCATCTCCCTTTATCCTTTCTTCCTGTTTGAATTATGTAATTCAGAAACAGTGTTGCATTTATTTTTTAGACCTTGTTTGTAGTATTTCTACACCGTTTGTGAAGTTGTGACACCAGTTCTGGGTAGCTTTTGTTTAAGAAATCGTACTGGAATTATTTAAATGGTTTAATTGCCTCTTTCGCTTGTTTAAATTATGTTGTTTATAAACTATTGATTCACATTGATTAAAGGATTAAAATGGGAAAAAGGCAATTCGTTCAAACAGTTGCCTTGCGTAGCTTTCATTAGTAGGCGCCATCACAACTCCCGAGGGTCGAAAAATCCGGGTCGTGACAGATGTTCTCCTCTATATACTATGTAGTCAGTTCATTATGAATTTCAACATGCTTCTGTTTGCTCTATGTTCCTGTTTATTGCTCTCTTAACTATCATGCCTTAATTCTTGTTAACTTATCTTGTTCTACATGTTAGTATGATTAGTTTGCTTTAGCATGTCTCTGTTTAGTCCATGACACTTGTTACTTGTTTCTGAAAATAGCATGTTCAAATCCTATTACCCTACCCTGTTCTGTATGGTTGTTTGGATAGTCATTTCAATTTCAGCATGTTTTCCTCTGCTTAATACCTGTATGCTTGATTCCACCTAGTGATAACCAGTCAATCGAGTTAACTCCAGCAATATGAACTTTGTTTTGATTACCTGGTCCCTATTCAGAAGTTGTTTAGGGATTGTGAATGTGTGCGGTCAGTTCTGTCTATGATTCAAGTGCTCATGTTTTGTTGTGATTGTTTAATTATTTGTATCTATATCTGAACCGATCTGTTGGAATATGATTCTGTTTCTGTTCACTTCTGAAAAATCAAACTGCTTTCTTTCTGAAACTGTCCCCTACCTTTATACACTATTTTCAAACTTCTACTCTTAGTTATCTAGGGTCCTACCACCCCCAGTGTGAGCACTGCCTAGGGTCCATGAGACTCCTCTAAACTCTGACACACTGGGGCTGGCTTTCCAAACTCTTTACAAAATTGTTTCTTTGAAAAGGTTCTAGTGTGAGCATTGTCCGGGGTCCCTGAGGCCCTTGGGAACTTTGACATATCAGAAGCCCATTTTGTGTATTATGAACTACCTGTGGACATCAGACTTGCTTGAAGGCCTGGCTTCCAGATTGACATTGGGCCTGCCAAGCTATAGTATAATGATTTTTTTATTGTATAATTTATTGGTATTGGTCTGTAATAATGTAATAATCCTTGTAAAAAACAGATATGGGGTTATTAGTAAAAGCTGGGGAGGGGGGTTTTCTATATCTATGCTTGAAACTCGAGTAGACATCTTGTCTATAGTATTATTGATGATTATGTGAGCGTTATACTTGTTTAGAGATCATGTCTATAGGTATTTCTAATCGTTTTGTTCTGTACTTCACTCACATGCTAAAAATTCTGTTCATAGATTCTTTTCCTTAGAAATCATGTACACGGGATCCATGCACATTTTATGCATTAGTAACCATGTCTATAGGATCTTAACTGTTTGAATAACAATTTTCCTAGCAATGTGTTTAAAGAATTCTGCCTACACATGATTAATAGAGATCCTGCCTATAGGAACTAAAAATCAATTAGATACCATGCCTATAAGAAATAAAATAATCAATTCTGCATATAGTTATCATGCCTATAGGAAATATCAGTTTTGCGCTTAGATATCATGTCTATAGGAAATAAGCATAAAACAGTTTTAACACTTAGATATCATGCCTATAGGAAACACATATAAAATCAGTCTTGACACTTAGACATCATGCCTATAGGAAGTAAGTGTAAAAAATTATTTTCTGTATTTAGATATCATGTCTATAAGAAATAATGCTTATAATCAAATTCAGCACTTAGAAAGCATGCCATAGGATCTAAAAAGATGAAACCTGCAGGCAAGTCTGTAGGTGAATTAAAATTCTGGGTCTAAAAACTGTGATTGCTTGTTTGACATATGCCCGGATTCAGAGTATTAACCAAATCAGTAGGCAAACTAATAGGTACTCGTGTGCTCGCTTTAATAAAACTATTGTATATTTTATTTGTGCTTATTTAGATTCCTATAGGATCCTAAAATCATTTAAAATTACTTGTTTGAACAGCATGCATTTGTTTGTCTATTTGTGGAGGTTAACATGAGTCCACTGAATTGCTTCTTATGTGACAGTCCTACTTGACTTTTGTTTGTCGCTTAGTTTTCTCCTTTTAAACAACATAGGTGAGTCTAGAACTGCCTTAAATAGAGGTCTTAAGCACCTCCAGGGCTAGAGGTAAGGGACGGGTAGTGCACACATAAGGTACGTACTGGATGTTATTAGAACGCTTAGGTAATAATTAAAAGGGGAGGGTAATTGGGTAGTAAAAGAGATGATGACCTGTGCGCTAATGCTACGCATTACACCTCAATTTGGGGAAGGTTATCGAGTATTGCATAGAAGTAATCCTATAGGCTAATAAACTTAGGACCCCTTTAATTCCCGTCTTAAATAATCTTTATTTGTTTAAACTATCGCTTAAATTGAGTTTGGTCGGGACCCACCGTTGTGAACCTCGAGGGGTGCCTAACACCTTTCCCTCAAGGTAATTTCGAGCCCTTACCCAATCTCTAATAATGTAAACTAGTTCATGATTTATTTATTTTAGGTGCCCTAACGCACCTTAATCCGTTAGGTGACGACTCTTCAAATCTCATACCCAATTCCCAAAAGGAAAGGAGTTGTACCAAAATGTCAAAACTCAGACTCCGCGAGGAAAAAGGGGGCACGACAGAGTATATGTTATTGTTGTTGCTACATCGCAGTGGTCTAGATTGCAACCATCTTCATCAGCGACCCTATCTCCCTCTCCACGGAGTGCGTCTTCTAGCATTTCAAGACTTCGCCTTCGAGATAGTAGCGCTGAACTAGATGCCTCCCCTTCTACGTACGCTTCAGATACATATGAGAATGATGATCCGGATGCAGTGCGATATGATCGTTATCATATGATGATCATTAGGCTTGAAGACAATGGGTAAGATTTATTTATTACTTCTTTATTTTTTTCTTAATTATAATAGTTAGTCGTGTTTATTTAATATAATATCTAGGCAAATGGCCTCCGCGCCACTTAAACTTGTACCCATTTTTTAACTCGGTAAAGGAACTTACGTATTTCCCATTTGAAAGCCTCAACTTAATAAAAATACAAAATCTAAGCACTTCAAACTAAGCGTGTGCCTCAAGAGCTTACACATAATTAACATATCACTTTCTTCGCTTGTTATTGTTTGACACGTATAATTTATGGGTCATAATCTTTATTTAACTATTTTATTAAAATTTTTGTTTCTTTTTCCTCGGTTAGCCACCAGCACCTTCCACCGTGAATACCTCCTTCCTTTACTCTAAAACCCCCCAAATCAATTACAAAAATCAGTGAAAATTCATTAATAGGAGTGATTGAAGGCTTTACATGAGTATTCCCATCAATTCCCACCGTTCTTCTCAGTTTTATTATTGTCGATATCACAATTTCGATTAGTATTTCGCCGGAAATTTCTGCAAAGTGTTGTTATTCCTCTGGTTCCTTCTCATTCAGCAAAAAATTAAATTTTTTGTTATATTCCCCCCAAGACAGATCCCGAATCACTTGAAATTGGATTAGCCATTATTCGAAGTTTTACCGGCACCAGAAAGCTCATCGGAGTGATTTTGTGGGATTGGACAAATTTCAAACCTTCTCTACCCATCAAAAAAGATCCCCAACATGGCTATTCCGACCAACCCCTATTCTTCTTTCCTCAATTTCGCATTCGCTTGTGTCTTTATTCCGCCCCTCTCCCCTGGCGATCTGTTTGCATCTTATAGCAAAAGTGTGCTCTAGATGCTCATGGTTGAAAATGGTGTTTGAGTTAGTAGTGACAAAAGAGGCGATGATGGTGCAGATTTTGAATGTGGTGTTTGAGTAAGAGGAAGGGATAGAGAAAAAAATTGGAGAAGATGAAGGAATGAGGGGGAGATGCCGGCAGATAGGAGGGTTGGAAATTCTTTTTTCCTTATTTTGTTTTTAATTTTATCTTTTGCTTTTACTTCATTTTATTTATTATTTGTAATTTTAGTATTTTTTTCTCTCATAATCATTATATACACGTGATTCACAAGCGTGATTAGCATACATTTTTGCTACGTTAGTTACATTGCTGCCATGTAACCATGGTCAACGATCAGAGGGGTTTAAAATTGTGCAAATGAATGAGTTGAAGTGTAAATGGAAAACGCCTAAATACCTTTACCGGGTTAAAAAACGGGTGCAAGTCTAAGTGGCCCGAAGGCCATTTTGCCTAATATCTATATTGCAGGTTCATACCTAGTCATGAGACTGCAAAAATAATCACTCACACTCTTGGCCGGTTGCATGATGCTCCCTATGCGACTTGTAGTAATTTTTCACCGGAGCTCGTGGAGCATATTTTCAACCAATTTAAGATTTTAATACAATTCTTATCTATTTAAGTGTTATATTAACAATATTTTCATCTAACTTTACACACTTCATTTGCAGATTAAGTGTGCCTGGGAGGACCGGCATAATAGTGCAATTCTTATATATTTTGAGTTCAAATGTCGTAAGAGACTAGCCCATGCCTTCTGTTCTGCTTGGAAGAAAAACAAGAAGCATTCATCGATTCTACCACATTTATGAAAGGATATACTGATGTAATGGGCCACTAAGGATTTCGAGAATAAGAGTGAACAGGGAAAGAAGGCCCGAGCATCTGAAAAGGATGGCTCCTTGCACTGTGTGGATGCAAGGAGCATGGGACTGCCAATAGACTACTGGTAATTTCTTAAAGCATTTAAATCTATTTTTATCAAACTATATGTATTTCAAATTAACAGGTTTTATTATATTTGTAGGAAAAAAATATGGGAGAAAGTTGACTCAAGATGAGTTCTTCATGGAGGCTCATATCCGAAAGAAGAAGGCACCGACAAATCTAAGTAGATGGGTCGAGAACCGGGCGAAAACTACCTATGTAAGTTTCATAACAACTATAAATCAAAATTAATGTTTATAATAATATAGCGTTAATAATTTTCTATCTTCTAAATAAAGGGTCGCTATAAGACTACTCTGGAGGAGTGCAATCAGACTCAGCTACCAAATAAGCAGGGAGACTCGCCTTCTATTTCAAATGAAAAAGTGTTGAAGATTTGGTTGGATGTTGTCGGTGGCCCTAAAAGGGGGGATAACATATGGCCTTCCAGAGACATCATTTCGGTGCTACAAGGTCGGGATTGCAAGGTATAGGGACTTCCTCGCAGGGCGAGGTACTTGATAGGTCGACTCTCTCGGCTATGGAGAAGAAGATCGTAAAGTTGTCAGTAGAGCTTAAAGAGGCAAAAGATAGAGAAGAAAAGAGAGATGAACAATTTAATAGCTTTCAACGTCAGCTAGAAAAGAGAGACCAATAATTTAATACCCTCCAAGGTCAAATGGTCAATCTTCTTGTTAGTGGGACTTTCCCGATTCCCCGGTCTCGTGAGTCTTCCACAGATGCTACCCCTTCTCATCGTGATCTTTCGAATCGTATTGATGATGAAGTTTTTTAGTAGTGGAGATGATGCAGTACAAAATACTCCATGAATAATGTTTGTATTATATGTGAAGTTTTAACTTGTGAAAAATTTATTTGTTGGAATTTTTGAAACTCTATAGATGTTGTTAATATAGTTTTGATATTGTTGTTATTGTTGTTATTATTGTTATTAGTTGTTATTGGTTGAATTAAACAATCTAATGATATCATTATAAGTTGTTATTGGTTGTTAGCAGGTGGTGCAGTTGTAAAACGATAATATTCTATCAAACATATACCCAAAAACCGACTGTATATTGACCGAAGTCAGTTGAAAAAGTTAAAATTAAATTTCCAATATTTAAATTTACTTACCGATTTCGGTCAGTATATGCAATGAATAATTTTCAGGACTTAAAATTACCAATTGAAACCGGTCGGAATTTGTGTTTTTAAATTTAATATATTTTAATAATACCGATCAATTTCGGTCGGAAAAATACAATAAAGAAAATAAAAAATTATTATATCAACCGATATCGATTGCTAATATAAAAAATAATTAAAACTTAATTTCCAAAAGACCGATCGATTTTAGTCGGTATTTTTAGTTTTCCAAGAATTTGTGTCAGTTAAATTGGTTTTGAATTTACCGACTACCATCTGTCGGAATTTGCGACCGACTTCGGTCGCTATACATTAGCGACCACTCTTTCTTCGGCGAATTAGAGTCAGTTGAAAATTGGTCAATTTTTCTTGAATTCCGACCGATTTCGATCGGTATTCTTGGACCTTTTTTTGCAATGTTCTAGTAGCGCGGTCGTAAATCGTAAGAAACAAAGTCTGATAAATGATAATTGTGTAAATGACAGTGGCTATTTCATCTGCCTAAATCAAATAGGAGAAAAATAAACAGACTCGATAATACTACGAAACCAAAAATTAACATGTAACTAAATATATATTAAAAGTATATTATCTCTAACAGTTTAAAATTTTAAATACGATAATATAAACTGTCAAACATGGTACGTATTTGTCCACATAGACAACGTGTTTGGAGTTTTACAACCACCCATTGGCGAAATATCTCATCTCTATATACTTGTAGTAGTTCATTGTGTAACTCAGTTCATTGGCATGCAAGCTCATATCAGAACTCTCCTATATACTGGAGCTTTTCCGTTGCCCCGATCTCGTGAGTCATCGCAAGAGGATCAACTTGAACGTGAGCGTTCCTTCCGTCCTCTCCGTGATCGTTCCTCCCGTCCTCCCCGTGATCGTTCCTCCCGTCCTCCCAATGGTCGTTCTTCCCGTCCTCCACAAGACCCTTCTCGACACCATCTTTTAGATGAAAGTTCATCAGACGGAGATGATGATGCTGTACAAAACACTCCTTGATTTTTATATACTTTGAATTAGACAAATAGAACCAGTTTTGAACTAGTTGTAATAAGTTTTAACTTGATTTTGGTTTTTTTAGTTCTATTGAACTTTAATTTGTTAGTTTTAATGTATTTATTGAATTGTGTTGTTGTTGTTGTGTTGTTGTGTTGTTGTTGTTGTTGTTGTTGTTGTTGTTGTTGTTGTTGTTGTTATTTAGGGATTTTGGTATGCTGACATGTGGTGTAGCTGCCAAAACAAGCATTTTATGCCAAAACTAAACCCAGAAAACCGACCAAAGGTGGTCGGTTCCTAATTAAAAAAATTCTGTTGATTACCTTGGTCGCTAAATTTTAAAAAAAAAAAAAATTAAAAATTACCGACCAAAGTTGGTCGGTTAATGAACAAGGATTACCCAGATTTCAACTTTACCAACCAACTTTGGTTTGTATTGTTAAATTTTAATTTTTTTTAAAAAAATATATTTTTTACTTTACCGACCAACTTTGGTCGCTAATTTTTAAATTTTAATAATTAATAAAATAACATAATTTAAATATACCGATCAACTTTGGTCAGTAAAATTAAATTATTAAAATATGTTACCGACCAAAGTTGCTCGGGATGTGCTTTAAATTGCACAGTTGGTCCTTTTACCTTTGCGACCAATGTTGATCGGTAATTAGCGACCATCCTTGGTCGGTATACTAAAACGATCACCAAAATAGCGACCAAGCGTGTTTGGACGAGTTTTGGTCGGTAATTTGCCAAAACCGACCAACGTTGGTCGCTTTTTTGGGTCGCTTATTACCGGATTTCTAGTAATCGATTATTATTTATGTTCATTATTTTGCCATGAGATATTTGACGTCCAAATTGATCTTTCGATCCCATCTCTCATGTGGTATAAATTAGTCCCGGAATAATTTAATCTGTGTACCAAACGACCCCTTGGAATACGATTTATACCGGTATAAATTATGCAGGTATAAGTTATATTGGGATAAGTTATGCTGGGATTGTTGTTTATTCATTGTTTGGTATGTTGTATTAAGAATGACAATTGCATAATTTCTAAGTAGAAGGTATAAGTTACGTTGGTACTAATTACCCCACCTTCTATAAGGTATAAGTTATCTCGATGTTAAAATTAACACCGGGATAACTTATACCTGGTTTGCTAACCAAACAGAATATTAAGGTGGTATTAAATTTTTATACCACCATTATACCTTCTTATACCTCGTACCAAACCACCCCTTATTTA
Source organism: Nicotiana sylvestris (assembly GCF_000393655.2). Classification (NCBI taxonomy): domain Eukaryota; kingdom Viridiplantae; phylum Streptophyta; class Magnoliopsida; order Solanales; family Solanaceae; genus Nicotiana; species Nicotiana sylvestris. The sequence continues at coordinate 24,583,153 of NC_091058.1, forward strand.
TTAACTATATGGATGCATGATTCCTTGGGGTCCTAGATCTGAGTAAAACAAATTAATTATATATTCAAATAGAATTTTCTGTTTGAAGCGTGCTCATGATCTTTTCTTAATATCGTTCATCTTCTTTCTCTCAGTTTTCATGATCTTTTTGTTCTGCTTTTTCATGATATCACAATAGAATATGCACTTAATAAACATGCATTATTGCTAATCAATCATTATACTCAGGATTAAATCTTCTATTATGGACACGTCTCTTTCTTTTTGGTCGGCCCTTAGGCCTAAATCTTCATTAGGCTCGTAATAATTTTAACTTATTGTTGAATTGCAAGGTGTTTCAACTGCCTTAGTCACATCAATTGCGATGAGGAATACACTCAGTATTAGAATTAAGACTTTCTATTCCAAAAGTTTAAGAGGAGATGGTCTTGTGTATGTCAATCATGTATGTATATATGTACTTCGACTCTTCAAGTATATATCATGCTCATCGGGTAGCCCAATATAATGATCCTTGCAAGCGTATAAGATCATTTTCAGAAAAAGTATTCTGCATTAATTATTAGAGAAAGGCATGCCTCTTCAGGCTGTTAATGAAGACCCTGATTTACACCTTTAAAGTTCTTGCATGTTATCTTATATGTTCATGTTTTCAAATCTAAGTAAACTTTGTCGTTCATCCAAAACCTCATATCCCTCATAAACATGATGTTGAGAGAGAAAAAAAAAGAATTCGTCCCAAAATAGGTTCTTTTTTTAAGTTCATTTTAGTCGTCAAAACAACTAAAATGTAATTTTACCTATACATACAGTGTAATTTTTCGACGAAAGGTGATCAATTGATCACCCTTAGGGCTGTGTAGCTTCGCCCATGGTTGCATGTGTAAGTTGGATAACCCCTGAAAGTAATAGTGAATTCATAATTTAGGCGTTGTGAGTTTTGAGTTGAGAGAGTTGATTTTGAAATGCATATTGAACACTGCCTATACTTATTTTTCACGCGTACAAAATTCGACTCCGAAATACTGGATTCTAACAAACTGTGATTGGATCAGCCATGGAAAAGCACGAGGAGGAGCAGTGAATTGTGCTACAAGGATGTCGTCCTGCAGGCATGAACTTCAAATCATTTGGTCCGTAATTCTATTGCTTGTTTCAGAAGTACTACTGTAGTATATATATATAAGTATAACACGAGAGTGTCTCTATAAAGCTTAAATACAAATATGATGGAGAAACATATGAAGTTGAAGACACTTGCATATCTTTGACAATCATTGCATTCCTCTTCCTTTTCAGTTGAATGCTGGCTTTTACGAGGGTTACATCATGTCACCTTCTTTCTTTTGAATCTACCACTAGAGCATGTTATTCTATAAGCATACATATTTTTTATTTTTTATTTATCCAGATCATTTTGTTTTTTGATTAACCTCATCATCTTAGTCAAATTTTTTGGCTCCAACTAGGGTCCACCAAGCATGAGTCATCACTTATAAAAGGTTACTCACTTTCGCTTCCTATTTTCTTAGATGTTCATTATTTTAGTTGTCACTTCCCCCACCATCTAATTCAATGTTGACTATCACACACATAACCTTTGAATGATTTCTGTTTCCCACAACATAGAATGTAGTTACCTTCGTTAGAGAATAAATAGATAAATACGTACTTGCACTTGAAATTTACACTATATTATATTAATTTGAAGGAAATTTTACCTCCTATAACAAAGGTATACATCTTATTTATTATAAATTAAAATCATTTTAAAATATTATTTTCTATAGCTACCTTTTATTTTATAGCAAAATAAGTATTTATGGTATATACTGTCAATGAGGCATGAAATAAGGCATGAAATATGCTATTTATTTTTCCTCTCTCTTAGACAGTCAGACATAACTATTTTTAAGGTGATTGACGTTACTTTATTCATGAATACATGACGCGAATACATGTGAATACATGCGCATACAGCTGGACTGCCCTAATTTTAGGCATTTTTTACTGTTGTATTCATGAATATAACAGTGCGAATACATGTGAATACATGCGCGTACATCTGAACTGCCTTGATTTTAGGCGTTTTTGCTGCTGTATTCCTGAATACATGGTGCGAATACATGTGAATAAATGCGTGTACAGCTGGACTACCCTGATTTTTAGGCATTTTTTGCTACTGTATTCATGAATGCAGCAGCGTGAATACAGCGAATGCACTACCGTAACAACTGAATAGTAGCTATAGGAAGTAATTATATATATGGTAGCTATAGGAAGTTAATAGCCACTAAACAATAGTGGTTTCTGAAAATTCCTCTAATTTGAATTGGTAATTGATAAATTAAGGTGCACAATTGTATTAATTAATCATAACTTATATAGATAATAATGCATGTATAAATACGTTTCATTGAATAGGTAAAAATATCGAGTGTGGCTAAATTTTATTTCCCCCCGTAATAAATGATGAAACTCTCCTTTGAAACAAACATTTGCGTCAAGTTAACTGGTGGTCCATATAAAATTAAACCAAATAGTCGCTCACCTAATCGTTTAAACTAAAAGTAGCCTATTGACGTATGACATGTGAACAATTCATGTATCATATGTGTATAGCTATGTATAATCAGTCTATAATCTATATATCCGAATAAAAAAAGTAAACAGTGAATCTGACCTGCTATTTGTGTTAAAATCCCGACAAATTACCATGTTGGGCTGGTTCATAGGCCTGCAAACATGTCAAACCCACAATATAAAGCCCAGGCCCATGATATAGGGTTCTCCTACCTACTGCCAATAGCTTCTGAATTTTCTTTTCGGGAGGACATGATGAATGAGAAGAAGTATTTGAAACTTACCCTTCCTATACATTATTTAAAACTTTATTACCCTCCCTACTCAAGTTTCAATTTAATTATATAGGCGTATACAATTTACTAATTATATACACTTTAGGAATTAAATGAGTATCCCTTTATATTATGAATTGAATAAGGAATCAATTTTTTCTCATCCTTATTCTCTCTCTTGTGCTCCCCCCCCCCCTCTCTCCGTCTCTCAATCTCTCATTCTCTGTTCTTTCCCCAATTTTTCTTCCTCTGATGTCCTCTATATTTTATCCTTTCATGTTGTATATATTTTTAATGGAATTCATCAATGGATTTCAATCGTTTTACTATAGAGTTTTAACTTAGCAATTTCCATTCATGTTGCACAATTGGTGTTCAAATTGAAATTGTCCATCAATAAATTTTGAAGGTGTTTGACTCTCCACTATTGACCGCCATTAAGAAGCTTTGAATTCGAATTTGGATTTTCAAAAATCATTATTTGTTTGGATTGGATGTTGTTGCAAACAATTAAAAATATTGTTTGGAGTTTATATCTCAATTTTGAGGGTGTTTGGTGAAGATTAGACTTGATTTTGGTTGAATTTCAGATTGAAACTCGAAGAAGAAGAAGAAGAAGACGACATGACATACAATATACTTACGAAATTGTAGTAAAGTTGTAGTATAATTGTATGTAAGATTGTATTCTGTTGTAGTTATTTTTTTTTTATTTGAAGATTGTGTGAAAGTTGAACAGTAGTTGTATAATGTATGAATCATTGTATAAAATTTGTATTTAAGTTATCAGTACAATCTTTTTATATAAATTTATTGATATTTATCAAAATTATATTAAGAGACCAAGTTTTGATTGGAATTTTAGAGAGGAAGAAGCACACACCACAGACAAAATATATACAAATGAGATACAAAATATATACAAAGACATATTGTATAAAATTTATATAAAGATTGTATTTAAGTTGTATGATATTGTAGTTGTATATAATTGGGTAGAAATATATATGAAAGTTGTAGATAAGTTGTAAATAAATTTTATAATATATAATTAGTCGTATGAAATTTGTTTTTACTATGTATAAACAGATACAAAATATACAAAAGACATATTGTATAAAATTTGTATACAAATTGTATTTAAGTTGTATGATATTGTAGTTGTATTTTACTGGGTAGAAATAATATATGAAAATTGTAGATAAATTGTATAATATATTATTACTATGTATAAATCAAATATAAAATATACGAAAAATATATTGTATAAAATTTGTATAAAAATTATATTTAAATTGTATGATATTGTAGTTGTATTTAAGCACAAGCCATAATTGTATAATAAGGTTTCAAATCAGACACTACAAATATGTCGATTATTATGAGAAACATCAGGCGGAAAAACTAATAAGTGCAGAAAATTTGGTCACAGAAAAATATGGCCAAGATAAAGCATCTACATAGATTCCACCAAAAGTAAGACTCTTTTGTAGAGTATAAAATTGTTCGTGAAATTGAACAATAGGAATTCATGTTGTTTTGCCTCTTAGACGTGGCATGGTTTTGGCAATTCAAAAAGGGAGGAGGATCTCGCCCCTTCCAAAGCTTCTGATAAATTTGGAACGAGTAGAGAAGCTGGAATTAGTTTGTTTATTTCAATTACACATGCCAGTGATGATTTCTGTTGTAATTTATACATTGTCTCAGTGGGATTTTCTCGTTCCCAGGTTCGAGTGTTAATGGTTCCAGTAAAAAGCCATTTCACATTCAGCTTCAACTTTGTATCTGATGAGTTTATTACATAAAATAGAAGGAAAATTTTGAAGTATGTCGATTATAATACAGTTTTTAAGGATAAAAAATTAATTAGAAAAAGACCGAAATAATTAGCAAACAGAAATCCCTAAATATAAGTTCGATCCGGAGAGAAGAGGGGAGAGAGGAGAGAAAAAATGAAAATGGTATAACTAAATCCCTTGATTGAAGGCACTAATAATGGATTAGGAGCCTTTTAAGGTGGATTGTATATATTTTGTAGCTAAAACGTGTTTATGTAGGGTAAATACAAAAAATTAAATATTTTTCGTAATAAGGTTTCAAATAGTGTATAGGAACGAAAAACAAACATAGGAAAAATGATACTGTATAGCCCCTGTAAAAATAATAGACGAAAAAATATATAAAATTTGTATAATTTTTGCCGCTTTGTCAAAATTACTTAGCTCCATTCAATGTTTGCTGCAAATCGAGTAACTTAATCTTGTAAGTACAAAATAAAATTAAAATTAAAATATATACCACTGAACCAAAAGTTAAGTGAAAAGAACTAGTATATATAAGACATTCTAAATAATTTAGTACAAATAAAATATTTTCAATAATTGGATGGCATATTTTGGTGGTGTAGGATCTGCTGAAAGATTGTGAACAAGGCATTACAAAAAAAGAGACGGCTGAGTCTCCCTTATATTCCGGGGATTGTAATTCTTCTGTATTTAATTCAACAAGTATAGAAATCTGCAAAGCGTGCGGGGGTGGTCACCTAAGATTTTCCAACTCTCATACTTATATTCAAATCCCGAAATAAATTTCTTACCTAAATATATTTAATTTAAAGGATAGGTATGTAGGAACGTTCATCCAATCCACAATGAACGTAATCCCCGCACCACAAAAGGATAAAACAATTTGGTCGCATTCAACACACCATTCTATGTTTTATACTATTAATTCATTTGTGTATAACATAATCTCTCCCGAGAGAATATACCATGAGCAATCCGTGTTCTGCAAATTTCACAATCAGCCATATTCCCGTCTGTTTCTTCAATGGCTATCTAAAAAAGTTCCAATTTTATTAATTAGTTGCTCGAACATAACTACATTTGACAGTGTACACAATTTTTGCACAAAGAAGTAGGTCTCTAATGCACGCTTTTGCGAAATTGCTTAGATTATAAGCCCACCTATAAGTCGACAAAATATGAAAAGATTGTTAAAACTATTTGGAGGCTGCGACAGAAAAATGGAGAAATGCTTTAGTTTGCTTTACCTCAGTAACAAATTTAAAGAGGTTTTGCGTCTGAAAATGGAGAAAGGAGCTCTTTCATTTTAATGTGTCATACCTCACGAGAATCTGAATTAGTTAGATCAGTGAGTATCAAATATCAAATGACTAATTATACCAAAAACAAGTTTATCGTGTTAGGGATATAGTAGATATGCCCTAGATCGAATATCATATTTGCTGATTTAAACCTTTTTTTGTGAACGTTATTTGATATAAAAATATATATATGGCATTTGATATTCTTTTATCATAGTTATTTTTAATTGTTTGATTAACTTGATAAGGTCCTTGATTAAATTTTGAGACTTGACATTGTGATGGAGATCATGATAATGAGAGTGAAGTTTCTTATAATTTAATCTAAATTTGTTCTTGATCATAGGATTATTAATTTGGACATTAGTAATCCGGTTAGATCAATATTTATGTGATCATCTTTATTGGATAAAGATTAGTTGATCTCATTAACTAAATCACATAGATAGATGATGCGTATAGAGATATGATCATTGAACCGACTCATTGGATAATTCCTAATTGTGAGAATTACCATAAACTGTCAATAGGATATTCTCTTTAAGAATGTGATGCAAAAATTTCTTTTGACCTGAGATCGTCATAGTAATTGACAAGTTATTTATTGTGTTTTGATACCAAACACCTATGGCCCTAGGGCAATAGTTGAAATGATATTGGGTACGATTAAATACTTGTAGAATTAATGATTGGTCAAGATCGAATCTGTCAACTCTTGGTAATGAGTTTAAGCTCCATGTTGTCATGAATTATAAACGACCAAATTAAGACCTTGGCTAAGGCAATTGAATGATAGAAGAAAAGAGTTTCTTAGGTCATTCAATGGTCGATTATATTTGACGTGAACACATAGTAGGTCGCCTATTAGGATTTGACGGTTAAACCATATCCTAGAGCGATCCAGAGTTATAAGGACAAAAGGAAATACTACATTATTCTTCTACGAGTTCTTGAGAGTAAATTGTGTACTTCATGCATCCGATCGTTAAGGAGTGTTGCTAGACGCCACCCTTGATTAGTAAATCGATTATGATCAATTTACTACCGGCTTAGTATTGAACCTATGGGGTCGCACACTAACGAGTGTTCTGATCTTTGCTAAAGGATTAGTTACTTTATTAGTTGATAATTAAATTAAAGAATTTAATTAGTCAAAAAAGTTAAAGTTATTAGTCCAAATGAAATATTATTATATTCTTTGCTAGCACAGATGTTATAATTAATATTGTGAACCAATTGAAGTTTTCTATTTGGAATAGAAAATTAAATTATATCTCTTGGTTGAAATATATATATAATTAATATTCATTTATATAAGGTGTATATATAAAACATTAATAAAGAACACTTGATCCAATTTTGATTGGACATGGAATTCCATAAAAGAATTCTTACGCAGGAATTCAATTCAAACTCCTTGAAGGACTCGGCCACTCTGCATATATGGAAAGGATTGGAATTTTCCATTGAAAATTATGGAAAAGAAATCCAATTCTAGAATTGGCTAAGTCACATACATAGTCCATGAAGGACGTTGACTGGCAGCAACCCATTTAGAATGGGACCGCAAATTTTTACTTAATTGTTCCATAAAATTTATTTTTGGAATAAATTTTTACCCTAAGTAAATCATTACCTCAACCAATGGAAAAGGTTTTAGGTGATGTTATATAAAAGGTGATGGAGAAAAATTTGTCGTATTGATTCTTGAGAAGAAAAACACTTTGTGAAAGTGAGAGTACAATACAAAGGCAAGAGAGAAAATACAATTACAAGAAAAGTGTTTCTTGTTCTTCTAACATTGAGTTGAGATTTTTGAGAAAAATTTCAACACAATATTCTTCGTTCAATTTGTTCGCGAGTTTCGTTGATCAAAGAGTTGATAACAAGGATCAGTCTCAGTGTGGATACGCATAGACTCTTCGCACTATCGAAGAATTTGAAACTAGACTTTCTTCACCAGGTACGTCTTAGATCTGATATATTGACATGTAAGTAAATTTTAAACACGAAAAATATCTACCTAGGATTGTTATTGTCTTCTGCTGCGTGTTATGAACATCTATACGCAATCCTTCGGTGGTATCAGAGTCGTGGTTTATTGTGTCTAAAATTTATTTACGAAATATTTTAATATTATATTTGAAGAGCTCAAACCATAATACATGTGTCTTGTGCAATTGTCAAATCGTTTGAATGTTGATATTATTTATTGTGGATAAAATATGTATTCCTATAACTATTTGAGATAGTTCATAACTTGAATTTGAAATTTTGTATTAGATACGATGGGAATCTATAATAAGTTACATGATTCTATTGTTATTTTTAATTGTTATTAGCTCATGAGATGTTAATTAATAATAGTTTTCTGGCATGAATTATTTTTATGTGATATATAAGATAAACATGTTAGAAGATGTTGAATTTTGTTTTTATGTCACATGCTTGTTCGTTACATAGTTTTGAATTATTTATCACATGTGATGTAAATCAATTTAGGACTAAGCATGTAGACAATTTGAACTACATTCACATGCTATAAAAGATTTGATCTTCATGTTATTAAAAACTGTTTTAGTAACAATTCCTTCTTACTAAAATTTGAGTTATTAAATAATAAAATATAAGATATTTTATTATATAGCTATTCATCAAAGTAAATAATTTTACTTATTTCTTGTTTATAAAGAGCGGTCTGACTACTAGGAGACTTATAGTTCGAGAATATGTTTTATTGCATTAGAAGCATGGATTGAAAGAATTATTCAATTTTTTACTAGACGTCTGGACTACCCCGGGGAGTATAAAATTTAATAAGTTCTTTGTTATCATGATGGTTGAACTCAACTATGCCAATAGGATCGACATGACTACCAGAGGACTATTTGACATAGAGCTATTTAAAGAAATTTTATAGGGATACAATTGGTAAGAATACCTATCTTTAAAATATATGTGAGAAACGACTTGACATCCAAGGGGCTCATACATATTGTTAAAAGATTTCTTTACTCCACTAACAGAAATAAAAATTTCGTAAACTATAATGAGGGTAAATAGTTTAAATAATTAGTGAAAATATCATTTAGATAAAAGTCCATGTCTTTATGATATATGCAAATATGTTCTTATATTATTGCCTTTTCTTTTCTATATTTTAGATTTCTCAATATGTTTGTTATATCACTGCGTGAAATACTTGAGACCAACAAGTTGGTAGGACCAAACTTTGATGACTGATATGAAATTTGAGAATTGTTCTTATGCGTGAAAAGCTCACTGATGTGATCGATAAGCATGCAAAGATAATCCCACCAGAGAATAATGTTCAAGGCACCAAGATTTATCATAAACACTTGAAAGAATGTCTTTCTATTAAACACATTATTCTCGCTTCTATGAGTTCTGAACTCCAGAGGAAACATCAGAATATGAATCCAACTGCAATCATTGAATATCTTAAGAAGATGATTGATACATAGTTTGGACATTGAAAACTCTCTGGTTGGACCTCTTGTCAATCATATGATTGTTCTTACCGAAAAACATGAGAAGTTGGGGTACAAGCTTGGTAAAGAGCTTTCTGAAGATTTGATCTTGCAGTTAGTATATGATGCTGTATGTTTTCACTGTAAGAAGAAAGGGCATTGGAAGAGAAACTGCAAGGAGTATTTTGCAACTCTAAATGACAAGAAACAAGGTGAGACATTAATGAAAAATGTTTAAGGTTTCTCTAGCTACTACTAATTCTTCACTGTAGGTATTAGATACTGGCAGTGGTTATAACATATGCAATATGTTGCAAGGGTTCAAGATAAGTAGGAGGCTAAAGAAAGGAGAAGTTAATCTACAAGTTGGAAATGGTGCAAAAGTTGCGACGTAGCTGTAGGATCAATTTCTTTAATAATACCAACGGGCAAAGTACTTATGTTCGATGATTGTTATTACGTTCCTAAATTTGTTTCGAACATAATTTCAGCTTCTATGTTAGACAAACATGGTTTTCGCATTATTATAGGCAATGGTATTTGCTCTGTTAATTATGGTGATAATTTATATGTGAATGACTATCTCCAACATGATGTTTATGTCTTACCTAATGTGAATGCTAATTCGATTATGCATGTTTCAAGTCTTAAGAGGAAAAGAGATGATCATGTAAATCATACATACCTTTGGCATTGTAGGCTTGGTCATATTGGAGAGAAAAGAATTAACAAGTTGTATAAGGAAGGGTAACTTGACAAGTATGATTTTGAATCATATCCAACATGTGAATCTTGTCTCAAAAGAAAAATGATCAAATCTCCATTTACTGAAAGTGGAGAAAGAGCTTCTGAAATATTAGGACTAATTTATACAGATGTTTGTAGGCCCATGAAAATTCAAGCTAAAAGTAGATATTCTTACTTCATCAATTTCACTGATGATATGTCAAGATATGGATTTGTGTATCTCATGAAACACAAGTCTGAATCTATTGAAATGTTCAAAAGGTTCTGTAGTGAAGTTGAGAAGCAGACTGGTAAAAGTATCAAAGTACTAAGGTCTGATAGAGGTGGAGAATATCTTAGTGAAGATTTTACCAGATATCTCAAAGAGAACGGGATTCTCTCACAGTGGATACCTTCAGGAACACCATAACACAATGGTGTGTCTGAAAGGAAAAATTAAACCTTATTAGATATGGTGAGATCTATGATGGGGTTCACTGATCTTCCAATAAATTTATGAAAATATGCAATTACAAAAAATGATACATAGGGAGTAGAAGTAAGTAGAGGCATAGTCAGAATTTGAAACTTTTGGTTTAGAAATTTTAATCTTTTAAATTATTGAATTCTAATTAAATAATTTGTATATAATATAATAAATTTTCTTAAGATAAATATAGGGTTTGGACCAAGCTACTGGATTTCAGCCAAACCCGCAATTGAAAAACTAGCTCCGCCATTGAAGGTAGAGACATATCTTCTTAATATGTCCCGCTGAAATCCCAAAATCAAGTTCACTAGAAGATGGATCGAGTATAAGCTTCCCTATCCAAGAAAAAAAGAATGAATAGATTTGAGCTAGAAAGCAAAATAAAGGGAAGAAGTGAAAGAAAATAGTACTCACTCTGTCCTGAGTCTAAATTTATGCGACACTCTTTTCTTTTTAATTTTAAAAAATATTATATTTCCTTGTTTAAAAAGGATTTATCTTTAAAACTCTCACTTTACTTTAATGAATTGATTTAAAGCCATACAAATATTTATAGCTTATTTTATACCAAAACCTTCAAAAAATGATGTTCTTAAATTTATGCGGAGTCAAACATACCACATAACATATAATTGGGAAGGAGGGAGTAAAAAACAAGAGAACCTCAAATCAGCCATGTGCATTGTGCCTCCCTCCATGCTCAAAAAATTACAGTGAATCTTTATCAAGTGTACCAATGTGCACATAATGTTGCAGATAAAAATAGCCAGAGCGAATCTTTCCTTTATTCACCACCCTTCCAAAATTATGCTTAATTAGTCTTTACCAGCACCACATAATATCTAGGACAGTATTGCATTACTTCATTATACACTATTGTATTATTAGGACACTATTGTATTAGAGTATACTGTTATGAGCAGCTATATAGACTCTCATTGATCGTTCTTACTACCGAGGATACTGACTGCAGCAACAACTGAGAAAATATTAGCAGAATATAGTAAATCTTTAGCCGGAAGAATGCATTCTTAATTATATATTAATATTAATATAGAAGTGAAGAAAATATGAGAGAGACAGAGAGCAAGACAATGAGAGAGACATTGATTTTTTTATTTTTTTTACCATCTTTATTTTGAAAATATAAATCCAAAAGAGAAAAGAGAGAGAAATACACATTTTTTTGCCCTAAAATTCTAATCTTTTTGTACAAAGAAACACTATTCAACGAAACAAAAATTAATTCTGAGGCATCCCAAAACTCACCTTTACCCTCCCATAATTCATCAAAATCAACACTTCCAAAATTCACATATTTTAATCAAAGACTTAATCTTTTGCCTTGCAAGACCTTAATCAAGCTATTAGCATGCCTTCTGACCTTCTCGTTATCATCTTCCAATAAGCCCACACAAATCTCAAACACCCCTTCTCTTACAGCAACCACACACATCCTTTCACTGTAACTACACAACAAATTTACTGTCAACAGAGCATATTGCACAGCTCTTGAAGATCCATTTTTCAAGAATTTAATCAATACATCAATTAACCCACCAAATTTCATCATTTCTTGACGACCCTCTTTACATTTTGCTAATAACCCCAGTACCTCAACGGCTCTTTCTAGGCCTGAATTAGCATTCTGAATCAGTATCGGCACGGCCTGGTTCTCCACGGCCCGAGCCCGATTATCTGGAAATGAACATAACGTATACAGAGCTGTAGCAGCTTCTTTTCTCTCTCTAACATTTCCACCCCAAAGAAGCGAAATTAATCCAAGAATCGCATCTGGGTACGCCCCAATTGTCGCTTTATTCACTTCCACCACCGCTAAACTCGTCAGAACCGTGGCGGCCACAGCCCTGGAGTCGCCGGCGCCGCTCCGTAACGCTGCCACTACTTTCCCCACCACCCCTTCAGCCACCAACCCCACTTTGTTATCATCATCCAAGCTCAAATTCAACAGTAAATGAAGCGCCTTTTCTTGTAACCCACCGGCCGAGTCATCGTCCGAGTTCACACAATTAAGAACAGCAGAAACGGCGCCTGACTCAGTGAGTTTTCGACGAATCGCAGAGTCACGCTTGGAGAGCTTACTGAGTTGGTCGAGCGTGTTGAGCTTAGAATCTAAAGGGGAAGAAGAGGAAGCTATGAGGGTTTGAATAAGGGATTGTAGGTCAGGGTAAGATAGTGGTTTCGGGAAAGAGACGAGGGTATAATTGGAAATGAGACTGCGGAGGGCGTGATTAGGGATTAGAAAAACCGGGTCGGAAATGGGGAGTTTGGTGATCGGGCAAGTACGGTGACCGGAGTCAAGCCAACGTTGGATTGAGGAACGGTCGAAGGTGTGACCCGAAGAGAGAATAACCGGGTCGGACATAATCTCGAGCGAAATCGGGCACCGAAAGTCGTCGGGAAACTGGGTTGAAGTTGCCATTTCCTATTTTTGTTTTGTTTTTTTCTTTCTGGGGACTGGGGTTTCTGTTTTATCTCTCTAGATTCTCTCTTTCTCTTTCTATATATGTGTATCTATCTATATAGATATAGAATTTGTTTGGGGTTGGGGGGAGGAGGGGGAGGGGTTTATGAGGCTTAGGTATAAGGAAAGGGGTTACACTTGTGAGGTGCAAATATGAGGTGGAGGAGCCCAGCTTGTGACACTGTGCATCTGTATGTGAAATGACTTTTCCCCCCTTTTTGGAAATGAATTTTCTTTCATCAGTTGCTCCTTTTTTGCTTTTCTAACTAATAGCATTTTTGACCAAAAATAAGTTTATTTTGAAAAGTGCTTTTCTTAAAGTACTTTTGGTGAGAAATAGTTTGTGTTTGACTAATTAATTTAAAAAGCACTTCTGAGCAACAATTAGTGTTTCACCAAGATTTAAAAAATTGCTTCTAAATGTATTTTTCTCAAAAGTGCTTCTCAAAAAAGTGTTTTTGGAGAGAAACCACTTTTTTCTACTTCTCAAAAACACTTTTTTTCATTCCAAAAGCTTGGTCAGATACCTCAATTTTTGACCAAAAGTACTTTTGGCAAAAAAAAAACATTTTTGGCCAAAAAGAAGCTTGACCAAACAGACTATTATTTTGAGAAGTACTTTTTTTAAAAGTATTTTTTTTAAAAGTACTTTTAGTGATAAATAATTTGTGTTTGACTAATAAATTAATTTGAAAAGCACTTTTGAGCAGTAATTAGTATTTGACCAAGCTTTTGAAAACTACTTCTAAGTGTATTTTTCTCAAAAATGCTTCTCAGAAAAGTGCTTTTGGAGAGAAGCTATTTTTTTTTGCTTGTCAAAAAACTACTTCTGTTTCTCCTCAAAAGTATTTTTTTTTCTTTCAAAATCTTGACCAAATACCTTAATTTTTGGCCAAAGTGATTTTTAGCCAAAAAAAAAAGCTTGGCCAAACCGATTATAATAATGGTGTTTGTTTCAAAATTTGCACTGAATTTTGGTCAAAACTGTTCGGTTACTTTATAAAATAAAATAAACACATTTTTTAAACATAAATTGGCTTCAGTAATATGCTAATCCATTAATATCTTAAATGGTTTTTTTTTCAATTATGTTGAATGATTGATTGTATAGAAAAGATACATAAATAGGAGAGGGAACTTAACCAAAAGAACATAAGATTGTGTTTGACTCAAAAGATATCGAAACTTTTTTGACCAAATCAATCAAAGAAGATGAAGGGGTAAATCTTAGTCAGACATAATTGACTCCAGATCAAAGAGCTAATAATATGGATCGCATATATGATAAAAGAGATGTAAATAATCTTATTGAAATTCAATATTTTGTCTCTCATCGATCGATGGGGAGATTGCTTTATATATTCTTCAATAGATTACTTCTTTCCTATCAAGAATACAAGAAGAGAGCTTCGGAGAGAGAAAGGAGGGAGCAGCCCCCTTAGTCGAAGGTTTTCCCTTACTATATATAATCAAGTCACCCTTGTCCTTTACTTGGGCCGACGTCCTCTTGCCTCCAATATGTCTCGGTCGTCCCTTTAGGTGTTGCTTCTTCTGACTCAACAGATGTCGGAAAAGGGATGCAGAGTGGGCTATGCTATCTTTCACTGCCCAGTCACCTAGGCGGGACGTTGGTTAGTTTGGTCGTGACGGTCAGATTTTGACCAATACAGTTAGTCCCTCCGTCTGTCGGGGTCGTCCCCTATCGGACTCGGCAGAAGGATCATGATTACTATGAATTCGAGCGAAATCTGACTTCTGACTTTTCATTCCTTAGTTACATTCTTTGGGTTTTTGGCGAGGGGGGGGGGCATTCGTTCGATACCCATGGACCGTTGTAGCGATTTCGAAATCGAAACGTCATTTGGTATCAAAGAGCTATTTCGTGGTTACCGCCATTATGACACACGTTCCTGGGGAACTGAAACGTTTCGTGCCCTATCATATTCGATTAGAGACTCTTGGGTTTCGTGCTCGGAGGATTTATGTCTCTTAAAAATAGAGGGAGCTTATCATTCGATTGACACACTTTTTTACCTTTTACTCGAGAGAATTCTGCAGATATACCTTCTTTCTGACCCTCCAAGTTTTTGTTTGCCCTTAATTAACTGAAAATCTCCGTCCTTTCTTTCCGTTGTCTTTCTGTCACCTCCTCTGGGCAAAATAGTTGGTGATTCCACTCGCACTGATCTTCCTACCACAATTCCAGCACCGGAAAATGCTGCTCAGGTCACTAGAGGGGTAGATGCGGTGGAAGATGAGGAGGTCTCATCGATGGTTGAGACCTCGCCCCGGGAGAGAGTTGACCGACTTCAGTACTTGCAGCGGGGTGGAACCGAAACCTGTCCACTCTACTAAGAGAGAAAGGGACATTGCATAGTTGAAAGAAAGGTGGGGAATCCCCAATTACGTTGATATGCGGTCGGCTGTGGGGAACGACATAGTTCATTTCCACCGCTCTGAGTATTGCGTGTTCTACGCCTACCCCTTTCTTATTAGGTATACACTTCCTCTTCCTTTGTTGGTGGTGGATTTTTGCCATTTTTACGGGGTATGCCCCGCCCAACTTTCGCCATATTTGTACAAGTTATTCCTTATGCTGCTTAAGTTAGCGGAACTCGTCGGTCGTGAGGTCACTTTGGGCCATATGCTCAACATCTTCGCCCCTCAACTTATTCGTGGTACGATGATTCACATGCGTCCTCGGGGATCGAAGAGTCTGGTGGTGAAGATGGACGACAGGACTAACCGTCGTTTCTACGTGAACTACTTTTACGTGCGGACTAAGCACACTGTGGCAGACCCAACAGGATTTGCTGAGAAGTGGAACTTTGCGCGTAAGTTTTGTATTTTTAGTCGGTGAGATGCCCGGTCATTTTTTGTTATGGTACTAAACTTTTATCATGTCTTTGCAGCTGAGAAATTGCCCCCTCCGCCTGTTAAAGGTATTCGCAAATGGGCGAGTGCCATCCTTCCCTATATAGTGGGGGTTCGCACATGGTCGACCTTTTATGAAAGGTTCGGACGCAGGCCTCTTACAGGTGAGATGACGTTTTTGTTTGCTATTCTTCCACTCTTTTTACTTAGCTCTTATGTGTCGTTTGTCAATGTTAGGGAGAGTGCGGAGAGCAAGAGCTCATCCGTTAGCTTTTCGTCAGTCGGCCTCATCTACTCACCCTGTCGTGCTACCCATCGCCCGACCTTTGTAGAGGGCTGCTTCAGTTGAGTCTGTAGCCTTGGTTACTCCTGCGAGGGCCACTTCTCAGGCCAAATTCCCGACCTGCATTGCTCGCCCGATAGGTGAATCTTCGTCTACTGGGGAAGAGGAGGGGCCAACGAAGAGACGATGAGTGGAGTTTGAGACTGCGCCCCCAATAGTGATTCATCTAGACGACTCTCGACGACAGGATCTGGAGAGGGGGTTGTCGTAGCTCCCATGTAGGGACGGAACCAGCCATTGCCTCGGCTCAGCTAGAGATTCCCACCATTGTCGGTGGTCAGCAACCTATCGTGGCGGAAGATCAGATTTTTGGGTTCGCCGTTATAGTTTCGGACGTACCCTCATCCTCTATAATTGATCATGCTTCCTCTTCGGCTGCCGAAAGAGGGAAAGGCATGGTGGTCGACGATTACGAATCCAAATCGGACCTCGTCCATGATGATGTCAGGATGTTTGAGGAGGGCCTTACTCACTCGGTGGTTCGTGCGAGAGGCTCGACTTGTATTCTTGAGATCCCTTCGGATACCAATCTTTTGGGGGACACAGAGGATCTGGTGCCGCAGTTCAACATGTTATGCTCCGCAACAGAGAATGCGGCCCTTCGATCCGTTCCTGATATTGATTTGATGGATGAGGTGGCCGCTATGGGCTTGAGGGTATGTTATACATACATTCGCTTTTCCCTCGCCTTTCTTTAATGATACGATTCTAACCCGTCTTTACATTTTTTAGACGAATATGGTGGAAGTGGAAAGCATTCGCAGGGCCAACATTCGGGCCAAGATTTTCTTGAAGATGTTGGAGAAATATCGTTGCTACCACAACAGGTGCCGCAAGATGCATGAGCGGCTGAAGGCAAACCCCGGTAATCGGGCTCTTGGTGAGGAGTTGGAGAAAAGGGACCAGGAGTTGATGCAAGCTATCCGCAGCAGGAGTGTGCTTGAGGAGCAACTTTGAATGAAGGACGAGGAGCTCGAGCTGGGCAAGGGAGTCACCGTAGAATACGAGCATCTACAGGAAAAATTGAGGTCAATGCAGTCGGAAAATGGATCAGAACTTGATCAAGGTCGAGGCGTTGAGCGTGGAACGGATGGAGAAATTGATCGCGCTGGAGAACAAGGTCGTTGGGTTGGAGAGCATCTAGAGTGTTTGGTCCGCGGCTTCAGCGAGGGCGGCGGCCCTGGAGAGCACCATCCGTGTTCTCCAGTTCGAACATGAGTCGGAAAGAGCGACGACTACCCTCATGTAGGCAAGGCTCGAGGAGCGCATCAACGAGATTGATAAAGAGGCACTGGTTCTGGGAGATCGGGTCGCAATATTTGAGGCAAAAAAGAGGCGACTGTTGGCTCAGATTGAATCTTCATACACCGCCATTCCCCGCCATATGCACGAGCTTTGGGTTTACACCGAAGCCCAACGGGATATATATATAAGAGTTTGTGGGAGGCGTGTACTGTGACTGAGGCTGCATATGAAGAAGCGCAAGTGAAAGCGCGGGAGGCTCGCGACAATTGCGGGTATGATGCGGTGATGCCAGAAGCTAATGGGGGCGCGGATGCCGAAGGAGAACTTCCTGGAGATGGCAGTGGAGAGGGTGGCGATGACGATACAGAGTAGAGGGATAGTGGTGTTGATTTGTTTTTTGTTGGTTATTTTCTTCCCAATTTTTTGATCGTAGTCGATTATCGTTGTTCCTTTTATTTTTTTAATATTTTAGACTGTTGACTTGGGCCTCATGTAATCCACGACCATTTGCGCGGAGACTTTGTATAAAGGAAAATTTTTCATTGTTAATTTCTATGTAATCTATTCTTGTTTTCGTTTCGCGTGATTCCGGTGCGAGATAGATTTTCGCACGGCGAGTCCCGGTCTTTTGAAATTTCCGATGATTCTTGGCCTTGGAAATATTTCGCACTTCCTCATTGGCGATGGCTTATGGACTTAAAGGGTGATATTTCGAACTTATCAAAATAGTCACCCATCATCGTTCGATAGAGGTCGAGTTCTTCTTCCCCCCTTTTTGCGGAGGCCCTTGGCCTTAAAGGGTGTTATTTCAAACTTATCGAAATAGTAACCCGTAGTCGTTCGATCGAGGTCGAACTCATTTTTTTGGCGATGGCCCTTGGCTTTAAAGGGTGTTATTTCTAACTTATCGAAATAGTAACCCGTCCTCGTTGGATCGAGGTCAAACTCTTCTATTTTTGGCGAAGGACCTTGGCCTTAAAGGGTGTTATTTCGAACTTATCGAAATAGCAACCCATCGTTGTTTGATCTAGGTCGAACACTTCTCTTTTTGGCGAAGGCCCTTGGCCTTAAAAGGGTGTTATTTCGAACTTTTCGAAATAGTAACCCATCGTTGTTCGATCGAGGTCGAACTCTTCTCTTTTTGGCAAAGTCCATTGGCTTTAAAGGGTGTTATTTCGAACTTATCGAAATAGTAACCCGTTGTTGTTCGATCGAGATGGAACTCTTCTCTTTTTGGCGAAGGCCCTTGGCCTTAAAAGGGTGTTATTTCGAACTTATCAAAATAGTAACTCGTAGTTATTCAATCGAGGTCAAACTTTTCTCTTTTTGGCGAAGGCCCTTTGCTTTAAAGGGTGTTATTTCGAACTTATCGAAATAGTAACCCGTTGTTGTTCGTTCCAGGTCGAACTCTTCTCTTTTTGGCGAAGGCCATTGGCCGTAAAGGGTGTTATTTCGAACTTATCGAAATAGTAACCCGTCGTCATTCGATCAAGGTCGAACACTTCTCTTTTTGGCGAAGGCCCTTGGTCTTAAAGGGTGTTATTTCAAACTTATCGAAATAGTAACTCGTCATTGTTCGATCGAGGTCGAACTTTTCTCTTTTTGGCGAAGGCCCTTGGCCTTAAAGGGTGTTATTTCGAACTTATCAAAATAGTAACCCGTCGTTGTTCGATCGAGGTCGAACTCTTCTCTTTGATGAAGGCCCTTGGCCTTAAAGGGTGTTATTTTGAATTATCGAAATAGTAACCCGTCGTTGTTCTATCGAGGTCGAACTCTCCTCTTTTTGGCAAGGCCCTTGGCCTTAAAGGGTATTATTTCGAACTTATCGAAATAGTAAGTCATCGTTGATCGATCGAGGTCGAACTCTTCTCTTTTTGGCGAAGGCTCTTGCCCTTAAAGGGTGTTATTTCAAACTTATCTAAATAGTAACTCGTCGCCGTTCGATCGAGGTTGAACTCTTCTCTTTTTGGCGAAGGCCCTTAGCCTTAAAAGGTGTTATTTCGAACTTATCGAAATAGTAACCCATCGTCGTTCGATCGAGGTCGAACTCTTCTCTTTTTGGCTTAGGCCCTTGGCCTTAAAAGGTGTTATTTCGAACTTATCGAAATAGTAACCCGTCGTTATTCGATCGAGGTCGAACTCTTCTCATTTTGGCGAAGGCCCTTGCCCTTAAAGGGTGTTATTTCAAACTTATCGAAATAGTAACCCATCGTCGTTCGATCGAGGTCGAACTCTTCTCTTTTTGGCGAAGGACCTTGGCCTTAAAGGGTGTTATTTCGAATGTGAGCACGTGATTTTTGCTTCACAAAGAACTACTCCAAAAGAAATCAAGATAAAATAATTTTTCATTTATACGAAATTTTGAGAGTTTTTTTTGTGGCATGTTGTTAATTATCTGTATTTGTCTGTGCATGTTTATTTTTATTTTATTAAAGGAAAAATACAAAATATATGTTGCATGCACATTTAGGATTTAATTTTACAATTAGGAATTAATTAACCATAGTTTGGTTTTAAAATAAAGAAAATCACAAAAATACATATTTTTTGTATTTTTGGCATTTAATGTCCAAGTGCCCGATTTTGTTTGTAATTAATATTTTATTTTGGTGCGATATTTATTGTTAAAGGTCAATTAATATTTTCTAAGTTAATTTTGTTTTTTACAATTTATTTTAGGAATTTTAGTATTTAGGAATTAAAAGGAAAATGAAAGAAAAAGAAGAAAAGAGTGAAAATCGGATTGGGCCATTATTTTGGACCAAAAATCAGGCCCAAATCACCCATTTACCAGGTCCAGTTGGCCTGGCCAGAGACGTCTTAAAACGACGTCGTTTGGTCACTCTTAGTCAAGGCCATTGGATTGAATCAATCCAATGGCCATGATCATCTCTTACCCAAATACAACCCAACCCCGTCCCTGTACTCGGTTTAGCCCAAACCCGCCCCATCACTTAAACAAAACGACCCCATTTCGCGTGGGCCTGATCAGAGCCGTTGGATTTTGTAATCCAACGGCTCACATTAATCCCCTCGATCTAATATACCAAAATACTTGAACCCCTTACCCCCCTCTCATTTCCAAACACTCCCCTGTTCAGTCGTCTCTCTCAGAGACGACCCCTCGAAACCCTAGCCGCCACCAAATTCCTTCGCCGTAAACCTGGCGGCAACAATGCCGGTGACCACCAAACTCACACCCCTAAACCACGTTGACCCCCCAGTCCAAATCTATACCCCTTTAACCTCGAATCATACTACAACTTCTCGAATCTTCAATCGAAGATTCGAGCAAAACCCTAAACTTACCCAACCAGTCCCAAAGTCACATACCAGCTCCACCTGACCTCCTTCATTCCCAAACCACCCTTAATTTTGTTCAAATCCCATTAGAACTAGTCGGAGCTTAAATCGACTAGCAAACCCTAAAAGGACCAAGACTGGAACCTATCCAAAATTAGGAGAATTTTGAGGCTGTTAATCGACCTTAGTCGAGTGTTCTCAGTCGAGAACACTCGATTAAGGTCCGTTTTGGCTTCAAATCTTTCAAGATGAGGTGTCGACTGAAACGGGTTGGGTTTGGTATGAAGTTTCGAGGTATTTCTGTTTGGTTTGCCTTTTCTTTTATTGTTGTCCTATTTCTGACTGATTAGTTCGTCATTTAGGTCAATTAATCCTCTTCCTCTTTCGGACCTTTTTCTGGTCCAGTTTTTTTCTCGTCTTGGTCAATTGGCATATGTTGCATCGTTTAAGTAGATTTGTCTTTTTAGTTTGGTTGTAAAGGTCAGTGCCCGTAATGTTCTTGCATACAAACTGTGTCTAGTCTTGTAATTGGTTACTAGTATTACTGGTTCAAATGATCTCACTTTCTGTGATGTCTGGTTCCTTGTTTGCTTTGTTGTTCTTCATTTTACATATAAATTCAGTTGTTTTCATTCAGTATGTTAACAATGTTCATTTGTTCTTGTTTAGGTTTAATTTAGAAGTGTGTTAGTGTAATCACTGAATCTTTATTTTGATGATATTTTGTTTGAATTGAGTTTCAAGCTTAAATTGTGATTTGAGTTTGATGAATCTTTATGTTGTTCTGATATGAATCTGATCTTGAATGTTGATATGAATCTGACCATGAAGAACTGATTTCTAAGTGTTGTCAATTGGGAGTTAGTCTCATATGATTTGATTAGTCAATTGTTAGGATTTCCCACTTAATATTGGTTATGGTTGCTATAGTTTGGTTAATTGATTAGGAGGATTGGATATAGCTAATGGGGTAGAATGGTAATTTCAGTAGTTTCAGGGGTATTTGGGGATTTAAAGTTTTAAAAAATGATTAATTTGAGTGCTCTGTCCACTAAGCACTTAATTAACATTAAACTAATGCAATTGTTTAGCGTTAATGGGGAACAAAACATAATGGTATGAAAGGCTTAAAAGGAATTGATTAAAATATGTTGTCCATACCTATTTGAACAATTAAATAAGGAAAAGACAAGGGATAATGGGAAAAGACATACTCTAGTGGGGAACAAGTGAATTAAAAGGAGAACAAAACATGTAGTAGTGGGCAGAAATACTTTCCTAATTAGCTAAGTGCTCCTAAGAGCTGTAAAAAGGGGGCTGTAGTTTGGTATAAAAGGGGGTATGGACAGAGTTAAAGAGGGGGGATCCTTTTTTGAGTCTGGGCTTGGTTCTTTTTTTGGGTCAGACCTTAAGGCAGAAAAGGAGAGCAATCTGAGAGGGGCTTTTGAATCTGAAAAAAGATCATTGTTTGAGAGTTTAAAAAGGGTTGGCTTTTGAAATCACCACCCTTTCAAGAAGTCACACGTTTGAAAATAAATGGAAAGGGGTCCTAAAATCAGTCTAAGATAGATGTTAAGTTAGCTCTTGTTTCTTCTTTAGCTTGGGAGAATCAGTTTAAAAAGGAAAAAAGGTTAGGAATTCATGGAGCTTGATACTGTGCCATTGGGGTCCAGAGTTGTTGCTTATTTGATTTTGAGTAAGTTGGGTCTGTCGTAGCTGTTTGGTTTCCTTCCTGAAGTTGAAACTAGTGTGTTGTCTAGTTAAAGTTGACTCTTGGACTGGGTTTCTGCTACTCTTTTGGTTTGAAGTTGGTTTCAAGTTAGGTTTATTTTGGGTGCTGTTATTGCTGTGTTGGTTTGTTTGTGTTGCTGTTTGGTATAGCTGGGAAATTTTTAACTGGTTTTCCTGAGTTGCTGTTGGATATTTGTTACTGTTGTGATGTGCTATCTGTTGTGCTGATCACTCCCTCTTCTTCTCCATTGTATTCCCTTTCCAGGTACATATTCTAAAAAACACGTGTTGATGTAGGCCCGAATTTGAAGTTGAAGTTGAGATGAAATGGAAATGCAGCTGTTAGTTCTATTTGACATGATTGTATAAATAAACTGAACTATTTTTTTTATTAGCTAGATTATCACTCGATATGTCTTGAATGTATATAAGCCTGTGATCTCGAGCAGTGGTTGTATTTAGTTTTATGTTAGGTTAATAGGATAGTTAGATTAATTTCAGTTTTGGTAATTTGTTTCGTGAAGTTATTTGAAAGCGATTCACATTGCAATAAACCTTTAGTAATGGTCGTCATGTGTTTTGTACTAAAATAGGACTGTTTATTTGCTACATCATGGCATGTTAAAATTGGCTCATAAGATTGTTGTGGTTATTTTGTTCAAGTTGTTCCAAGTAGAACGACGTACTGCTCTCATTATAAAATCAGGATGCTTACCTAATGACATGCAAAAATGAATAAGTAAATGCTTGACTTCAGGGGCTCGATCCATCGATCTCTCCTACGCAGCTTGGCACGCCCCATTCGGTTTTGGGCTTGCCTCAAGGCCCACCTATTATTGTTCGTTCACAAGTAGAATTAGTTGGCCCATTTAATTTGGGCTTGATTTAAAGGTTTCAGTATATAGTTAACACAATATAAGTTTGGGGCTTTGAGTTAGGTAGCGGGTTCAAATTAAAAGGTTCGTCCTTTTGTTTGGACTCGAACTTGAACTCGAAGCCTGCTTTTATAATATTAACTAATTAGGACCTTTTCTTTATCTTTAGAAAAAAAATAGAAAATGTAGTCACTTTAGGATTGTCCTTTTAAAATAAACGAGATGAGCCTCGCCTAGTAAAACGCATAAATTGCGGTGCCCTTAATAAATGGTTAAAATGAAACATTTAGAATTCGGGATGGGCCGTTTAGTGAATTTCACGGCCCTCCCCAAAGACAATAATGTGCTAGTCATTTTAGACGCGCTTTTAATAATTTACTTTCTTAAACTCAGGTGCACATTTATGTGACCCAAATCCAAAACTCAACGAAGTCGAAATGTGTCGCTAATCACGGGTACATTGATTGTGACGTAGTTTGAGATGTATTTCCATGACGTTGCAAATTCCTTTTAAACATAATGAATGAGACGAGCCTCGACAAACAAAAATACACAAGATGCGGGGCCCTCTATACATGTTGGTAAAATTACTTAGACTTCGGGATGGACCGTTTAGCAAAATTTCACGGCCTTACCCAAAATAATGATACATTAGCCGCTTTAGGCGCGCCTTTAATAATTTACTTTCTTAATCTCGGGTGCACATTATGTGACCCAAATCCAAATCTCAACATAGTTGAAATGTGTCAATAACCACGGGTGCATTGATGTGACGTGGTTCGAGGTGTATTTTCATGACGTTGCAATTCTCGTTAAAAATAATAAAAAGTGGTAAACAGTTAAAATTTGCACATAAGTTCAACATGTATTAAAATTAGATAAATAATCCGAATATGACAGTTGAGCGACCGTGCTAGAACAACGGAACTCGGGAATGCCTAATACCTTCTCCCGGGTTAACAGAATTCCTTACTCGGATTTCTGATTCGCGGACTGTAATATAGAGTCAATCTTTTCCTCGATTCGGGATTCAACCGGTGACTTGGGACACCATAAATCTCCCAAGTGGCGACTCTGAATTAAATAATAAATCTCGTTTCGATTGTCCTTTAAATTGGAAAAACTCCCTCTGCGCCCCTTCGCGGGAGAGCGGGCGAAAAAGGAGGTGTGACAGCTCTGGCGACTCTGTTGGGGACATTACAACCTAGAATCTCTGGTTGAGGGTTCAAGAATTCGAGCCTGGAATAATTGTTATTATTTGGCTTCATTTATTATTTGATCTTATTACATATTTTGGCCTAAATGTGCAAAATGTTGCTTTTATCGCTTTGATATTATTTGAATTGTATATAAACTGCTACAAAACCCTTCTCTTCTCACCTCCGAGGATGTGCTTACTGGTTGAGACTCCCTATTCTGTTAGTGTCATACCCTGAAATAAGAAAGAGGCCGAACAAGTTACAAAGCCGGACGATCTTGCGGGTCCCCGGTACGTAGCCCCCTCCTCGACTCGAGTTGTCCGCTCAGGTACACAGTCTAGAACAAATACCCAGGTTACGAACCTAGAATAACTCAGCTTCATGCCGGATCCCTAGTATGAACGTTTGTTTGCATCATGTGCATTTGACTTTGGAGGCTCAACACAGGGGTTGGGTCTGTCTAGGAAAGGTGTACCAAAACGACAAAAGACCATCCTGATGCATCCAACTTGTTACCTGTGCATTTGTTTGCTTCGGACTTGCATGCTGACCGGTTTTTGAATACTTTGAGGAAAGAGAGATAGAGGTAGTTAATCGCCTGTTTTGAAAAAAATCAATGTCCAAATAGCGTCGAAACTCTGTCGAATTTTTGAGAAAATGAAAAAGGGAGGGGGGGGGGTTTGTTTATGAAAAATGGTTTTATTTGCCATTGAAAAGAGTCTTGTTTTCAAAAGAAGTTTGTTTTATCTACTCGAACTACGCTGGTTTGATTCTCACAGGGTGCGGGATACGTAGGCAACCCTCATCGGGTCCAACCTCCCCTTTACAAAAATGTCAAAAATTTTAATTTTCGTCATAAATAAGTCGGGTGACGCCGTTTTTAGCCGAATGTTCCCAAAAGGGACGGCGGAAGGCTGACTTTGCATAAACGGCCACTTGTAGTCATTTTTGGATTTTTGACCGGTTAACTCACCCAGCCTCAAAATCTTCGTTCCCGAAGTGCTGAAAGGTCGTGTTCGGAACCGGATCTTTCTTTTAATCTGTGAAAAATTAAAAAAACAGCCAATTGGTTGAGTCAAATAAAATTTATTTTTTGCTTAATCACCTTAATAAATGTGCAGGATGAGCACGATGCAAAATGAACCTTTTTCAATAATGGCTAAAATCCCTTTCAAGTTGCGGCTATGGTGGGATGATATAGGTGGTGAAGGGCAAGATGAGGTCAAGAAATATCTAAAAGGTCTTACGGGTTTATTGGAAATCCAGCCTCGGGGGATATCATAAGAGCTTTGGTCACCTGCTGGGACCCGGAACACAATGTCTTCCACTTCTCCGATTTTGAACTCACCCCGACTTTGGAGGAAATAGTCGGGTACATCGGAAATGCTGAAGTTCCGTTGAGGCAAAAATACCTGGTTACTCCAAGAGCTATCACTGTGCATCGGTTTTTAGATTCGTTAAAGATGCCCAAGACGGTCCATAAGCCAGATTTGGTCGCAGGTTTTTGTAATCCGCGCTTCATATACGACAGATACGTCGGAGGATTCAACAACCCGGGTAACCAATTATGCAGCAAAAGTAACCGTCAGAAATGGGACGAGCATAGACGACTGGCTTTTATGATAACCTTTTTGGGCCTTTTGGTATTTCCAAGGAAAGACGGAAACATTTATCTGAAAATAGCCGGGGTCGTCAGTACCTTGCTCATTCAAGACGAAAGCACTCTTGCACCTATGATAGTATCTGATATCTTCCGAGCTCTCACAGACTGCAAAGCCAGAGGGAACTTTTTTGAGGGGTGTAACTTGTTGCTACAAATATGGATGACTGAGCATCTCTGCCACTGTTCCCAACTCTTGAGTTATGGTTCCTTGAAGAAAACTTGCATAGAAGAGTTCTACATAAGAATCAAGGGGGTTAGTCTACCCGAGGGAGTTACGGCATGGACATCATTCTTTCGGACCCTCACCGCCAGCCAAATACAGTGGACACTAGGATAGTTGCCCGTTGACGAGGTCATCTATATGCCGGCAGCTAGGACCCACTTTCTATTGATGGGGCTCAAGAGCATTTAGCCTTACGCTCCATATCGGGTTTTGAGACAACTCAGGAGATGCCAAACAGTGCCACAAGAGGAAGATCTTAGTGCTCAAGTAATTGAGATTAGCCTTGACGGACAGTTCCCTGAAGCAAGAGTCCGTCAGATCTGGAGTGAATGCCAATATTTAAAAGCAGATACTTGCGTGCAGGATCAGGCTAAAGACTAAGTGGCGCCAGGATACCTTGCTTGGTACATGAGAGAACTTGAGCACGAAAGGACGGCTAAAATACCCCATCTCTAGGAATTCGTCAAGGCGTCGCAAGAACAATGGGATTGGTTGGATAAAGAGCACGAGTACAGGGTTACAATAGGCAAGTTGGAGAAGCAAGTTATAGATTTGAAATTTGAGAAAGATTTGCATATCGCTGCAGATGAGGGAGAAAAGAGAAAACTAGCTCAGGAAAACGAGGTCCTCAAAGCTCAAATCCAGGAAATGAAAATGGCTACCAGAAACCCAAAGAGAAGCCGGGCTGATGAAAGTCTCATAAACGGTCTAAAGAAGAAAGTCCTCGAGTATCAAGAAGACCTGGAAAAATCTAAAGCTGGTCTAGCGAGAATCCAGGTGAAACGGATAAAGAAGACAGAAGAGCGAGCACAGTCTATGCAACAAATGAAGAGGGACCACGAAAGGAACATCACTATATTGAGAGAAACAATATCCACTCTCTAAGAGCGGATCTTCAGACAAGCCCGAGATGCCAGAGCAGATAGAAAGCGCTACTATGATCTAATGGACCGAATGGAGAAATAGATGAATGAGTTTCAGGATCAACTCCTTTACAACGCTCAAATGATGGGGCACTACATCACCATAAAGTGCCTAGCTTTTGAGGATATGTTCCGTACCACTTTCTTTGCTTCAATAATGATTTATGTCGACTAGATCATGGAAGATTTGAAAGATCTGCAAAGGGGCCTTGCACCAAAGCCCGCGGCGAGGCCGAACGACGCCCCGCGGGCGCCGAAATTCAAAACTATGAAACATTCATAGTTTGAGTCTGTATTTTCCTTGTCTTTAGAGTCTGTTGTCCGTCGGAGTTTGTATTTCCCTTTTTTACATAAATTCTGTAGTCTGTATCAAGTCTGTCAATTTCCTTTCAAAAATGTTTTGCCTTGTAATAAAACGTTTTGCTAGTAAAGGTTGAAAAATCCAAAAATGGTGTCTTTATTTTCCGCACTTGTGGCAGAACTACACGCGGTCTGATTCATGCGGGGACATGATACGTAGGCAATCCACATAAGATTCGACCACCACTAAAAAGAAAAAGAGAAAAGGCAAAGTGAATAAAAGAAAGGAAAAGAAAGAAATAAAAAGAGAGATAAAGAAAGTTTCAGAAACACTTAAACGAGGCACAAACAAAGTAAGCCGGAATGATGCATGCGGTCGAAGCAAAGACATGTTAGAAATGGTTAAACTGCCTAGGAACATTGCATCCCCCAACGTGAAATTGCAATATGTGTTAAACTCTAACGCTAACAAGTTTGTTGTTTATCCGGAGATTTCGAACCAGTTAGTTTGTTAGAACATTCTGGCAGATTACCGTTACCAAACAAGATCCAAAGGGCCCGTACTAAAAAGCATGACTAGTTCAAACCAAAGTGTCGAGGATGAAAGGACGGAGAATCAAATGCTGAAGGAGGAAATGGATAAGATGAGACCGGAGATGAAAGAAATGCAGCTGGCCTTAGCTAGGGTACAAAAAGTGCCTGGCCCTCCCGTTACTCCCACTCTCCCACCAGGACACACGCCGTAATACCCTTCCCCCGGCCCTTTGACAAGCTTTCCCAGTCACCAATACTATAAGGGAAGAAATGCCTATGATCCCCAAGCTTCACAACCCAATCAGAACCCTCTTTCACCAAATGTTCATGTTTTCGTGGCACCCCCACCAGCCACGCTGCAAAGATCATCCAGTGAGCCGTTGTTTCAGGCTCACGATAACTAATATTACCCCCCTGAACCAACCTTCAAAGCACCCGAGCCTCATACTTATAATACTCACTTCGAGATCCCGGTAGAGACTGAAAAGCCGGTTAAGAGCCCAGGGCAAGACGAAATACTTCGAAAGTTTTAAAGCCTGGAGCAGTCCTTCAGGAATATCCATGGGTTAGGCAACCAAGTCAGTGTGGCCTACAAAGATCTGTGCCCATTCCCCGATATTCAATTGTCGGTAGGGTTCAAGATGCCAAAGTTTGATCTATACGAGGGGCACGGTAATCCAATGGCACATCTACGAGGTTTTTGCAGTAAGATGAGAGGGGCCGGGGGAAAAGACGAGCTGTTGATATCTCATTTTGGTCAAAGTCTAAGCGGGTCTGCACTGGAATGGTACACAAGATAGGATTCTAGCAGGTGGTACACCTGGGACGATCTGGCACAAGCCTTTGCAGGCCACTTCCAGTACAACCTTGAGATCGTCCCCGACCGTCTCACATTGTTGAAACTTGAGAAGAAGCCTGGGGAAAGCTTTCTAGAATTTGGATTCCGCTGGAGAGAGTAGGCGGCAAGAGTCGATCCTCCGATGAGAGAGGGGGAAATGGTGGACTACTTTCTACAGACTCTGGAGCCAACTTACTTCGGTCACCTGGTGACGTCAGTTGGCAAGTCTTTCAACGAAGTAGTAAAAATGGGCGGTATGATTGAAGAGGGACATAAGTCCAACAAAATCCTGAGCTATTCGGCGATTAAAGCAACCACTCAGGCCATCCAAAGTGGCACGGGAGGTGCGCTCGGAAAGAAGAAAAAGGAATATGTCGCAACAGTCGAGGCAGGTACTTGGTCCAAATCCAGAGGTCCCCCCCTCACTACCAACCTAGACCCCATCACTCAAATTACTCACACATTCCATACAACCCTCCACAGCCCTACTACCCACCACAAGAGCCACATTTCTCTATCTATCACGCCCAAACTTACACCTAGCCTCCAGCTCGCCCACAATGGCGTGTGCTGGCTCCCTAGAATACATATCCACCTCCCCCGAATACATATCCACCTCCACAAAACACATATCCACCTCCACAAAACATATATCCACCACCAAGGGCTTACAGGAATCCTCCGGGACCAGGTTTTCGTGGGAATCAGACTTTCAAGAATGAAAGGGTGCAGAGGCAGAGAACATTCACTCCGCTGGGAGAAACCAATACTACTCTGTTCCACAAATTGAGGTAGTTAGGCCTATTGAGTCCTGTGGAGCCCAAATTGCCAAATCCCCTTCCCAAAAATCTGGACCACTCGGTAAGCTGTGAATATTGTTCGGGGGCTCCCAGGCATGATACTGAGAAGTGTTGGAAGTTGAATACTGCCGTACAAGATCATATTGACACAAATAGGATCGAGGTCCAGGAGCCAGAGGCACCTAACATCAATCAGAACCCGTTGCCGACACACCATGAAGCCCACATGATCGAACTAGTGCACGAAGGAGGGAAGCTCAAGAAGCCCTCACAAACGGTAATGATGATCCGTGCCAGTCCGAAAGAAAAGTTGATCAGTGGAAACGTGGTAGTATAGGCAGAAAGGGTAGAAGGCAAGCCAGTGGTGGTGATGGGGAAGAGTTCGTCTGATGTTGCCAAGAATCCAGAGCCGGTCAAAGTAACAGTGCATGAGATATCAAGCAACCAGTAGCCGTGAAAGGGGCATGCACAGGACCAGTTGTTATCAGGCCAGTAGTGCAGTTGCCGATAATCAGTGAGAAAGTTGTGCCATGGAACTACAATCAAGTAATGGTAATGCACATGGGGAAGGAAGTTGTGGAAGAAATATGTGAGGCACAAGGGTTAACTCGTTCGGGAAGGTATTTTGCTTCTGCAGAGTTAAGAATGGCCAATCTAGTAGCGACAAAGAATCCAGTTACTGAGGAATAGGCGGAAGAATTTTTAAAGAAAATGAAGGCGCAAGATTACTCCATTGTCGAGCAGTTGAGGAATACCCCGACACAGATCTCATTGTTATCCTTGTTGATCCATTCAGATGAGCACCGCCGGGTATTAATGAAAATTCTGAACGAAGCCCATGTTCCAGATAAGATCTCTGTGAACCATCTGGAGAAAATAGCAAACAAGATCTTCGAGGTCAATAGGGTCACTTTTTCAGATGAAGAGTTGCCCCTGGAGGGTACAGAACATTATAGAGCCCTCTATTTGACTGTGAAGTGTGAAGACTCGGTAGTCACTCGAGTACTGATTGATAATGGGTCTAGTGCCAATATATGTCCTTTGACCACCTTGAACAAACTGAAGGTCGATGGTGACAGAATTCACAATAACATCATCTATGTTTGAGGGTTTGATGGTGGTGGTACAGACATAGTGGGTGACATCATACTTGAATTAACAATTGGTTCGGTCGAGTTCACCATAAAGTTTCAAGTGTTAGACGTGACAATGTCATATAATCTTCTGTTGGGTCGACCCTGAATCCACGCCGCCAAAGCAGTGTCTTCTACATTACATCAGATGGTCAAATTCGAGTGGGATAGGCAAGAGATCGTAGTACATGGGGAAAACAATGCAAGCACCGTAAATGATGCCATCGTACCCTTCATAGAGACTTATGATGATAAGGGACCGTGGGTTTACCAGGTTTTCGATACGGTTTTAGTGGGCAAAGTTCCCGAAGGTGAAAGCATCCCACTTCCCAAAATAGCAGTTGCAACTATCATGGTAGCCTCGGAGATGTTGAAGAACGGGTTTGTGCCAGGCAAAGGTTTAGGGGCTGATCTTCAGGGTATTGTTCAGCCGGTTTATTTGCCTAAAAATCTGGATACCTTTGGGTTGGGGTTCAAGCCTACAACGGCGGATGTGAGACGGGGCCGCGAGTTGAAGAAAAGAGTCTGGGTCCTTCCCAAGCCAATCCCGCGCCTATCCAGATCATTTGTCAGAACAGGTATCAGAAAGTTGTCGGTCCCGAAGGTTCTCGGACCACTGATTGGGCCAGATGGAGATTTGAATGAGGGCTTTGAAAGGATGTTCGCCGATGTCAACATGATAGAAGCTGGAGAAGGGTCCAGTAGGTTAAATGTACAGTTTGTGGGGCCTAGGGCAAATATCACCAATTGGACAGCTACTCCCCTTCCTACCCGGAGGGAGTCTTGGTAGTGAGCTCTGATTTTTCTTTCTTGTCTTTTTGACTATTCTAGGGTTGTAATCCAGTTTTGTTTTGTATTTGGTAAAGTGTTAAACTCTGTTATCCCGTATTTTGATAAAGTGAAAGCTTTTCTCTTCTTATTTTGTTCTAATTTTGTTTTCTTCTTTTCTCTTTCTGAACAGTTCTCTTTATATTGGTTCTAATGACATGGCATGCACAACGGATCTTCAACCCAGTCTAAAAAATCAACCTGATTCCGAACTAATTGTACAAGAGGTCGATTATGATGATGAATCGGAATACGATGAGGATGAAGCATTCGAAGAGATAAACAGAGAGTTAAGCCAGTTTGAAGAGAAATCCAAGCCCAACTTAAATGACACAGAAGCTATCAATTTAGGGGATGCAGATGATATCAGGGAAACTAAAATAAGCATCCACATTGCACCGAATATCAGGGAAGAACTAATCAAAGCACTTATTGAGTTCAAAGACGTTTTTGCATGGTTGTATGATGACATGTCGGGGTTAAGCACGGATTTAGTGGTTCACAAATTGCCCATTAACCCGGTATGCCCTCCCGTCAAGCATAAATTGAGGAAGTTCAAAACAGACATGAGTGTGAAGATTAAAGAGGAAGTAATCAAGTAGCTGCAAGCAAAGGTTATTGGGGTCACTCGATATCCTGATTGGTTGGCTAATGTGGTGCCAGTGCCGAAGAAAGATGGGAAGATCAGGGTGTGTGTCGATTACTGCAATCTGAATAGGGCAAGCCCAAAGGATAACTTTCCATTACCCAACATCCATATTTTGATCGATAATTGTGCCGGATGTGATATCGGGTCTTTTGTGGATTGCTATGCGGGGTATCATCAGATTCTGATGAATGAAGAAGATGCGGAAAAGACGGCTTTTATTACGCCGTGGGGGACTTATTACTACCGGGTAATGCCATTTGGTTTGAAGAATTCTGGGGCAACATACATGAGAGCAATGACTACTGTGTTTCATGACATGATACACAAAGAGATTGAGGTATACGTGGATGATGTGATCATAAAATCCAGGCATCAGGAAGACCACGTGGCAGACCTAAGGAAGTTTTTCCAAAGACTTTGTAGGTACGATATTAAGCTCAACCCGTCCAAATGCGCATTTGGTGTTCCATCTGGAAAACTGTTGGGATTCATCGTCAGTCGGCGAGGCATTGAGTTGGACCCGTCAAAGATCAAATCCATCCAAGAGTTGCCACCGCCGAAGAATAAAACAGAAGTAATGAGTCTGTTGGGATGATTGAATTACATCAGCAGGTTCATCGCTCAACTCACTGCAACTTGTGAAACTATTTTTCGGCTACTGAAGAAAGATGCTGCGGTAGAAGGGACGGTAGAATGTCAGGAAGCATTTGACCAAATCAAAGGATACTTATCAAATCCACATGTATTGGTTCCACCTAAGGCGGGAAGACCGTTAATTCTTTATCTAACGGTCCTGGAGAATTCGTTTGGCTGCGTACTAGGGCAACACGACATTACAGGAAGGAAGGAGAAAGCCATCTATTATCTCAGCAAAAAGTTTACAGGCTATGAGGTTAAGTACACTCAACTCGAGAAGACATGGTGTGCCCTAACTTGGGTGGCCCAGAAATTGAAGAATTATCTGTCCTCATATACTACTTATCTCATTTCACGCTTGGATCCACTAAAGTATATTTTCCAGAAGCCTATGCCCACAGGGAGATTGGCAAAATGGCAGATATTACTCACAGAATTCGACATCGTCTATGTGACGAGGACGGCCATGAAGGCCCAAGCATTGGCTGATCACTTGGCTGAGAATCCTGTTGATGAAGAATACGAGCCCTTGAGGACGTATTTTCCTGATGAAGAAGTGATGCATATAGATGAGTTGGAAATGACCAAGGGACCAGGATGGAAGCTTTTTTTCGATGGAGCCGCAAATGCGAAGGGAGTTAGAATAGGAGCGGTACTTATTTCTGAAACAGGATATCATTATCCTGTTACGGCTCAGTTGCGTTTCTATTGTACCAACAACATGCCTGAGTATGAGGCATGCATTTTGGGTTTAAGGTTAGCTGCAGACATGGATGTCCAGGATGTTTTGGTCTTGGGAGACTCGGACCTCCTGGTGCATCAGATTCAGGGTGAATGGGAAACGCGGGATTTAAAACTCATACCATATCGACAATGCTTGCTTGATCTGAGTAAATGATTTCGATCAGTGGAGTTCAGACATATCCTAAGAGTTCATAATGAGGTTGCCGATGCTTTGGCCACTTTAGCATCGATGTTACCCCACCCAGACAAAATTCATGTTGACCCATTGCATATCCAGGTTCGTGATCAGCATGCTTATTGCAACATGATAGAGGAAGAAATGGATGGCGAGCCATGGTTTTATGGTGTCAAGGAATACCTCAGGATGAGGATATACCCGGAGCAGGCCACCGGAGATCAAAAGAGAGCCATTCGGCGACTGGCAAATGGATTTTTCCTCAGTGGAGGAGTGTTGTACAAAAGAACACCAGATTTGTGATTGCTGAGATGTATAGATGCTAGTCAAGCCACGACAGTTATGACATAGGTACATGCTGGAGTTTGTGGGCCACATATGAGCGGATATGTATTGGCAAAGAAGATTCTTCGAGCAGGGTACTATTGGCTCACTATGGAGCGTGATTGTATCAGTTTCGTGCGGAAATGCCATAAATGTCAGATACACGGAGATATAATTCATTCTCCGCCGACAGAATTGCATAAAATGTCAGCACCATGGCCATTTGTTGCCTAGGGAATGGATGTCGTTGGACCTATTGAGCCGGCAGCTACCAACAGTCATAGGTTCATTCTGGTGACCATCGATTATTTAACTAAGTGGGTTGAAGCTAAAACTTTCAAGTTAGTAACCAAGAAGGCAGTGGTAGATTTTGTTCATTCCCATATCATCTGTAGATTTGGGATCCCAAAAGTGATCATCACGGATAATGGTGCTAATCTTAACAGCGGTTTGATGAAAGAAGTATGTCAACAGTTCAAGATTACACACTGTAATTCCACACCATATCGTCCCAAGGCGAATGGAGCGGTCGAGGCGGCCAAAAAAAACATAAAGAAGATACTTCGGAAGATGGTAGAAGGTTTGAGGCGATGGCCTGAAAAATTACCATTAGCATCGTTGGGTTATCGCACTACTGTCCGTACTTCAGTAGGGGCAACTCCTTATTTGTTGGTGTATGGAATTGAAGCAGTAATACCGGCGGAAGTTGAAATCTCATCCCTTCGGATTGTCGCTGAAGCTGAGATTGATGATGACGAGTGGGTCAAAACCCGTTTGGAGCAGTTGAACTTGATTGATGAAAAGAGATTGGCAGTTGTGTGTCATGACCAGTTATATCAAAAGAGAATGGCAAGAGCATACAACAAAAAGGTGTGTCCCCGGAAGTTTGAAGTGGGCCAGCAAGTGCTGAAACACATCCTCCCATATCAGGCTGAGGCAAAGGGCAAGTTCGCCCCGAATTGGCAAGGGTCATTCATTGTAACCAGAGTGTTGTCCAATGGCGCTTTATGTTTAACAAATATCGAAGGGAAATGCGTCGACATGGCTATCAATTCTAACGCGGTTAAGAGATATTATGTATGATTTCTTTTAATTGTAATTGTTGTTTGTTTGCATTTGGCATGGTATCGTAGAATGAAATGACGGAGGCAATTTGTTCTTCCATCCAAACACTTCAACCTTTGCTTCCCCTTTTGAGCCTTATTTATTCTTTCATACCCCTCTTTTGGAATCAGTAATGAAAATGAAAGAAAAAGAGAAGATAAAAATAATGATAATAAAGACAAA
The DNA here is from genome assembly GCF_000393655.2 of Nicotiana sylvestris. Classification (NCBI taxonomy): domain Eukaryota; kingdom Viridiplantae; phylum Streptophyta; class Magnoliopsida; order Solanales; family Solanaceae; genus Nicotiana; species Nicotiana sylvestris. Next base: position 24,618,936 of record NC_091058.1, read on the forward strand.
AGAAAAGTCACAAGAAAAACAAAGGAATTGGGAACTACGTTTGACCTGATTCCTCAAAAAGGATACATAGGCCCCTCACAGCTCGGTCATAATGTAACAAAAAATAAAAATTCCCAAGCAAAAAACTGGGGCAGAAGTTGTGTTTGTAATTTTGGGAAGGAAATTTGATTCCAAGAGTTGTAATGTTTTACCCATCAAAATTATTTTGAACCTTTTGATACCCTTTTTTTTCTTTTAGCCATACACAAAAACCCACGTTGGTGTCCAAAAAAGACCTCCCGATCAGTATCCGAGAAGTGCCAAGTCATGCAAATGAAAGTCGGGAATAACACTCTGATCCCCAGCAGAGAAAAGGATCATAAGCTGGAAATGAATTGATAGCCGAAAGAATCCCCAGCAGAGAGAGTCATATCGGTAACACTCCAATCCCCAGCTGAAAAAATATAATAAAATGAGAGAGTCTTATCAGTGAAAACCTCCACAGGAAACATAAGGCGACGGAAGTTGAGAGAAATAAAACGAGAGAGTCTTATCGGTGAAAACCTTCACCGGCACCATAAGGCGACAGGAGTTGAGGGAAATGAGAGAGTCTTATTAGTGAAAATTCCTCGAAGGGCACTATGAGGCGACAAGGGGCCCAAAGAGGCAAACAAGATAAGATTGACGGAAAGGATCCGTCGAAGCATCAAGCAGTGCAAAGATGTTGAGTCGGCAAAAGAATTGGGTGCTTACATATCCCCAACAAAGTAAGGCCATCAGAAAGATTGATTGATAAAAATAGACTGGGTTGGTTAATCCAAAATGCACGACGTGATCATTGGGATCGGTTGTACCATTCAGATAAGTTCTTTTTCTTTTTTCTTCTCCCCAACATTTTTCAGAAAACTATTCTTCTCTTATTTTCTTGAATTCATCATTTTTATTTTTAAAGACTTTATCTCCCTAGTAGTTTGTTTTTGAAAAGGATTTTCAGAGCTTATTACCAGTTGCCAAGATGGTGCAAAAACACAATGTGGATAGGACGAGCCAAAGATAATGCAATGGAACGAGAAAGACGTTCGTTGCAAGACCAAATGATGGATTGGTCTAGGATTTAAGGGAGAGTCTGGAGAAAAGTGGGAAGCAACAATTGGTGAATAAAGAATCATCAAGAAATAAGAGCATCCCTGGCAGATTATCGACCAAGTTCCAAGAGGGTCGGACAACATGGAGCAGGGAAAGAAGAGGGGGAAAACCATCCCCAGCAGGAATATCATCCCCAATAAATAATCTCATCCCCAGCAAGCTTTGGGACAGGAAATGTTATAAATGATGAAAAGACATCATGATACAAGAAAGATTGTCAAACTGGGGCAGAAAATTTTCTTTCATTTTTGAAAATTTTCTGGAAGTCCGGTACCCACTTGGGGAAGAAGCAAGATAACACAAGTTTGAAAAAAAATGGTATCCCCAGCAGTTTTCGGAAGAAGGCCAAACAAGTTTTAAAGGAAGCAATTACGGAAGGAAGATAACACAAGTCTTAAGGGAAGTAGTTCCAGTGGAAGGAAAGCACCAGCTTTAAGGGAAGTAGTCTTTGAAGGAGGAAAATAACATATTTTTTGAATAAAACACCGGTGTTATCTCCAGCAGTTTTCAGAGGAATGAAACACCATTTTTGAGGGAAGCAGTTCTGAAAGAAGATGATTAAAGTTAGAAGGAAAATGGTTCAAGAGGCAGGAAGGAACCACGACGATAGAACACATTTTTAAGAAATAAGTTGAAGTCAGGAGCCCGCCTAGAGAATGGAGGTATTATGTTTTGGGAAGTAGTGAAGTCAGGAGCCCGCCTGGAGAATGAAGGTATTACATTTTGAGTTGTAGTTGAAGTCAGGAGCCCGCCTGGAGAATGGAGGTGTTATATTTTTGAGTTGTAGTCGAAGTCAGGAGCCCACCTGAAAAATGGAGTTGTTATATTTTTAAGTCGTGTTTGAAGTCAGGAGCCCGCCTGTAGAACGGAGGTTGTTATGTTTTAAGTTAAAGGAGTCAGGAGCCCGCCTGTAGAATGGAGGTTGTTATATTTTAAGTCAAAGAAGTCAGGAGCCCGACTGTTAGAACGGAGGTTGTTATATTTGAAGTTGATGAAGTCAGGAGCCCGCCTGTAGAACGGAGGTTGTTATATTTTAAGTTAAAGGAGTCAGGAGCCCGCCTGTAGAACGGAGGTTGTTATATTTTAAGTTAAAGGAGTCAGGAGCCCGCCTGTAGAACGGAGGTTGTTATGTTTTAAGTTGAAGAAGTCAGGAGCCGCCTGTAGAACGGAGGTTGTTATGTTTTAAGTTGAAGAAGTCAGGAGCCTGCCCGTTAGAACGGAGGTTGTTATATTTTAAGTTAAAGGAGTCAGGAGCCTGCCCGTTAGAACGGAGGTTGTTATATTTTAAGTTAAAGGAGTCAGGAGCCCGCCTGTAGAACGGAGGTTGTTATATTTTAAGTTGAAGAAGTCAGGAACCCGCCTGTTAGAATAGAGGTTGTTATATTTTAAGTTGAAGAAGTCAGGAGCCCGCCTGTAGAACAGAGGAGTACATTTCAAACGAAGTCAGGAGCCCGCCTGTAGAACAGAGGAATAAATTTCAAGTTTGAAGTCAGGAGCCCGCCTGTAGAATAGAGGACTACACTCAATTTCAAGTCAGAAGTCAGTAAAGCGGAGGGTTACAACAAAATATCCCCAGCATAAATTCCGCTGCAGAAATCAGAAAGAAGACTGCAAGAGCAAGTTGAAGATAGATAAGATGTTGTAATCCCCAGTTTAGTCTAGCTTCTTGTTTTCTTTTAGCCCGGTGTGATAAGGAGGTCGGAAAGCAGTAGTAACAGCATGCAACAATAGTAACAGCGAAATTGCAGTCCCATGGTAGTCCCAGCTACCAAAACTTCCCGAACTACATTAACCTGATTCAATTTTTGCTAGGGATATGTAGGAAACCTTCGAAGCAAAGGTTCGGTTAAGCCTTTCAAAAAATGCTTCACACGGAGTAGACGAATGAGCAAAAATCGCTCGTATACGCTCACTTTATCTTTGCACGGAAACTCTTTGTGTTTCCAGACAAAGAGGGGCAGCTGTGAGCACGTGATTTTTGCTTCACAAAGAACTACTCCAAAAGAAATCAAGATAAAATAATTTTTCCTTTATAAGAAATTTTGAGAGTTTTTTTTGTGGCATGTTGTTAATTATTTGTATTTGTCTGTGCATGTTTGTTTTTATTTTATTAAAGGAAAAATACAAAATATATGTTGCATGCACATTTAGGATTTAATTTTACAATTAGAAATTAATTAACCATAGTTTGGTTTTAAAATAAAGAAAATCACAAAAATACATATTTTTTGTATTTTTGGCATTTAATGTCCAAGTGCCCGATTTTGTTTGTAATTAATATTTTATTTTGGTGCGATATTTATTGTTAAAGGTCAATTACTATTTTCTAAGTTAATTTTGTTTTTTACAATTTATTTTGGTATTTAGGAATTAAAAGGAAAATAAAAGAAAAAGAAGAAAAAAATGAAAATCGGATTGGGCCATTATTTTAGACCAAAAATTAGGCCCAAATCACCCATTTACCTGGTCCAGTTGGCCTGGCCAGAGACGTCTTAAAACGACGTCGTTTGGTCACTCTTAATCAAGGATGTTGGATTGAATCAATCCAACGGCCAGGATAATCTCTTACCCAAATCCAACCCAACCCCGTCCCTGTACCCGGTCCAGCCCAAACCCGCCCCAACACTTAAACAAAACGACCCCGTTTCGCTTGGGCCTGATCACAGCCGTTGGATTTTGTAATCCAACGGCTCACATTAATCCCCTCAATCTAATATACCAAAATATCTGAACCCCTTACCCCCCCCCTCTCATTTCCAAACACCCCCCTTGTTCAGTTGTCTCTCTTAGAGACGACCCCTAGAAACCCTAGCCGCCACCAAATTCCTTCACCGTAAACCCGGCGTCAACAACGCCAGTGACTACCAAACTCACACCCCTAAACCACGTTGACCCCCTCAGTCCAAATCTATACCCCTTTAACCTCCAATCATACTACAACTTCTCGAATCTTCGATTAGATTCGAGCAAAACCCTAAACTTACCCAACCAATCCCAAAGTCATATACCAGCTCCACTTGACCTCCTTCGTTCCCAAACCACCCTTACTTTTGTTTGAATCCCATTAGAACTAGTCGGAGCTTAAATCGACTAGCAAACCCTAAAAGGACCAAGACTGGAACCTATCCAAAATTAGGAAAATTTTGAGGCTGTTAATCGACCTTAGTCGAGTGTTCTCAGTCGAGAACACTCGATTAAGGTCCGTTTTGGCTTCAAATCTTTCAAGATGAGGTGTCGACTGAAACGGGTTGAGTTTGGTGTGAAGTTTCGAGGTATTTCTATTTGGTTTGCCTTTTCTTTTGTTGTTGTCCTATTTCTGACTGATTAGTTCGTCATTTAGGTCAATTAATCCTCTTCCTCTTTCGGACCTTTTTCTGGTCCAGTTTTTTTCTCGTCTTGGTCAATTGGCATATGTTGCATCGTTTGTGAGTACGTGATTTTTGCTTCACACGACAATCGCTCCAAAAAGAAATAAAAACAAATATAATTGGCCCTGCTGTACAATTTCGGATCTCTGTGCGGCACTTTGTTGATTTATTTATGACTTTGGCCCATTTTTATTTATTTACTTTATTAAAATAAAATTCAAAAAATATATGTGTCCTGCATAATTCAAACCGTAACCCGGTCGTTAAATAGAAAATCGTGATTAGGCATTTTCGTCCGTGATTTTATTTGGTTTGACCTCACCTGTTTTGAAATATTTTAGTATGTGTGCAAATAATTGTATTTGAGTGTGTATTTAATTTTAATTTGATTTTTGGCTTAGTTTTGTTTTAAAATAAATAAGAAAAAAGGAAAAAATAAAAAAAAAAATAAAGAAAAGACCCCTTCCGGACTTGGGCCAATTTTAACAAAATTGGCCCAAACAAACAGCCCAAGACCCAGGCCTGCCCGGCCCAGGTCACCTGATGCCCAGGACGTCCAAACGACGTCGTTTGAGTCGTGCCTGATCTGGGCCGTTGATCTCAGAGTGATCAACGGCCAAGATCAATCCCCATAACCCATCAACAAACCCGACCCGTTTACACCCGGACCAAACCCAAACCCTCAACACTTGAAACGACACCGTTTCACTTAAGACCATCAGATCCAAACCGTAGATCTAGATTGATCTAACGGTTGAGATCAACCCACCCACTAACTATATAAGCCCAAATCCTTACCCTACCCCCCTATCCAATACCCCAGCCTCATCGTCTTCACCCAAACCCCCGAACCCTAGAGCCGCCCCTGCACACCTTCACCAAAAACCCGGCGGCCTGAACGCCGATGACCTCCACTTGAACACCATGGAACCTCCTCACCACCCTGAACATAGACCTGTTAGCCGTTTGGTTCGAATCACCCCCCAGGTCCTCGAATCTTCATTTGAAGATTCGAGTCAAACTCGATCTACACGGTTTTACCCCAGCTTCACACCAGATACTCCCCAGACCCCCCTCGTGACCGAACCATACTTGGTTTGGTCCGAATCTGACCAGGGAAGCATGAATCCCAGATCTGAGTTCTGAGAACTTTGTAGTTCTTCATCGCTGGCCCATGCCAGTCCGAGCCAAAGAGATTAAGGTCTAATGGACCTTAATCGAAGTGTTTCTCATCTGAGAAACACTTCGATTAAAGTTCGTTCAGCCTTAAGAAAGGTCTGTCCAAATCCGGGTTCAAACTTTTTAACTTTTCAAGTTTAAGGTGAGTCTGCTTTCTTTCCTTTATTTGTTTTAGTCCGTGTGATTTGTTTTAAAAGACTGTTCATATTTGTTTTAATTTTATCAACTTTTGTTTGTCCACTTTGTTTGAACCTCTGTGTTTGTCTGAATCCCTCCCCTCCTATTCTGATAAGGCATGTGTATTGGTGGTATTCCGAATTTGTACTGACTAACTGATTCCTCAAAGTACAATTCTGTTTTAATCAGTATAAGTTGAGTCATGTGTCCCATACTTCTGAATGTCTGATTTTTGGCTACGATTGTGTATGTTAATGCTAATATAGTCGAGTCGACATGAGTCGTCAATTAGTTTTCAACTGTCTGAGCATAGTAAATCGATTTGCTTCTGTTAAACATTTTTGAATCAATTAAGAACCAATTTTGTTCATTTATAGCTGTTGAATTGATCAGTAATGTAAAAAAGGGATTGTTTATGTTTAAATCCTGAATTGGAAGGCATGTGCACTCGTGCACAGCATGTGCATTGGTGCACCTCATGTGCCTTGTGCACAGCCTGTTTTTCTGCATTACGAAGCTTTTAAGTTTTAAACAATCTGACAGTATATGCTGTCAGATATATTTTACTGCCCATACTTGCTTTTTGATAATAAAGTAAAAAGTTAAAGCCTGCTAAGGGAATGTCATGGGATTAATACTTAAATAGTTGAGTGGAAACTGAAAAGTAATGGGCACATGGGAGGGGTGTCTGATTAATCTAACAGGCTGTAAAAGGTTTGAGGTTGGGGTTTATAAAGGGAGGACCATCTGATATTAGGACAGAGACAGAGATATAGAGAGGGACAGAATTAGGGGGGAAGAAAAAGATAGAGAGAATCAGAACTGAAAAAAAGGAAAAATACACACACTGTGAGAAGCTTTGAAAGAGAGAACTGATAGAGATACACAGAAAAAGCATACAGAGATATAGAGAGGGACAGAATTAGGAGATAGAAATAGACAGAATTAGAGGAAGAGGAAAAAACACAGATACTGTGGGGGAGTTTTGAAAAGGAGATACCATCTGAAGGAGAGGAGATACACACTGGACCTTGAGAGCTAAAAAGGGAGTGAGGCATAGGAACAAATACAGAATTAGAGGGGAGGGGAAATCAGAAAATACAGGAAGAAAGAGGGAACACACTGTGAGGAATAGAGAGAGCAAGGAGAAGATAAAAACAGATTAAGAAATCAGAAACTTGGTCTTGTTTGTCTGAAGTTCAGCTATTGTCAATACGTTAGGCAGTGTTTCTTCTTCTGAATTTCAATCGAGTTCTTTCTGTGGTGTGGTTCTGATTACTGCTGCTGTCTTGCTCGCTATTGCTGCTGCTATTTGGTTTCCTGCTGTTGCTGATTTTCTGCTTCACTTCTTCTTTGCATTTCAGTATTCAGTGTTGTTCCAGGTACACATTTCAAATCCCACTTTGGTGTTAACTGTAACAGTTCAAAAGCATTGAAATGAAAGGAGTTCTTGAAGAAGATTCAGATGTCTGTTTTGTACTGCTTGTGATACACTGATCCCTGTTGTATAAATTGATTAGTGTAATCCAGTGGCGAAAGATTAGTTAAACAATACTTAATCAAGTTTACCTTTTGCATCTTAGTTTCTAGTTGTTTGCTAAGTACAAGATGAAATAGTATAATATATAGAAGGTGTAGATAATTGGCACAGAATTTTCGACTGGTTTTCCATCAAATAATGACATGTATAAGATAGAATATTTCCACCTACACCATAATATTCTGTGTTATTTTTCTTTCCCTTTATCAAGACCATTAGGCAACATATAGGTACATGTTCGAATCCCCATTAGTAACAATGCCTAGCATTCAATTTCCTTAACCTAGCTTAAATAAGTCTAGTTAAGCTCGATTCGAGGAAATGTTCGAATTAAGTACTGCATTGCATCCACCTTCATATAGCCTCTTTGTTCAACCAAAATATTTCGTAAGGTATGGCGTCTTTTCATTCTTATGAGTGATTAGAAATTGATAGCAATCCGGTTTTTATATTTCAATTAGCATGCATCTTTCCTTCTTCTATTTCTGGAAACGAAAACAATAAGAAATGTAGTCATTGTAGGTTTTATTTTAATGAGACGAGCCTCGCCCAAATAAAAATGCAGAATTGCGGGGCCCTCGGTAAAAAATCATAATAAATATTTAGACATTCAGGCTAGGCCGTTTAGTGAATCTCATGGCCTCCTCAAAAATAATAACGCGTCAGACTCTTTAGGCGCGGCTTAATTAAATCATATTCTTAAATTCGGGTGCACATGGATGTGACCCAAATCCAAATCTCAACGAAGTTCGAAATGTGTCGACGACCACGGGTGCATTGATTGTGACGTGGTTCGAGGTGCATTTTCATGACGTTGCAATTCTATAAAAATAAATGATAATAATAAAAGCGGTTTAAACTTAATAAAAGCACGTAAGTCATAATATGTATTTAAATCAGATATTTAGCCATTATAACAATTTAAGCGACCGTGCTAGAACCACGGGATTCGAGGGTGCCTAACACCTTCCCTCGGGTCAACAGAATTCCTTACTTAGAATTTCTGGTTCGCAGACTTCATTTGGAAAGTCGAATATTTTCCTCGATTTGGGATTCAAGATAAACCGGTGACTTGGGACACCAAAAGCCAAACCTTTCCCAAGTGGCGACTCTGAATTAAATAAATAATCCCATTTCGAATATTGTCACTTAAATTGGAAAAACTCCCCTCGCGCATTTAACCCTTCGGGGCGGGCGCGCAAAAAGGAGGTGTGACAGCTCTGGCGACTCTGCTGGGGAACAAAACCCAGAACCACTGGTTCAGGGTTCAAGAATTCGAGCTTAGAATAATTGTTATATTTGGCTTTATTATCTGATATTTATTACATGTTTTTGCATAACGTGCTAAATGTTGTCTTTTACCGCTTTGATATTATCTGAACTGTATATAAACTGTGCCGAAACCCTTCTTTTCTTACCTCCGGGGAGAAGCTCGCTGGTCGAGACTCCCTATTCTGTTAGTGTCAATACTTGAAATAAGAAAGAGGTCGGACAAGTTACAAAGCCGGACGATCTCGCGGGTCCCCGGTACGTAGCCCCCTCCTCGACTCGAGTTGTCCGCTCGGGTACACAGTCTAGGGCAAATACCAAGGTTTAAACCTAGTATAACGAAACTTCATGCCGGATCCCTAGTAGGAACGCTTATTTGCATCATATGGCATTTGACTTAGGGGACTCAACACAGGGGTTGGGTCCGTCTAGGACAGGCAACCTGAAATGGAAAGACCATCATGCTGCATTCCTATCTGTGTTATGCATTTATCTGCTTCGGTTCCGCATGTCGACCGGTTCTTAAAAAAAAAGGGGGAAAATAGCAGCGCAGGGGAGATAATTACTTATTTTTGGAAAATAGAACCAATGTCCAAGTAGTGTCAAAACCTCGCCGGAATTTTTCTAAAAAAAAAAACTGTTTTGTTTATTGAGAGTTATTAAAAAAAATATATATATACAAATTTTTTTTTTCTTTTATCACTTTCAAAGATCAAAAAAAAGGGTATTTATTTTAAGAGTAAAAAAAAAAATCGAAAATTCATAATTCAAAAAAAATGAGTTGTTTCTTTCGTAGTACCCCTTTTATGAATTCAGACTAATAGTCCAAATTTTTCTTAAAAAAAATAATAATATATAAAAAAAATATATATATAGTTTCTTTAATCTTTATCTCTTTTCAAAAAAAAAATGTAAAAAAATACGCATTCCTGATTTCTAGGTTTATTCGATTTTTTTTCCTACGTTACGATACCCCGAACTACGCCGGTTTGATTCTCACCGGATGTGAGATACGTAGGCAACCCTCGTCGGGTTCAACCCCCATTTTGCTAAAATAGCCAAAATCAAAAAAAATATGTTTCAAATTTTTAAAGAGTCATAAATAAGTCAGGTGATGCTGTTTTGACATGAATAGCCGAATGTTCCCGAAAGGGACGCCGGAAGGTTGACTTTGCATAAATAGCCACTTTTTGGGTTTTCCTTAGCATTTTTAGACCCACACAGCCTTAAAATCTTCTTCCCCGAAGTGCTTAAAGGCCGTGTTCAAAGCTTGGTCCCCTCTGTAAAATATTTTGAGTCAGTCATTTTTGTTAAAATCACCTTAATAAATGTGCAGGATGAGCACGATGCAAAATGAACATTTTTCAATAATGACCAAAATCCCTATCAAGTTACGGCTATGGTGGAATGATCTAGGTGTTGAAGGGCAAAATGAGGTTAAGAAAAATCTGAAAGGTCTTGTGGGTCTGTTGGAAATCCAGCCTCGGGGAGATATCATAAGAGCTTTGGTTACCTATTGGGACCCGGCGCACAATGTTTTCCATTTCTCTGATTTTGAGCTCACCCCAACTTTAGAAGAAATGGCCGGATACATCGGGAATACTGAACTTCCGCTGAGGGAAAAATACTTGGTCGCCCCAAGAGTCGTCACAGTACATCGGTTCCTGGATTCATTGAAAATACCTAGAACAGTCCACAACCCGGATCTAGCAGCCGGATTCTGTACTCCATGCTTCATATATGATAGATACGGTCACGAGGGGGGATTCAATAATCCAATCAACAAACTGTGCAGCAAAGGAGTTCGTCAGAAGTGGGACGAGCACAGACGGGTGGCGTTCATGATAACGTTTCTGGGACTTCTGGTATTTCCCAGGAAAGATGGAAACATTGATTTGAAGATATCGGGGGTCGTCAGCACTTTACTCACGCAAAGTGACAGTACTCTCGCGCCTATGGTGGTATCCGACATCTTTCGAGCTCTCACAGCTTGTAAAGCTGGGGGAAATTTCTTCGAAGGTTGTAACTTGCTCCTGCAGATATGGATGACCGAGCACCTTTGCCATCATTCCGAGATTTTGAGCCGTGGTTCCCCGGATAAGACCCGCATAGAAGAATCTTACGCAAGAGCCAAAGAGATCAGTTTGCCCGAAGGAGTCCTGGCTTGGACCTCGTTCTTTCAAGCTCTTACTGCCAGCCAAATACAATGGAAGTTGGGATGGTTGCCCGTTGATGAGGTCTTATATATGTCAGCGACTAAAACTCATTTCTTGCTGATGGGGCTTAAGAGCATTCAACCTTACGCACCCGGCCGAGTTTTAAGACAGTTCGGAAAATGCCAGACAGTACCTCATGAGGAAGATCTAAGCACTCAAGCAATCGAGATAAGTCCTAACGGACAGTTCCCAGAAGCAAAGATTCGCCAAATCTGGAATGAGGGTCAATATTTGAAATCAGATACTTGCGTGCGGGATCAAGCCAAAGGAGAAACGGCGCCAGGTTACCTTGCATGGTACAGAAGGGAACTCGAGCACGAAAGGCCAGCTAAGAGACCCCACATCCGGAATTTTACCGAATCATCACAAAAGCAGTGGGATTGGTTAGCAAAAGAAAGAGGCTATTGCACCGAAATCAGCGGGTTAAAGCAACAAGTGGAAAAATTGAAATATGAACACAACGTGCAAGTTGCTACCGATCTGGGAGAACGGAACAGGTTGATTCAAGAAAATGAAATGCTCAGAGCCCAGATCAAACAGATAAGGTTGGATGCAGATAGACAACCAAGGCGTCGATCGGACGAGCAGCTGATAAAAGGGCTAAAAGGTGAAATCAGGGAATGGCGAGATGGTTTGGAGAAATCTGAAAACATCATAGCAGAGCTCAAAGCACAGTGGGATACAAGAACGGATAAGCATCGCAGGTACCTGAATCGATTGGAAAGCGACCATGAGAAGACTGTTGCTAAGATAAAGAGAGAGATGGCTGCACTTGAGATCAAAACAGCTAATCAGGCCAAGGATTTCCAAATTGAGAGCAGATACTGGTATGACTCAATAGCCCAGATGAAGTTGGAAGTACGACGACTGAAGCATCAGCATGTACAAGATGCTCAAGTTTTCAAGATATGCAGCGATCAGACAAAACGCCTGCTCGTAGAGAAGAAGCAAACCAGAGATAGGATCAAGGCCATTGCCCATGCCATCACCAGACGATGCCTACGATGTGAGAACATGTCCAGCGCTACCGTCCTCTCGGCAGTAATGGGTTATGTCAAGCAGACTATGCACGAGCTAGAGCAACTTGAGAGGGATCTCACGCCTAGGACCGCGGCGAGGCCGAACGACGCCCCGCGGAAACCAATTTTTAAAACCATAATGCATTCATAGGTCAAATCTGTATCTTAGCATCTTCTGCCTGTTTTTTTTCATCAGGGTGATTTTTAGTCTATTTTTGAGTCTAGGTTTATTTCCAAAGTTTGCTTTTTCTTTTGCAAAATGTAGTTTGTAATAGACTACTTCAATAATAAAGAGTTTGCTTCTTTCACGCTCATTCGTGTTTTCGAACTACGTAATGATCTGATTCACGTGAGTATCGTGATACGTAGGCAATCCTCATCGGATCCGATCGCATTTTATTTTGCTACAAAAAAAAATATAAAAGAAAAATAAATGAAAATAAAATAAAAGAAAAAAAAGGGGGGAAATAAGAGGAAAATACCGGAATGACGCATGCTCTCGTAGCAGACATATAGTAATCCACTTAACTGTATAGGTGCATCATGCCCAACGTGAGATTAACTATCTGTTATTTGCTGCAAATTAACCGTGCGCTTGTCATTGAGCATGTTTCCAGGGTTTTTGAAAAGACGGTTGGTTTGGTGAAAGTCTGGCCTCGCACTCATACTTCACGAGGTCAAGGAGAGGTGTTCAACTACCTATTGTTAGGACCAGAAACAGTACTCACACCTACTTCACCAGGTCAAAAGGAAGTGTGGAAATGTCTTCGGAAATTCCATTGCAAACAGTCCCCGTCTCTGAGGAGAGCTCAATCTCAGCCGTCCTCACGCCTGAATCCGCAACTGCAGAAGAAAATAGAATCCTACGGCTCCGCATGTTGGAAATGCTGGATGATTGGAACAATGGGAAAGAGCCGCCAAGTGTCGTCCCCGGATTCCCTGAATTATTCTCCAGGTCAGGTGGGACTTCTAATGTCCCCATAAATTACCCTGCTACCCCATTCGGGTACCCAGCCAACTCCGTTTTCTCCGCCGGATCACCTTCTGAGCCTCATCCCCGAATGTCGGCCACCGATGCAAGCATGAATATCTTTACTGCATCGCCTTGCCCAGCTACGGCACAGCCTGCCACATACAAGCCAAGCTTTGACTCATCCTCTTTTACATTCCAAGCACCATCGTTCTCAATGGAACCAACCAGGTTCGCTACCAACAATAATCCTCTACCGCCTCAGTGCGAACTCGCACCGGGACAGGATCAGAACCCCAGGATTGCAGAACAAAATGAGATTGCTAAGAGAATGAGAAGCCTTGAACAAAGTTTGAAGAATATGCAAGGTTTGAGCGGGCAAAAGAGCGTCTCTTACACCGACCTGTGCATGTTCCCTCACGTGCACCTGCCGACGGGTTTCAAGACCCCCAAGTTCGAGAAATACGATGGGCACGGTGACCCCATTGCACATCTTAAGAAATACTGCAACCAATTGCGGGGAGCCGGCGGAAAGGAAGAACTGCTAATGGCGTATTTTGGGGAAAGCTTAGTAGGGATAGCTTCGGAATGGTATATGGATCAGGAAATGTCCCGATGGCATATATGGGATGATCTCGCCAGAGATTTTGTAAAGCAATTCCAGTATAACATCGACATTGCGCCAGACCGAAACTCTCTGTCGAATCTGAAGAAGAAGCCTTCGGAAAGCTTTAGAGAGTATGCTATTAAGTGGCGTGAACAGGCGTCGAGAGTGAAGCCTCCCATGGATGAAGTGGAAATGGTCACTACCTTTCTCCAGGCTCAAGAGTCTGACTATTTCCAAAACATGATGTCAGCCATGGGTAAGCCATTCGCGGAAGCAATCAAGATAGGAGAGATGGTAGAGAATGGGCTGAAAACGGGTCGGATATTGAGTCAAGCAGCCATAAGGGCAACCTCCCAGGCCGTCCAAAGCGGGTCTGGAGGGACGACAAGGGGGAAGAAGAAGGAAGAAACGGCTATGGCAGCCTCTGAAGCAAGGGAGTATCGTCATCCCAGGCCCCATTTTTCGGAAAGGGCCCCACAACACTACTACCCCCACTCAAATGTGGCATATGCTCATCAACCTTATATGGTCATGAATGCCCAGCCTTATAACCATTCACCACAACAAGCCAACCGAGGCCCAGTTCCACCTCCCAGAAATCAGCTTCCTTACCGCAACCACTATAACCCACAACCCCCGCAGAATAACTACCGCCCCCAGGAGCCACCTCGACGGCGGACTTTTACGCCCATCGGTGAACAATACTCCACATTGTTCCCTAAGCTAGTCCAGTTGGGTTTCTTGCAACCAATTCCCCAAACGAGGCAAAACCCGACATCTCCTTCTTACAAAGCCGGAGTCAGATGCGCCTATCATTCAGGGGCCGAAGGACATGATACAAACGACTGCTGGTCATTGAAAAGAGTGGTCGAAAATTTGATAGAGCAGGGGAAGATAGTGCTAAGGGACGAAGAGATCCCAAATGTAACTAACAATCCATTGCCCGCTCACAATAATGGGCCGCTGATCGGCATGATTTGTGAAGACAAAGAGTTCGACCCTGCCTTGAAAGCCATAATTGCCATTGTCGACACAGCGAGGAGGCCTGAAACAGACCAGAAATCAGAAAGGGGGGAGGAGGCCAAGGCTGCAGAAAGCAAGCCCGAAAAGAAGGTGGAGAAGAAAGTAGTACCAGCAAAGGGTGGAGTTCTTTACATACCACGAGGTCAAGCCAAGAAGACGCAGAACTTCGGGATCAAAAAGACAAAACCTATGTATGTGCCAAAAGGGGCCTATGTGGTCCGGGGGACGATTCAACCACCTCGGCTGAATGAGCCAGTGGTTATCGGACGCGTGCCACAAAAGCCAATGACCAACCCGTCCACAGTGCCGTGGAATTATCAAAAGACTTTGGTAACGTATAAAGGTAAGGAGGTCATGGAAGAACTTCCAGAAAATACTTTCGTTGGAGGGTACTCAAATACCCAAGAACTGAACAACGCCACACAAAGGCGCTTCCCTCCAAAGGAGCCTGTGAGTGTTGAAGAAGCGGAAGTGTTCTTCAAGCAGATGAAGATGCCGGATTACGAAGTGATAGACCAGCTGCGCAAGCACCCTGAGCAAGTGTCCATGCTGTCACTATTAATGAGGTCAACCGAGCATCAAAAGATCCTGCTGAAAACCCTGAATGAAGCATACGTACCGGTCGAAACCTCGGTGGAGCAACTAGAGCGGATGACAGAACGATTCTTCGCCGTCAACCAAATCTCCTTCAGCAAGAACGATCTACCCCCGGAAGGAGCAGCACACAACAAGGCATTGCATTTGACAGTCAAATGTGAGGACTACTATGTCAAGCGGGTGATGCTGGATGGGGGATCAGGTGTCGACATCTGCCCGCTCTCCACGCTGCAAAGAATGGAAATTGAGACCGGAAGAATCCGACCCAACAACGTCTGCGTGAGAGCTTTCGATGGTATCAAGAGAGACACCATGGGAGAAATAGACCTGTTGCTGGTCATAGGACCAGTCGAATCTCGAGTCACTTTCCAAGTGATCGACATGGACACATCTTACAATTTCCTCCTTGGCAGGCCTTGGATCCATGCGGCAGGAGCCGTGCCTTCTACTCTTCACCAGATGGTGAAGTTCGAGTATGAAGACCAAGAGATCGTGGTCCATGGAGAAGATGAACATGCCATTTATCGGGACCCATCTATCCCGTATCTTGAACCAAGAGAAGGGAGTGAGCATACGGTCTATCAAGCTTTCGAGGTGGTATTGGCAGAGCAGCACGAAGAGGGAGTACCTTGCCCCCAGCCTTTCTTGTCTAACGCTTCGGTTATGGTGGCCAAAGAGATGATCCGACACGGATTTAGGCCGGGGAAGGGGCTTGGACGAAATCTTCAGGGAACGACGGAACCCATTACTTTACCAGTCATCAAGAAACCTTTTGGACTAGGTTTCAAACCTACTCCAGCAGACGAAAAATGGGCAAAGAAAAGGAGAAATGAGGGCTGGAAGTTGCCTCAACCACTGCCGGATTTACATGCGACTTTTGTCAGGCCAGGGTACACTGAAGAAGAAGAAGATGAGGTCTTCACAGTTGAGGAAATCGAGGAAATATGTGGGGCAATGAGGGAAATGCTCTACGAGGTCCACATGGTTCAACCAGGCGAAGGCACGAGCACTGCTGAGATGATATACATGGGGCCAAACGCCAAGCTCCAAAACTGGGAGATCACGCCATTCCCAACTAGACGGAAGTCCGGGTAGACCTGTCCTGCCACCTTTCCTGTATCACAAGTTATCTCCGGGACATAACTTGAACGTTTTCTTCTTTTCATTTGTTATTCCGAATTCCTAGTTGTAAACGTTGTTGTCTTCCAATTTTCAAAAGAAAATAATAAAAAAAAATCATCATTGCTTTCCTATTCTTTCTTTCGTTCTGATTTTATTACTTTTCCTCTTATCTTCCTTTTCAGTCCTAATAATGCGGCTTTAAATATGACATGCTTGCGGACTTCACGCCCAGGTCACAATGAGCTATTTAACTGCGAATTAATGAATCCAGAACCAGAATATGATGCGGAAGAGGCTTTTAGGGAGATAAACCGAGAGTTGGAATATTTCGAGAATAAACCTAAGCCGAATCTGAATGACACTGAACCGGTAAATTTAGGAACCCCGGAAGAAATCCGGGAGACCAAGATAAGCATTCACACGGACAAGAAAACGCGAGAGGCGATAATTCAACTTCTTCTTGAATTTAAAGACGTGTTTGCTTGGTCATATGATGACATGCCGGGACTAGGTGTCGATCTAGTGGTTCACAAATTGCCGATTCATCCTGATTGTCCTCCGGTTCAACAAAAGCAACGAAAGTTCAAAACCGAGGTCAGTGACAAAATTAAAGAGGAGATCACCAAGCAACTGAAAACAGGAGTGATCCGGGTAGTCCAATATACAACATGGTTGGCGAATGTGGTTCCAGTACCGAAAAAGGACGGGAAAACTCGAGTATGTGTAGATTACCGAGATCTGAACAGAGCAAGTCCTAAAGATAATTTCCCGCTGCCCAACATCCACATCCTCGTTGACAATTGCGCCAAGCACGAGATACAGTCTTTCGTAGATTGTTACGCTGGGTATCATCAGGTATTGATGGATGAAGAGGATGCCGAGAAAACTGCCTTCACCACGCCTTGGGGCACCTACTGTTATCGGGTCATGCCGTTTGGTTTAAAGAATGCTGGGGCTACTTATATGAGGGCCATGACCGCCATTTTCCATGACATGATGCATCAGGAAATAGAGGTGTACGTGGACGATGTAATAGTCAAGTCCAGGACGCAGGATAATCACATCCAAGACTTGAGGAAATTCTTCGAGAGGCTAAGGAAGTATGACTTGAAGCTAAATCCAGCCAAATGCGCTTTCGGAGTTCCGTCGGGTAAACTTTTGGGTTTCATCGTAAGCAGGAGAGGTATCGAGCTAGATCCGACTAAGATAAAATCTATCAGAGATCTACCCCCCCCAAGAACGAAGAAAGACGTGATGAGTCTTTTGGGCAGGCTGAACTACATCAGTCGGTTTATTGCCCAGCTGACAAGCACGTGTGAGCCCATATTCAAGTTGTTAAGAAAAGATGCGGCGATTAAGTGGACAACGGAGTGTCAAGAAGCCTTTGATAAAGTCAAAGAGTACCTTTCGAATCCCCCAGTCTTGGTCCCTCCCGAACCAGGGAGGCCACTTTTCTTGTATCTGACAGTCTTGGAGAACTCCTTTGGCTGCGTCCTGGGACAACACGATGTGACCGGGAAAAGGGAACAGGCGATCTACTACCTGAGCAAGAAATTCACCAGCTACGAGGCCAAATACACTCTGTTGGAGAAGACATGCTGCGCTCTCACATGGGTTGCTCAAAAGCTGAGGCA
Source organism: Nicotiana sylvestris (assembly GCF_000393655.2). Taxonomy (NCBI): domain Eukaryota; kingdom Viridiplantae; phylum Streptophyta; class Magnoliopsida; order Solanales; family Solanaceae; genus Nicotiana; species Nicotiana sylvestris. The sequence goes on from NC_091058.1 coordinate 24,636,782, forward strand.
TTATCTCCAAGCCCACACTACATTCCTCATAAGCAGGTTGGATCCCTTGAAATATATATTTCAGAAACCAATGCCTACTGGGAGACTGGCTAAATGGCAAATCTTGCTTACGGAGTTCGACATAGTTTATATCACTCGCACGGCAATGAAAGCCCAGGCGTTAGCAGATCATTTGGCCGAAAACCCGGTCGATGAGGAATACCAGCCATTGGATACCTATTTTCCAGATGAAGAGGTAAACACCGTAGAAGCGATCTCGGAGGAAGCTCATGTTTGGAAGATGTTCTTTGACGGAGCCGTGAATGCCAAGGGTATAGGGATCGGGGCAATTTTGATCTCACCTGCCGGTCAGCATTATCCCGCCACAGCTAGACTTCGTTTCTTCTGCACAAATAATACAGCTGAATATGAAGCCTGCATTATGGGCATACATATGGCAATCGATCAGGATGTCAAAGACTTACTGATTATGGGAGACTCTGACCTGATCATCCGGCAAGTTCAAGGCGAATGGGAAACTCGGGATGTCAAACTTATCCCATACCGACAACATGTGGAGGACCTCAGCAAGCGCTTTAACTCAATAGAATTCAGGTATATTCCGAGGTTTCACAATGAACTGGCAGATGCACTTGCTACTCTGGCTTCTATGCTACCCTACCCGGGCAACGCCCACGTCGATCCTTTGGAAATCCAAATCAAGGAAAGACACGGTTACTGCAGTGTAATCGAGGCGGGATCAAATACGCAGCCTTGGTACCATGACATCAAGAAATTCTTGAAGACACAAGAATACCCCGAGCATGCAACTGGAGATCAAAAGAGGACCATTAGGCGACATGCAAGTGGTTTCTTTTTGAGCAGTGAATTGTTATATAAGAGGACTCCGGACCTCAATCTCTTAAGATGTGTCGATATCGAGGAAGCGAGAAAGATCATGCACGAAGTACACGCAGGTGTGTGTGGACCTCACATGAACGGGTATGTCTTAGCGAAGAAGATCCTTAGAGCAGGTTATTACTGGATGACCATGGAAAAGGATTGCTTTAGCTTTGTCCGGAAGTGTCATCAGTGTCAGGTGCACGGTAATTTGATTCATGCACCTCCCACAGAACTGCATCCCATGTCCGCACCTTGGCCATTTGTCGCTTGGGGCATGGACGTCATTGGACCAATTGAACCAAAGGCTTCGAATGGACACAGGTTTATACTGGTTGCCATCGATTACTTCACAAAGTGGGTAGAGGCTGTCACTCTCAAGTCGGTCACCAAGAAAGCTGTAGTGGATTTTGTACACTCAAATCTTATCTGTCGCTTCGGTATTCCTGCGACTATCATTACAGATAATGCAGCAAACTTGAACAGTCACTTGATGGGAGATGTGTGCGAGCAATTCAAGATAACACACAGGAATTCCACTCCTTATCGGCCAAAAGCCAATGGTGCTGTAGAAGCTGCAAATAAAAACATCAAGAAGATTTTGAGGAAAACAATACAAAGTTCCCGACAGTGGCATGAGCAGTTACCTTTTGCGTTATTGGGGTATCGCACTACGGTGCGCACATCGGTGGGAGCGACTCCTTATCTTTTGGTTTATGGAACCGAGGCCGTAATACCGGCAGAGGTAGAGATTCCTTCACTTCGAATCATTGTCGAAGCAGAAATCGAGGACAGCGAGTGGGTTAAGACTCGACTGGAGCAATTGACGTTGATTGATGAAAAGCGGATGGCCGCAGTTTGTCATGGACAGTTATACCAGCGAAGGATGGCCCGCGCCTACAACAAGAAAGTCCGCCCCCGGAATTTCGAAGTAGGACAATTGGTACTGAGGCGTATTCTGCCGCATCATGAAGAAGCAAAAGGAAAGTTTGCCCCAAATTGGAAAGGCCCATACATCGTAAGGAAAATATTGCCAAGAGGAGCATTGTATTTAGGTGATATCGAAGGAAATGACCCTGACACAGCGGTGAATGCAGATGCAGTCAAGAGGTACTACGTCTAGATCATACTCCAAGTGGTCCTGACACGTTGAAAAGGGCGAAGGTGTTTATTCCCCACTACTCCCCAAACACTACCCAATTCTCGCTACCACCTTTTGAGCCGTTAATCAAAAAAAAAAAAAAAACAAAACAAAACATTGATTGAGGCCTGAACTACGTTTGACTTGATTCCGAAAGGATACGTAGGCAGCCTCTCCCTGAGGTTCAGTCACACCAACAACAAAATCCCATTCACCCTGAAATTGAAAACCGGGGCATGTCGGACACTTGAGAAGTTTAGTATCAGCTACCTCTCTTTACCAGGTACAAGCCTTCAAGTCAATTACCAAAGATAGTGGGAAACCGATAAGCATCACAAATGGAAACCGGCACACCCCGAGTTGAGAGAAATAAAATGAGAGAGTCTCGGCGGTGAAAACCTTCGGGCACCACGAGGCGACGGGAGTAGAGAAACCAAAATGAGAGAGCTTGTTTAGTAAAAACTCGCAAAGAGTGCTATCAAGCGATGACAGGAAGAGGAATGAGAGAGGTCAGCCAGTGAAAACCCGCAAAGGGCGCTGTTGGCCGAAAAGGAATGACGCCACCCCAAGAAGGTCTCGGCAAAGTTCCACCAGTTTTGGAATCACAGATCTGTTCTGGTTTAGGAAAACGCAAGTTCATGGAAGGTCGAACGTCCAGTCCAAAGAGCATGTCATGTCATTTAAAGCCAGCGTTATCTTCCTCAGATAAGTCTTTCTCTCCCCGGAAAGGGTATTCCTTTTCTGATTTGTTTTCCCCTGCTTTGTTTCTTTTCGAATCCCTTTTGCATTTTAACCCCGAGTTCAGGACACACCGGAAAGAGTAGGTGGCATGGTTTGTTTGCACGGAATCCCGTCTCATGAAGGAAAGCACCTCATCTCGTTGATATGATTACCCAAGCATGATGAATCATGACGTTTGATGGTGTTCCGGAGTAAAGGAAAAGAGAGAAATCTTGAAATCTTCCCCAGCAAGTCCACCTTCGGACAAATCCCCACAGAGTCTCCCCCTGTACAAATCCCAACAGAGTCTTGTACAATCTCCCACAGAATCTCCCCAAATTATAAAATTATAAGAAAAAAAAAAGAAGAAAAAATGGAATCTCCCCAGCACATCCCAGCGAGTCCTTTTGTAGACATCCCCAACAAGCTTACCCCAACAAATCCTAGAAATCCCACTTTGAAATAAATCCCCAGCATGCCCATTGTACAAAATTCCCCACAAAGAATCCACTTTGTAAATATTCCCCACAGAGCTTCCCTTTGTACAAATCCCCACAAAATACCTCCAGTAAAATCCCCGTTGAGAACCTCCAAGCAAAACGGGACACAAAAAAAAAGAAAAAAAAAGAGAGCCTTACGAGGCAAATCATCACAGAATCTGGAAATACAAGCCTGAGCGGTCTAAAGGGTTTCGGCATATGAATCAAGTCAATGGCGGGACTTCACAACAGAAATGAAGACGCAACAAAGCAACCGGGAACGATCGAGGTCACCAAACCGACCGTCATTTCCGAACTAACAATTTTCCTTTGTTTAAAAAGTTGAAACAGGTGTAATCCAAGACAACCGTGCAAGGAGCAGGTGTCGCCCAAAGAAGAAGGTACATGGGTACAAGAAATATTTTGGCAATAAGGAATTCACTCGAAAGGTAAGTTTCCACGAAACTCCCTTGTATCTTCTACTAAAACAAGAAAATTCAAAAGGTAAAAAAGAGGTCGTTTAGTATTCTCGAACTTTGCCCCTAGCCAATCAGCATTAGGGTTTTAAACCCTAAACTGAACTTTTTCCTTTTAGCCAGCATTAGAGTTTTAAACTCTAAACTGAGCTTTTCCATGCAATCAGCATTAGGGTTTTAAACCCTAAACTGAATTTTCCTTTAGTCAGCATTAGGGTTTTAAACCCTAAACTGAACTTTTTCCTTTTAGCCAGCATTAGAGTTTTAAACTCTAAACTGAGCTTTTCCATGCAATCAGCATTAGGGTTTTAAACCCTAAACTGAATTTTCCTTTAGTCAGCATTAGGGTTTTAAACCCTAAACTGAACTTTTTCCTTTTAGCCAGCATTAGAGTTTTAAACTCTAAACTGAGCTTTTCCATGCAATCAGCATTAGGGTTTTAAACCCTAAACTGAATTTTCCTTTTAGTCAGCATTAGGGTTTTAAACCCTAAACTGAACTTTTCCCTTTCAGCCAGCATTAGAGTTTTAAACTCTAAACTGAGCTTTTCCATGCAATCAGCATTAGGGTTTTAAACCCTAAACTGAATTTTCCTTTTAGTCAGCATTAGGGTTTTAAACCCTAAACTGAACTTTTCCCTTTCAGCCAGCATTAGAGTTTTAAACTCTAAACTGAGCTTTTCCATGCAATCAGCATTAGGGTTTTAAACCCTAAACTGAATTTTCCTTTTAGTCAGCATTAGGGTTTTAAACCCTAAACTGAACTTTTCCCTTTCAGCCAGCATTAGAGTTCTAAACTCTAAACTGAGCTTTTCCAGCCAATCAGCATTAGGGTTTTAAACCCTAAACTGAATTTTCCTTTTAGTCAGCATTAGGGTTTTAAACCCTAAACTGAACTTTTCCCTTTCAGCCAGCATTAGAGTTCTAAACTCTAAACTGAGCTTTTCCAGCCAATCAGCATTAGGGTTTTAAACCCTAAACTGAATTTTCCTTTTAGTCAGCATTAGGGTTTTAAACCCTAAACTGAATTCTTCCTTTGTTCGGCGTTAGGGTTTTAAACCCTACACTGAACCTTTCCCCAGCTAGTCGATATTAGGGCTCCAACCCTGAACTGAGCACGCATATCCTCTTTCATCAATTTTATGAACTACCTAGTGAATAATTAACGAAATTTTCCTAGTGAAACTGGGGCAGAAAATTTCGTTCGTTTGTTTTCTCCCGCAGGTCTGACCTCGAGCCACATGAATCGAAATGACCCACGAGATGAATCCCAGTTCGGAATCAAAGAAGAAAAAGACAAAAAAAGAGATATCCCGAGATATCAGAGTAAAGGGAAAGCAAATCGACTCCAACATTTGACTAAGGTCCTGACCTCTGCCGGTCACATTTTATTCGGTATCCCGGAGATTAAAAAACAAGTCGCCGCAACTCGCAAGCATCAAGATTCAGATCAGAGTCTACAAGCAGAATCAGCTAAGACCCAAGATCAAGTCGTAAAAGAATCATAGATAGGAATCTTGTAACTAGCAGTTGACATGCATAAAAGTAGTTAGTTCAGTTTCCAATTTTCGCTTGGTTGTAATAAGGCGGTCAGTGACGTAGCAGTGACAACAGCAGCAGCAGTAGCGGCAAGCATTGCAGTCCCATGGTAGCCCCAGCTACCAAAACTTCTCGAACTACATTGACCTGATTCCTGTTTAGCCCAGGATATGTAGGAAATCTTTGAAGCAAGATTCGGTCAGATCTTTCAAAAAATGCTTCATACGGAGTGGTCTATAGGCAAAAATCGCTCATACACGCTCACTTGATCTTTGCACGAAAACCCTTCGTGTTTCCGAACAAAGAGGGGCAGCTGTGAGTACGTGATTTTTGCTTCACACGACAATCGCTCCAAAAAGAAATAAAAACAAATATAATTGGCCCTGCTGTACAATTTCGGATCTCTGTGCGGCACTTTGTTGATTTATTTATGACTTTGGCCCATTTTTATTTATTTACTTTATTAAAATAAAATTCAAAAAATATATGTGTCCTGCATAATTCAAACCGTAACCCGGTCGTTAAATAGAAAATCGTGATTAGGCATTTTCGTCCGTGATTTTATTTGGTTTGACCTCACCTGTTTTGAAATATTTTAGTATGTGTGCAAATAATTGTATTTGAGTGTGTATTTAATTTTAATTTGATTTTTGGCTTAGTTTTGTTTTAAAATAAATAAGAAAAAAAGAAAAAATAATAAAAAAAAAATAAAGAAAAGACCCCTTCCGGACTTGGGCCAATTTTAACAAAATTGGCCCAAACAAACAGCCCAAGACCCAGGCCTGCCCGGCCCAGGTCACCTGATGCCCAGGACGTCCAAACGACGTCGTTTGAGTCGTGCCTGATCTGGGCCGTTGATCTCAGAGTGATCAACGGCCAAGATCAATCCCCATAACCCATCAACAAACCCGACCCGTTTACACCCGGACCAAACCCAAACCCTCAACACTTGAAACGACACCGTTTCACTTAAGACCATCAGATCCAAACCGTAGATCTAGATTGATCTAACGGTTGAGATCAACCCACCCACTAACTATATAAGCCCAAATCCTTACCCTACCCCCCCTATCCAATACCCCAGCCTCATCGTCTTCACCCAAACCCCCGAACCCTAGAGCCGCCCCTGCACACCTTCACCAAAAACCCGGCGGCCTGAACGCCGATGACCTCCACTTGAACACCATGGAACCTCCTCACCACCCTGAACATAGACCTGTTAGCCGTTTGGTTCGAATCACCCCCCAGGTCCTCGAATCTTCATTTGAAGATTCGAGTCAAACTCGATCTACACGGTTTTACCCCAGCTTCACACCAGATACTCCCCAGACCCCCCTCGTGACCGAACCATACTTGGTTTGGTCCGAATCTGACCAGGGAAGCATGAATCCCAGATCTGAGTTCTGAGAACTTTGTAGTTCTTCATCGCTGGCCCATGCCAGTCCGAGCCAAAGAGATTAAGGTCTAATGGACCTTAATCGAAGTGTTTCTCATCTGAGAAACACTTCGATTAAAGTTCGTTCAGCCTTAAGAAAGGTCTGTCCAAATCCGGGTTCAAACTTTTTAACTTTTCAAGTTTAAGGTGAGTCTGCTTTCTTTCCTTTATTTGTTTTAGTCCGTGTGATTTGTTTTAAAAGACTGTTCATATTTGTTTTAATTTTATCAACTTTTGTTTGTCCACTTTGTTTGAACCTCTGTGTTTGTCTGAATCCCTCCCCTCCTATTCTGATAAGGCATGTGTATTGGTGGTATTCCGAATTTGTACTGACTAACTGATTCCTCAAAGTACAATTCTGTTTTAATCAGTATAAGTTGAGTCATGTGTCCCATACTTCTGAATGTCTGATTTTTGGCTACGATTGTGTATGTTAATGCTAATATAGTCGAGTCGACATGAGTCGTCAATTAGTTTTCAACTGTCTGAGCATAGTAAATCGATTTGCTTCTGTTAAACATTTTTGAATCAATTAAGAACCAATTTTGTTCATTTATAGCTGTTGAATTGATCAGTAATGTAAAAAAGGGATTGTTTATGTTTAAATCCTGAATTGGAAGGCATGTGCACTCGTGCACAGCATGTGCATTGGTGCACCTCATGTGCCTTGTGCACAGCCTGTTTTTCTGCATTACGAAGCTTTTAAGTTTTAAACAATCTGACAGTATATGCTGTCAGATATATTTTACTGCCCATACTTGCTTTTTGATAATAAAGTAAAAAGTTAAAGCCTGCTAAGGGAATGTCATGGGATTAATACTTAAATAGTTGAGTGGAAACTGAAAAGTAATGGGCACATGGGAGGGGTGTCTGATTAATCTAACAGGCTGTAAAAGGTTTGAGGTTGGGGTTTATAAAGAGAGGACCATCTGATATTAGGACAGAGACAGAGATATAGAGAGGGACAGAATTAGGGGGGAAGAAAAAGATAGAGAGAATCAGAACTGAAAAAAAGGAAAAATACACACACTGTGAGAAGCTTTGAAAGAGAGAACTGATAGAGATACACAGAAAAAGCATACAGAGATATAGAGAGGGACAGAATTAGGAGATAGAAATAGACAGAATTAGAGGAAGAGGAAAAAACACAGATACTGTGGGGGAGTTTTGAAAAGGAGATACCATCTGAAGGAGAGGAGATACACACTGGACCTTGAGAGCTAAAAAGGGAGTGAGGCATAGGAACAAATACAGAATTAGAGGGGAGGGGAAATCAGAAAATACAGAAAGAAAGAGGGAACACACTGTGAGGAATAGAGAGAGCAAGGAGAAGATAAAAACAGATTAAGAAATCAGAAACTTGGTCTTGTTTGTCTGAAGTTCAGCTATTGTCAATACGTTAGGCAGTGTTTCTTCTTCTGAATTTCAATCGAGTTCTTTCTGTGGTGTGGTTCTGATTACTGCTGCTGTCTTGCTCGCTATTGCTGCTGCTATTTGGTTTCCTGCTGTTGCTGATTTTCTGCTTCACTTCTTCTTTGCATTTCAGTATTCAGTGTTGTTCCAGGTACACATTTCAAATCCCACTTTGGTGTTAACTGTAACAGTTCAAAAGCATTGAAATGAAAGGAGTTCTTGAAGAAGATTCAGATGTCTGTTTTGTACTGCTTGTGATACACTGATCCCTGTTGTATAAATTGATTAGTGTAATCCAGTGGCGAAAGATTAGTTAAACAATACTTAATCAAGTTTACCTTTTGCATCTTAGTTTCTAGTTGTTTGCTAAGTACAAGATGAAATAGTATAATATATAGAAGGTGTAGATAATTGGCACAGAATTTTCGACTGGTTTTCCATCAAATAATGACATGTATAAGATAGAATATTTCCACCTACACCATAATATTCTGTGTTATTTTTCTTTCCCTTTATCAAGACCATTAGGCAACATATAGGTACATGTTCGAATCCCCATTAGTAACAATGCCTAGCATTCAATTTCCTTAACCTAGCTTAAATAAGTCTAGTTAAGCTCGATTCGAGGAAATGTTCGAATTAAGTACTGCATTGCATCCACCTTCATATAGCCTCTTTGTTCAACCAAAATATTTCGTAAGGTATGGCGTCTTTTCATTCTTATGAGTGATTAGAAATTGATAGCAATCCGGTTTTTATATTTCAATTAGCATGCATCTTTCCTTCTTCTATTTCTGGAAACGAAAACAATAAGAAATGTAGTCATTGTAGGTTTTATTTTAATGAGACGAGCCTCGCCCAAATAAAAATGCAGAATTGCGGGGCCCTCGGTAAAAAATCATAATAAATATTTAGACATTCAGGCTAGGCCGTTTAGTGAATCTCATGGCCTCCTCAAAAATAATAACGCGTCAGACTCTTTAGGCGTGGCTTAATTAAATCATATTCCTAAATTCGGGTGCACATGGATGTGACCCAAATCCAAATCTCAACGAAGTCGAAATGTGTCGACGACCACGGGTGCATTGATTGTGACGTGGTTCGAGGTGCATTTTCATGACGTTGCAATTCTATAAAAATAAATGATAATAATAAAAGCGGTTTAAACTTAATAAAAGCACGTAAGTCATAATATGTATTTAAATCAGATATTTAGCCATTATAACAATTTAAGCGACCGTGCTAGAACCACGGGATTCGAGGGTGCCTAACACCTTCCCTCGGGTCAACAGAATTCCTTACTTAGAATTTCTGGTTCGCAGACTTCATTTGGAAAGTCGAATATTTTCCTCGATTTGGGATTCAAGATAAACCGGTGACTTGGGACACCAAAAGCCAAACCTTTCCCAAGTGGCGACTCTGAATTAAATAAATAATCCCATTTCGAATATTGTCACTTAAATTGGAAAAAACTCCCCGCGCGTCTTAACCCCTCGGGGCGGGCGCGCAAAAAGGAGGTGTGACATCGTTTAAGTAGGTTTGTCTTTTTAGTTTGGCTGTAAAGGTCAGTGCCCGTAATGTTCTTGCATAGAAACTGTGTCTAGTCTTGTAATTGGTTACTAGTATTACTAGTTCAAATGATCTCACTTTATGTGATGTCTGGTTCCTTGTTTTCTTTGTTGTTCATCATTTTACATATAAATTCAGTTGTTTTCATTCAGTATGTTGACAGTGTTCATTTGCTCTTGTTTAGGTTTAATATAGAAGTGTGTTAGTTTAATCACTGAATCTTTATTTTGATGATATTTCGTCTGAATTGAGTTTCAAGCTTAAATTGTGATTTGAGTTTGATGAATCTTAATGTTGTTCTGATATGAATCTGATCTTGAATGTTGATATGAATCTGACCATAATGAACTGATTCCTAAGTGTTGTCAATTGGGAGTTAGTCTTATATGATTTGATTAGTCAATTGTTAGGATTTCTCACTTAAGATTGGTTATGGCTGCTATAGTTTGGTTAATTGATTAGGAGGATTGGATATAGCTGATGGGGTAGAATGGTAATTTCAGTAGTTTCAGGGGTATTTTGGGATTTAAAGTTTTAAAAAATGATTAATTTGAGTGCTCTGTCCACTAAGCACTTAATTAACATTAAACTAATGCAATTGTTTAGTGTTAATGGGGAACAAAACATAATGGTATGAAAGGCTTAAAAGGGATTGATTAAAATATGTTGCCCATACCTGTTTGAACAATTAAATAAGGAAAAGATAAGGGATAATGGGAAAAGACATACTCTAGTGGGGAACAAGTGAATTAAAAGGAGAACAAAATATGTAGTAGTGGGTAGAAATACTTTCCTAATTAGCTAAGTGCTCCTAAGAGCTGTAAAAAGGGGGCTGTAGTTTGGTATAAAAGGGGGTCTGGATAGAGTTAAAGAGGGGGGATCCTTTTTTGAGTCGGGGCTTGGTTCTTCTTTTGGGTCAGACTTTAAGGCAGAAAAGTAGAGCAATCTGAGGGGGGCTTTTGAATCTGAAAAAAGACCACTGTTTGAGAGTTTAAAAAGGGTTGGCTTTTGAAAACACCACCCTTTCAAGAAGTCACATGTTTGAAAATCAATGGAAAGGGGTCCTAAAATCAGTCTAAGATAGATGTTAAGTTAGTTCTTGTTTCTTCTTTAGCTTGGGAGAATCAGTTTAAAAGGAAAAAAGGTTAGGCATTCATGGAGCTTGATACTGTGCCATTGGGGTCCAGAGTTGTTGCTGATTTGATTTTGAGTAAGCTGGGTCTGTCGTAGCTGTTTGGTTTCCTTCCTGAAGTTGAAACTAGTGTGCTGTCTAGTTAAAGTTGACTCTTGGACTGGCTTTCTGCTACTCTTTTGGTTTGAAGTTGGTTTCAAGTTAGGTTTATTTTGGGTGTTGTTATTGCTGTGTTGGTTTGTTTGTGTTGCTGTTTGGTATAGCTGGGAAATTTTTAACTGGTTTTCCTGAGTTGCTGCTGGATATCTGTTACTGTTGCTGTTGTGCTGTGCTATCTGTTGTGCTGATCACTCCCTCTTCTTCTCCATTTGTATTCCCTTTCCAGGTACACATTCTAAAAAACATGTGTTGATGTAGGCCCGAATTTGAAGTTGAAGTTGAGATGAAATGGAAATGCAGCTGTTAGTTCTATTTGACATGACTGTATAAATAAACTGAACTATTTTTTTATTAGCTAGATTATCACTCGATATGTCTTGAATGTATATAACCATGTGATCTCGAGTAGTGGTTGTATTTAGTTTTATGTTAGGTTAATAGGATAGTTAGATTAATTTCAGTTTTGGTAATTTGTTTCGTGAAGTCATTTGAAAGCGATTCACATTGCAATAGACCTTTAGTAATGGTCGTCATGTGTTTTGTACTAAAATAGGATTGTTTATTTGCTACATCATGGCATGTTAAAATTGGCTCATAAAAAGTGTTGTGGTTATTTTGTTCAAGTTGTTCCAAGTAGAACGACGTACTGCTTTCACTATAAAATCAGGATGCTTACCTAATGACATGCAAAAATGAATAAGTAAATGCTTGACTTCAGGGGCTCGATCCCTCGATCTCTCCTACGCAGCTTGGCACGCCCCATTCGGTTTTGGGATTGCCTCAAGGCCCACCTGTTGTTGTTCGTTCACAAGTAGAATTAGTTGGCCCATTTAATTTGGGCCTGATTTAAAGGTTTCAGTATATAGTTAACACAATATAAGTTTGGGGCTTTGAGTTAGGTAGCGGGTTCAAATTAAAAGGTCCGTCCTTTTGTTTGGACTCGAACTTGAACTCGAAGCCCGCTTTTATAATATTAACTAATTAGGACCTTTTCTTTATCTTTAGAAAAAAAATAGAAAATGTAGTCACTTTAGGATTGTCCTTTTAAAATAAACGAGATGAGCCTCTCCTAGTAAAACGCATAAATTGCGGGGACCTTAATAAATGGTTAAAATGAAACATTTAGAATTCAAGATGGGCCATTTAGTGAATTTCACGGCCCTCCCCAAAGACAATAACGCGCTAGCCATTTTAGACGCGATTTTAATAATTTACTTTCTTAAACTCGGGTGCACATATGTGACCCACATCCAAATCTCAACGAAGTCGAAATGTGTCGCTAATCACGGGTACATTGATTGTGACGTGGTTAGAGATGCATTTCCACGACGTTGCAAATTCTTTTTAAAAATAATGAATGAGACGAGCCTCGACAAACAAAAATACACAAGTTGCGGGGCCCTCTATACGTGTTGGTAAAATTACTTAGACTTCGGGATGTGCCGTTTAGTAAAATTTCGCGGCCTTACCCAAAATAATGATACGCTAGTCGCTTTAGTCGCGCCTTTAATAATTTACTTTCTTAAACTCGGGTGCACATTTATGTGACCCAAATCCAAATCTCAATAGAGTTGAAATGTGTCAATAACCACGAGTGCATTGATGTGACGTGGTTCGAGGTGTATTTTCACGACGTTGCAATTCTTGTTAAAAATAATAAAAAAACGGTAAATAGTTAAAATTTGCACATAAGTTCAACAAGTATTAAAACTAGATAAACAAGCCAAATATGACAGTTGAGCGACCGTTCTAGAACCACGAAACTCGGGAATGCCTAATACCTTCTCCCGGGTTAACAGAATTCCTTACTCGGATTTCTGATTCGCGGATTGTAATACAGAGTCAATCTTTTCCTCAATTCGGGATTCAACCGGTGACTCGGGACACCATAAATCTCCCAAGTGGCGACTCTGAATTAAATAATAAATCTCATTTCGATTGTCCTTTAAATTGGAAAAACTCCCTCTGCGCCCCTTCGCGAGGGCGCGGGCGAAAAAGGAGGTGTGGCATCGAACTTATCGAAGTAGTAATCCGTCGTTGTTAGATCGAGGTCAAACTCTTCTCTGTCTGGCAAAGGCCCTTAGCCTTAAAGGGTGTTATTTCAAACTTATAGAAATAGTAACTCATTGTCGTTCGATCGAGGTCGAACTCTTCTTTTTTTGGCGAAGGCCCTTGGCCTTAAAGGGTATTATTTCGAACTTATCGAAATAGTAACCCGTTGTTGTTCGATCGAGGTCGAACTCTTCTCTTTTTGGCAAAGGCCCTTGGCCTTAAAGGGTGTTATTTCGAACTTATCGAAATAGTAACTCGTTGTCGTTCGATCGAGGTCGAACTCTTCTCTTTTTGACAAAGGCCCTTGGCCTTAAAGGTTGTTATTTCGAACTTATCGAAATAGTAACCCATCGTCGTTCGATCAAGGTTGGACTCTTCTATTTTTGGCAAAGGCCCTTGGCCTTAAAGGGTATTATTTCGAACTTATCGAAATAGTAACTCGTCGTTGTTCGATCGAGATCGAACTCTTCTCTTTTTGGCTTAGGCCCTTGGCCTTAAAGGGTGTTATTTCGAACTTATCGAAATAGTAATCCGTCGTCATTCGATCGAGGTCAAACTCTTCTCTTTTTCGTGAAGGCCCTTGTCCTTAAAAGGTATTATTTCGAACTTATCGAAATAGTAACCTGTCGTTGTTCGATCGAGGTCAAACTCTTCTCTGTTTGGCGAAGGCCCTTGGCCTTAAAGGGTATTATTTCGAACTTATCGAAATAGTAACCCGTTGTCGTTCGATCGAGGTCAAACTCTTCCCTTTTTGGAGAAGGCCATTGGCCTTAAATGGTATTATTTCGAACTTATCGAAATAGTAACCCGTCGTCGTTCGATCGAGGTCGAACTCTTCTCTTTTTGGCGAAGACCCTTGGCCTTAAAGGGTGTTATTTCGAACTTATCGAAATAGTAACCCATCGTTGTTTGATCGAGGTCGAACTGTTCTCTTTTTGGCAAAGGCCTTTGGTCTAAAGGGTGTTATTTAAAACTTATCGAAATAGTAACCTGTCGTTGTTTGATCGAGGTCGAACTCTTCTCTTTTTGGCGAAGGCCATTGGTCTAAAGGGTGTTATTTAAAACTTATCGAAATAGTAACCTGTCGTTGTTTGATCGAGGTCGAACTCTTCTCTTTTTGGCGAAGGCCATTGGCCTTAAAAGGGTGTTATTTCGAACATATCAAAATAGTAACCCATCGTTATTCAATCGAGGTCGAACTCTTCTCTTTTTGGCTAAGGCCCTTGGCCTTAAAGGGTGTTATTTCGAACTTATCGAAATAGTAAGCCGTCGTTGTTCAATCGAGCTTGAACTCTTCTCTTTTTGGCGAAGGCCGTTGGCCTTAAAGGGTATTATTTTGAACTTATCGAAATAGTAACCCATCGTTGTTCAATATAGATCGAACTCTTCTCTTTTTGGCGAAGGCCCTTGGCCTTAAAGGGTGTTATTTTGAACTTATCGAAATAGTAATCTGTCGATGTTCGATCGAGGTCGAACTCTTCTCTTTTTGGTGAAAGCCCTTGGCCTTAAAGGGTGTTATTTCGAACTTATCGAAATAGTAACCCGTCTTCGTTCGATCGATGTCAAACTCTTCTCTTTTTGGCGAAGACCCTTGGCCTTAAAGGGTGTTATTTCGAACTTATCGAAATAGTAACCCATTGTATTTCGATTAAGGTCGAACTCTTCTCTTTTTGGTGAAGGCCTTTGGCCTTAAAGAGTGTTATTTTGAACTTATCGAAATAGTAACTCGTTGTCCTTCGATCGAGGTCGAACTCTTCTCTTTTTGGAGAAGGCCCTTGGCCTTAAATGGTGTTATTTCAAACTTATCAAAATAGTAACCCGTCATCGTTCGATCGAGGTCGAACTCTTCTCTTTTTGGCGAAGGCTCATGGGCCTTAAAGGGTGTTATTTCGAACTTATCGAAATAGTAACCCGTCATTGTTCGATCGAGGTCGAACTCTTCTATTTTTGGCGAAGGCTCTTGCCCTTAAAGGGTGTTATTTCGAACTTATCGAAATTGTAACCCGTCGTCGTTTGATCGAGGTCGAACTCTTCTCTTTTTGGTGAAGGCCCTTGGCCTTAAAGGGTGTTATTTCAAACTTATCGAAATAGTAACTCGTCGTCGTTCGATCGAGGTCGAACTCTTCTCTTTTTGGCGAAGGCCCTTGGCCTTAAAGGTTGTTATTTCGAACTTATCGAAATAGTAACTCGTCGTTGTTCGATCGAGATCAAACTGTTCTCTTTTTGGCGAAGGCTCTTGGCCTTAAAGGGTGTTATTTCGAACTTACCGAAATAGTAATTTGTCGCCGTTCGATCGAGGTCGAACTCTTCTCTTTTTGGCGAAGGCCCTTGGCCTTAAAGGGTGTTATTTAGAACTTATCGAAATAGTAACCCGTTTTCAGTCCTAGTTTTTGGAGAGCCAGATATCTTCTGGGAGAGTCCAAGTCCGTTTGACATTGCTCGCAATGGAGGGTGCAGCGTCGGAGAATGTGAAACATTGTTGTTTCGCTTAGGTTCGTTCTGCGCACATATTGTAGTTTCCTTGTGTAACTGTCGCCTTCCGACTTGGAGGTATCACCGGCGGGCGATGTCACAGTTGTTTTGCAGTAATTTTTCGTCCTTTAACTGAGGTGTTTCTTTATTCGTTCGCATGTGCGGCCTTTGTGTCCCTACTTGGGCAAAGAGCTGAAGGTGAGTTAGAATGATACTTCCCTTGCCCTCGTCCGGTGGTCCGATGGAGGAGAACAGGTTGGTAACATTGTTCGTCTTGTTTGGCATATCGATGGTTGATGGGGCGAAGATTAAGTTTGGTAATTTTGCTTGGCTCTCCTCCCCCTACCGCACTGCGCCTTTGTCTCGCGTGGGTTGGTTTTTCCTTCGCGCTCCTTTTGGTGGGTGATCGTATTTCTTGTCTTTGATCTGGGAGAGACTGGAAAATTTCACTAAGAAAACCCACAGATGGCGCCAAATTGTTTGACTCAAAAGATATCGAAACCTTTTTGAACAAATCAATCAAAGAAGATGAAGGGGTAAATCTTAGTCAGACATAATTAACTCCAGATCAAAGAGCTAATAGTATGGATCGCATATAAGATAAAAGAGATGTAAATGATCTTATTGAAATTCAATATTGTGTCTCCCATCGATCCATGGGGAGATAGCTTTACATATTCTTCTATAGATTACTTCTTTCCTATCAAGAATACAAGAAAATAGCTTCGGGGAGAGAAAGGAGGGAGCAAACCCCTTAGTCGAAGGTTTTCCCTTACTATATATAGTCAAGTCATCCTTGTCTTTTACTTGGGACGACGCCCTCTTGCCTCCAATATGTCTCGGTCGTCCCTTTAGGCGCTGCTTCTTCCGACTTGACGGATGTCGGGAAAGGGATACAAAGTAGGCTATGCTATCTTTCACTGCCCAGTTACCTAGGCGAAACGTTGGTTAGTTTGGTCGTGACGATCAAATTTTGATCAATACAGATTGTTTTTTTACATAAAAGCAAATTAGACTGTAATGTGTTACTAATGTTGCTTGGTTAGTGCTGCTCGCTTCACTCTTTACTTCCACTTAACTTCAAGTCTTCATCATCTATTTTTCAAAAAAAAAATCTCTTTTTCTAAATAAAATAAGGTTTGAGGATATAATTCGATGATTTTTACATCATCAATCCACAAGATTTTTTTTGTAAAAATTAAGTAATCTCCTTTTAAATTTTTAAATTAAAATTTCAAATAATAAACTATTAGAGTCGTACTTTCTTATAGCATGTTTGGCCAAGCTTTTTTGGGCTAAAAGTGTATTTTTTTGGCTAAAAATATTTTTTTTTCAAAATTTGAAGTGTTTAGCCAAGCTTTAGAAGGGAAAAAAATATTTTTAAGTAGAAGCAACAGTTTTGAGAAGCTGAAAAAGTAGTTTCTCTCCAAAAATACTTTTTTGAGTAGAGCTTTTGAGAAAAATACACTTAGAAACAGTTATTAAAAGTTTTGTCAAACATTAATTACTATTCAAAAATATTTTTTAAATTAATTAGTTAAACACAAATTGTTTCTCCGTTTATTATCAAAAGTACTTTTTTTTAGAAATACTTTTGAAAAAAATATTAAGTAAATATTTTTGTCAAACGCAAAAACTTTATATGGGAAGGTGTGAAATGTAATTAGGAAATCATATCATATAAGTTGCTGGAGAATGACAGAGAAGTGTGATTTTGCCGTTTGGAATAATCAGCTAAATGGTTCAAAAGCATTTGTCGGTCACTTTGCCCCTAAAGAAAGGAAAATTGAATCTTATCCTTAACTCAATTTTCTTAAATCTTTTCCAATAATTAACAATACGAAAAGCACAGTTTAATTAAAAGGGGTACTTTTGGAAGTAAAATATAGTAGGGTACCTTAACGGTCCCCTAATTAAAAATATCGCTGTCTGTCGTCACGAGAAAGTCTAACCGTTACGAAAACCATATGCATTTACTGATTTACCCTAGTGGTGGAACTGTTATAAGTCAACTAACATAAAGTATATGCAAAATAAAAAAGAAGGAAAAAAACGTACTATTATTGAAGTCCAATGTCACAAAAACACGTCAATAATAGTTGATGTTTCTTGACCACGTGAATTTCGTGATCCTGCGGCGAGAAAAATACTTTTAATCCTTCCGAATTTAAGACAAAATTCTTTGGACGAATTTTTGGTGTAACAGTACACAGGAATTTATGATAATATACTTTTAACTTTTGGACATTAAAAGCTATTAATTGGTATAAGAAAATTCTATGAAATTGATAAGTAAAATTAAATTGATATTGAGAGTGTTTGGCTAAATATATAAACGGATCAAAATAGCTTATGAGTATATTTTAACTTATTTAAGTATTTAATAAATACCCAACATGCTTATAATCACCTGTAAATCATAATTTGGTCAAGTCCCAGACCCCAACATTATCTCACGTTTTTCTTCTTTTGACAATTTCTCCAGAAGGTTGATGGGACTGGCTTAAACATGGCGGTGCAGCTAATGGACAAAGATGGTCAAAGGCAGATTAATAGCTTATTTGGCCAATCTTCTCCCTATTTCAAAAGTATTATTTTTTTTTTCTCAATCTTTTCTTTTTTAATTTGAGATGTTTGGCCAAGCTTTTTTTTTGGAAAAAAAAAATATTTTTCTCCCCAAAAACAGTTTTGATTTTTCTTCTTACCAAAAATACCCTTAACAAAATATGGTATATATCTTCTGAGCCGATGGTCTATCGGAAACAGCCTCTCTGCCCTATCGGGGTAGGGGTAAGGTCTGCGTACACATTATTCTCCCCAAACTCCACTTTGTGGGATTTCACTGGACAGTTGTTGTTGTTGTTGTAAAATATGATATATATCAAAATAACCTTATTTATTTTAAAACTAATACTTAAAATTAGAGATTATATTATTGAACTCTCCTAATATATATATATATATATATATATATATATATATATATTGGATAACTTTCTAATATGGTGACTTTTGAGATGAATGCTTTTATATTTGTTAAATAATTTTTTGATATATTTAAATCATCTTGAAAGAATTAAAGTACTTTTAAATTTTACTTTCATGTTTTACTTAAATAAAATGAAAAAAATGTAATTATTATCTTTAATAATAAATATTTGAGATTATTTATTTATTCATATAATATTAACTATTAAGTAAATCTTTTTATGTTCTTATTCGTAATTTGATACTTAAAAATACTTTTTGAAAAGCTTGGTCAAATACAAATTGAATTATCGCTCAAAAGTGTTTTTCAGATTGATTAGCCAAAAACAAATAACTTTTCTGCAAAAGTACTTTTTCGAAAAGCACTTTTCAAAATAAGCAGATTTTTTCAACTTTGCCAAGCAAGCTATAAAGGAAATTATGTGGGTTAAGATGAATTCATTATTTTTACTCGAATTATGTATAAATGTCTATTAAAAAATGTTATCATATTTAATAAGATTACACCTAAATTATGTCAACTGACTCGAAATAATAAATTCACATATACAATATTATTTTTATGATATTTTTTGTCACATGAATATTATTTTAATTTTACTTTGTTAGAGTTATAAATAAAGATGTGATAAGTCAATAGAATTTTAATATATTGACAAATATATGATCTATTAAAATATTCTTGTGGAATTTTTTTTGTAACACTGTGATACTTACTTTGTTAGTCTAACATTAATATTTACGAATGTACACTTTTAAACTTAATCAAATTTTAATAATTACACACAGGAGTCAATTTAAAACTTAAGTATTGATATTCTTTATTTAATTTTAAAATACCGGTAAAACACCATTTCAAATTGAAATAAGTTATAAGAGTTTAATAGATCTTAACATATGAACGGAAAATAAAGAGATTAATGCATTTCAATAACAAATTGGTAGAAAGTGAGGATACACGTTAGGATCAGACATTATTTAAAATAAATAAAAAATTTATAGTTATATTAAATACTTGAAACTCAACAGATCCTGAGAGGATCACAAAATATTTATTCATTTTTTCAAATAAATTTTTTATAGAGTTGTAGAAATATATATATATAAAAGTTTTTTTTTTACTTAATACCGAATCAAACCAAACTTAATTTTCTTAAATCTATTTATTTTGATTTTTCGGTTTGATACAAATTTTCAATTTGGTTTGAACATCTCTAGGTAGCATACATCAGATGTCTTGGTAGTGACTACTTCACTGTTTGTGATCTTGAGCTTGGGTAGATTATTCCATTAAATCGGCCATACAATTCATGGTCATTCGACAATGGTTTACACCGGTTTAAGAAAGTTTTTTTTTTCTCTTCCTGGTGGTCATACGTTTCAGAAAGCTGCTTGCATTTTAATTACTCAAACTAGTTAGATCAAGATGTCTAATTAAGTTGAATATTTCCTTCTTCTTTTTTTGTTGCTTAAAAGGAGAAATATACATATTGTACATGCAAAAGCCATATGAGGCCTGTTTTATTGAACATTGTTAGAAAAAAAAAATGAAAATAGAAATGTGACTTAGTCGTGACTAAAAAGTTATGATGATTTAATTGAGGGAAATATTATCTCCTTTTTATTGATGGTTAACATAATTGCAAATAGTAGCTCATGTTATGTTTCTAGACGTAGTCTTTATCAAGTTAGGAAACTGATGTTGGAATTATGCGCATATGGTACATCGATATCTTTTACTAATATACTTCTTGCTTATCTAAAAAATGCTTTTATTAGAGCAGTAATGGTCAATTGAATTTCTAAATAGAGACTAATTTCTTTCTGACTTGATTATGTTGATGCGACTTTGTAGGCGTATTTTCCAAATATATAAAAAGGGTAATGGACACCTTTTACGATGGCTATGGCATCATAAAAGAAAAAGGACAAGAATGGATGTTGGAAGAAAATTGAAAATGACATAGGTAGGAAAATGGGGCCCTTATAAATTGTAATTGTTCTGTTATGACGAAATTAAACCTACGTGACAACCTCTCATAGTTGCCAAACCCTGGATCGTTGTGCAGTATATTCCTATGATCCCAAATTGATAAATGTTAAAAAATTATTGTTCAATTGCATTGTCTTCTTTGTCCGTCATATAATATGCTCTTTGCTAGCTTGGCATTATCTCATTAAGTATCTGTTACCTTCAATCAACACAAATTAAGTACTTGTTATCTTCAATCAACACAAATTAAGTACTTGTTACCTTCAATCAACACAAATATCGAGTAACTTCACCTGTCAAAAGACTTCGCCCATCAAGAGTGATGTAGATGAAAAGAAATCAATTAACGTGCTTTTGTTTCTATTAGGATTTAAACCTTAATATCACATAATTTTCACTCACTTTATTGACCGGTAGACTACACTTTGGGTGCAAGAATCGCATTACACTTTTGGAACTCAAATCCTCTCTTTATAAAATCATATTCACCTGTGAGGCGCTGACATCCAATATTTTACACTACTTTGATTCTGGTTACCTCACTCCTAAGAAAGTAATAAAAAAGTTCAAGTGGTTATTTAGGTGAAAGTTTGTTTGTTTGTTGTGTCTATTCAGTGTTCAGGTATTGTTAACTGTATTATCTACAAATGCTCCTAGTTAGGTTTGATGTTGAGTGATATAACATTTCTTAATCAAGGCATATTCCTGATAATGTGATAACCCAAACTTTTAAAAAGAAAGCCCTTCAGTATTTCTTCTAACCTAACAGATAAAAGCAGACATAGTTAACCCACCCAAGGAACATACTGTCTTCTTTATCTGATCTGCACTTTCTATCTTACGATGGAATAAAGCAAGGTACCAATATATACTATCCATTCATATTTCTCTGGGTTACTATTAATGGAAGGGTTCCATAACCTAATTTACTTGTAGCTAGCAGGGTCAAGAAAGAGTAGATATAAGTAGCAGAAGATGACATGAAATTTTGTAATTCATATAAAGTATTTTATAGACATCTTAAACTAGTATGACATGTAAACTAGCAAATAAAACTAAAGTAAGATCATGGCAACTGAGACTTCTCTTTCCAACTATCCTCTTCTATATTGTATGGAGCATAGGCTACTTTAAGCTCTGGATAGAATATAACCTTTTTCTTCAACCTTCCACTTGCAAGTTACATCAGCAGCTGGAGGCATCAGGCAGATAATACCAATCATGACGTTTCGACCAGTCATCCTCCAAGGTTCTGTCTGCAATTGTGGACTCAGATTTTCAGATGAACAACACGACCAATTGGTCCAAGTTACACGGGGATCCATGCTCCATTGCCTCTTAGACTATCCTTCTGCCAACTTAATCTGAGCTGAACATAGAAGTTTAAATCTTTTGTAAAGCAATGATCTATGAGCTTCTAATGAAAGTCTAAGCAAGTCAGCATCAGTACCTCTGTTGACTAAGACCGTGGAGATAAAGCTTCATCTTTAATGCATGAAGGTTTTTTTGCATTGTAGTAAAAGTATGCTATCATTTGAACCAAGTCTTCAGCTGTTCGAATGTCTGCATAGATTTATTCAAAGTTGCCAAGTAAACAACCATCCGACGGGACAATGATATATGATGAAGTATTAGCTGAAGAGATTACAATTTCTGTATCAAAGTAAAGAGAGAATATGTGAGAAGTACCTTTTTCTCTGTACAGTATCCTATTTCCTCGTAAAAACAATATTTGCGGACATTCTTTAACTTTAAGAGCATAGGCTAGATCCCTCTCAATATTTATGTCAATCTTCACAGTCTACACCAAATAATTAAGGGGAGGGGAAGTTAAGAGTGTTCACTATTGGACAATGTAAGGACAAGTGATTATGTTTCACAAACCCGAGGAGGCAACCGCTCTTTGTTACTCCAGTACACCTTGGCTGCTTTCTCTAGCTCCTTAAGAGCTTTCCAATTGTCACTAGCCCTGTGTCACTATGAAAATGTTTCAGAGAACAGAAGATTTGCATATTGCCTATTGCATCTCTAAGAACTACAACTAGTAAATAAAACAAGATTCACTTGCCGATTGTATCTCTCGAAAACAAGAACAATGAGGGGGCTGGGATGAAAAGCAAAGCTCTCCCACTCTAGGCAATTGATTTCCTTCACCCAACAATCATCAATCTCCCCCTCCCAATCGATCTCAACTCCATCTTCACCTACTACATTTTTTATTGGATGCTTGTCAAAATACTCTGATGCTCTAATTCCCCATCCAACATCTGCATCTAGAGGCCAATCTGGATCCTCCTCCTCAACGATCATTTTCTTTTCTTTCATATCCCTGCGGCTGTCATCTTCATCTTCACTACTTTGATCAGAATCAGTGTCATCATCAACCCTATCTTTGAGGATATTCTCGGTATCTTCCATTATTTCAGAGTTCTGCTCCCGGATAGAAGCAAATGTCTTTTCTAGTGAATCACGAACAAAATCCTCAACTGCAGCTGCTTCGCTCCTGCGGCCACGTCTTGGCTTTTTAGGGATTGTTGCAGGGAAGATCTTGACGGGATCTTTGTCTTCATTAAGAGAAACTTTGCTTTCGCTGGACCTTGTAGCTTTCCTAGGCCTTGAACCAGAGTTATGCTTAGGATCAGGCACATGTTCCTCTTCGGACTTTCTTGAAGTGACAAAGCAAGTCAGACGTTTCAAAGGAGACGGTAATAGGTAGTTAGCAAAAGAGCAAGAACTACCCTGTTGCCATGCTTTAGGAACAGAGAGTGATGAGATTGCACAAAAGTTGAGACTCAATGCAGAATGGATGACCATTTTCTCTCGCTTAAATACTCTGCTGGGAGGATTAAAAACTCTACGAGGGGTAACTCCTAAAATAAGAAACCTGTTGATAACACCAATTAAAATTAAGAACACAAATTTATCAACTCTTTTAGTGTACACAACACAAGATTGAAAACATATAAGACTAAACACTCGAACATCCACAACATAGTCTTGTGCACATATTAACTAAAAGTTAAAAGATAA
Source organism: Nicotiana sylvestris (assembly GCF_000393655.2). Classification (NCBI taxonomy): domain Eukaryota; kingdom Viridiplantae; phylum Streptophyta; class Magnoliopsida; order Solanales; family Solanaceae; genus Nicotiana; species Nicotiana sylvestris. The sequence goes on from NC_091058.1 coordinate 24,660,258, forward strand.
ATAGAAAAAGAAGAAAGTAGACTAGAATTACATTCAAAGTTAATATTGGCAACTTATGTGCTATATCTACTTCGGAGAAGCTAGTAAAACATGGTGTAGAAGCCATAGTATTGATGTTGAGCATAGTACTAACTCTTTTGAAGTGTCAATCTCTTTCTTAATAGAAGAAATTAAGAGCATGATCATCAAAATGCTATAAACAGAAAAGGAACTACTGGCGGGGAGCAGGGAGGACCAACAACAACAATAACCACAAACCCAGTGTAATCCTATAAATGGGGTCTGGGGAGCAGGGCGGACCGAACCTTTAAAAACATCTAATACCCAGAATCAGTGATATACATATACTTATACATGCACATGTACATATACTCCTACATATTATACACACACACACACACACATACGTGCCTTTGGCTACAGTTAAAAGCTATATTTTTTAAGCACTAGCGGTTGAAAGTCTAACGAGCAAAGAATCAAACATGTGGTGTGCACAAGTCATCAGACTATTCTTCCATATCTAATACTCTCGAGGGTACTTTAATTATGTATATAACTTCATAAAGACATCAATGGCAAGAAACAACAGCAATTAGTGCTTAATCAATCTGAGAATCAAAGTTTGTAATAACATAGTACCAAGCACCTTGTTACAATGTTACCTACCAAAATACTACTAAAAGGCTAGAAAGACAAAGGGACTACCTGAGAAAGAGTAAGCTTAATCTGAGGATTCTATTGTCCAATCTTATAAGAAATAAGTTTTAGTCACTTCTAATCGAAATAGCAACTGTATGATTTCGAGAAAGGGGAGAGCAAAGGGAGAAGAAGAACCACTATCGATTTGCCCACTTTGAAAGAAGGAAAAAGGGAGCTAGCCATTCAGAAGAGAATATGACAAAATGGCCCCTTATCTTTGCGTAGTTTCCAAATGGTCATCAAAATTTGATAAAAGTGATCACTTTTGGTTCCAATTAAATATTTCTCCCTCCGGTCCATAATAAGTGCGCATTTTACATTTGGCACACCCGTTAAGGAAATATGAACTCCTAGAAGAAAAGATGCATTCACTTAATTAATTATTACCTTGACACATTAGAATATGTAAATAAGGGCAAATTTTGAAAAAATAAAATTAATTCCTTCTTGATTATGTAAATAATGGACCAAAATAAAAAAGTACAATGGTCATTTATGAATTATGATAGACCGGAGGGAGTAACAAATTTTGGCAATCATCTAGCTTTTATGTGAAGTATGAGGGGAAATTTTTTTTTAACCAAAAACACTAGAAATTGCAGTAGAAACCGCACCAAAACTAGGCTCCAGAAATAAACGAGAAATAATAGACGGGTGAGTTCTTGTTTAATCTGTTTTTTTTTAACAGTAGCAAAATACTACACCTGATGTGAGTTCTTGTTAATTTTTTTTTTTATAAACAGTTCCTACAAAATCTAACACAGGTTAACTTTTTCGTGTAAATATGCAATAGCTTCACATTATTCGAAATTTGGAGTCGAATTGTAACATTTTAAAATCAAGTGAAGCATTACATGTGAATCAGCATATCAAGATCAGTAAATAAGAAAAAAAGAGGATACAGACTGCAACATCACTTATGCTTTTCAGGAGCTTTATGTAACAATTCTTGAGCCACATCGAACAAGTCAGGACTTAATCTAAACATCAAAATACAAAATTCAATCTGATCAAGAGCTCCATCACCATCCATATCTCCTTCCCTAATCATATTCTTTAACTCCTCTTCACTGAAATCTTGCAACCCCAGTAGCACGGAGTTCTTCTTTAGGCTATCAAGTGTGATCACTCCCTTGTCACCATCCATTAAAATTCTGTACCCTTTGCATAGCTCGTTGATCAGTCCATCTCCTCCTAGTTTTCTGGCCATAATGGGTAGCAAATCTTGAAATTCTAAATGCACCATCTTTGCTTTTCCTGCTTCCATTTTAGCTCAATGACAAAAGCTAGACGTTGTGCTTGTTGCAGAGTTAAAGAGTGGATATATATATATATATATATATTTATAGCATGGATGCAATATCTTCTTAAGGACGTTTTCTGGTGAATATTTTATTTTCTTGGAAAGCCATATCCCAATTAATGACTAAGTCAGGTGAGGAATTTCTCCACTATTTCTTAGAACTTGCGTTCAGGCCTTTCAGGATCTTTGGTCGTTTGGAAATTTTATTTCAGACTTAAGTCAGTCTTTTCATTCGTCAAAATGCCTTACAAAAAGAATTTTCAAGGGAACCAATGACGTCTGTTTGGCATGAGGATGGAAGTCATTTTTCATGGAATTTTTTCTATTAATGTTTAAAGTGTAGGTAGGTAAGTGAAAAATTCGAAAAAAATATATATTAAAGATCAATATTATTACCAAATTGGAGAGTGTTCTGATGAAATTTGTACGTTCTAAAGATTATAATAATGTCCAAATGTTCGACAAAGCAAATATTATAAAGTTAAAGGTTACAGTTAGGGGTGTAAAAATCGAACCGAAAAATCGCTCCAAACCGAAAAGTCAAATCAAAACGATTAAAAAATCCGACTAGGTTTGATTTGATTTGGTTTGATATTGAGTAAACAAAAATCGAACTAAACCGACATATAAATATATAATTTTCTTTAAAAAATATCTAGAAATATTTGGAATTCTCTTGTGGGATATAATATTTAATAGAATATGGAGTGCTCCATATTTATTAACCTTAATGATGAGCTGTATGATCACTTTCTTATCAAGTGTTACTGAAATGCGTCAATCTCTTTGTTCTTCAATATTCATATCATATGTTAAGATCTATTCATTTTTATATCTTTTTCGAATGTGAAGTGATTATTATTATTATTATTTGGGTATCATATTGATTTTTATGTTTAATTACTAAATTCGGTTAACCTTGAAAGTGTACATCAACGAAAATTATTATCAGACATCTAAAAAAATAACTATTATGTGTTACTAAATTTTTTTTCCTATAAGAATATTTTAATAAATAATATGTTTGTCAATCTTTTATACTTTTACTAAACATATATTTAAAAAAAAACCCGAAAAACCCGACAAAACCGAATCAATCCAAACCGATATAGTTGGTTTGATTTGATTTTGATAAAACCCGAACCAACCCGGTCCACGTACACCCCTAGTTACCCTGATAAGGAAAATAACTTATTTCTCATTTTTGATGAAAAATATTTTCCTTGGAAACATCTTCTACGAAAATAACTTCTTCAAAAGGAAATAGTGACTTCCATTATATATTTTTAGCATAAATAATAATAATAATTTGTTATAAATATATTATATTATGGTTGTTCATTTAGTACTCCATTATAAATAATCTTCCTGAAAAAGCTTATCCATATGGGACTCCACCGTAAATATGTTTATCCATTTAGTACTCTATTGGAAATAAGCTTCATGAAGAAGTTTATCACTTCGGTACCCGGTTATGGATAAACATTACCCTAGGTAGAAGATTATCCATACCGGGTATAATAAGCTTATCCATTCAGTACTTCGTTATGGATAAACATTGCTCTCAGTAGAAGATTATCCATATCTGGTATAGTAGCAGCTTACACAGCAGCTTGCAGTAGCAACTTACATAGCAGCTTATAGTAGCAACTTACACAACAGCTTGCGTAGCAGCTTACACATCAGCTTGTGTAGCAGCTTACACAGCAGCTTCATTTCTTCTATAAATAGAAGAGATTTCAGTTCATTATGTACATCAGTTTGAATTCGAATAATATATCAGTTTCTCTCTATACTTCTCTTTACTTTACAGTCTTTATTTTATAACACGTTATCAGCACGAGACTCTGACATCTCGAGCAAATACTTTGAAAGTATTAGAGGTAAGAACTTTCTTTTCCTAAATAATGTCAAATCTTTCTAAACTTGAATTTGTAGCCCTGGATATATCGGGCAAAAGCTACATGTCTTGGGTGCTTGATGCTGAAATTCATCTTGATGCGATGGGTCTGGCAGACACCATCAAGGATAAAAATCAGGCATCAAACCAAGACCGTGCCAAAGCAATGATATTCCTACGCCATCACCTTGATGAGGGCCTGAAAATGGAATATCTCACTATTAAAGATCCAGTCATACTGTGGAATAATTTGAAAGATAGATATGACCACCTGAAGATGGTCGTTCTTCCACAGGCACGTTATGATTGGACTCATCTAAGGCTACAAGATTTTAAATCTATCAGTGAGTATAATTCTGTTATGTTCAGAATTATTTCCCAATTAAAATTATGTGGTGATAATATTATTGATCATGATATGTTGGAGAAAACGTTCACCACTTTTCATGCCTCGAATATGCTCCTGCAACAGCAATATCGAGAGATGGGATTTAAAACGTATTCTGAACTTATCTCACATCTTCTTATAGCAGAGCAACATAATGAGATATTAATGAAAAATCATGAAAGTCGACCTATTAGTTCTTGTCCATTCCCTGAAGTGAATGAGACGAACTTCCACCAAGCTAAACGTGGAAGAGGTTGTGGCCCCAGTCGTGGTCATGGCCGTGGTCGGGGAAGAAACCCCAATCATGGTAATAATAATGCACCAAAGAAGCCTCCTCACCACCAGCAGTGGAAAAGGAAGGAACAAAAGCATGAAGCGGTGCAAGCGCCAAATGCAGAAAATGCATGCTATAGATGTGGAGGAAAAGGGCACTGGTCACGTACTTGTCGTACGCCAAAGCACCTGGTTGAGCTTTATCAAGCCTCCCTGAAGAAGACAGAGAAAAATGCTGAAGCAAATTTTATTTCTGAAGATAATTTAGACTTCATGCATTTGGATGTAGCTGATTACTTTGCACTCCCAGAAGGAGAAACAAGTCATGTAATCGGTAGTGAATCTGTAGAAATGTAAATATTTTAATTTTTGTTGTTTGTAATAGATAGTATGGTTATGTAATTGTTGTACATAAATAAAAGTTATGCTTTGATAATGATGTTTACTATAATATATTTTATTTATGTTATTTTGAAGAATATGGATAACCCTCAAATTATGTTTGGATCAAAGACAAATCATGAAGATATTTGTGTTATTGATAGTGGAACAACTCATGCCATATTCAACGATCAGAAATACTTTTCTTATTTGCATAAGGAAAAAGCAAATGTTTCAACAATTTCTGGTAATATAAGTTTGATTGAAGGCTCCGGAAGAGCCATAATATTTCTGTCTAAGGGAACAAAACTTATTATAGACAATGCATTGTTCTCCTCCAAGTCCCGAAGAAACTTGTTGAGTTTTATAGATATCCGCCGAAATGGGTATCATGTTGAGACAATAGATGAAATGAACAGGGAATATCTTTGTATTACAAAGAATATTTCTGGCCAGAAATGCATTGTAGAAAAGTTACCAACTTTATCTTCTGGCTTATACTATTCAAAAATTAGTACAATTGAAGCACACTCTATCGTAAACCAGAAGTTTACGGATTCAAATACTTTTGTGCTTTGGCATGGCCGTTTGGGCCATCCCGGATCAATAATGATGAGACGAATTACTGAAAATTGCAAATTTTATCTTTTTACCGCTTTCATAATTGTTATTATTATTTTTAAAAGAATTTGAACATTGTTAAAAATATGTCTTTGGATTGCGTCACATAAAATGCACCCGCGATCCGGAACGTATTTTTATTCAATGTTTTGGGATTTGGATTTGGGTCGCACAAATGCGCACCTGTGTTTAAGAATGTATTATTATTAAAATCGTGCCTAAAGCGATTAGCGTATTATTATTTCTGGGTAAGACCGTGGAATTCACTAAACAGTCCATCCGCGTATTATTTTGTCTTGTCCCCCATTTATATTAAACAACTATATCAAAACCCACCCCATTACATTTTGTCCCTCATGCTTAATTACTTTAATATTATCTTAATTTTAATGGAAAGAACATTCAAAATAAATAATTATTCAGAAATTAAATTCCAAAAATGCCCCTCTGCCCTTACTGAAATTACCAAACTACCCCTGAACGTACTGCAAATTACCAAACTACCCCCATCAGCAATAACAAATCAATTAATCAAACTCAACCAAAATATAGCCAATATGACCAATTTCTACACAAATTCAAACAACAAATCATATGAACACGGATGAACAACACAACAACAATATCACATGAACACAAATTGAACAACAAAGAACAACTAAAATTTTGATTGAACAATATTTTTAGCAACAAACAAACCTATTTTCAGATTCAACAACAACAACAACAAGCTTTATTCAAACTTCGAATTAAACTTAAACAAAACAAATAAACATATTCAAATCACTAATCTTCAAATAATCAATAAAATCAAATCCAACAAAATTATAACAAAGATACATGATCCAAAAATTAAAACCAAAACATAACTTCACATTAAATTACTAAATTAAAAGCGAACTTCAATCAAAGATGAACATGATTTAAATCTATTTTTAAACAACAAAACATGACGGATTCACATGATTTAAACTAAATCTAACAATATTGAACTTAAACTAACAATTCCCTTTTTTACAAAATAAATAAAATTAACATGAAATAAACTGAAAAACAATTAATTAAATTTTCATTTGAATCTGAAAACTAAACCAACAAAGCACATGAACAAACTAAAAATTTAACAAAACGATGAACAACCAAAACAAGAATTGAATCATTTTAACGATTTTGGATCCAAAAAATATCGAACAAAAATATGGACAAAATTGAAACTTAAACCAACTAACGGAAACGAGATAATATGACAATTAATGGAGACAAATGACTATGTAAACTTCTTATGTGATTCAACAATTAAACAAACAAACATCACAAATGAAAGGGCCAAGTTGTCTGTATCACGTGAGACATAAAACTGGAACGAAGGAAATCGAACCAAACAACTCATATACCCACGACGCAAGATCTGAAAATCGAAAGATGAGCGAAGTTAGAATCTGACCTTCTTAATAGAAACTTCTTCATTTTCAACATCAAAGAAACTCCATCGAAAAGCTCGATTTTTTGAATCACGACTGGAACTAACGAACGAGCGATCTCGTTGCTTGTAATGAGGACGATGGGTGAGGGTGATGAAGAAAACCAAAGCAACAGCAGCAGTGACATCGATGGAGCAGCAGTGACAGCAGCCATGGCGCCGTCTGTGGGGAAGAAGAAACAGCGTGAAGCAGAAGCGCCGGCAGCAGCACGACGGAGGAAGCAGCATCGCGGCATAGTACAGCTGGTCGACGCAGCATCAATGCATGCTCGTCCATGGCGAAGAAGCAGCAACTTGGAGGAGTCGGAGAAGATAATCGAATCAGTGGCAGCATCAACAATGGAGGAAAAAGAAACAGCAGCAGCGGCGAAGGATCATCCATGGACGCGAGCTCGAACTTGAGCTTGACGCAGAATGACGAAGATGAAGCAGAAGTAGCTGGCGAGGTGTGTATGTGTGTGCGTGGTGATAATGGAGGTTGAGGAGGAAAGGCAGCTGCCATGGGAGGTGTGTTCTCAAGTTTGGAGAAGAAGAAGCCAAAATGAAGGGGGGGGATACCTTAGCTTTTTTTTAGGTTTTTTTTTTTTTTGTGTTGTTTTATGAAATGTAAGATAATAGGGGTGTTGGGTTATGGACTGGGTCGACCCAGTTTGAAATGGACCGGGTCGTGAGGAAGGTTGGGCCATTTTTTGGGCCTGTAGCTTGAATTTGAAGAAGATGCCCAATTCTGATTTTTTTTACATTTTTGTTTTCTTTTCTCTTCTTTTATTTTTCTAAAACTAAATTATAAAAATACTTAAATTATTATTAAGAACTAAAAGCGCAAATTAACTTCCAATAACAATTAACGCACAATTAAGTAATAATTAAGCATAAAATTGTATATTTGGACATTAAATGCTAAAAATGCAAACGATGCCTATTTTTGTAATTTTTATTTTTTTGTAAAACAAACTTAATTACTAACAATTGTAGGATTAAATCCTACATGCAAAATGCGACATTTTTTTGTATTTTTATTAATTTAACAAATAAACATGCACAGACAAATACAAATAATTATTCAAAAATATCACAAAATTGCACACCAAGGAAAATTATTTTATTTTTGATTTTTTTGGGAGTAATTCTCATATAGGGCAACAATCACGTGCTTACACATGTTGAGACAATAGATGAAATGAACAGGGAATATCTTTGTATTACAAAGAATATTTCTGGCCAGAAATGCATTGTAGAAAAGTTACCAACTTTATCTTCTGGCTTATACTATTCAAAAATTAGTACAATTGAAGCACACTCTATCGTAAACCAGAAGTTTACGGATTCAAATACTTTTGTGCTTTGGCATGGCCGTTTGGGCCATCCCGGATCAATAATGATGAGACGAATTACTGAAAATTCGAGTGGGCATCCATTAAAGAACTTGAAGATTCTTACAAATGACGAATTTTCTTGTGATGCTTGTTATCAAGGAAAAATGATCACTAGACCATCACCAATGAAGGTTGGTATTGAATCCCCTGCCTTTTTAGAGCGTATACATGGGGATATATGTGGACCTATTCACCCACCAAGTGGGTTGTTTAGATATTTTATGGTCCTAATAGATGCATCTTCAAGATGGTCTCATGTGTGCCTACTATCATCTCGCAACCTGGCGTTTGCAAAACTATTAGCCCAAATAATTCGATTAAGGGCACAATTCCCAGATTATCCTATAAAGGCTATTCGCCTTGATAATGCTGGAGAATTCTCATCTCAAACTTTTGATGATTATTGTCTATCCGTTGGGATAAAAGTTGAACATCCTGTAGTTTATGTTCATACTCAAAATGGCCTTGCAGAGTCATTTATTAAACGCCTGCAATTGATAGCAAGACCACTACTTATGAAAACAAAATTTCCCACTACTGCTTGGGGCCATGTTATCTTGCATGCATCATCACTTATCCGTCTCAGACCGACACATTATAATAAATATTCTCCATCATAATTAGTTTTTGGTCATGAACTAAATATTGCCCATCTACGAATTTTCGGATGTGCTGTATATGTGCCAGTAGCACCACCACAACGTAGTAAGATGGGACCACAAAGAAGGATAGGAATATATGTTGGGTTTGAATCACCCTCTATTATTCGCTATCTTGAACCATTGACAGGAGATTTATTTACTGCTCGATTTGCAGATTGTCGGTTTGATGAAACAAATTTTCCACAATTAGGGGGAGAGAAAAAGGAAATCAAAAGAGAAATTGTGTGGAAAATTTCATCATTATCTCACTTTGATCCCCGTACCCCTATATGTAATCAGGAGGTCCAGAAGATCATCCATTTACAGAATATAGCAAATCAAATGCCAGACGCATTTACTGATTTGAAAAGGATAACTAAGTCACATATCCCAGCAGAGAATGTGCCTATCCGAATTGATGTCCCAGTAGGACCATCTACTAGCATGAGAGATAGTGAACCTAAAGCACGCCTGAAGCGTGGTAGGCCTTTGGGTTCTAAGGATCGAAATCCTCGAAAAAGAAAATCGACAAATGATCAAAACGATACTATGAAGGGATCTCCTGAAGAGACCCAAAATCTGATTAGTTCTGAGATTCCTGAAGAAATCAATGAACCCGAAGCTCATGTGAGTGAGGAACTTTTAATAAGTTCGATCGGTGATGGGATTAATTTAAATCGATCTGAAATAGTGGTGGATAATATTTTTGCATATAATGTTGCACTTAATATTATGCAAGATAGTGAGGATCTTGAACCTCGATCTGTCGAAGAATGTCGACAAAGATCTGATTGGCCAAAATGGCAAGAGGCAATTCAATCGGAATTGAAGTCACTTGCTAAAAGAGAGGTCTTTGGACCAGTAGTCCAAACACCTGCTGGTATAAAACCAGTTGGTCATAAATGGGTTTTTGTGCGAAAAAGGAATGATAAAAATGAAGTTGAAAGATACAAAGCTCGCCTTGTTGCACAAGGATTCTCACAACGACCTGGAATCGATTTTGATGAAACATATTCACCTGTTATGGATACCATAACATTTCGATATCTCATCAGTTTAGCACTACATGAAAAGCTTAAAATACATCTAATGGATGTAGTTACAACTTATCTGTACGGTTCACTTGATAATGAAATTTATATGAAAATCCCTGAAGGATTTAAAATGCCTGAAGCAAAATCTCAGGAAATGTATTCAATCAGATTACAAAGATCTTTGTACGGTTTAAAGCAATCTGGGCGCATGTGGTATAATCGCCTTAGTGAATATTTGCTGAAAGAAGGTTACATAAATGATGTTATTTGTCCATGTATTTTTATAAAGAAAATGACATCAGAATTTGTTATACTTGTTGTTTATGTTGATGACATAAATCTTGTTGGAACTCCAGAAGAGCTCCAAAAGGCAATTGAATATCTTAAGAAAGAATTTGAGATGAAAGATCTTGGAAAGACAAAACTTTGTCTTGGTCTGCAAATTGAACATTTAGCAGACGAGATCTTTATCCATCAATCTGCCTATACAGAAAGGGTCTTAAAACGCTTTTACATGGACAAAGCGCACCCATTGAGTACACCAATGGTTGTTCGATCACTTGAAGTGAATAAGGATTTGTTCCGACCTCCAGAAGAGGACGAGGAACTCCTTGGTCCCGAAGTACCCTATCTCAGTGCAATTGGTGCACTAATGTATCTTGCTAATGCTACAAGGCCTGACATAGCATTCTCTGTTAATTTACTAGCAAGATATAGTTCTTCTCCTACACGGAGGCATTGGAACGGGATTAAACATATATTGCGATATTTAAAGGGAACTCTTGATATGAGTTTGTTTTATGCTAACAAAGATAGTGCAGATCTTGCTGGTTATGCAGATGCGGGTTATTTATCTGATCCCCATAAAGCTCGATCTCAAACCGGCTACGTATTTACATATGGAGGTACTATCATATCATGACGCTCCACAAAGCAATCTATTGTTGCTACTTCTTCAAATCACGCTGAGATAATAGCTATTCATGAAGCAAGTAGGGAATGCGTATGGTTGAGATCAATAATTCATTTTATTCGAGAAAAATGTGGTTTGGAATGTGAGAAAAGACCCACAATTTTATACGAAGACAATGTTGCATGCATAGCCCAATTGAAGGGAGGATTTATAAAAGGAGATAGAACGAAGCACATTTCACCAAAATTATTCTACACACACGATCTTCAGAAAAGTGGTGACATTGATGTGCAACAAATCCGTTCAAGTGATAATCCAGCAGATTTATTCACTAAATCTTTGCCAACTTCAACTTTTGAGAAGATGGTATACAAGATTGGAATGCGGAGACTCAAATATTTGAAACAAGGTTTTCATCAGGGGGAGTAAAATACGCGATGCACTCTTTTTCCCTTACTAAGGTTTTTTCCCATGGGGTTTTCCTTATAAGGTTTTTAATGAGGCACCTAACAATGCGTATTACTAAATATGTGTACTCTTTTTCCTTCACTAGAATTTTTTTTCCCACGTGGTTTTTCCTAGTGAGGTTTTAATGAGACACATTATCTTTTAATGAACATCCAAGGGGGAGTGTTATAAATATATTATATTATGGATGTTCATTTAGTACTCCGTTGTAAATAATCTTCCTGAAGAAGCTTATCCATATGGGACTCCACCGTAAATATGTTTATCTATTTAGTACTCTATTGGAAATAAGCTTCCTGAAGAAGCTTATCACTTCGGTACCCGGTTATGGATAAACATTACCCTAGGTAGAAGATTATCCATACCGGGTATAATAAGCTTATCCATTCAGTACTCCGTTATGGATAAACATTGCTCTCAGTAGAAGATTATCCATATCTGGTATAGTAGCAGCTTACACAACAGCTTGCATAACAGCTTACACATCAACTTCCTTTCTTCTATAAATAGAACAGATTTCAGTTCATTACGTACATCAGTTTTGAATTCGAATAATATATCAATTTCTCTCTATACTTATATTAACTTTACGGTCTTTATTTTGTAACATAATTATTATTATTTTTTTTTTAGAGTCAATTCGATCGCCAAGAAGGACCGTCGTCTCCTTTTCCCAGCGTCCATTAATCGATGAATTTGGAAAGTCAGCTCCAATAATCTTCTATTCCCACAAAATCACTTACCCAGATAGGACCATTGGAGGAACTGGTCAGTCAAAGTTGCACTAGAGTCTCGCTATCTTTCGTTTTTGGATTCTTCTTTTTTCTTCATTTTCCTTTAATTTTTTATTCTATCACACTGAAAGAGTAATTTCCAAAGCATAATTGGCTTGATGTTCGTGGAAAGGAAGATGATTGCAGTAGATTGATAGTAGGGGTGGCAAACGGACGGGACGGGTCGGGTCGGATATGAGCCGGTCAAAATAGGTAATTCAAAAAACAAATAAATTATCTGACCCAACCCGTATTTGTGAGTTGATAAACAATGAGTTATCCGGCGAATAATATCACTTCTTGAATATGATCTCCCAAACTTGAGTAACCCAATTTAAGGTTTTATAAATGTAAAAGTTAAACACTTAGTTATCTATTGATTATCCATTTGGTTAATCATTTTCTAAGCGGATAATATAATTATATAACTGTTTTCTTTTAACCATTTTGCCACCTCTAATTGATAGTCAAGTAAAATTTATCTAATCATGATGATTCTTTTGAATATTACAGAGAATTGATATAACCAATACCAACTAATTTGAGATTAAAATACTTGATTAAATTGATTGATCACATTGAAATAATCAGGGGAGTGGAATTTGAGATCCAACATTTTCTTGTCAGGTAACATGTTTAATTAACCTAAGAATTGTGTTATTCCACCATCTAACTTAATTGGCTAGTAGTAGCATATAGCATTCCCCCTTTTTAGCTATGTGGTTTTAGATCTTTCCTATTCATTTTTACTCAATCTCCGACGAAAACGTTGAAGTGGAGATTTTTCAATTTAAGAATTAGTAGAACATGTAAAATTAGTAGAACATTTTTACATGTTGTGTCTTTGTTTTTTTTCTTGTTGTTGTTATTGTTGGTTGCTTCCTTTTCACTGTTCCTTGAACCCATGATCCATCGGAAACAGGTTCTATGCCTTCACAAGGTAGGGGTAAGATATGCATACATATTACTCTCCCAGGTCCCACTTGTCGGATTACATTAGATTTTTTGTTGTTGTTGTTGTTGTCATATATGAATTTCATTCGAGGGGAGAATTGCTCTTTTGACGATTAGCAGTTGCTGGAAAAAGCAATCGACAAGATTTATAAACAGGAACTCCTTTGGGATCATATGAAATAGAATAAAGCAGAAGTAGTTTAACAAATTACTCTGTGCAGGAAATTCATTACCAAGATCTCCAGCAGTTTTTGGATTTTTCTGAAGCAGTGTCAGGAAGGGCATCTAGTGGAGTGACTGGAATTATTAGTTTGTCAAAATATTTATAATCGTGTGAAAGGATTGCAATAATACCAGTTTGATGACTTTTTCATCAATTGCATATTTTCGTTTGTGGAATTTTCAAATATTTGGACTTTGGTGGTTCATTAGATGGGAAAGTTTGGTTGTATTACTGGTTTGGTGGAATATTCTAAGACTGTTTTTTTTTTTAATTTTGTTTTCTTCTTCTTTTCTGAGATGACCAGATAAGCACATTGATACCAATTTATAAACACTTGAATGTTCGTTTGAGTGTCCATCTCTACCACTTGTCAATACTTTCAAAACAGGTACTAGGGAATGAAGATATCGTTGGTTGATTTAGTTCTCTTGTTTTTGTACTTTTATGTAGTTAGCTGCAATAGTAGTCGTTCACAAGCGTTGTTGCCTGGCCATTTCCTTTCCTTTTCTGCAGGAGATACATTAGTATCCGAACTAGGGAAGTTTGAACTTGGTTTCTTCAGTCCAGGTAATTGCGATAAGCTCTTTATTGGTATATGGTATTCAAACATAAAAACCAAAACTGTGGCTTGGATAGGAAATAGGGACAACCCCATTCGCCCTCCATTCAATAATTCTCATCTAGAGCTGACTGATGGAAACCTACAACTATTGGATACACTTAAACAAAGAGTTTGGAGTACTAATGTAACCATAGCTTCAAAAGAAGATGTCAATAGGGCAGTACTTCTTGACTCTGGAAATTTAGTTTTGACAAATGGCATCGAGATAAAGTGGCAGAGTTTTGATTATCCAACAGATACATGGCTTCCTGGTGCAAGGATTGGATTTGATAAGAGCAAGAACACACTCCAGAAACTTACTTCTTGGAGGAATCTGAATGATCCGGCTACAGGAAAGTACTCTTTGCAATTAGACCAGAATCAAAATGGTGAGTTAGTACTACTAGATAACCGCGGGAAAAACTGGAGGAGTGGGCCTTGGGACGAAGGAGGGTTTGATTCTCTAGCTGAAAGAAAGGGTGTATTCAACTTCAGCTATGATCCAACTAAAGATAGTAAATATATTACTTTCAATGTCTTTGGTGAATCTGACATTTCTCGAATTGTCCTAGACTCTCAAGGGTTGATGGGTGGATGGTTCTGGTCCAAAGATCATCAGAAGTGGCAGTTTGTGTTGTTTGGACCTGCTGATTTTTGTGACCGAATAAATATCTGTGGTTCTTTTGGAATTTGTGACATAACTTCTGCTCCACCCTGTGAATGTTTACAAGGTTATGAGCCGAAGTATAAATTAGACTGGGATATTAATGACTATTCTGGTGGGTGTGTGAGAAAAACTCCAATGCAGTGTGGCAGCAAAAACGTAGGTTTTGTCCGTATACAAAATGTAAAACTTCCCACGTCATCTGAATCAATGCTAGTGGGGAATGATCTGATCTGTGAATATATATGTTTGTCTAATTGCTCGTGTAATGCTTATGCTTACAGTAGCGGTGGACAGTGCTTATTATGGAATGGCGATCTGTTCGATCTGAAAAGATTACCTAACAATTCAAGTCAAGTAGAGTTCAACCTTAAGCTTTTTGAGAGCTCCAACAAAGGTTAGTTGCTTCCAAGCTGTATCTCGTTCTAATGTGTGCTTCCCTTTAACTGAAAAAAATGGTATTTTCCTCTTTTCTTGATCTGCCTTATTGTTTAGGAAAGAAGAAACCACTGTTGGTAGCACTAGCAGCATCCATCACTTCAGCAATATTTGTCTGTGGTACATGCTGTTACTTTCTATGGAGAAGAAATCTCAGGGAAAAAGGTACATCTCTTTCTTTTAGCATCTATCTCTGTGCTTTATGAACATACTCCATGATCGTTGGCAAATCCAAATCTACGTATAGTCTATGCTCATTAACAAATCCTAATCTTTTTTGAATGTCGTTAATTTTCGTGTGACATTCTAATTCTTAATGGTTGCAGGTTGAATGACTTAAGTCAATTCTACCTGACATAACTGCAGGGGGTCTATCAAAATTTAGCTTTGGTTTAGTTGATCATGGAAAGAAAACTGTATTCTCATTGTCAATGAGAATAATGGACTAGATAAAAAGTTAAAACTGCGTATTTTCGGCTTCTTCTAAACTAATCTATACCCTTACCTTATTTCAGGGATTTTGAGAAAGAAAAAGTTCAGGGAAATGTTACTTTCTGAGTCAGCAACTAACTTGGCAAAACCTGGACATTCCAGTAATAAGGGACAAGAAAAGAAAAGTGACATTGAACTGAAGTTCTTTGAATTACATGACCTGAAAGTTGCGACGGACAATTTTTTGCTCGACAATAAGCTCGGAGAAGGAGGTTTTGGGGCTGCTTTTAAGGTATTGCTACTACACGAGAGAATATATTAACAACCTGAATATCTGCAACACCAAAATCTCCTCACGCTTAAGGAACATGGAAAAAGCCCCTCTTGAAATGACCAGATGTCATACTGGTTTAAATTTACGTCTTTTTCATATTGAGTTTTCAAGGTGTGATAAATTAGTAGTTTGCGATTTCTAGGGTCAATTACCAGATGGGCAGCAAATAGCTGTGAAAAGGCTATCAACTCAATCAAGGCAAGGTATACGCGAATTCAAAACTGAGGCCCTTCTCATTGCAAAACTCCAACACAGAAATCTTGTTAGGTTCTTTGGCTGCTGTGTAGAAGACGAGGAGAAAATGTTGATATATGAATACATGCCAAACAAAAGTCTAGACTATTTCATATTTGGTATGATTACTTATCACCTGATTTTGTGTTAACTCTTTCCTCCTGTCAAATAGTGCTTACCGGATAAATTTGATATGAACCACTTAGACGAGAGCAGGAAGTCGTTGCTTGATTGGAAAAAGCAGCATGAAATCATTATTGGAATAGCTAGAGGGATACTCTATCTTCATCAGGACTCAAGACTGAAAATAATACACCGTGATCTGAAAGCCAGCAACATTCTTTTGGATGAAGATATGAACCCCAAGATATCCGATTTTGGTACTGCTAGAATATTTATTGGAAACCAAAATGAAGCTAAGACTCTTCGAGTTGTTGGAACATAGTAAGCAAACAAATACTAGAAAGGATTTTTCCATCACATCCTTACCATTTACCAATACTTTGCATACTCATTATAACCCCTTTTCTGTGCAGTGCCTATATGTCACCTGAATATGCTCTAGCTGGTCTGTTCTCAGTAAAATCCGATGTCTTTAGCTTTGGCGTTATGGTATTGGAGGTCATTAGTGGAAAAAAGAACAGGATATCTTATAACAGTGATTCCCCTCCAAATTTGATACGGCAGGTAACTTTTAAAGATGCAAGCATTTGAATCTTTATCTATGACTAAAAATCAATATTCATTTCAATGAACTGCTGCTTCAGGCCTGGGAACTGTGGAATGATGGTAGGGACTTTGAGCTGATAGATCCAACAATAGTTGATTCTTGTACCAATGAGGAAGCACTACGCTGTATTCAAATAGGACTATTGTGTTTGCAAATTGATGCAGCAGACAGACCAACCATGTCATCAATTCTGTTCATGCTAAGTAATGAGGGCACAGTTCCATCGCCGAAGCATCCCTTGATTACCCTTACCTCAGACTCGATTACTATGGAAACAACATCATCTTCGATTAACGAGGTGACAATTACCGCACCTGATGTTCGTTAGTTGTCTCATGTGTTTATGTATTTCATGTTATCTGTTGATCAAATGTTTCAAGCTGTCACTACTTCCTAAAGCATGAGGTAATCTTTCATGACTCGATGCAGTAAATTAGAATAGAATTTGATATTATAAATGATTGTACTTTGACAACTGCTCATCAAAGCAAAGAATGACATATTACTTTGATTTCAGGCACAAAGAGAGATTGAAACTACAATGTTCTTATATCATGAATTTACCTTTATTATTATACTTGATTTATATAGCTATCTCATAATCCTTTTTCAAAAAAAAAAAAAAATATATATCTATCTCATAATCTTACTACAAAACAAAAGTCAAAATCTTAAAGCAACGCTTCAAAAGATTACTTACCTATTGTATAAGTTGCTCGGACATGGGTGCGGATGTCCGACACGGGTGTGGATCTAGAGGTCGGATCCTTCGAGATGTAAATTTTAAGATTTGGGGATACAGTCCTAGTACGGATACGGGTGTGGGAATCCGAGTAAAAATAATTCAAATAAATAAAAATATCTCTAAATTATGAGAAATTTTGTGGAATGCTTACGTATAGCTTGTAAAGTATGGATTTCTTTTTTATTCACAAGTTGTAAATAAGTAAATGATTGATTTCCTAGACAAGGTATACTATTTTCTTCAAATTTACCCTACTTTTGGTTCTGATTTCGGGAATCAAATTGTATCTTGTCTCACATTTTTTCGTCCGTCGGGGTCAAAGTACAAATAGCGCCCTTTAATTCACGGATAGTGGGGTTAAACCATTAAACTTGCTGTTTCCCCCACTATTAGACCATTAAATGAGCTGTCTTCAGAATGGTCTCCCTATTTCCAAATATGAATCTCAAAAAGAGAACATTGTACAGAAAAAAAAAACACTATATTTTTTCCAAAATAGGTGTCAAATACAATATTGAATCCAGCAATTCATTCACGAATCTGTAGAACCAAATGTTTCGGGGTCAAACCCTATCTGATATGCATGAAACAATTATAAGTACAGTTTGATATGTATTTCAGAATTCACTCTCTAATTGAGAACCCACAATGTTATATCTGGATCCATCACTGGTAAATGCTTAACATAAACTCTAGCGACCATGAATTGTAGAAATAGACATGTCGTTAACAGATGTTCCTATACTTGCTGATGAAGACAGTGTAACTGAACCATAATTCTGTGATCTGAATATAAAGCTAGGTTCTTTAGGGAAAGGAAGTTTGGTTTCATTGCACAACATGAAGACCACTTCCGACATGGTTGGTCTGTCATCTACAAATGATTGTACGCACAAAAGGCCGATGTGGATGCATCTCAAAACTTCACAAGCTTCATATGAGTCCCCTAACAATGGATCAGCAACATCTAAAGCTTTATCATTCTTCCAAGAATCCCACACCTAAAACAGAAATACCAAAATCAACATTTCCAGCAATTCCTGCTCTATAAGAGAAACTAGGCAAAATACATAGTTTACCCATCAACCTTGCGACGAAATCCCTGTTACACATCTCTCTTTCACGGGAAACCTTTTATACACTCAACCTTTTAAAAGTGTGTCTAAAACACCACTTTTGTGCTTGACCAATTTTTCAGATAACGTGAAAGTCACGCCCTAATAGGGTCGTGACACGTGTCATGACTTTAAAACGGAAAAAAAATATTAGAAATTAAAATTAAATCCATCTTCTTCAT
Source organism: Nicotiana sylvestris (assembly GCF_000393655.2). Classification (NCBI taxonomy): domain Eukaryota; kingdom Viridiplantae; phylum Streptophyta; class Magnoliopsida; order Solanales; family Solanaceae; genus Nicotiana; species Nicotiana sylvestris. Next base: position 24,679,160 of record NC_091058.1, read on the forward strand.
CTTTCTATTTTCTATCTTAAGCACCATTGTTGCTACCACCATGGTTGTTTGTGAGAAAGTTTCCAACAACACCAAAATTCAACCACACTATCTAAACAACTAGCCAAAAATAATCGAGCAACAAATTGAGTTCAATAACCCAATAATCAACAAGATCCAATTAAATTTTCAAGCTTTTTTCGATACCCAAACAATGGTGGATTCTAGATTTTTTCACCAAACCTTCAATACTACTATTAAAACTTTTAAATCTATCACAAATAAATAGTTTTCATAATATTTAGACAATAAACCAAAAAAATTTGCTTAATCTTAGATTTAAAATTGATATGTTCTTTCAAAAATTCTATTTGGGGAAGAAAATGAGGCGGAGGGTTGTGAGGAAGAAGACCAGAGGGAGGGGGAGGGGTTCCTGTGGGGAGGGGAGACAAAAAATGGGATTTTTTTACGGGCTTCATGCGCTTTTCTTGTGTGTAAACACGCAAGTGCTATCTGGTCAAAAGTAGTGTGTCTTAGACACACTTTTAAAAGGTTTAGTATGTAAAAGTTTTTCCGTGAAAGATATGTGTGTAACAGGAATTGTGCTGCAAGGTTGATGGGTAAACTATGTATATTGCCGAGAAACTATAACACCTAAAAGAAGCAACCCAAGCTAAAAATAGAAATGCTGAATAGTCGGTCTATTAACAAATTTAAGAACCCAAAAAAGAGTTTATTTTAAGATTATCATTTGCAGTACTTCCATGTGTGGTACGGTTTATGTCTAAGGCAATGGTAAAGTAATATAGGCGATTTCTTGATTTTAGTAGCATATATATGTTGTAGAATGCACTTACATATCCAGCTAAATGTTGAGATTTCTCCTGATCATACTGAGAGTTGTTCTTTCTGCCAGTAATAATCTCCAAACACAGAACCCCGAAACTGAAGACATCAGATTTCGCTGAAAATTGCCCTACCATTGCATATTCAGGTGACATATAGCCACTGCGATCAATTAAGCAATGTCAAGATTTATATTTTAAAACTCAAATGAACACATCTAACAGAACTCTCACATGTGTATGCACAAAACTTGAAACACTTACTACGTTCCAACAACTCGATTCGTGTTTGCTTCCATTTGGTCACCTCCAAAAATTCTGGCCATTCCAAAGTCTGATATTTTTGGTTGCATGGAGGCATCTAGTAAAACATTGCTTGCTTTTAGATCCCTGTGTATAATTCTCAATCTAGAATCTTGGTGAAGATATAACATTCCTCTTGCAATCCCATGGATGATTTCAAACCGTTTCCCCCAATCCAACAAAGACCCTTTTGTTTTATCTAGAACACAGTTTGAAAGTTTATGAATTAGCAATCCATTAGGAAAACACAAACATTCAAGCAGTACTCGTTAATTAACAGTAAACATGTAGAGTTTGATGGTCAAGTTAAGATATCAGGTCCTGGAAATGTTCTTACCAAAAATAAAACTATCCAAGGATTTGTTTGGCAAGTATTCATAAACCAACATCTTCTCTCCTTGTTGACTACAACATCCTAAAAGCCTCACAAGATTTCTATGCTGGAGTCTTGCAATTAGTGTGACTTCATTTCTGAACTCCTTTGCTCCTTGCCCTGAAGTTACTGAAAGTCTTTTGACAGCTATTACCTGTCCATCTTTCAGGTGACCCTGAAATTGAATCCAAGAATATTATTTGGTAAACTTGGCTTAGTACAACAATTATTACATCTAACTTGGCTTAGTATAAAGATCATGTTGATTGCAAGCATTCAGACATGTTTTGGAGTCGTTACCTTGTATACGCTACCAAACCCTCCTTCACCAAGTTTGTTAGCAACAGAGAAGTTATCAGTTGCATTACTTATTGTGCTTAGGTCAAAGATTGAGATTTCTGTTTGTTCACTTTCATCCATGGATTCACACGATGCTAAACTTTTGTTCAATGTATTCGAATGACTCTTCTTATCTGCACATCAGCAAACACGGATTAGGATCTAATGCAGTTTGCAATTACACCACAGTTTTCATGTGCTTCTAAGGTAATAACATAAATTGAGGAGAATTAAACACAATGTGGTATAGCGGCTGTTCAGATACTGAAAATATTTGACCAAGCGTGGTATTGAATAATATCCTTACCTTTTCTCCTTTTACTAATCACCAAAAAATATGCCAACAAGAGTCCAACAATTATTGCTGCAGCAGACCCTACTATAATTGCTGTCACTCTTTTCCTGTGATTGTTATTTGGGTTCTTGGAGAATTGTGCTGAAAGGAATGAAAAATGAAAACTTTATATGAACACCACGGCTAGATACAAATCCCACAAGTGGGTCTGGGGAGGGTAATATGTACGCAGACCTTACCCCTACCCGAGGGGCAGAGAGGCTGTTTCCAGGAGACCCTCGGCTCAAGAAAGCAACAAGAGACGATATATTAGTACTATCAATAGACTCATAATAAAATAACATAACATAAAATAACAGCAATATAAGCAACAACAACAACAACAACGACCCAGTATAATCCCACAAGTGGGGTCTGGGGAGGGTAATATGTACGCAGACCTTACCTCTACCCCGAAGGGTAGAGAGACTGTTTCCAGGAGACCATCGGCTCAAAAAAGCAATAGGAGATGATATATTAGTACCATAAAAATGCGTAATAAAAATAACAACAATATATAAGAGATATAAAATATGAAATACAGAATACGAAATACAAAATATGAAATAGATGGCTGGTATAGTACAACTAGAAGGTAAAGCCCTGCTTCAATAGACGACCAATGACATTCCTAGTCAAACTCCTAACTGGATAGTCTCACTCTATTGTGCTGTAGAAATATTCACACTCTCCCCTAACCTACAACCTTAATGCTCGACCTCCATACTTCCCTATCAAGGGCCATGTCCTCAGTAATCCTAAGTCGCGCCATGTCCTGTCTGATAACCTCTCCCCAATACTTCTTAGGTCTTCCTCTACCTCTCCGCGTGCCCACTACAGCCAGTCGCTCACACCTCCTCACCGGTGCATCAGTGCTCCTCCTCTGAATGTGCCCGAACCATCTGAGTCTTACTTCCCGCATCTTGTCCTCCATGGGGGCCACACCCACCTTCTCTCGAATATCTTCATTCCTAATCTTATCCATCCTTGTATGCCCGCACATCCACCTCAACATCCTCATCTCTGCTACTTTCATCTTCTGGATGTGTGAGTTCTTTACCGGCCAACATTCAGTTCCATACAACATGGCAGGCCTAACCACTGCTCTATAAAACTTACCTTTTAGTAACGGTGGCACTTTCTTGTCACACAAGACTCCCGACGCTAACCTCCACTTCATCCACCCCACCCCTATACGGTGTGTGACATCCTCGTCAATTTCCCCGATCCCCTGAATAACCGATCCAAGGTACTTGAAACTACCTCTCTTGGGAATGACTTGAGAGTCAAGCCTCACTTCAACTCCCGCTTCCATCGGCTCAACTCCAAATTTGCACTCGAGGTATTCCGTCTTCGTCCTACTCAACTTGAAACCTTTAGACTCAAGAGCATGTCTCCAAATCTCTAGCCTCTCGTTGACGCCGCCTCTTGTCTCGTCAATTAGAATAATGTCATCAGCAAATAGCATGCACCATGGAACCTCCCCTTGAATATGATGAGTCAGTGCATCCATCACCAGGGCAAATAGGAATGGGCTGAGCGCAGACCCTTGGTGCAACCCCGTAATAACTGGAAAGTGTTCAGAGTCGCCTCCTACTGTCCTAACCCGAGTCTTAGCTCCATCATACATGTCTTTAATCACCCTAATATAGTTACTCGGGACCCCTTTATCCTCTAAGCAGCTCCATAAGACCTTCCTAGGAACCTTATCGTACGCTTTCTCCAGATCAATAAACACCATGTGGAGATCCTTCTTCTTATCTCTGTACTGTTCCACCATCCTCCTAATAAGGTGGATAGCCTTCTGTGGTAGATCGTCCCGGCATGAACCCGAACTGGTTGTCTGAAATAGACACCGTCCTTCGCACTCTCATTTCTACCACTCTCTCCCAAACTTTCATGGTATGACTTAGTAATTTGATGCCCCTATAGTTGTTACAGCTCTGGACATCACCTTTGTTCTTATACAACGGGACCATTGTACTCCACCTCCACTCTTCAGGCATTCTATTAGTCTTGAATATAACACTAAACAATGCAGTAAGCCATTCCAAGCCTGCTCTACCCACACACCTCCACAGTTCAACCGGAATTTCGTCTGGCCCGGTAGCTCTGCCCCTTCTCATCTTACGCATTGCCTCCATGACTTCATCGATCTCAATGTCCCTACAATTACTTAATTCATGGTGACTGTCGGCATTCCTCGATTCCCCAAGTATAATATAAGAAATATAGGAAATACGAACTAGATACTATGTATAATATGGATTTAATCACACATATTTAAGTTAAATCCTTACCTAAATCAGATGCAGAGACTCTGCTATAGAAATCTTGGCCCCCATCTGTAAATTGCTTTATGTCTCTCAACTCACCATACCAAGTGATACACCCACTTCCCCCTTCACTAATATTAGCACTTGCATATGCTGTGCAGGAACAATTTTTCAGACACAAATCTTCACATTCCTTCAACCCCATGCTTTTGTTCATCAAAGCTGTATCTATATCCGGGATTTTCACATGATTCAATTTGACAAACCCCTCCCCACTATTGCACACCTTCTCATCTTTCTTCCTCAAGCATCCATGGGAGCCATCTCTCAAGTACCATTGTCGGCTTAGCCTCGGCTCATACCCCGGAAGACAACTACATTCAAATTCACCCAAATTGAACAAATTGCAATTGCTAAATGCTCCACAATGTTCATAATTGTCACATGAGTCCTTAGGTGCAAACCAAAATTGCACCCATTTCCGCTCACTCTCTTGCCAAGTTACCCGGTTCAAGATCCCAGATTCATTCAGGACCATTCTTGAGATTATTGAAGTGTCTTTTATTCGATATGTCATGGAAACCTCGCTATCGTTGTCCACATAACTAAGACTGAAGATGAATCTTGGGCTCATTTCCGGTACACCACTCCAACCATGACCAGTCCAGGATCCTGTCCGCCATATCTTGCTATAGTTCTTATACAAAAATACTTGAGGTGTCCCATTGAATTCCATTATGTAACGATACTCTCCGGTGCCTGGATCGTTCAATGATTTCCATGATGTTAGAAACCGGTTTAAACCTGTTTTTTTGTCTATCCCATATTTCATTGAAGGAAGTAGAGTATTGGTAGGATAATCAAAGCTTTGCCATGCAATAATATCCATTTTCGGGTCCTGAAACAACATGAAATTCCCTGAATCCCACAGCTTAGCACTGAACAAGTCTGCTCCATTCTTAGCTGAAGAAATATTTGTTTTCCAGGCTGAAACTTTCGTTTTCATGTCGAGTATAACAAGATTTCCGGTAGAGTCAATGGTAAGAATCCCAGATGTACCATTGATGGGGTTGTCTCTATTGGCAACCCAAACAACAGTTTGTTCAGGAACATTGTTATACCAAACTCCAACATAACGTTTTCCATGGAAATTCCCAGTAGGGCTAAAGAAACCCAAAGCAAAGGATTTCCCAGAAGAGATTAACACATCTCCATCTTTGAGAGAATGGTTAAAGGAGATGGTGTCTATTGAACTGCAAAATGGGACAAGAAATGAAAGAACTATTACCAACTCTTTCTTCTGACACATGGTTTCTAAAGTGAAATAACTTCTCTCTGTCTAGGTTGTTCACAGTTTAAAGTCTAGAGGACATTAAATTTTTCCAGAAGTTAGATGGAAGGGGACCCCATAGTCTTAATTAAGCAACTTATTGATGAACAAAAGTGGGGACTTTACGTGAAGTTTATGATTACAATCTTTTGAGATAGTATGGTAGAAGGATTTCACTTATGTAAACCTCATAGTAAATTAGTAATTAATGAAAGAAACCGAGTAAATTTGGTTAACAGAACTTCAGTGCATATATATACTGTTTCGATCAAGGACTAGGTTATTGTCATGAGTTCATTTTCAGAACTAATTTGTTAACGTGAGAGACTCGTGAATCCTAGTAATAATTTTTTTTTTTTTTTTAAAAAAAAGAAGATATTACAGGTAGGAGGTTGTAAAAAGTTTGAAGAATAATAAAATAATGGGATCTTTACACAAATAACCGGCCATATTTTTTTAGTTTAAGTGGTAGGGTGGGAGGCTATAAGGGTTAATTCTTCTAAATAAAATAATGATCTTGATCCCTGTGTTATTGTATTATTCTAGTTTTAATCTCTGTATTATTTAATTGAACACATTAAACCTTCCATTAATACAAATGTGCAGCTTTGATCCATTGAACTAACTGTGAGACTTAACAGAATCATTATGTGAAAAATAAAAATTAACCTGCCTTCTACAAACTCAATAGCTATTCTACATTTGCAGCCTCCAAGACTAAGCCCATTGTATAATTCCCAGAACCAACCACCAATTAGAACCACAAAATAATGATATTTCTAGCTACGAAAGATTCATTACTGCACTGGTTTAGCAGGCCGCTCAAGCTCCTTTCCTTCACTTCTTACCAACCAGGGTTAGTGGTGGAACGATAAATATTTCTTTATTCTTAATATCTCAAGCTTGAACCTGGGTATGTAGTCGGCTTTACCCCTTAACGGGGGACTTCTGGGTGTAATCCAAATTTAGTCCGGCCAAACACCAGATGAGAAAAAAAAAGGGGGGGGGGGGAAACCCCTTTCTAGCTTACTCACAAATTAAACTGAAAATAAGAAAAAAGAAAACCTAGAAAGAGTCAATAATAGACTAAAATTGTCTTTTGCCAATAATCATTATGATTTTAGAGAGTAGGAGAGAGCGTGTACATCGCATATGTCATGAATAACACTACTCAAGATATATATATTTAAAAATTGAAAATAATTTGTTAATATAAATTGAATAGTAAAGTTTGTTTAATATTACATCTTTATATAGCGTTTAAGTTTATATAAAAAATGATGGCATTTAAAAGGACTAGAAGATGAAATGCTAACCCCCTAGATAGATGAATGATGTACTACTAATTAATACCACCTTTTTTTCGCTAGAAAGTGACCGATGCTTATTATTATTTTTTTTTTGGCAATATGCTGGGCAAACGCCTAGGGCTAATTTTTATTAATAAAAGAAAAGAAAAATACAACAATTAGGAAGTGTACAAATAAGGGGGACAATAGCATCGGTTTTGTTACCCATATGCCTTGGCTATATAATCACTCATATGCGCCTCACATTGCCTTATGATGACAGCCTCATGTAGATGATTCATGGGGTAGCTGCCGGCAAAGTCTCACGAGGGCATATAATCTCATAGCCGTGTGGATAATTTCCAAAGGCATAGGACCAAGGTAACACAAACTGAGCTAAACCTTACCTTACTATTCATACTGGGCTAAACCTTACCTTACAGGATGCTTATTTTGTTCTGATCAACTTCAGTATTTTTTCTCATATATATTGCAAAAATTTCTTGTAATATTATAGAGAGACGCTAACTTAATTGTGAGAATATATGTTATTTTTTGTATTTATTGAAAGAAATATTAACCACTACTTTCAAAAATACAAAATATTTTAGAATTAATTCAGCAAGTTATATCAAAAGAAAATGTAGTTTGACACTCCAAACAACAATAATTTCATATACTAAACAGATAAGACTCTGTTATAACACCCTGTACATTCGGACTAGGTGTGGATATGTTAAATGGTTATTAATTAGATATTTTAGACATATGAAGTCTTATCGGGATGAGTATGAGTGAAAATAGTTGTTTCAAAATCAAGATGGAAAGTGAGGTGCATAAGATTCGACAAAATCGACTAAGTTGCAGAAGGTCCGTCTTCCAGCAGGGTTTAGTGAAAATATGTAAGTAATTTAGGAAACCTCAAAGCATGAAAGTTGTAGGCCTTTGAAATAGCTTTCCAACGATATATTATGGAGCCTGAACAGATCTCTGTGCAAAACGTTATGAGCGTTTTACAGAATAGTGTGCAACCACCGCGCCCAAACCGCGACCGCGGTCGTGAGGCAGTGTTCCTGCTATCTACCGCGGTCGGACCATGGTCAGGCCTACAGGGCCGCGGTGGCGGACTTGGGAAGTCATTTTTAAGCCCTATTTCGTCCCCTACAGCCCCAAAATATAAAAACTTGCTCTAGAAAGGAAACTCTCAAAAACCTAACTCCTTAAAGGTCCCTCCACCATCCAAGGTAAGTTCTAATGGTGAGTCTAAGTTAATTTGAATTTCCCAACATCTTATTAACATGGGTAAACCCTCCATATCATTAGATATTCGTTTGGGACATCATTGTTGAGAGAAGAAACCTTAGAACTCGAATTCAAGAAGATTGAACGTCAAAAAGGTAATATCTTCCCCTCTAATTGATTCTATCATTGAATTAATTATTATAGACTGTAGTTCATGATATATGAGTTGATGAGTTTGATAGAAAAGCATGAACGGTTATAAGTTTGGGTTGTTGATTGTTGATTATTGGTTAAGGGAGTTGTTTACCTTGTGGGTGATAAAGAATAATGTTGATTATAACCATTTGAGACTTTAGAATTTATCTAGGAGTAAGAGAATGGGTTATTGGGTGTAGAGACACCATTAATAGGGAATATGAAGCTTTATACTCACCAAGTGTTTGATAAAATGCATAAGTGACCAAAACATAGATATTGTTACTAATTTGGTATCCATTTGGCTTGTATTGATATAGATTAAAGTTGAAAGGGTTGACGAATGTTGTATTATGCTCAAGAGCAGGAAGTTAAGGTATGTGAGGCTAACTCTCTATGTTTGGGAACATTAATGATTCTCCTTACACTAAGTTTCTTTTACCACGTTACTAATTGCCTCGGAAATATAGTTTAGCCTTGTTCTTTGAATAGTTGTAGAACTTCTATTCTCTAGCTTCATAACTCATTCATGACATTCATTTTGAACGTTGTGAGCTCAGTGCGTATTCAATATAGACTTGGGTTTGATGCCCCCGAGTCTTAGTATAGATTACTCAATATGCCATAAACAGTTGAAGTTTCAATGTTCATAATCAGTTCAAGAATACATATCTCAGTCTAGCCCTATTCAGTATTCCAATATTATGTAACTCAGTGTGATCCGGTATTCTAGTATCAAGTAACTCAGTGTGATTCAGTACTTCACTATCGTGTATTGCAGTATGATTCTCAGTTCTTGATTTTAAATCCCTGAATGTTGAACACCTGTATTTGGGCCTGAGGTCGTAGTTTATATGCTTTATGCATACTTGGACCTGAGGCCATAGTTTATGTTTTATGCATGTTTGGGCCTGAGGCCGTAGTTTATGCTTTATGCATTTTTGGGCCTGAGGCCGTAGTTATGTATACGTATACATGGGCCTGCGGCCGTAGCTTGTGCACATATATATTGGGCCCGAGGCCGTAGCTTATTCAGATAAACAGGTTGTTCATAATTCAGAAGAGGGAGTATTCATATCCTTACTTCATTTGTTCAGTTCAGTTATCAGCTATCATTTCAGTTATCCGTTATTATTTCAGTTACCACTTATCAATTCAGTTATCAATTATTAGATCAGTTATCAGTTATCATTTCAGTTACCAGTTATCAATTCAGTTATCAGTTATCATTTCAGTTTCAATAATTATCATTTCAAATATCAATTGTCAATTCTCAGTTATCAGCTTAGTTTCAGTTTCAACATTTTAATTCTTTCTTTTAGTTGCTTTATATACCAGTGCAATTCAAATGTACTGACGCCCCTTTTGCCCGGGGCCTGTATCTCACGATGCAGGTAATGATTAACAGGTTGATGATTCAGAGCGTTAGGATTCTCGTACTAGTTATTTGGTGATCCCCAATTCTTCCGGGGCATTATCATTACGTTACAGTTGTTCAGTATTTACAGACAATCAGTGTTTTCAATACTTCATTAGAGGCTCCATAGACTAGAGTAATAGTTAGACATAGTCTCAAGTTTTTCATGTTAAGCTATGTTTGCTGCAAATATATTTCAGAAATGTATTAGTATTTCTGCACTTCGATTTATATCATTTAGACTTTCAGTATATCAGCATGTGTTAGTTTATCTTTCGCATTTAGTATATTATGATATCACATGTTGATTCAGCCACCCAGTTGGTTCGTTCGGTCACATGTAGTTAGGCACCGAGTGTCGTGTTACGTCCAGGCCTAGGTTTGGGGCGTGACAAAGCTTTGTATCCGAGCACTAGGTTCAAGTGTCCTAGGGTGTCTATGAAGTCGTGTCCAGTGTAGTTTCCTTTATATGTGTGTGCCGACCACTCATATAAACGGTTAACTACCAAGACATCCAATATTGTCTCATTTCTTTCTACTCTAGATCGTGCCATGAAACTTAGAGCAATAAGTAATCTTCTCTTCCTATTGAATGCAGACGTATTGGATGCCCAAGCGACGCGCAGGAGAAACTTAAGGTTCTAAAGAGAATAAATGCCCATTGGGGTATAATTATGGAGTATAGGTTGGTAACAAATGAGACATGAGATGATGTTAAAAGTGGATGCAATGGGTAGTAGTAAAGATTAGAGCATAACCTTATCAGAAAGTACAGTTATTACGTTTTATAGTCATCAGTTTTACTCAGTTACCAGTTATACAGTCTTTCAGTTAGCAGGTTTATGGTCATTCAGTAAGCCCGTTATTTGTTATTCAGTTACCAGATCTCCAATTTTCAGTGTATCAAAATTTCCGGAGACTTGTGAATATATAGTGATGCATATGGATGCTCAAAGAAAATGTAAGTAACAGTGATCATAGCGAAATCTTCGCATGTTTTAGGTCCGAATTAAGACCAAGACTCACCGGATTGCGCAGGAAGTGAATTATCATATGATGGTATACTTTAAAGGATAAGTTTGTTCATGGTAATGTATTCGTATGTGTTTTACCTCCTAGAACAACTTTATTTAATTCTTGGAAATGGAGCCACAAGTTGGATGATGATAGTTCATATGTCAGAACCTAACATTGGTCACTATAGTTTTGGACAGGAAAGAGCCTAAGGGTAAATTACCTAGGAGTCAGAAATGTTTGTTAGTACCAAAGATGTGATTTCGTACAACTTATGGAAATGACTAGAAGATATGATGTATGCAATAAGAACCAAGAGCAGCCAATAGTGAATTTCAGGGAACGATTTTAAGTTGTTCATATTTATTCAAATCAGAACTAGAAGTACCGCGTTAGTAAGCTACTATAAAAAGCAACTATTGATGTAAGATAAAAGCTATGGCAGTTCATCCTTAGGTTATGTGACTAAGTGATTACTGTGAATGTTTATAGTATGATATGATTTTGTATTATATAGAAAGTTTGGGGTTAGATATACTAATTTCGTTTAAGACAGATGAACTTTCTCTAAGTGTGATCCATGTACATAGTTCAAAAAAAAAGATAAGTATGCGACCGTAGAATAGGGCCGGATGGTGAGGGAAGTTAAAAATAACCTTATGCTTCACTTTAGTTATTCCAAGCAGAACATGGACATATGACGCTAGCAGGTGGTTAGTAAAAGAATAGTAAGTAAGTTTTGAGTTGATGCAGTGAATTAGCAATTCCCGCAGAGCTAGTAGAGGTACAATTTGATTCACTTAGCCAGGTTAACTCTAGTGAGTGGATGACAGTTTGAAATACTGAACGTGTGTTAGAACCCAAAGAGTTTAAGTTAAATCCGAAGTAAAATGATAGTGGGAAAAATAATCAGCTAGTAGTAAGAGAGCAAACTATAGAAGAATAACTTTTAGGAATTATTGAAATGTGATTTCTCCAAGATTAACAGTGTAAGCAGAGTTAAATTATTAAGATTGTGTATGATAGTTATGAAACTTTAGCTTTCTGTTATGTGAATAATTTAGTTTTTCCTAGTAAAAAGAGATTTCTCATAGGTAAGTTCGAAGATGAGTCGTCATTGACATAGAGTGCAAAGAATTACAGAAAATAAGGAAAGTTATTTGGATCCCAACAAAAAAAAAGGAAGAATCCCCAAGTATAAGACCTTTGGTCTAAGGGGGAGATGTGAAAATCGTCAGTAAGTCCAGTTGGAGATTTAAAACCTGCATAGTTAGCATAGGATATCCAAAACAAAAAAAGAAAAAGAAAAAAAGGAGGGATTCACAGGCATAAATTGATAGCTTTTGAATAAGGGGGAGATGATGGTACTTTGAGGTACCACGATAGATTGTGTGTTCCAACCATAGATGGACTTAGTGAGGGAAAAAATGTTAGAAGCCCATAATTCCAGGTATTAAATCCACCCAGGCTCCCCAAAGATGTATCATGATCTCAAGGAGATTTATTGGTGGAACGACAAAAAAAAAAAGAACGTCGCAAAATTTGTGGCCAAGTATAGGAATTGTCAGCAAGTGAAAGTCGAGCAGCAGAAAGCCTAGTGTTTTTATCATAGAATACACATATTTTGAGTGGAGATGGTAAATATGAAATTTATAACAGGGTTATCTTGCTCATTTAAAAAACATGATTTGATTGGATGATTGTAAATCGACTTACCAAGCCATCACACTTCTTGCCAGAAAAGACTACAGATTCAACAAAAGATTATGTCAAGTTATACACTCAGGAAATCGTCTGATTGCATGGGACTCTGTGGTCCATCATTTCGGATTGTGGTGCTCAGCTTAAAATGAACTTTTAGAAGTTCTTTCAGAAAGGATTAGGAACACGTTTTTCATTCTTAAGAAGATGACCAGGAAGAAACAGTTGAGGATATGTCCTTGATAGTAATTGGGATGATCACATACCTCTCATTGACCTTGCTAATAATAACCTACCATTCTAGTATCAAGATGGCACGTGCGAGACTCCGTATGGGCGAAGGTGCAAATCGGCAATTTGGTTAGTCCAAAGTTGGTGAACGGGAGTTTGTTGGTACCAAATTTGGTCTATCAAACTATGGAGAAATTCAAGTTGATCCTAGAGCATTTGAAGATGTTAGAGTTCCAAGTTGATGAAAGGGTGTTTCTGAAAGTTTCACCTATTAAAGGTGTTATAAGATTTAGGAAGAAAGAAACGCTCAGTCCCAAATATATCACGTCGTATATGATCCTACAAAAGATCGGTCAAATAACTTATGAGTTGGAGTTGCCACCATAATTAGTGGTGGTACAACCAGTATTTCACGTGTCATGTTATAACATTCAAGTTTTCAGTACTCAAATACTCATGTCAGTTCAGTACTCAGATACTCATTTCAGCTCAATACTCAGCTACTCATGTTAGTCCAATACTTAGACATTCATGCTAGCTTAGTACTCAGATTACTCAAATATTCGTGCCAGTTCAATATTCATATCCATGTTAGTTCAGTATTTACTTATCCATGACAGACCAATATTCAGTCAATATGGTGGTCATTCAGTTCACTATCTCAAAAGATCAGTAGTCATGTATTCATTCAGTTTAGTATGCAAGTGTTTATGAAAGTTCATGTTTCCACCAGACCCGTTTAAGGCCGGAGTTAGCAGAAGTTACAATCAGGATAATCATTCGAGGACGAATGATCCCAAGAGGGAGATAATGTAACATCCTGTACATTCGGGCTAGGTGTGGATATGTTAAATGGGTATTAATTAGATAATTTAGACATATGAATTCCTATCGGGATGAGTATGGATGAAAATAGTTGTTTCAAAATCAAGATGAAAAGTGAGGTGCATAAGATTCGACAAAATCGACTAAGTTGCAGAAGGTCCGTCTTCCAGCAAGGTTTAGTGAAACTATGTAAGGAATTTAGAAAACCTCAAAGCATAAAAGTAGTAGGCCTTTGAAATAGCTTTCCAACGATATATTATGGAGCCCGAACAAATCTCTGTGCAAAAGGTTATGAGGGTTTTACAGAATAGTGCGCAACCACCACGCCCGGACCGCGACCGCGGTCGTGAGGCAGTGTTCCTGCTATCTACCGTGGTCGGGCCTACAGGGCCATGGTGGAGGACTTGGGAAGTTATTTTTTAAGCCCTATTTTGTCCCCCACAGCCCCAAAATATAAAAACTTGCTCTAGAAAGGGAAGCTCTCAAAACCTAACTCCTTAAAAGTCCTTCCACCATCCACGGTAAGTTCTAATGGTGAGCCTACGTTAATTTCAATTTCCCAACATTTTATTAACATGGGTAAACCTTCCATATCATTAGATATTCGATTGAGACATCATTGTTGAGAGAAGAAACCCTACACCTTGAATTCAAGAAGATTGAACGTCAAAAAGGTAATATCTTCACCCTCTAATTGATTCTATCATTGAATTAATGATTATAGACTCTAGTTCATGAGATATGAGTTGATGAATTTGATAGAAAAGCATGAACGGTTATAGGTTTGGGTTGTTGATTGTTGATTATTGGTTAAGGGTGTTGTTTACCTTATGAGTGATAAAGAATAATGTTGATTATAACCATTTGAGACTTTAGAATTTATCTAGGAGCAAGGGAATGGGTTATTGGGTATAGAGACATAATTAATAGCGATTATAAAGCTTTATACTCACCAAGTGTTTGATAAAATACCTAAGTGACCAAAACATGGGTATTGTTGCTAATTTAGAATCCATTTGACTTGTATTGATATAGATTAAAGTTGAAAGGGTTGGCGAATGTTGTATTATGCTCAAGAGCAGGAAGTTAAGGTATGTGAGGCTAACTCTCTATGTTTGGGAACATTAATGATTCTCCTTACACTATGTTTCTTTTACCACGTTACTAATTGCCTCAGAAATATAGTTTAGCCTCCTTGAATAGTTGTAGAACTTCTATTCTCTAGTTTCATAACTCATTCATGACATTCATTTTGAACGTTGTGAGCTCAGTGCGTATTCAATATAGACTTGGGTTTGATGCCCCCGAGTCTTAGTATAGATTACTCAGTATGCCATAAACAGTTGAAGTTTCAATGTTCATAATCAGTTCAAGAATACATATCTCAGTCTAGCCCTATTCAGTATTCCAGTATTATGTAACTCAGTGTGATCCGGTATTCTAGTATCAAGTAACTCGGTGTGATTCAGTACTTCACTATCATATATTGCAGTATGATTCTCAGTTCTTGATTTTAAATCCCTGAATGTTGAACACCTGTATTTGGGCCTGAGGTCGTAGTTTATATGCTTTATGCATACTTGGACCTGAGGCAGTGTTCCTGCTATATACCGCGGTCGGACCACGGTCAGGCCTACAAGGCCGCAGTGGCGGACTTGGGAAGTCATTTTTTTAAGCCCTATTTCGTCCCCTACAGCCCCAAAATATAAAAACTTGCTCTATAAAGGAAACTCTCAAAAACCTAACTCCTTAAAGGTCCCTCCACCATCCAAGGTAAGTTCTAATGGTGAGTCTAAGTTAATTTGAATTTTCCAACATCTTATTAACATGGGTAAACCCTCCATATCATTAGATATTCGTTTGGGACATCATTGTTGAGAGAAGAAACCTTAGAACTCAAATTCAAGAAGATTGAACGTCAAAAAGGTAATATCTTCCCCCTCTAATTGATTCTATCATTGAATTAATTATTATAGACTGTAGTTCATGATATATGAGTTGATGGGTTTGATAGAAAAGCATGAACGGTTATAGGTTTGGGTTGTTGATTGTTGATTATTGGTTAAGGGTGTTGTTTACCTTGTGGGTGATAAAGAATAATGTTGATTATAACCATTTGAGACTTTAGAATTTATCTAGGAGTAAGAGAATGGGTTATTGGGTGTAGAGACACCATTAATAGGGAATATGAAGCTTTATACTCACCAAGTGTTTGATAAAATGCATAAGTGACCAAAACATAGATATTGTTACTAATTTGGAATCCATTTGGCTTGTATTGATATAGATTAAAGTTGAAAGGGTTGGCGAATGTTGTATTATGCTTAAGTGCAGGAAGTTAAGGTATGTGAGGCTAACTCTCTATGTTTGGGAACATTAATGATTCTCCTTACACTAAGTTTCTTTTACCACGTTACTAATTGCCTCGGAAATATAGTTTAGCCTAGTTCTTTGAATAGTTGTAGAACTTCTATTCTCTAGCTTCATAACTCGTTCATGACATTCATTCTGAACGTTGTGAGCTCAGTGCATATTCAATATAGACTTGGGTTTGATGCCCCCGAGTCTTAGTATAGATTACTCAGTATGCCATAAACAGTTGAAGTTTCAGTGTTCATAATCAATTCAAGAATACATATCTCAGTCTAGCCCTATTCAGTATTCCAGTATTATGTAACTCAGTGTGATCCTGTATTCCAGTATTATGTAACTCAGTGTGATCCAGTATTCTAGTATCAAGTAACTCAGTGTGATTCAGTACTTCACTATCATGTATTACAGTATGATTCTCAGTTCCTGATTTTAAATCCCTGAATGTTGAACACCTATATTTGGGTCTGAGGCCGTAGTTTATATGTTTTATGCATACTTGGGCCTGAGGCCATAGTTTATGCTTTATGCATGTTTGGGCCTGAGGCCGTAGTTTATGCTTTATGCATGTTTGGGCCTGAGGCCGTAGTTATGTATATGTATACTTGGGCCTGAGGCCGTAGCTTGTGCACATATATATTGGGCTCGAGTCCGTAGCTTATTCAGATAAACAGGTTGTTCATCATTCAAAAGAGGGAGTATTCATATCCTTACTTCCTTTGTTCAGTTGAGTTATCAGCTATCATTTCAGTTATTCGTTATCATTTTAGTTACCAGTTATCAATTCAGTTATCAGTTATCAGTTCAGTTATTAGTTATCATTTCAGTTTCAGTTTCAATAATTATCATTTCAGTTATCAATTATCAATTCTCAGTTATCAGGTTAGTTTTAGGTTTAGCATTTTTAATTCTCAGTTAGCTTTACATGCTAGTGCAATTCAAATGTACTGACGTCCCTTTTGCCCGAGGCCTGCATCTCACGATGCAAGTAATGATTTGCAGGTTGATGATTCAGAGCGCTAGGATTCTCGTACCAGCTATTTGGTGATCCCCAGTTCTTTCGGGGCATTATCATTACTTTACAGTCTTTCAGTATTTACAGACAATCAATGTTTTTAGTACTTCATTAGAGGCTTCATAGACTAGAGTAACAGTTAAACAGAGTCTCAAGTTTTTCATATTAAGCTATGTTTGCTGCAAATATGTTTCAAAAATGTATTAGTATTTCCGCACTTCGGTTTATATCATTCAGACTTTCAGTATATCAGCATGTGTTAGTTTATCTTCCGCATTTAGTATGTTATGATATCACATGTTGATTCAGCCAGCCAGTTGGTTCGCTCGGTCACATGTAGTTAGGCACCGAGTGCCGTGTTACGTCTAGGCCCAGGTTCGGGGCATGACATCTGTAGAATGAATCCTTTGCTTTAATCCACACCTTTTGTAAAAGCACAATATATATTTTGTATATTTCTTCTTTCTCATATGAAACATAGAAAATGACAACTAGGGGTGCACAAAGTAAACCGACAAACCGTAACAAACCAATAATCCGAATCAAGGCGACAAAAAAAAAACCCGATTATGGTTTGGATTGATTTAGTTTGGTGTTGGGAAAAAAAATCTGACCATAATTGGTTTGGTTTGGTTTAAACTAAAAAAAGTCAAATCGAACCAAACCAACCCGACATTACATGTATAGAAGTTTTAAATATATTTAGTACATAAAAATATTTATTGTAGTGTAGTTTATAAATATTTCTTAAATATTTTCATAATTTTAGTTTTTAACATATTATTTTAAACTTGGACTTATAATTCTTGAATGCTACAATAAGTTTTATAATCAATATTAATGCCAATAAATGACATTCAATTAAATTGTACTAGGAATGATAATAGTGTTGGATATCTATATTTTTAGTTTCTATGGTTTAGATAAAATACACAACTTATTTTTTTTTATAGAGTTTACTCATGTAAAAATAGTACTTGTTAGTCGTACTTATTTTAGTAACTTAGTAATTTTAATTATATTTATTTTTTATTATGGCTTATTAATAATATTTATTTTATGCGATTTTATTATCTTTATTGTTGAATATTTTAATACAATGTCATAGCTCATCTCATATTTTATGTTATTTTCTTGAAAACCACCTTATATAGTTATGTCTTACTAGGATCAAAGAAATATTTGGAGCACAAATTCTATGTTTTGTTCTATGAAGACTTTATGAAAAAAAATCCGAAATAACCCAAAAACCCGAGAAAAACCGAGATTAAAAAACCCGACTTTTATTGGTTTGGTTTGGTCTTTAGATTTAATAACCCGATACAATTGGTTTGGTTTGGTAATTGCAAAACCCAAACCAACCCGACCTATGTACACCCGTAATGACAACCATGCATATGATGTTTACTCATACCAATATATTTATGTGATTTTCGTTTCTACAAGTATTATTTCTCTAAACCTCACAAAATAATGTATTGGACGAATACATGAATTAAACCATGGTTATGTGTTTTGAAGCACGTGAAATTGAAAGTTCAATTCCTTTTGACCAATTCAATCCTTGCATTTGGATGGAAGTTCGAGTTGCCAAAGAGCAAAGGTAAGTTATTGAGTTACATAATTCAGTTTATGGGTTCCTGCAAGTTTGCAACCATCTCAGAGTAAATTTTCAATAGTAAATGGGTTCACATTTAAATATTTATAGATATTTAATAAATTTTTGGAACACACTTATACTGTTTGAACAAAATCTACTGGGTTCACGTGAACCTAGAGCGGATCCAGGATTTATTTGGGTTCAATTTTGATGGCTTTAGAATTGAACCCATTATATTTTAAAAGTTATGGGTTCACATCTACTATTTTTATAATTTTAAGGAATTTTTACACATAAATTTTTGCTCCGCATAGAAAGTTATGAGTACAACTGAACTAGTCGTCAACACTCTACATCCGCCTTTGCGTAAACCCGTAGGTCGTAAGGTGGATCCGCACCAGTGTATCACTCTCACTATATGTTGTTTAATTTCTTCAATCATGTTATAATTAAGATGTACACGTACGAGATATTATGCAAGTGTAGGATCATTGATGGATCCAGATTACTAAAAGTCTTTGCTACTGTTGCGATCACAATCCTAAATAAGAAAATTAAAAAGATTTGTATAAATATATTTAGTTGAAATCTATTGACTTTAAATCTTATATCTTGTCTTTTTATCAACAACTTTTGTTTTCTTCCATTTAATAATGTGTGATAATTCAGTTCTTCACTCAGCACCGTGCAATTAGGCCACGTAGTTAAATACGAATCTGTAACAAAAAAACTCACTAGAAAAGGAGATAAATATATCTCTAACTTGTTATTACGTCATTATTAATTTTAGTGAAATTAAGAGTTGGGTTTTAAGTTGAGGAAGCTTGAAGTTTCTGTATAAAAAAATTATCATTTTTTTTTTACCTATGGTTCGTTCAAACAGTGTCCCTTTGGGGACATCCAATAAAAAGAATTTGTTCAAACATTTGCTTACATATAACTAACAACAAAACATTGTTATTTATAATAATTCCTGTAGTTTCTAAATACTTAAATAGAAAATTAAGAAACTGATGTCTAAATTCATATTGATAACCAAGATATGTTGACCTTCTGAACCAGCCATTCTTGTTGGCAGAAAGAGTTATTTACATACATCCTAATCCGAAAGTGTAAAAATTTATACTATGATATACGCCATATTTGGGCAAATATGGATAGAAGTGTATATGGGTCAAAATCTATCACTAGAATACTTAAGTCAAAGTGGCATTTAGTGAAACATTCCTAGGCAGCCACGTATCGAAGTGATCTAAGCAACAACGAAGGCCGTGGTGGAAGAGTTAAGGGCTAAAGTCGAGGAGTCATCAATAATCGAGGCCGGTGTTAAATACCCTTGACAGAGTTATAACGGCTAGTCTCAAGATAGGACATTAAAGAGAATATTCTAGTGGCTGTTGGGATCAAACTAGGTTTGTTGTTGTTGTATTCTCTGTATCTGTACTATTAGGGTTTTAGGAACATGTTCCTATTTAATAGAAAGAGGCACAATAATAGGGGGCATGGGATATTCACCGGTAAAATATACTTTAATTTTACAGAAAATCTGATCTCATCAAAAGTACACAAAAACAATATTTTCACTGAGATTCTTGTCTACACTTTTCTACTGGATCCGAGAATATCTCGGGCACTCAAAGGCTTATCCGTCACTCTTGATTGTCAGAAAGAATATTTATTGATTTTATGCTTTCTCGGGTGACTCCTTTGCATTTATTTACATAAATGATATTTATTGTTGTTGATCGCTATTTAATGCTACATTACTTCTATTTGGGTTCTAAAATATTGATAATTGTGCACCGTCATAGCTTCTGGAATAGATCTACGCGTTATTTATCACTACTGAGAATTTCATTAGGATAATATTACTAACCAAGATTAATCCTTGTTTATATAAATTTAATTAGTTGAACCAGAATATATATGTTTGGTCAAACAAAGTGAATCCAATATCTCCGGGCACCATAAATATCAAATTCAATGATGTTATAGATTTTGTTAATATCAACCGCATTAATAACCAAATAATCAAGATCCTGTTTGATAAGGTGCTTGTAATTCATTAAGCATACTGTATCATTTCAAGCTAAAGAAAAAGCAGAACTATTAGAGACACTGCCAAATTTGGTGCCTCTTGAAAAGACAATATATGAAGGTCAGCCCAGTGCATTATTAAGCTCCTGTTATGCGCGGGGTTTGGGAAAGAGCTGGACTACAAGGGTCTATTGTACGCAGCCTTACCCTGCATTTCTGCAAAAGGCTGTTTCCACGGCTCGAACCCATGACTTCCTCTTGAAAAGACGAAATATATAAAAAAACTATTATGTCTTGCATTGCATGAAGCCACCCAAAACTCAACAAGATACATAAATTCTAATTTAGAAAAGGTCATCAGTGCCTTTATAAAGGTGATAAATGATCCTTTTCTTAGCAAATACTAGTTTCCCTAGAATTCCCACTTGCAAGCTCCCAAAATAGGAAGGTCAGCTTAAGCTTCTTGGGTTGTTTGCCAGCAGGAATGCCATTTTCATAGTTTCAAATTATACTAGTAAACGGAATAAGAAACAAAACTCCAGACCTACTTACATTGACTGAGTTTGTTCTCTGTGCATTTGTTTCTTGAATTTAGGTCATCATGATCTTCCGGTGAGTTCAGTAATAGTTACCCCATTCACACTGTTGCGGCTCCTGGAACTGTTACTCCACTCTCTAGGGATGTAAGGTTCCACGGGCACACAATTTAACCTTGACGTTTCATTCTGTTCTAGTATGGAAACCACCTGAACCATTGAAGGTCTGTCTTGGACACGTCGCTGACAACACAAAAGCCCAACAAGGATGCATTGTAAAACTTCATTCCCATCGCCTGATTGTTCTATCATTGGATCCAGTAGTTCTACGGCCTTCCCTTCATTCCAAATTTTCCAAGCCTGATCATCGAAAGATCATACATGTACAATGTTTTAGCACAAGGTGAAACTTTTGTGTAACCAATTTAAGAAAGTGAAATAATAATGATAACCTTGTGATGATATACTTACATAGCCTACTAGACCAATATCATGGACTGGGTGCTGATAACCCCAATTCTTTTGGCCACTGACAATCTCCAATGCCAAAATTCCAAAGCTAAACACATCTGATTTTGTTGAATAATGTCCATCTTCTAAGTATTCAGGTGGCATATAACCACTGCAGCCACAACAAAAAAACATCAGGAAAAAATTCTAAAATGTACATAAACGTCTACTCTTAATAATAATGAGTGATATCTACTTACCGTGTTCCAACTACATACTGAGTCTTTTCTTCAACATCATCTTCAAAAGCCCTTGACAACCCAAAGTCAGATATTTTGGGTGTCATCTCTCTGTCTAGCAAGACATTGCTAGCTTTTAAGTCTCGGTGGATTATTGTCAACCTTGAATCATGATGCAAGTAAACTAATCCTTTTGCAATTCCTTTGATAATGTTGAAGCGCATTGACCATGTTACCTTACCCCTTCTTGCAGAATCTGGACATGATACAAGCAAACAGTTACTCAATTTCACTCGGACTGTCCCAAATTTCTGTCCTTTGTGTTTTTTATAATTCAAAATAATACAGAACAAATGTGCAACAGAACTGTTATTTAAGCTGTCATACCAAATATGACCTTGTCGAGGCTATTATTGGCCATGAACTCATAGACCAGGAACTTTTCGTTTCCATGAATGCAGTATCCCAATAACTTGGTTAGGTTACGATGCTGAAGCTTTGCTATTAATTTGACTTCATTCTCAAACTCCTTATCTCCTCGTTCTTGACGTGAAGTCACTTCCTGCTTCTTCACTGCTATTTCTTCTCCAGTATCTAATACACCCTACAGATTAAGTATGTGTATTATTTGAGTATTAAATTTCTGCCATGATTTGTCTTAGTTACTGTAAATATGCATGTCCATGCTTGTTGAAAAGAAATAATAACCTTATAAACATTGCCAAAGCCACCATGACCTATCTTATTAGACAGCGAGAAATTGTTAGTGGCTGCAGATAGAGCACTGTAATCATATGCAATGACATCTGCGCCCTGCAGCAAAGCTTCTACAGAGTTTCCAGGCTGATTAATCTCTGGTTCATCTGTTCAGAAAAAGATATTCTTTTGAGAAAATAAATTAATTAGACAATTATGGAAGTGAATCATACCTTACTAGAGGTTGCACACTATCTAGCTTACAGGGTCATGTGTTTGCTAATGAAAAAAAAAAAAAACTACTCTAGTTAGCGGCCTGGGGGTATAAGGAACTTCTTTTCATTGCTAATGTCTCTGATCACTCTTTCCCGTGTCAAGAATTAAACATCAAGAGTTAAAGGAATTTTTCTTCAAGAATAGTGTTTGAGTGAAACTAAGCTTGGGCTGTAATGAAGAACTATGAAAATAATATAAAAGAGGCAAAAGGTGAATCTTCTTACCTAGCACATCTGTCTTTGTTGCATGACGCCGGACCTGATTATGTAGAGAGAAGATAAGAAGTGCCAGCATTGAGGTTAAAGAAACACATATTATCCATTTCGTTTTCATTTTCGTTTTCCTTTTCCTTTTCCTTTTCCCAGGGGCAACAGCTGCTTCTGTTCATATGAAAGAAGTGTTAGTTGTTTCTTTTTCATGAAATCAGACTTCAGCTTTAATAATTTAAGCAGCAAACTTGAAGGGATTTCTTCAGATATTTGCTTATTCTGTGAGTACAAAATTAAAAGATTTTGTAATGAGAAGGACCAGCTGCATTCAGGTTGGTTTCATCTTTTGCTAGATTGTGTAGCATTTAAGTCGACAACATTCAGTGAAATGCTTCAAACATACCTACTGTTTCAAGATAACATGGAGTGGAGATGCATATCCATCTTCAAAACTTAGATTGAAAATAGCTAAAATATAACATTTCCTTCTGAGATAAGGGATGAGTGATTCATTTGAAAAGCAAGTTTCGGCCAAAAATAAAACAAATAATAACTAATCTGCATGAACCAGTTAATCTAGTACTCCAATAACTAACTTATTAATATGGAGTACTTATTAATATGGGGAATTCTGTTAATGAATGTGCGTGCGCCAATAACTAACTTACACAACAGTTAACTATTTCACCCTTCAAATGTCACTTATGCACGCGTAATTTTGCACCATACTAATAATAATTAATGCATTGACACAGTTATCGTCTCACAAGTAGGTAATCATAGAACTTGTCAATAATTTTTACCTAGTTTTCCGTGTGTCATCCGTATATAAATATCATTCCCAGCTTTTTCCGAATGTCTCATATCAAGTAAATCTCCCAACCAAACGAAACATTTGCTGACATTTCCGTTGATATTGATGATAGTATAAGCCATGCACGATCTTTCATTCAAGCATTTCTCTCCACACTCCTCTGGGGACAACATTCCCCAGTAAGTTGCATTATCAGGCAACTTCAGTCCAGTATTCTTCACAAACATATCTTTGTCAGTATAATTAAGAGGAGTCATTCTCCTACATCCGTTGGTATAATCCATCTTGTCCCAGTCATCTGGTGATGTAGCCGTGAAACCATCAGGACACCGGCAGGATGGATTCTCAACGAAACAAACTCCATAAGGCCCACAAGTCCTATAATTGTCACATATGTCCTTATTCAGGACCTTCACTTGAATCCAGCCAGTGGCATTTGTCCATTTCAGGAACTGTATCTTACCCTCTGGATTCAGTGACAGTTTCAATCTGCTGTCGTTCTTGGCTTCAAATGTAACATAAAATGCACCAGTTTTGGAGTTAAATACTGGTCTGAGTACCAGCTCGTCCACGAGGGCATCACCGCCACTGAATATTTGTCCATCCCAAGGACCCCACCTTGAAGCTCTTTGCTGTTTTTTCTCAAGAACTAGTTGGAGTGACTGACCTGACTCACCTGACTCTAACCTGAAGAAATACTCACCAGGAGCTGGATCATCACTTGTCCTCCAGGAATTCATGGCTCGGTTAAGTCCAGTTTTCGGGTCCCAACCAAGCTTCATTTCTGGTAACAATGTATCGACAGGATAATCAAAGCTTTGCCACAGGTACTCTCCTGCTAAAAGATTGCTAGATTCTCGAAACACAAGATTACCTGCATCAAGGAGCTGCAAAACTGGCAAGAGAACAATCTGTTTTGGCGTATAAATCGGTACCTTCTTTCCTGTATCATCTTGGAGAAAAATGAATCCTTGTACATCGAATACAAGCCTTGCACCATGTCCAAGTGGATTCAATCTATTGCCAACCCATACTATACCAGACTCTATACCCTTGTACCACAATCCCAGGTACCTTGTGTGCCGAAATGGTGTAGTAGAACCAAAAAATCCCATTTCAAATCTTTGGTTGGACGAAACTAAAGTCTCGCCATCCCTGAGGACTTGATATGGAATCAAAGTATCACTTGCAGCAACACAATTTGCATATAAGGTTATGGAGATATGCAGTAGACAGATAGTGAATAGCCAAGAAAGTATGGCAGCCATTGCTTTCTTGCCCAGATAGGAGAGAGCTATGGAAATCAAAGGTTTTGAATTCAAGTTAAGCTTTCAGGTTAGGCTTTTACATGGAGAAGTACTGAGAGTTCAATGTTAAATAGGCTTCTTCAAGAGAAAGTGATTTAAGTTTTTCACTATGTGGCATGTGTTTCATCTTTGTGATAGCCAGGTGCAGAATAAAAGCATTTAGGAGACAATGGTAGAAAATTTAGACCTTAGCCTAGAAATAGGAAAAATTTAAAAGGGACTACATAAGCAGATATATCAGAATGGCTTATACATGGTGTTCATTTCTTTTATTCAAGGAAGAGAATCAACATGCATCCTGAAATCTTCACAAGCACAAATTGGTGTTAAGTTAAATTATCAGCTGATGTTAGATAAAAAGCTGTGTTGTTAATTGAAATGAATATATAGCAAAGATCTAGAGGAAAAGTTAAAAGGTTAGTTCTTGAGGGCAAGTTGAAATGCATATGAGCCTTGTTGTTTTCTCAATCTTTTTACTTAAGAGGAAGGACAAAAAAAGAAGACTAGGATTTGTGTCAGCATTAACTGAAAGATCAGGTCACAATTTAATTTGTGCAAATCTACTCTTTTATTTCAAATATAACATTTAGACGACTATGTATTACTTGGTTATATTTTCACGGAATATGCTTCTGCAGTCTTGTTTAGAGAACACCGTAATATCATTCATGGTTTAAACTATTGTTAGCTAACATAAATAAAATTTTCCACTAAAAAATGAGTTCAATATCATCTGGTTCAGTTTTTGAGAAAATACAGTTTCATCCAAGGATCCTCAACTTTTTATTAAAACCTTGGATTGATAATTTATTTGAGAGATAAATTCGTCATTAATGCATACTTCAGAGGCCGAAGTCATATCTCTGCCCCTCTAGGAAAAGTTAAAACTTCCTATAATTTTTGCAAATCCACTCTTTATCTTAAATAAAACATTCAGACGACTGTCTATTATTTGACTACATTTTCACGGAATATGCTTTTTAAGTCTTGGTGAGAGAACACCGGAATATCCGTCATGGTTCAAACTTTTGTTAGCTCTAACATAAATAAAATTTTCCACTAAATGAAAAGAGTTCATTTTCATCTGGTTGAGTTTTCTCCAGACACATCTGCAAATTGAACCTCTTTTGAGAAAACATAGTTACATCCAAGGCTCTTTAACTCTTTAGTGAAATCTGCTTTGAAGATTTGTTTTGAGAGATAATCCTGTCATTAATGCATACTTCAGAGTCCAAAGATATTTCCTGCCCCTTTAGGAAAAGTTAACTATAAGTCACATAAGAAACGTAACTGACACTACTGGTTTTGACCTATGTAAATTATGAGTGTTTGTTTTGCAAAAGAACGTAGTCTATTACGTATCTGTTTAGGCAGACCATGCATAAACTTAAAACAACTCCAAAAAGGTAAAGACATTAAGGAGATAAGTCGCAATAATTGCGACTGAACCAGTTCTCAATCTATGCTTGTTATTTCAACTAGACGAATTTCTAAGTTTTAATGAAGATAAGGCAGCTCGTTTCCTTCTTTATTTATTCCTCCATCCTCTTCAATGTTATAACTAAGTGTTGTACAAATCAATCTAATACACAACAAATTTAAACTTGAGGCATGGATTATTGCATGTCATAACGTCATTCCTGTTCCATAGTACAACTCCCTTACAATGGACAGCACTTCTTCATCAAGGGAAGTACTTTGGTTAGTCGGTGTTTTGAAAGTATTGGGTAATCATATTTGCTCAACTAGGAATCGAGAACAAGATTAGACTACCTAAGCATGCAATCAGAGAATGGTAATAATTGTTACTTAGCATGATATAGGATCCAGAGGAAGGGTAACCTTTTAACTAAAATGAAATCTTTCCTTACTGAGCTAGTCTGTTTAGGAAATCTGTTCAATTCATGTTTACTGCAAACTATACTAGGATCTAGACGTCTTCGCCTCCATATATGGTTGTATCAGTGGATGCTGAACATATCTTCAAGGTTGAAGCCTCAGCAGAAAACACATCTTTAGGTTGTGGCAGCTGTGCATTTTCAATATTTATCATTGAAACTGCAGAACTTATTGCTTGCCTATCCTCTACTTATATACATATTATAACTTCACTCACTAGGAAAGACTCATGCAAAGAATTATTTAGGAATTCAAGAGTATTCTCATCCTCAAGCTTATTTGTTTGAAAGAAATGCAATTTAGATAAAATAAGTAAAATCAGAAAGGAAGTTAACTGCAAAGCAAATAAGAAATGCAATTTAGATAAAATAAGTAAAATCATAAAGGAAGTTAAATGCACCATATTGTCTACTTACATGTCCTATAAGGTTGTAGAATGCTTAGTTGATGAAAACTCGCATTCATCTGCCCAGCTATTACCTCCAATGCTAGGACACCAAAGCTAAACCCAGACTGAAAAATTGATCATATTTGAAATTTCAAGGGGACATATAACCTCTGAATTTTAACAAAACATGATCAGGTATTCATATTGAAATGAAAAAGCAAAAGAAGATAAAAATACTAAAATAGTAACTATATCACGATGACTCTCATTGTCGGAAGCTCTTTCTGTTCGTTCCCAAGAATTCTAGATATGTCAAAGTCTTAAATTTTGGGTTTTTAGTACAATATTGCTAGTCTTAAAATCCTCGGGATAATTTTCTACCTCGAGTGTTGATGAAGATAAGAAGCCCTCATGCAATTCCCAAAACGATATAGAAACGTCTAGTCTAGTAAAGAGAAGTTGGAGGTTTGTAAACAGACCCTAGAGTCTAAAGGTTTTAAGTTGAGCAGGACTAAGACTGAATACTTGGAGTGCAAGTTCAACGACGTGACAAGGGAGCGGACATGGACGTGAGGCTCGATTCACAAGTCATTCCCAAGAGATGAGGAGATTAACAAGGATGTCAAATACCGTATGTGGGCAGAGTGGATGAAATGGATGTTAGCATCGGCGTCTTGTGTGACAAGAATGTGACACCAAAACTTAAATATAAAATCTACATAATGGTGGTTAGACGGACTATGTTATATGAGGCAGAGTGTTGGCCAGTCAAGAAATCCCATATCCAAAAGATGAAAGTAACATAAATGAGGATGTTGAGATGGATGTGAGTGAATACTAAGTTAGATAAGATTAAGAATGAAGATATCCGGGTAAAGGTGGGTGTGACCCCATAGAGGACAAGAAGCAGGAAGCAAGACTTAGATGGTTCGGGCATGTCAAGAGGAAAAGCTTAGATGCCTCAGTAAGAAGGTGTGAGCAGTTGGCTTTGGCGGGTAAGTATTAGGGAGTGGTGAACGGCAAGACATGAGCAGCTTCAGCTTACCGAGGACATGGCTCTTGATAGGAAGGTGCGAAGATCGAGGATTATAGTTGAAAGTTAGTAGGTAGTCGAGTGTCTAGGCTGATAGTGTCTTGTTCTTAGATTGCTTGTATTACATGTTTTCTTACGATCTTCCGCTTCATAGCTCGTCGTTATTACTGCTTGTTGTTATTACTTTTTTCCATCTATTTTTCTGGCTCTTAGACTGTTGGTATTATCTTTCCGGCATTTGTTGTTGTTATTGTTTGTTTCTATTATCTCTTTTCATTTTCCTGAGCTGAGGGTCTATCGGAAACAGTCTCTCTACATCTCCCAGAGTAGGGGTAAGGTCTGCGTACACACTACCCTCCACAGAGTATGGTCTATCGAAAACAGTTTCTCTACCTCGTCAGAGTAGGTATAAGGTCTGCGTACATACTACTCTCCACAGACCCCACTTGTGGGACTCCACTGGATTTGTTGTTGTAGTCCAGTAAAGATAACCATGAAAAACAGTAAAGACATGCCAATGATGAGCATAGGATAATAAGCTTCTCCCTCTGGCCTTTACACTTGAGTCTAGCTTAGCCAACAGGCCAAGCAAATATAGAAATGAGATCTCAAGAAAAAAATGGAAATTTGAATATTTTTGTTTATTAAATTTTAACTTTAAAGTAGCAGTCACTGATATGGTATTCATTACATGCAAAGGAAATTGCATTTCATGGCTAGCACCAGTGAAGAGATCAGAAAACAGAACTAGGGGTTGAATTACATAAATAGACCAACTTCATCAGTCAATAGGACATGTATGTTATTCCTCAAGTGATTCATACGATAAAACAATTTTCCAAGGCACACTACACAATGACTGGTGGCTGCCATTACCATGAGGACTGATTATAGCATATTCCATAATCCAAAGAGGCTCAAACATGCTAATTTACAATCCTCAAATACTACATCATCTAGTAACTTCAGCCCAGTAAGTTTCAAAAAACCATCTCTATCACTACAATACAGTAATATCTCCTCATTAAACCTCCTGACAAGTCGAACAATAGCCAGTCATGAGTCATGCGTGTGGAGCTGGGGTGAAAATCTGGATCATCAGAGTTCAATGAAGTCCACTACATACCTTATCAGATTATAATTATCTTTTGAGCTTTACCATTATGGTCCACTCTGTACTCCAATTATAGTACTGAATTTACCACCACTACTGACATCATCATTCTCTGGTCCTTAATCTTCGAAAGAGAAAATGAAAAATAATTCTAAGACTGAAATTATCTTCCTCCTGTCAAAACGATCAAATGTGAGGCCTCTTCTGATATCTGGTACCTAAGAAATGTTTAAGTGATTTGTAATAATCAGTTCTATATAACTAAGAATGTGGTTCTATACTTAGTTCAGAAAATTCAATAAGTGGTATGAGCGAGTGTTGGACCTGAGTCCAACAAAAAGATCAGGTTTGCTTCATCAAATCATTATGCCATCCTTTTAGCTGAGCACTTGAAGTCAACTGGCCTCTCGTATTTTGTTACTTCTTGAGGTATTTTTCCTTTATTGGAGGTTTGCATGTTTTAGAACAAATCATCACAATGTTACCGTGCAATAGGTCTTGATGTAGATGTTGCTATCTTCATCACAACCGCGTGGAAAGAAAGAAGAACCATGTTATTAAGAGGGATGTAATAGTAGGGAGATAAAACTTACAGCGAAGATGAATGCACAAACTATTCCCTCTGAATCACATCAATGATGGCACAGCAATTTACAGTGAACTTGAGAGATATGGAATAGGAATGATTAGACTTTTACATAGATGATAGAAAAGCACAGCTAGCTTTCTGAGCTCACAATTGTTGTATGTAATGAGAAAGAATACCTAATACTCTTTAGCTTCCACAAAATTTACCCAAAAACAAAAAAGGGAGGAAGTGTACAAGAGAAAATTGTGAACCTCTTGTAGTAATATACACTTTTGAGGATGACACCATCAACTATCGGCCATCTATCATGGTAACTGTAACTTGATTGACAGTGCAAGTTTCTTCATAATTAGTTGAATGTGAATCAGAATCAACCGGTCTTCTGCCAAGGCAAAATCCTGGGGTTTTAGGCTGAGGCAGTGATGCGCTTTCGCTGCCTAACATCAAAACCGCAGTAGCCATGTTTGGTCTATCTTCTGCTTGCTCCTGGACACACAACAAGCCAACTTGTATGCATCTCATTACTTCACACGGAGAAAACGTTTCTCCTACAGCTGGATCCAGTAACTCTGAGCCTCTCCCTTCTTTCCATAGTCTCCACGCCTGCAGAATCAATTAGTTTTTCATAAGAAATGATGAACGCGTTGCCAGGAATGAAGCTAACATATGATTGGTGAACTTACATGTCCAAGAAGGTTGAGTTGGTTATTTTGATAATAGAATCCCCTGTTCTTCTTCCCGGTTACAATTTCTAACACCAAAACCCCAAAGCTGAAAACATCAGATTTAACAGAGAAGAGGCCATCCATTGCATATTCTGGAGACATGTAACCACTGCATCAAAAGAAAAATGGATTAGAAGCAGTTTTGAAGGATTCTACGAATTGTGTGAAGAAATTTTATGTTTTGTGCTTACTAGGTTCCAACTACTCTCTTTGTATTTCCTTCAGTCTCATCACCGCCAAAAATTCTTGCCATGCCAAAATCTGATATTTTGGGGGTCAAATCCTTATCAAGGAGAATATTGCTTGCTTTAAGGTCTCTATGGATAATCCTAAATCTTGAATCTTGGTGAAGGTATAGAAGCCCCCGAGCAATCCCACAAATAATATTGAACCGCCTTCGCCAGTCCAGCAGCGAGCATTTCTGTTTATCTGAAGAGCATATTTGAAATGTGAGTCATTACAAATTACGTAAGTTAGAGAATTATGTGACTTGCTACCCTCATGAAGACAATATAACGAAAAAATACTTACTGAACAAAATTGAATCTAAACTTTTGTTTTCCAGGTATTCATAGATCAGCATCTTTTCTTCCATATCAACACAGCAGCCAAGAAGCCGGACTAGATTCCTGTGCTGTAGCCTAGCAATCAATCTTAGCTCATTCTTAAATTCCTCTACTCCTTGGCCCGAATTCTTTGAGAGCCTTTTGACTGCTATTTCTTGACCTTCAACCAGAATTCCCTGATCAAAAAAAGTATCTGATTGATTGATCATCTTTTTTCTTTATTATACCAGTATGGTTTACATATAACTCAGCATTTACCTTATAAACACAACCAAAACCACCTTGACCTAACTTAGTTGCATCAGAGAAATTTTCTGTAGCGATAGCTAGGGTGCTGAAATCAAATAATGGTAAGTCAAACTCTTCTGTTGCTGAAGTTTCACCAGAAAATTCTCTTTTACTTGGAATGATAGCTGCATTCATTAGAAGTTCTTGACTTCTTTCACTAATGCCTGGTTTGAATCATAAGAAATATTCAGTAGCATTTCATATTAGACAATCTTATTAATTATGACAGATGTCTCCAGTACCTTTGTTTTCAGACTTAGTTCGTACTGAACCTTGATATTTTCTTCTCTTTGATAAGTAGTAGAGGATTACTCCAAATAGCACAATAGCTATACCAACTGTAATCCCAGCAGCTATTACAACTCTCTTTGTCTTGCTTGATCCCACACCTCCACTTTGAGCTGAAATTAAAAACTTTCCAAGTTAAATAAAACAACAATCTAGTGTAATAGTGGGGTCTGGGAAGGGTAGGATGTACGCAGCCTTACCCCACCCTGTAAGGGCAGAGAGACTGTTTCCGATGGACCCTCGGCAAAAACTTTCCAAGTTAAATGCAGCTTGATTTTCCAAGAAATTTGTGGTAAAATCAAAGAATCATTTTTGTTCTGTTTGAAAACCTATAGCTACACAGAAATCACATTTCCTTCAGTAAGTTACAGTACAATATTATACTTCATTTAAGAAATAAACAAAAATCAAACAATGGCAAGTGTTTGAGCTTAAAAGACTACTGTTCAAATGATGTTAACAAATATTTTAGCCGTATACAGGGGCGGATTTACATGGACCAAGCGGGCCTCCGAAAATTATGCTACATAAGTATATAAAAGTAATAAGTAAAATAGAAATACAAAATAATAAGCTTGTCCAAATAGGTTATAAGTCTAGTAATACAGTAAAAGTGATATTTATTCTGTGTGAATTCATTTTCAATGTCTCATTTCTTCTTTCCTTTTTCCATCTTCCTGTGTAATAGAAAATTAAAGAACCCAAGACCTTTTCCAAGAACAATTTGGGCCGAGCCCACCACTCTTTTTAAATTCACTTTATCCTTTTAACAAAAAATATTATTAAATTATCTACTAGGACAGACAAATATTAACATCCATCCACGACATTTTCTCGGTCAATTTAACTAGTCTTTAGCTGAGAGAACCTGTAAAGACTTGGTATTCAGTAGGGTCCACGAACTATTGCTGGTAGTAAAATAAAATTTCTGTATTACACTAGGAAACATAACTAAACCAAGTCAAATTCGTCGGCCATGTAACATTGTAGAATGAGCCGAAACTATGGTAAATGTCAGGGGGCCATCACACCGTCCAGGAATTTGCTTCTTCACCGTTTTAACTTTTAGTATTCCCTCCGGTCCAAAATAAGTGATTTTTTATTTTTTTTTGTGGTCCAAAATAAGTGATTTTTTTAGATTTCAAGAATAAATTAATTATTTTTTTCCTACATTGTCCTTGAAGTAATTAATGTTGGAGTATGTGTTAGGAGTATTTATGTGAAGAGATAGTAAAAGTTAATATGGTCAATTTCATTGTTAATTAATGTTAAAAGGTGAATTTATTAATATGTGTGAAAACAACAAAAAATCACTTATTTTGGGAGTAGGATTTAGGAGTATCCTTTTTGTGGGGCCCACTTTATGTGGGACCAGTTAATGGAAAATAATTAGAGCGAAATAAACGCTATTTGGAAACTTTATTTCCACCAAAATTAAAAAAGTTTATGAATCCAAAAGGCAAATGAAAGCAAAAAAAAGAAAAAGAAAAGGGGAGGATTAGATTTTACTATTTCAGTATGTCATGCAGCCATTTAAGGAAAAGGTCAAAAAGAAAAAGCTAATGCCAATTTCGGTCACTTTGTTTGTTACTCCCTTTTTTCCTTAAACCTAGTACTTTTTTCACCCTTATTTTCTGAACTTTTTTCATAATGACCCATCATTGAATTAATCTTCTTTTGATATTTACAACAAAGTGCAGGCATAATAACATATATTAGTGTGATTTTGACATACAAACTTTTCCAAAAATTTTAAGAAAACTTCTAGAAATGAGAACTTATTTTCCAAATGAATTGGATGGCTATCACTTTTAGAGCCTTGAGATGCATGACTGTCTCACATATTTTTCAAATACTAGCCATCCCTATCTAATCAAGTGAGAAAAAGGAAGTCCAAATAGTAGATTAATATAAGTAGGTCCCTATTGAAAGCAATTTAAAGATAGGGTTGTTAGATATGGTTGGGTTTTTATTCTTTTCGTTTTCAAAGTAGAACACGCAAAGAGGGAAAAATAGAAAATTATTACGTAGATGTAAAACGTGCACACCACTAAGAATATATAGCCAGAATAGCTTTGAAAGTTGGCTGTTTATGAGTCTTTTTCAGGAGTTAATGTACTCAATAATCAATATATTACCTTCTTGGTTTTTCAAAGGTTGTATTCATAACAATCAATTATGAATTTCAAACAGGCAATTATTTATTTAGTTTTTGAATCTATTGATTATACTTCCTCCGTTCATTTCTACTTAGCACGTTTTGACTTTTTACGCCCCTTAAAAAATAATAAATGAAGTGCATAATTTACCATGATACTCATATTAATTGATGTATATTTTATTGGATTTGAGAAAATGATTTGAAATGACTCAATGAGTAATAAATAATGTAACAGGAAAAAAAATTGTCTTATCATGATATTTATAAAATGAGAAGTAAAAATGAAAATATATTTTTAATATACATATTAAGTAAAACTGAACGGAGGAAGTATAAGTTTTAGATCTCCGAGAGCAGTAGGTAACAAGAAAGGGAACCAAGGACAGACAACTATACCTATTGTTTAAAGAGGCAAAGAAACTTATTTTTTATAGTAGCAATGTTATAGAAATGTATGACGAAAGAAAAAAGATGTGTAGTGGAACTGGAAATGATATAGAGAGCAGCAAGTTTGCCAAATGAATAAATAAATACTCCCTCCGTCCAAAATAAGTGATTTTTTGGATGTTTCACACAGATTAAGAAATTCACCTTTTTGCATTAATTAGCAATGGAATTGACCATATTAACCTTTACTATCTCACATAAACACTCCTAACACATATTCCAACAGTAGTTACTCCAAGGACAATGTAGGAAAAAAATAATTAATTCATTCTTGAAATCTGGAAAAATCACTTATTTTGGACCACAAGAAAAATGCCAAAAAATCACTTATTTTGAACAGGGAGTAATCTTTTGCGTGAAATTAAAATTTCTCCCACAAAAATATTCAAAAGATACTAGTAGTAAAGTAGTAATAGTAAATTAACAGTTGCATATTTCCAATCATAGAAATCTTTCCAAACTTTTACAAAAGTTTGTTTCCTAAAGTTTCAAACTTTCACAAAAGTTTTCCTAAAATTCCATTACCCTTTTTATGTTAATTTTCGCTTTGAATTATTATTATTAAAAAAAACAAATAAATGAAAATTTTCAAATTTATACCATATCAACTATTCGCTAACCCACCCGTGCTAACCGAGTCGACTCAACTCGTCCCAATCATCCAATATTTGATCCCCACAGAGAGGATCAGAGATTAGCTAACAATCAATTGTTAATCCTAAATTACTTAAAATTGATTGTACAAATTCCTTTTAATACGAGAAAATCTGTTGTACTATAATTTTCTTACGCTGATTGTCACTCTATCGCAATATTCCTCTTTATCTGAGTTTAAAATATTTTAATTAAAAAACATGAAATTGCAAACGAAGCTAGAAACATCCAAATTAAAAGAGCTCGAGAAAAATGGGATCATACCTGCGTCAGAAGAAGCCACCCTAACGTAGAGAAGTTGGCCACCTTCCGCCGCCGCATACTGCCGCATGTCAATAAGTTCGGTGCTCCAAATCACACAACCCGACCCACTTCCACTAATATTCGAGTTAGTATACGCCGTGCAAGAACAATTTTTCCGACACATAGCTTCACATTCATCCAAATTCATGTTTTTATCTACAAAAGAGTTCGTTGTATCCGGCAATTTCATGTTCCTCAATATATTAAAACTATCGGTTTCACAATCTAATTTATGAAATCTCACACATCCATCGGACCCATCTCTCAAATCCCATGCCACTTGATTCTTAGGCTTAAATCCCACCATACATTTACAAACCGGCGAAAGATTTGTATCGCAAATTCCAGACATCCCACACTCTGTATAACCATCACATTGATCTTTTGGAGCATACCAGAATCTACTCCATATATTGTTTGTCGGAATCCACGTGTATCTTTCAAGCCGACCGTTATGATTCACCAATAACCTAGAATACAATCTCTTGTTATGTAACTCAAACATGTAATATATTTCATCTGATTTGAACTGAAATTCGAACGTAATAATCTCAGTAGGTTTCATTTCCGGTACCCCACTGAATCTAAGTCCATTCCAAGCACCACTCCTGTAGACAATTTCTTGTTTATTCGTTAAGAAAATTTCTGGTAATCCATTTGTGTTGATCTTGAAAGTGAAATCTCCAGGAGCTGGATCGGTTGCTGTTTTCCATGATGTTATGTTTCTGTTTAACCCACTTTTTGAGTCCCACCCAAGTTTCATCCCAGGTAATAAAGTGTCTGTTGGATAATCAAAGCTCTGCCACGTGTAACTCTCTTCTGTTTCATCGTTTTCTGGTCGAACGACAAAGTTCCCGGAATCTAGGAGTTGGGCTACTGTGCTGGTCGCCGGAGTTTGATCGGAAGACCAGACGGAGTTCCTAGTTTGACCGTCGACGAGTAGAAGGGTGCCATTTTCGGTGAGTTTTAGGACAGAGGTGGGTGAGTTTGAAAGAGGGTTGGCTCTGTTTGCAACCCAGACAATAGTCCTGTCTTGTGGTTCTTTGTACCAAATTCCGGCATACCATTTGTCTGAATTGACACCGCCTGGACTGAAAAAGCCTAATTCAAAGAGTTGTCCGGAAGAAACTAAGGTTTGGTCTTTGGTTAGAGGCTGTGTTGGGGTGATTGTATCAGTGGGTATGGCAAGAATTGGAACAAGAAATTGAGAAATCAAAAGGAAGAGAGAAAATTGGTGAAAGCAGCAGTATCCTTTGGTGTTAAGGTTTCTCATTGTTGAATCTAAAGATGGGTTATTCTTTTGTTTTGGTAGGATAAGTGGGAGATGTTGGGCAATCTTGGCATTTGAAACATTTGTTGGTGTACTTGTTGTTCGTGTTTGATAGGAAGACGGAAGGAAGATGGTATTTAGGTACCTCATTTCTACCCGCAAAACTTATACTCTGATTCTTTCCTGGGTCTTACTAAAGTCTTTCCTTGAAAATGGGATGTCACAAAAACCATCCCTAAATTCATGTTATAAAGTTTTGAAAATGTAAACAATAATTGGGGTGATTATCGATAGGGTAAAGTAAATTTTTTTTTTCAACCAAACAATTGTTTTTGTCCCATTGCTACTGTACATGTTGTTTCCAAAAAGAAGGACGGAATTTAGAGAACAAGGATTAATGCATTTAAAATTTTCATTGAAAACAGAATTATAACTTCAATTTTGAAAATACAATTTATATTAAGAAGCAACATAAAATACTATGAAGTATAATATCATATACTCTATTTAATAATATAATAAAGATGTTTAGATTGAAACTTGTCTATCTTTCTGATAGAGCTAGGGCTGTGCACGGATCGGATTGGATCGGATTTAGCCTATTTCGGATTCGGATTTCGGATTTCGGATTCTGAAAAGGGCAATCCGAATCCGATCCGAATTAACATTGGATTGGATCGGATTTTAAACTTTGGATCGGATAATTTTTCGGATTGTCGGATCGGATTGTCACAAAAAATTTCAACAATTTAAAGTTCATTCGGTGTCTCTATCTCATCTTCCATCTACCAAAACAAACAAAAAAATCAAAATAAAATCAAAAGTTGAAGAATAGAACATGAAATAGACATAAAAGACAGAAGAGAAGAGAAGAGAGGCGGAAGAAAGAGACATAAAATCAAAGTAAAATCGGAAGTTTGAGTCATTGAGACTCTTTTAGTCTTCACTGAAGAGAAGAGAGGTGCAAGAGAGGCGGAAAAATCTAAGTGAGTGAGGGGGTGTGTGAAAAATGAATAAGCATAACCCTAAAATTTTAGTGTGTATTTATATAGGTACATATAATTTCGGATATCGGATCGGATCGGATTAAAATCATACCAATCCGAATCCAATCCGAAAATCCGAAATTTCATAAAACACAATCCGTATCCAATCCGAAAATCCGAAATTTGAAATCCGAAAATCCGAAATAGAGTGGATCGGATCGGATTTCGGATATCCGATCCAAATGCACAGCCCTAGATAGAGTTGTCAGTATGGGCCGGGCCGGGTTAGCTCATCCTAGTCCACATGGACTTTAGCAATTATCGAGTTGGGCTGGGCTAGCCCACCATTTTAGTGGGTCTTATAATGGTCAGTCCACCCTAGCTTTATATGGGTTGCAGACCCCCACGGGCCGGCCCATTATTTTTTAAAATATAATTTTATATTTTTTTTAAGTTCTAACCAAAAAAAGATAAATATTTAAAAGTTAAAAAATAGTAAAAATATCTTATTGGAATAATTTCGCAAAACTTAATAACTTTTTATTAAGTTCCAATATATCACAATAAACACTACAAAAGTAAAAGACAAGACTATATTTCATTGTCTAAAAGTCAAAACTCAAAACAAACTATCCATGATGCTTATGAGATATCCAACACATCATCTTCATCAAACACATTTGAATATGCTTGTGACAAGGTTGTCTTAGCAACTTCACTTTCATCTATATCTACAATGCATATGCAATATTAATTAGTTAAATATTAAGAATAATCAAATTTTAAAAACTAATAATATTCAGATTCACATAAAAAATTACCAGTTTGAGTTTAGGAAAAGCGATGCAACCAATTTCGAGTAGCAACAAGTGTTTGGACATTTTCATGATGGATGCGACTTCTGTACTTTGTCAAAACACGCCAATCAATGCTAAATGCTTATTCCGATGCTACAGTGGTAATAAGACTACTAAGTACATCACGCACCATCACTTAAGATCGGGATATTTTTTAGAATAGTCCTTCCAATACATGACAACATTCATCTCTTGAAACTTCTCAAGATCAAGTTTTGGTTCTTCTAAGTAAAGACCCAATTCTAACTTTCCATCGCTAGAGGCAGTATACTTTCATATATTTTAAATAAATATTTTTATTAGGTCCACGACCCGGCCCAGCCAGCTTTAGTCAAGCTTCACGGGCCACGAGCTTACTCGGACCGGACTTAAAAGCCTCGTTTTTAAATGGGCTTCAAAAATTTAGTCCAGCCCTATTAAATTACGGGTCAAACTCATATTGACGGCTCTGCTTTCCGAAATAATAGTGTTATTCTCCTTCTTTGGTGTAACACCGACTTCGATGGATTGGGCAATGTCTTTGGTATAGAATTTAACACGATTAAATAGTCGGTTAAGCCTATTAACATTCGAATTCTCCTTAATATATAAAAACACTTGCTATACAATGATGGAAATAATTCAATTCGATAATTTTAAATTATCCTTCATCATTCAATCTTTACTCGCTTACTCTACAACAAACCTTTACAACTCTCTTAGCACTCGTGTCTCCTCAATTAGTCAAATGTTAGTCTACTTTCCGTGTATAAAGCTTTCCTCAGGACTCATATAGTCAAGGCGCTTTCTTGAGTACACTTGGGACTCTGGTAGGAGGAGCAGCAGATTAAAGTCTCCTAATCCATACTAATCTTCTTCTTATTATAGTTAATAAATAATAATAATAGTGTGGAAGTAAAAAAGTTGTGCTACTTCTAATTAAGTCTGGTCCAATTCTCTTAGCCGCAAGAATTACGGACTCATTTTCATTAGCCTGCTGGCTGCTAGATCTACCCATCTCCGAAATTTGGATCTAGTGTAGAATCAACATGTTAGTCATATACCAACAACTTTTTAGTAGTTAGAGGTCATAAAAACCATAATAATTGACTGATCGAGAACAAAGAGAAGAAATTTATTACTAATGGGTAGTTGACTGGCTTTCGATGTTGTATCCCATTGATAATTTATTTTGCAAAATGGCAAGTTTCCGATTCTGACTCCATATTTCTCTAAAGGAACAAGATATATTTTAAGGGAAAATTTTACATTAGAATAATTGGGCTCCAAATTTTTCAATTTTATAACTCATATTTTAATTTAGAATCAACTAGCCCGCAAATAATAGGCTAAGATTCAATATCCAACTTCAATTGGTTCTCAAAATTACTATTTAATTTTTAAAATAGATTCCTCAAGCTTTTAAATTAATTTTCGAATCAGTAACTGTGACTCAAATATTAATTCAACAAACCAAATTCATTAGGGTGGTGAAAATTAGATTTTTAACAAGCTTAAATATGTGAGTTTAGATTCCGAATTTAATTTTGTGAGAAATTTGTAGTGGGTGTTATTTAGACCTGTTAGAAATAGCATAGGAGGTTGTATAAAATTTGAAGTCATTTAATGGAGATTTGGACTGGTTTTTGAACAAGAATTGCAATTGAAAATCGTAGAAGAAGTTCGTGTACAGACGCTTGTGTAAAGGTGTATAATAGTGTATAAGGTGTGTTTCTATACTCATATACACTATTATACAAGATTATACGTAATTATACAAAAAACTGACTTTGTCTTTTTCCTTGCGTCTTTTCTGAAATTTAACTCAAATCTACTCCAAATCACTTCAAATTTAAATTTTGAACTCCTTTTGATATTTTCAATCAATTGGAACAATACCCAATCCAAACAATTAACAAATTCAATAAAACTCATTTTCAAAAACAAAGCTTTGAATGGTCTTCAATGGTGGACTTCTACTCTTCAATTTTCTTACATTGCAAACAGGTGATACAAGAGGAGAAGCAGAAAATACACGGCCCCTTGAAGCATATGTAGAAGATGTGAGAAGAAGAGAGTGTGAAAGCAATAGTTGTGAGAACAAAAAATTAACACCATAGCTTTTAGAAACAATGGTTGTAAAAACACAGATTATGAATTTACAAGTACTTTCAAAATATATACAATGTAGGCTAGGTGAGATAAAACTTAAAAATATGGGCCAATTTTTATTATAGTGTGAAGTCATGTGTATTTTCTTGTAATTCATGCTTGATTGGCGGGTTTTATGCAATACTGAAGGGACCCCACTTTTCAAATTTTGACTAGCTCTTGATTCTTGTAGGAATAAATCATGGGTTGGTAGGTTAAGTTTGATATTTAGTCGGTACTTGTGAGTAAGCAAAGTTCCAGTTACGAAGCGTTAATATATGATTAAGACTATAGTCTATACTAATCTAACAGCAGCCAGTAACTGTAAACATTATACATATTAATTAGGACCTTTTTGTCTATAATTGGTAAAAGATTTCAGATTCGACGAATACATGTACACGACGAGGTCTAGTGAGACAGATTCCACAACTTTTTTTGTCTCTCACTCGGTGTTCGGTGCTCACATTGAAGTCCGAATAAATCCGGATTAGTCCCGGGAAGTCCCACATTGGGGGTAAAACGCTCCCTAACAAATGTAACTCTATACCCAGAGGCTCGAACTCAAGACCTCTGACTAAGAATAAAGGAATACTTACCACTTCACCACAACTCTTGTTGGTAGATACCACAAATTTAATATAACGTATCACGTCTCTGTAGAAGACCGCGCTTTACCTTTTTTAAGTGATAAACCAATGCAAATTCGACTTAATTAGGTCAGTTTTTCTTTAATGAATACCTAAAATAAATAGAAAAAAGTATAAATAGGATTACGCAGAGGGTTATAGTCTTTTGATCAGTCGAAATATTTTAACGATGAACTTGTTATCTATTACTCAGCTAATCTTAATTTTTTTCCTTGCGTGAATTTTTAATCTCTGCGACTTACTCTTGTAAATCTCGCCGTACTACGCGAGATTCTTTTTCTCGAATTTTTGTTACATTAGAATTTAATGTAAAACTCATAGGAGTATTGAATAGTTAAACCTACTCTGAAGCGGCCGTTTTATTTGGACGGAACAATAACAAGAGAGTTCATTACTCAAATGGTCACTCAGTATTTTAAATTATAATCTAAAGTCACTTTTTTTTCGTTTATAACAACACAATATTTATCTTCTTTTAATTTTTTTTAAACTTTTTAATATTATGATTTTCCCCTTTTTAATTTACATTATGGGCTTACCTAATTATTTATAAATTAAAAAAATAAAAAATATTTAAGCATATATAATGCTGGAATAACAAAATAATGAGCATAGTAAAAAAATTAATTAGAATAATATGTTAGTAATAATAATTTTAGTATTAACAACAAAAATTCAAAAAATTATTTACACAATTTAGAATGAAAGAAAATGAGGTAGCGTAAGGTCTACGTATACACTACCCTTCCTAGACCCAATTTATGGGATCAAACTGGATTTTTTGTTGTTGCTCTTGTAGAATGGAAGAAAATAAAGATTGTAAAATATATATTTCATGCACGTAATATAAAAATAATTATTTAAATAAAGGTATTTTTGTAATATACATTATATATTCTTGAAAATTATGTTCAATTATATTATATATATTCCATGCACGACTTAATATAACATATTTTACCCTATACAGATAGTCCCTCTGCTTTGGACAACATAACTTTGTGTCGTCGGAAAGTTGATAGAAATATAATAGTAATATAATTGAGCATAATTTTCAAGAATATATAATGTATATTATAATAATACTTTTATTTAAATAATTATTTTTATAATACGTGCATGGAATATATATTTTACAACCTTTATTTTCTTTCATTCTGAATTGTGCAAATAAATTTTTGTATTTTTGTTGTTAATACTAAAAAGTTTAAAAAAATAAAAAGAAGATAAATATTTATAATTTAGAGCATAAAATAAGTATTTGACAATCTAAAATTTGAAAAATTTAATTGAATAACTTTTTGAGTGCAATAAGTATAGTTTAATGACTTTGTTGTTACAAACGAAAGAAAAATAATTTTAGAAAATAATTTGGGACAGTACACGTCCTTCGCCGAAGATTGCTATCAATTTGTCATTTTGTGTTTCTGCTGTGTGAAGAAGAAGTCACCACTCACCACCCAAGTATTTTCTTATTGGTTCTCTTATGGGATTTAGCCAGACACGGACAAAGAGAAAGAAATTTTTTTTAAAAAAAAAAGTTTGTTTGCTTTATTATTGCTTTCTTTATCAGTGAAAAGAGAATTTCATCGTGGTTAGCATTACAAGTTATATTATTCTTTCTCTGATCACACTTCTTTTCTTTTATAGAAGAAAGAGAATATAATAATACAGATGTTGATTCATAGTTTACCAACCATGTCGATTTGGCGTTCTTTAGTTTATAGTTTAGAGATGGTTCTTCCAACTCAAGATTTTTCGATTGGTCAGTTACGCCCCAATTCAATTCTACTGTTTTCACATTCTTTCCTAATTTATAAAAACTCGTGCAATTTAATCCTAGTCCTTGCAAAGTTGAAAATGACTTTTACTTT
This sequence comes from Nicotiana sylvestris, assembly GCF_000393655.2. Taxonomy (NCBI): domain Eukaryota; kingdom Viridiplantae; phylum Streptophyta; class Magnoliopsida; order Solanales; family Solanaceae; genus Nicotiana; species Nicotiana sylvestris. Next base: position 24,722,624 of record NC_091058.1, read on the forward strand.
TCTAATGGTAAATCTTAATCAGTTGTATATTATCTTTATTTTGGTAAGAATCCCTTCTTTCTGAACACCGTCTTAATTTCTGGAAATCTGACTCGAACTCTATCTGTATCTAGTATGATGCAACCAGACCGAAGGTTTTGAGCGTTGAAAAATGACAATATGCAGAAATTTGGGGGAAAAAAGTATATATCTTCATCTCGTAAACAAAGTACTTAACCATAAAAAGTTTAAAGCTATTAATTTTAAAAAAATGTTTGACATGATGTTGTCAAACTCATGATTATAATAAAACTCCTAGACGTCATGCATGTTAAGTTTTCTTTCTCAATATAACAGTTGGGTTTTCATCTACTACATATATCAATAGCGGATGTGGATATATCAATTGCCTTTGAGTACTCGACTTATATATTAGTATAAACAGTTTAAAGAAATATTTTAAGACATCTTATTTATTTACTACTAATTATATATTCAAATACTTCCTCCATTTTACTTGTCTAACTATAGTCCATTTTAGCAAATCAAGAGAAAGACAAATTTTTTTCTTGTTTTACCCTCATCTCTAAAACATACTAAAACTTCCAAAGCATTGCTTCTCAATGAGTGACGGATGTCTCCAAGTTATTATCTTGCTTGGTTAAATGCACTCTCTGATGCAACAGTTGAAATTGGCACATTCAGCACGTCCCGAGCCATAGCGGAAAGAACAGGAAATTGCTTTCCATTCTCATGTCACCATCCCAACGGTGAAAATTCCTTTGTGCAGGACTCTTTTTGCTTCTGCAAGTAGAATTGAAGTTCATCAATATTCCCGCTATTGGTTTGAGTGTTAGAAAATGTAGAAAAAATATTAAAACTATCAAGGCCTTCATCATCATCATCCACAGTAGTAGAAGTGGTACAGTGCATAGTGGGATTAACATTGCTTACATTAAGAGCAACATCATCAATTACATTTGCATAATAATTATATAATTGTTGTAAAGAATCATTTAGCTTGTTCATACAAGCATATAAATCTGGAGTTTCAGTTGGTCAAATCTCCATATAAGTATATAAAGCATTCATTAATTGGTGACAATCAAACATCTTAATAGAAGGATTTAAAACAACACCAATTAAGTAAATCGGAGGAATTAGAAAGAAATATTTTTTGAATTTTGCTTGCATTTTTTCAACAACATCCCTATATTTTTCTTTCTTCTTAAATTCAAAGAGTAAAAAAGAAATTTCAGCTATATGTACTAAAGTCATAGTAACAATAGGGTAATATGCTCCAGAAAACTCAACAGTAGCTGTATAAATTTATGTAAAAATTTAACAACATCATTAATGACCTCCCAAGTAGTAGTTGTTAACATACGGTTTGGATCAGTACAATGCGTATTAGCAACTTCAGTTATTGGGAATCTATATTTGTAGCAACATTTTAAAAATATATATGTATAATTCCATCTAGTAACAATTTCGTCTGGCATGAATCTGGGTTTAAAGTTATATTGGATACACTTATTCTTACAACAAACAACAACAACAACCCAATATAATCCCACAAGTGGGGTCTGGGGAGAGTAATATGTACGCAGACCTTACCCCTACCCTGAGGGGCAGAGAGGCTGTTTTCAGGACACCCTCGGCTCAAGACAGCAACAAGAGACGATACATTAGTACTATCAATAGACTCATACTAAAATAACATAAAATAACAAAATAACAGCAATATAAGAAATATATGAAATACGAAAAAGATGGAAGATATACTAATATCCAACATATACATCCCTGTATCAGTAGCTGATCAGTAGCATCCTAAGATTAACTCCTAACTGGCTAGTCTCACTCTAGTGTGTTATAGAAATATCCACAACTTCCCCCTATCCTACAACTTTAATGGTCGACCTCCACAATTCCCTGTCAAGGGCCATGTCTTCAGTATCCTACAACTTTAATGGATACACTTATTCTTAAATTCCTTTATTCTAGATTGTATATTATTTCCTTGAATAACACCAACTACTCTTCTAACATAAGTAATCTTAGTTGAAAATAAATCAAGGCCACTTTTAACAATTAAATTATAAACATGACATGCACACCTAACATGAAAATTTTCATCAAGTGGTGGTTGCAAATGCAGTTTTAATATTGAAATTGCGGCATTAATGTTAGAAGCATTATCAAAAGACATACACAATACTTTTTTCTTGAGATTATAAAATTCAACAACTTCACAAATAGTAGTACTTATAAATGCAGCAGTATGACTCTGATCTTCATCATATTTAAAAGCGATAATACGTTTTTGCATACAATAATTATCATCTATCCAATGACATGTAATTATTAAATAATTATTTCCATTAATAGCATGGCCAATATCAGAAGTTAGAGAAACTCTACAAGGAAGGTGGCTAAACAAATAACGTATGTATGTTTGATATTGTCCATGAAGTCTAAAGATATCAGATCTACAAGTACTTATTGGGATACCTTTAAATAAAGGATTGTAAATCCTTTAAATATACTTAATAAGATATGATGAAGAAGCAAAAGAATAAGGTAGACAACCCAAAGCAATCATTTTTGCTAACTCCCCACGATCCTTCATTTTATCATATTTCATAAGACTTCCAGTAGTAGGATGAGTTGCTTGATTTTCATCTCCATCAGAGCCCCATTCTATAGGATGCTCAATTCTCATATGTTTACTAAGTGTCCTAGTCCCCCCTAATTGTCCTCCAGTCTTATGTTTAAAAGTATCATTACAGAGTTTGCATTTAACTCTATCAGTACCTTCTATTTCGTCAAAAAATTTCCAAACCTTACTTCTTTTTCTCCGATTACTAGTCGGAGCCACTGGTGGTCTACTACTAACACCACGACCACCACCCCTATTACCAGCTCCAACACTACTAGGCGTAAGCGGTATCTCATCTTCCATTTCTAATTCATTATCTTCTATACCGAAATATCTCTGGAATTGTTCATAATCTATATTATTATCAGGTAATGTTTCAGGAATATTTGTAGAGTCATTTAAATTACTACCAGATGCTAAAGTATTACCTATTTTTTTTATTTTCCTGATTAGTAACCTTATTACAAACTCTTTTTGCAGCATTAAACATATTGTAAAAATTTAACTACTAGCAACAATTAAATATGCAAATAAAATAGTAAATAAGAGAAAGAGTTGGAGGGAGTGCACCCAATTCGGCAATAACTTGAGCACTTGATGATTTCGCAACTCCACTGTTACCACGAAGAAATGTCAATTGTTCCAATTTTGAAGTTCAATTGTTCAAACTTCAAATAATAAAATACTACGATAAATTAAATTCCAAAATAAGAAGAGCCAAATAGTTGATTGCACTTTAGGTAAAGATTGAAGAATGAGAGAATATGAGAATTGAGATTGAAAAATGAGAGATGGGTGAAGAAATGAAGAAGAGGGGGTGGGGGTATTTATAGTTTTTCAAAGGGGTGTTAATTGTTTTTTAAAAAACCCCAAAAATGGGCTATTTGTGAAATTCTGCCATTGGGCAATGGTCATAAGGGCAGAAGACCGTTGCCAATGGTCAGAAATAAGGCCTACTATTAAAAAAAATTAGTTACCATTATACCGGTCCAGACCGATTAACCGGTTGAATAGTAAAAACTGTTGATCGGGTTTGACCGGTCCGGTTAACCGGTAGAAATTAAGTAGACGGACCAACCCCTACTCCTTTAACCCAGCCCCACCTGGCCCTATTGTACCGGTCCGGGCCGGTTCCAGTTTTAACCGGTCTGGGCCGGTCCGGAAATGGGCTAACCCCCCTCCCCCGTTAGACACCTATAGTTATCGGTTTATCGATAAACCGATAAGATATACTAAAAAGATAAATATACCCTCATCTACTCCAATTGGTTAAATTTAAAATCTTTTTACCTCTATATAAAAGCATCAAAACCCACTAGATTTGCACATTTTTTGAAGTCATCTTTTCTTATAGAGTTCAAATCTCAAAGTAAAATTCTTCTATTTTACAGTAAAGAATAATGACCGGTAGAGGAAAACCCCTAGGTTCAGGAACTGCAAAGAAGGCTACATCTCGTAGTAGTAAAGCCGGTCTTCAATTTCTGGTTGGTCGTATCGCCCGTTTTCTTAAAGCCGGCAAGTATGCCGAGCGTGTAGGCGCCGGAGCTCCGATTTACCTTGTTGTTGTCCTGGAATACCTTGCTGGTGAGGTTAATTTCGTCTTTGGACTCTTTAATTCTGTAATTTTTGCATAAATTCAATTTCTTTGGACTCCCGCAAATTTTCTTATTGGTGTAATCGATAACCAAATCGATAAGCTCCAAAAATCGATAAATCGAAATCGAAAAAATCGAAAACTTATTGAAACGATAACTATAAGCATATGTACAAATCGACAATCGATAAGGGTCAAAATCGAATCAATAAATCAAATGCACACCCCTAGTACTGACATACTATTTATACTCGCAACATAGATGTACAATAATGCGTTTTGCTACTTAAATAGACCAACACAGATTTAATTAGATGTCAGTATGTCTTTAAAGAGATTGTACTATCTTTATCCTAATTTATGTGACTGTTAGTTTGTATGAGTCGACCAAACAGTAGAGTACCTGGTTCTCTATGAGGTTAAGCTGAGAATGCTAATAAAATTGTAAGTAAAGAAGACAAGGAATTTTTACATGAAAAAATCTCACACAAGGGGTTCAAAAAACCATGACCTACACTTGTAGGCTTTTAACTTTACTAACTTGCAATCTCACTATTGCAAGTCACTTTGTAATAACCCTATTACAAAGATTTCAACTAACTTGTGATGCTCTTACCACAAGCCACTTTGTGACTCTTCTAGTTATAAATACTTTAAACTTATGACTAATCCTAGTCACAACATAAACTCAAAAGTTTACGGATTTTTGGTTTTCCTAAGACAAAACTTCTAAGAAAGCAAGATAGGAGATACAATGAAGAACAAATAACAAGATTATAACTCAACTACGGATATACATAAACTCATTATGAAATTGATCCTTAGTGGAGTTGTCTTCTTGTTCTTGACACACCAGTGACTTCAATGTTGGATGAACATTGTTATGCTTGAGAGAATATCACTGAATGCACAAGTGAATTTCTTGTGCCTTGCACCAGGTTGTTATACTACAAAAGACATCATAATGGATGGTGATGTCATCTTGGTACAGGCTTCTTCCCAATGAGAAGTGACTGCTACATGTCTGCTGCACAGTCACTTTTGTGCAGTTGCGTTTCAGCTATAAAGTTGACTTGTACTTCTGTCAGAGAACATTAAGGGACCAGGTCCCAGTTGTGTTCCTCTTTTGTAATAGTTGTGAGATAGTCACTTTCTGCTATGACGTTCCAGCTGTACAGTTGACTTGTACTTCTGTCATAGAACCCTAAGGGACCCGGTCCCTGTTGTGTTCCACTTTGTAATAGTTGAGAAAAGTCACCGACTTATACTTCTGTCGGAGAACCCTAAGGGACCAGGTGACCAGGTCTCTATTGTGTTCCTCCATGTGGTTGTTCATTCATTTGCTAGAGATTAGACTGAACATTATTCATTTGAAATATATACCGTATGGGCCAGGTTCTCTATCTGGTTCTTCACAATAAGTTTGTTAGATCATCAAAACATCAGAAGAATAAGGCAAGGATATTGAAAACCCAAAACCCATCAATTTTCCCTTTTTGATAATGACAAACTTAGGCATTGATAGTATTTGTTTAGAGCAGAAATAACCAGATAAGATACCAGAAACTACACAAGTTCCCCCTGACCGTTAGATTTTGATTCCCCTTAAATCAAGATCCCTCAGACATGATTAATTCCCCCTTAAATCAAGATCCCTCAGACATTGATTGATTCCCCCTTAATCTCAGATCCCTCTTAATCTCAGATCCCTTATGACCTTTTCCCCCTTTTGGCATCATTAAAAAGAGACACAAGTAGGTAATTAGCATAAAGAAGTCTAACACAGCTAACTTATGCCACATATGTGCACACAACATGATAGAAAAGAGAAGCCAGAGGAACACAACATTGTACAGGCAAAAATATAAGGTGTTTTAATAATATTAACAATGAACTGAGAAGGACATGAGCAGTAATGGTGAAGTCCAGCATGCCATCACAAAGAAAGCAAACAATAAGAAAACAACAGCCACAAAATATTAGAGCAAAAATAGCTGGCCACTGAGAGGATCCTAGGGGACACTAGAAGAAGGAGGCTTGAAAAAAGAGGCAGCAATGGTTTTGAGAACCAGGTCCAGTCTGGTATTTGCAGACAGTTGTTCTTCAAGCAATTTTGCCATATGCTTATCATTTTTCTTTATCAGTCGGGCAATTTCTTCAGTAACAGAATTAGGTCCTTTAACTGCTTGACTGAGCTGAGTTTCCAGTATGGCATTTTGAGCTCTCAACCTTCTGATCTCTTCAAAAGCTGCATTTTGAGCGTTGGTCAGCTGAGAGATGGTCGAGATGCTTCAAGAGAGAGCCGATGTCATTCTTCGCTTCGTTCGAGAATCAACTACACATGAATAGGCTCTTCCTTACGCCTTCAAGGAGGAAGCGGCTTTTTTCCAAAACTCCCGGGAAAATGAAACCACCAACTCTTTCTACACATTCACATTCTTCTAAAGTGGTTTTAGAGAAGGTTTGCTTGCGTGTGCCCGCTCTGGGATTCCCCAAGGGGACCTTGTAGAATCTGAACACCTGAGTGAGGAGAAAGCCATATGGTAGCCCATGATTCTCACCTTTAAAGTTTTCCACCTTTTGCATATGATCTATCATGATTGCTAACAGATTATTGGGACAAACTCATCAAGCGCTTCCATTAAGACCATATCTGATTTTGTGGCAATGGACCGTCTTTCAGAACGAGGTAAGAGCACCTTATTGACCAGTTCAAAAAGAAGCTGATACTTAGGAAGTAATACCTTCTTATGCACATGTTCCCCCTGCTGAAAAGCATGCTCTTTCATGATAACTCTCCTAAAGTTGACACCACAGACACCTTTGACTGAGGACATTCCTTTACATGGAATTCTGAGAACCTTTCCCAATGCTGAAGCGTCGAGTACAATGTATACTCCATTTACTAGTGCACAAATGTGATCTCCCTCAACGGTAAAGAGAGATACGTAGAAAGTTTGTACCGCATCTTCGTACACCAGAGGCATACTCCCTTCAAACAAGTGCTCCTATTGCTGAAATTCTACTATCTCCAAAATTTGTCTTATACCGTTCATCTCTGAAATTGCTGGGTCAAATGGACGACCCCAAAAGACTTTCTGAGTTCTTAATCTCTGCTGCCAAAGACCACTATCACTGGGCATGGTCCTTAGAGCACCAGATTCTCTAACAGTTTTCCGTTTTTGTTTGCTAGATCCTTCAACAGACTTTCCTTTCCAGCTTACTAGCACCACAACATCATATTCAGACATGGCTTGCTTAACTAGACTCTTCTTAGACTTGGTGCTGCTCTTCACGGATGCACCATTTTGGTTCTCAATAGTTTCATCTGAAGCTTTATCCACAAACCTTTGAGCTTTCATAGATTGTTGCACTACGGAAGCAGATTCCTTTAGAGCATTTTTGTCAATCCCACTTACTAGAACACTCTTGTTAGTAACAAATTCCCCTTGATTCATCAACCTCTTTTTCCTTGTCTTGACACTCCTCTTACTTTTCTACAATGTAGACTCAAAACCCTCTTCTAATATGACCTGATAGTGGGTGACTTGGAGGAGGGTTCTAAGAGCTTAGGATGATTAGGAGGTGCAGAAGTGGGTTTGCCTGGAGGAGGATCAGGTTCTTCAGTAGGTTTTTCTAGGAATGTCTCATGAGCCAAAGACTCGAGGAGTACTATGGTTCTTACATCGCCTAGGAATGGAGTTTCTTCTCCCTAATACTCAGATGAGAGATATTCTACTTCATTCATCAGACTCTCAACAATGATAGCCATGATGTTATGCGATGCTTCCTTTTCTGGTGACTCTGTGAGAGTCACTAAGTCCAAAATGGAAGAGTTTAGATACTGATTAGGATCATTCTCAGGGACCTCTGAACACTTGAGAGGTGAAACCCCCTAAGTGTTCTTTCATGAGATCAGAGGAGTGACGAGACATAGATTTCTCAATATATGGGAGAAAAACAAGGTTTGTTAGAAAAGAAAAACTATAGGAAAAGAAGAGGAACCAGATGTGGGTACAGTAGTATTGGAAAAAGTGAAATAGTGAATCTCTGGGGATGATTTCAAGGATGATAGGGAAATGGGAGTAGTGTTAATGGTGGGAGAAGGAGGCGATCATTCGATGCCATTATAGGAGTATTTGGAAGATAAGTAGAGTGAGAGAGAGAGAGATGAAGAGATGATCACAACTATACAGAAGAGATGAAGGTTCATGACTTGCTGTGAGGGAAAAAGAAAGTTTTATTGGAAGAAGGACTAATGATGAGAAGAGAGAGAAACAGGTTCTGAATAGTTCTGAAAACGGCGGTAGGTTTGTGGGAAAACATTATCGTGTAGAGAAAATGAAGGGATTTGAAAGACAAGACATGACATGCGGACTTTGAAAAGTCGGATGATGTGGCAGTTGAGTTGATTTTGTTAAATAATTTTGAGAAGGCATGCAGAATAAGCACATTACTACTAACTTGTGGTATAGGAACCTGACGCCCGAATAATTTTTTGAAAAGAGTTTTAGCAGCTCTTCTTTCGCAGTTCATAACTATACCTTTAGCTTCTATGATCGTCATGCGTGTTTACCTGTAACGGTATTGATGTTAGTTAGGCTTAGCCAGAAAACACTTTAGCTAATTTTACCTGAAGGTATTTTTTATAGCCAACTGACGGGGAATCAGGTTCTCCATTAGATCTTAATACCCCAGCTCCACCTCGTTTCTTCCAAAATATTCCTTACTCAAAGCTTTGGTGAAAGTATCTGGAATTTGGTCTTTTGTGCTGCAGGATTTTCCATAGATCAACCCTTTCTCCATATTGACCCTCAGAAGATAATGCTACCCCTCAATGTGCTTGGTCCTCTTGTTTTGACCTGGATAAAGAAGATATACCATCAGAATATACCCCAAGATCTTCCAGTTGCTGCTCAATTCATAGGGTTTGAGCACAGCAGGATGTTCCCGCTACACATTCTTCCTCAGTTGTTTATAAGGCCATTGAGTTTTGCTTCCTTGTGCCCCAAAGAATGAGACATGAACATGGAAAGTGAACCATTCCAGAAGTGCTTTTCCTGTCCACAAGAAAACCTGCACAATTAACATCATCATATCCAACAAGATTAAAAATTGTCACCTAAGGGGTAATACAGGACCAGGTCCTGAGTTCCCTTAAGGTATCTCAAACTTCTTTGGACAGACTTCAAGTAGGATTCCTAAGGACTTGACTTTGGATTCTATTCTGGAGTGGAGATACAGAAGGGACTAAGAAAAATATTTTTTTTTGAGTTTTTAATACTTATCTAACTCTAGAATAAAAGGGAGTGATTAAGTTATCACATAGATGAGAGCTTTTGTGTTTCCAGTTTGGGACTGAGGTTTGATTGGTAGGGGAACTTGGGAGGTTAATTTGATTTTCGCACATTCTTTGTTCTATTGCTTGTGGAGTGCCATAAGTTGCATCTCCTCTATTTCTTTAGCTTCAGTGGTAGTAAGTGAAGTACCAGGTTCTTTGTGAGAAGTGGAAGATGATGTTGCATTGTCTTTCACCTGTCTCCTTCATCTTACTCATCATATCAACCTCCTTATTTGAAACCTCAGATATTTCCTAGTGATCAGATTTGGTTCATCATATTGATCATCATTGTTTCTTTCTTGGTTAGAGGAAGGTGTCTTGTTGAATACCCCATGAGCACTTGTTTCCACTTAGTGTGCCCTTTATTGTAGACTTTATGGTCTTTGCTTTATGAAGAGTATCCCGGAAGGATTCCTTCATCGCCTTTTGCATTGAACTTCCCAAGCTAGTCCTTCCCGTTGTCGAGAACATGACATTTTTAGTCAAGAAGGTTCTTAAATGAGTTGTCTTTGGTTTTATATCATTTGGCAGTCATAGTGGGTTTTGATTCATGAGGGATCTGATCATACACCTGTTCACCAAGTAGAAAGCAGTATTTACTGCTTTTGCCCAGAAATTCTTGGCGATTCCATTGTCGATGAGCATTGTCCATGCCATGTCTTCCAGAGTTCTGTTCTTTCTTTCAGCAATACCATTTGCTGTGGAGTCCTTGTTGATGAGAAGTTGTGTGTGATTCCATTTTTGTTACAAGCTCATCAAATTTTGCGTTGTCACATTCTGTCCCGTGGTCAGATCTAATGCATACTACCTTTAATTTTATCTTCACTTGGATCTTCTTGACAAAGGCCCTAAACACTTCAAAAGTCTCATCCTTTGTTCTAAGAACCAGTGTCCGGTGAATCTTGAATTTGACAGACCACGCACCAGGTCCTTCTCAAGCATCTCGTATCACCAGCTTGTAAAGATTCAAAGTCAGCAACGTAGATGTTCTTGTTTCTTTTGGCCACTAAGACCACTTTACTAGTCATCAGATTGGTAACTGTGCACTCTTTTGACAAGAACTCTACTTTGTTTCCTTTATCACAGTTTTGAGAGACACTTAGGAGACTGTACTTCAGGTCGTCCACATAGTACATGTTCTCAATTGAGTGACAGAGGGATTTTCCAACTTTTCCAGCACTGAGAATGTACCCTTTCCTTTTTCAATGGATACATTCCTTTCCTGCAAGTCTTTTAGTGAGAAGAAATCTATGGTGCTTCCAGTCACGTGCTTTGAGCATCCACTATCCTTGGTTCATTGCAGTCCGCTTCCTTTCACTATTCCCTACACATGAAAATTATGGGTTAGATTTAGGAACCCAAACTAGTTTGTGTCCCTTGTTATGAAAAAAAGGATGGATAAGGACTTTTCTAGTCCATGCAAGCAATATTCGTTTCTTGCGACCGGCATCTGGTCCCTTGTTAGTAGTCACTTTGTGAGTAAACACTTTGTTTTTCTGAACAGATTAGACCCTGACCTGGTAATTGTAACACTCCTCAAATTTATAAAAGTTTCGAGATACGCTAGCTATAGAACTAAATTATTACTATTTTTATTATTTTTATCTTGCCTAAAGTGATATATATATATATATATATATATATATACAATTAGAGGAATATTAGTAATTTTAATATTGCTAATTATTAAAAGTGGGTATCATTAAGTATTAGTTTAAAAAGAAAAAAAGAAAAAGAAAATAAACAAACAAAACAAAGAAAAAAAAACGTGACCTAACCCATAAAGTGGGTTTTCAAAAGGAAAACATAAGGGGCTTAATGCCCTGCACAAAACAGAACACCTTCTGTTTTAAAACACAAGAACAAAATCAAAAGCCTTCTGCGAAACGAAGGCAGTCACAAGTTAATCACACACAGAAAATTTTAGGGTTCTTTACCAATCATTGATTCTTGAACTCAGGTAAGTAAATTTCCTTATTGTCAATTATCGTATAGTGGTAATTGGTAAGAATTGAATAGCTAATCCCCTTCTTCCTCCATATCAACAATAAATTTCATATTTAAGTGTAGTACTTTAAAAATTGATTAGAATGCACTGGTTGTTGTAGAAGCGATTGTTTGACTGGTGTCAATTGGACTGGGGCCTACGTATTGGCTCTAGAAGTTTTGAGGTGAGTTGATATAACTCTTTACTAAAGTGGTTTAACTCACAAAAGCACGCATACAAGGTGTTTGATGAATTGCTTAAAAGAGTTTATCTTTATTTAATTAGAGCGAGTGAGTACTCCTTAATTTAGAATTGTTCTAGCAAAAGTTTAGATGATCTATTATGCTATATGTGCTTAAATTTTCAGATTTTTGTGTTATTCTTATATGCTATTTTTATGTTGAAAATTATGAAGAAGAAAGAATCTTTAGAAATATTTTTATATGTTTATTTCATTCTTATGCCATGCTTTATATTTAAGGACACCAATATGAGCATGTACATAATGTTCTATAAAGAAAAGATTTACACTTGAAAAGTCACAAGAAGAAGTTTTAGAAAGAAAAGATTTTTGGGGAGTATCCTTTATTCTGAGAAGGGGTCATCGTCCAGGCCGAGGGTCCTGACCAAGGCGTTGACTTCCTGAAACTACTTGTGCCAAAGTAGGGAGCACACGAGCCGAGGGTCTCGTTGCTGAGAATTTACTTAGCCATGCTAAGGTATGATACATGAGCGCTGAGAACCATGAAGCGAGTGGCACCTCGTGGATTGGGCCTATTCGATCAGGTTGGGATCGAGCCCGTGCCGATCACACGGTGACTGAGACAGAATTAAGTCAGGATAGTTGGAACTCCCAAGGTATAAAGTGAAGTATTTTTTTTAAAGAAAGAAAAAGGAAAGAATTTCTTTTAGAATATTCATAAATTGCTATTATGCAATTATTTTAGAATCATTCTTATAAGCTTTATGTTTTACATGCATTTAGAACCTTTGCTCGTAATGTATATGTTATTAAAGTTTCTCCCCCTGTTGTTGAGACTCACTGAGTACAATGGATGGTACTGACGTTCTCTTTTGGGAACCTACGTTGGTCTGCGGTACAACGTAGGAACCGGATTTGCAGGCGAGCAGGCTATGAGTTAGGACTTCTTTCCCTTCCAGTGATATTGGTGAGCTCCGCTTTTGTTCGTGGAGTATTCTTAGAGTCATTTTCAGTTTGCTATTTCTTTGTTTATTTAGAGAACTGGCCAGGAAATCTCATGTCTTGAGCAGTGCGTCAGTTTATCAGTAGAGGCTTCATAGACATAGTCATTGGGTTGAGATTCAGATGTTATTTTATAATAACTTAGCAGTAATTCAGTAGTCACTACGAATAAAGCTTTGGAATTGATTTATTTAAATATTTGAATTAATCAAAAGTATCTGTTTAGAGTATTGCTTTGTTGCATATAAAGTTTGGAGTTATAATAGGGTTGATAAGCAAAGATGGTTCGCTCGGTCATGTTTAGTGATCGAGTGCCGGTCTCGTCTTGTTCATAAAATGGGTCATGACAGTAATTTTCTTTGAAGTGCACATTGTTCCCATAGTGGGTATATAACCAGTTATCAGGAATAGTGACGTACTTGCTGTGAGGGTTGTAAGGAGTTTTCTCCCTTTGGAACCTGATTCCCTACCTGTTTCTACTATTATCCAAATACATGATAGTCACAACATCTGAGGACCAGGTCCATTTAAGAGATTTCTCAAGATCAATTTTGACTTTCTCCAATTCAGCTTGAAGTTACCGATTTTTCTCAAGTTCACCATATAGACTAGTTTTCATATTATTTAATTCATGTTCAAGCTTGTTGTGTGTATCACTAGCTACTTCATTCCCTTTACCAATACTCACAATCCTATGTTCTCTATTGAGTCCCTCAATGGTTTCCTCTAGTCAGTGATTATCACTAAAAAATCATCCCTTTCTTGCTCAATAGCAGCAATCTTTTCTTCTAGAATGTGTTTCTCATTGTTAAGACCTTCTATTGTTTCCTTCAAGTCAACAACTACTACCATCAGGTCATCTCTCTCATTTTCTACAATAGTTATTTTTCCATTTAGAGCTTCCTTTTCTTCTTTAAGGTTGCCTATGGTCTCATTTAAGTCCACTACACATACCACCAGATCATCTCTAGATTGCTCAGCTTCTCCTAGTTCTATGGTCAGGGTCTCCTTATCATTGTCAAGGCTATAATAAACATCAATAAGAACATTTGCTAATAACTTTAACTTCTTAGAAGAGTAGGATTTCAAATTTCTCTGAACATCCTTGAAATTTACCTCATCGTCTTCATCATCATCAGACTGAGCCATCAACGCGAACAGTGAATCATACTTCGTTGCTTCAATTTACACTGCCATCATGGAACTATTTTCTGCATTTGGTTCTCTTTCTAATTCGCTGGAGGAGTCTCCCCAAGCAGCAAGAGCCTGTTTCACAATATTGTTAGCTGCACTTTTTCGACTGAATCGTTTGTTTGGAACCAGGTTCCTTTTTCCTACTTTGTCAGGGTTTTGTTTGTATTGCTCCTGTTTCGCAAGTGGACAATCTTTGATGAAATGCCCTGTCTTTCCACACCTGTGACAGAGATCATTGTTCCTTGCTTTACTTGAACTGCCCCTCTTTGGTATACCATCATTCCTTCGAACCATCTTTTGAAATCTTTTAGTAAGATATGCCATATCATTATCTTCTTCACTCGAGTCAATTCTTTCAGCCTTGAGTACCAGGTTCTTTTCCTTCTTTGGCTCTCTTCTTTTACTGTCTTTCTTTCTTTTCATCTCGTATGTCTTCATATTGCCAATCAGTTCATCCATGGTTAGAGTTTGTAGATCTTTAGCTTCAGTGATGGCATTTACCTTACTTTCCCAAGAACCAGGTAGAACACTGAGGATTTTTCTTACAAGCTTGTTTCTGGGAATAACATCTCCAAGTGAATGAAGCTCATTTGTAATGGATGTGAATCTGGTATGCTTATCCTGTATAGACTCATCATCCTTCATCCTGAAGAGCTCATACTCTTTGGTGAGCATGTCAATCTTAGATTGTTTAACCTGAGTAGTTCCTTCGTGTACGGTTTGCAATGCTTCCCATATTTCTTTGGCAGTATCACAAGCTGAGACTCTGTTGAACTCATCGGGTCCTATACCACATACCAAGATTTTCTTAGCTCGATAGTTCTTTTCTATAGTTTTTTTGTCAATATCACTGTACTCCTTTCTGTTTTTTTGGCATCATTGGTCCAGTTTCTTCAAACTTCTTCATAGGAACATGTGGACCATCACAAATGATGTCCCACAGTTCTGAATATTCGGCCATTATAAAATCATGCATGCGAGTCTTCCACCAGCCGTAGTACTGACCATTGAATCTAGGAGGTCTGTAGGTTGATTGTCCCTCCTCAAAGTTGGGTGGAGCAGCTATTGAGATCCTTTCTAGGTGCTAACCTTTTAGAAAGAACCCGCTCTGATACCAATTGTTAGTTTGTATGAGTCTATCAAATAGTAGAGTACCTAGTTCTCTATGAGGTTAAGCTGAGAATGCTAATAAAACTATAAATAAAGAAGACAAGAAATTTTTACGTGGAAAAATCCCACACAAGGGGATCAAAAAACCACGACCTACACTTGTAAGCTTTTAACTTCACTAACTTGCAATCTCACTATTACAAGCCACTTTGTAATAACCCTATTACAAAGACTTCAACTAACTTGTGATGCTCTCACCACAAGCCACTTTGTGACTCTTCTAGTTACAAAGACTTTAAACTTATGACTAATCCCAGTCACAACATAAACTCGAAAATTTATGGATTTTTGGTTTTCCTAAGACAAAGCTTCTAAGAAAGCAAGATAGGAGATACAATGAAGAACAAATAACAAGATTACAACTCAACTACGGATATACATAAACTCATTATGAAACTGATCCTTAGTGGAGTTGTCTTCTTGTTCTTGACACACCAGTGACTTCAATGCCGGATGAACACTGTTATGCTTGAGAGAATATCACTGAATGCACAAGTGAATTTCTTGTGCCTTGCACCAGGTTGTTATACTACAAAAGACATCACAATGGATGGTGATGTCAATTCTTGGTACACGCTTCTTCCAAATGAGAAGTGACTGCTGCAGTATCTGCTGCACAGTCACTTTTGTGCAGTTGCGTTCCAGCTGTAAAGTTGACTTGTACTTCTATCAGAGGACACTAAGGGACCAGGTCCTAGTTGTATTCCTCTTTTGTAACAGTTGTGAGATAGTCACTTTCTGCTGTTACGTTCCAGCTGTACAGTTGACTTTTACTTCTGTCAGAGAACCCTAAGGGACCCAGTCCCTGTTGTGTTCCTCTTTGTAATAGTTGCGGACAGTCACAGACTTGTACTTATCGAAGAACCCTAAGGGACCAGGTGACCAGGTCCCTGTTGTGTTCCTCCCTGTGGTTGTTCATTCATTTGCTAGAGATCAAACTGGACATTATTCATTTGAAATGTATACCGTGTGGGTCAGGTTCTCTATTTGGTTCTTCACAATAAGTTTGTTATCATCAAAACATAAGAAGCATAAGACAAAGATATTGAAAACCCAAAACCCATCAGTGGCACACATTCTTTTTTAGTCTGTTGGAAAAAGTATATGATAAGTATCTTTTTATATTTAGAAATATTTAATTTTAATATTTAAATTTATCTTTAATGAAATTATTTATAACCATACAATTATCTATGGCTTATTTTAAATCACAAATTTTTTTCTTCAAAAGTTTCTATGCTTAGTTAAATGATATCACATAAATTCGAATGAAGTGAGTAACAATAAATAAATTGCTTCACATGTCTAAAATAAGAAAATGATATAATTGACTAACAAAATCCCAAAGAAAATGATAATGCTTAAACATTTGTAAATTTTAATTAATTATACGAATCTTTTAAGGAAAAGCAAAAAAGAAACATAAAATATACGAAAAGAAGGAACACTACTAAAGAGAGAATAAAGAAGTGTACAACGTCGTCCATGCATGTAATGAATTAAACACAACATTTATATATTAGTCGGTGATAATTAAGCTACACGTATTAATCATCTTCAACTTTGGTTGACACTAGTACTGCAGCTGAGTCTATATCAAACTGTAAAAAGAAAAAGGCACAGCTAGCGAAATTGATTAAGGTCAGAGATCATGAGAAGTTAGGCCATTTAATATTTATTGCATTTCAATATATGGACAACAGAGAATGAGCTGAGCTAAGCTTGTGCACTAAAAATAGTTCCATGTTCTATGGTGATAGATGAAGGGGGAATGAATCTTGGATAAAGCATAGGTGTAGTAAATGAACTATGTCTATAAAGCATTAAAAAGAATTGGTTACAAAAACCTGTAATATATATACTCTCTCCGTTCATTTTTAGTTGTCAAATATTCTAATTTTTTTTTATTTTTACTTATCACTTTTTGTATATCAAGAGAAAAATAATTTATTTTTCATGTTTGCCCTTATCATTAATTACTCATTTCAAATTATTTTCCAAATTTATTAAGACTATACACCAATTAATTTAAATATTATGGTAAATTATGCACTTTATTTATTATTTCTTAAAAAACGTGCTAAGTAAATAATGGACAAGTAAAAGTGAACGAAGGGAGTATTAAGTATCCATTAATTACATTCTCAACATTTGCTCTCTCAACAGTATTCGTCTATTTCACTTTGCTTGATCTCCTCCTCCTATTCTTTTTCTTAATTATCATATGTAAATTTATAACTGTTTTTTTAATTATCAAATAGAGCTTCTTATCCTAACTTTTTCTCTTCCTTTCCTTTTCCACAAGAGGTTTTTTTCTGTTAATTACCTAAAGTATGGACTTTTTCCCCAGATCGATTTTAATTATCTCAAGTACTTTTTGAAAGAATATTTAGACTTACTCATTTTAGATGATCCACTTTTAGTATAGGCAACAAATCAACCTTAAGATTACAAATAGCGTGTCAAGCTCCGAATTTGGACCTGGACGTAACACGACACCCGGTGCCTGATTACATACGATCGAGCGAACCAACTGGTTGGTTGAATGAACATGTCATATCATAACATATTAAATTCGGAAGATAAACTAACACATTCTAATATACTGAAAGTCTCAATCATATAAATCAAAGTGCGAAAACACTAATACAAGTCTGAAATATATATGTAGCCAACATTGCTTAATAGGAAGAGCTTGTGACTCTGTCTAACTGTTACTCTAGTCTATGAAGCCTCTAATGAAGTACTAAAGCATCGACTATCTATAAATACTGAAACACTGTAAAGTAATGATAATGCCTGAAAGAACTGGGGCTCACCAAATAGTTGGTACGAGAATCCTAGCGCTCTGAATATTCAACCTGTACATCATTACCTGCATCGTGAGATGCAGGCTCCGGGCAAAAGGCGCGTCAGTACATTTGAATTGCACTGATATGTAAAGTAACTGAAAGAAAGAACTATAAATGTTGAAACTGAAACTGAACAGATAACTAATAACTGATATCTGATAACTGAACTGGTAACTGAACTAATAACTGAACTAATCAAAGGAAGTAAGGATATCAATACTCCCTCTTCTGAATGATGAACTACCTGTTTATCTGAATAAATAAATTGCGGCCTCAGCCCAATATATATGTGCACAAGCTATGACCTCGAGCCTAAGTATATGTATACATAACTGCGACCTCAGGCCCAAAGATGGATAAAGCATAAACTGCAGCCTCAAACTCAAATACAGGTGTTCAACATTCAGGAATCTAAATTCAAGAACTGAGAATCATACTGCAATATGTAATGCTTAAATATTGAATCATACTAAGTTACATGATACTGGAACACTGAATAGGACTAGACTGAGACATGTATTCATGAACTGATTATGAAAACTAAAACTTCAACTATTTATGACATGATGAGTAATCTAGACTAAGACTCATCGGCATCAAACACAAGTCTATATTGATTACGCATCGAGCTCACAACGTTCGGAATGAAAGTCATGAACGAGTTACGAAGCTAGAGAATAAAAGTTCTGTAACTATTCAAGGAACTAGGCCTAACTATATTTCTAAGGCAACTAGTAACATCGTAAAAGAAACGTAGTGTAGGGAGAATCATTAACATTTCCAAATATAGAGAGTTAGCCTCACATACTTTAACTTTCTGCTCTTGAGCGTAATACAACATTCACCAACCCTTTCAACTTTAATGTATATCAATACAAGTCAAAGGGATTCCATGTTAGCAATAATACTCATATTTTGGTCGTTTAGGCATTTTATCAAACACCTTATGGGCGTAAAGCCTCATAGCCTCATTAATGGTATTTCTACACCTAACAACCCTTTCTCTTGCTCCTAAATAAATTCTAAAATATGAAATTTCTTATAATCAATATCATTCTTCATCACCCATAAGATAAATAACATCCTTAACCAATAATCAACAATCAACAACCCAAACCTATATGTTCATGCTTTTCTATTAAATCCATCAACTCATATCCCATGAACTTAGAGTCTATAATCATTAATCCAATGCCATAATCAATTAGAGGGTGAAGATATTACTTTTTGACAGTCAAATCCTCTTGAATTCTAGTTCTAAGGTTTCTTTTCTCAACAATGATGTCTCGATCAAATACCTAATGATTTGAAGGGTTTATCCTTGTTAATAAGGTGTTGGAGAA
The DNA here is from genome assembly GCF_000393655.2 of Nicotiana sylvestris. Classification (NCBI taxonomy): domain Eukaryota; kingdom Viridiplantae; phylum Streptophyta; class Magnoliopsida; order Solanales; family Solanaceae; genus Nicotiana; species Nicotiana sylvestris. Next base: position 24,741,950 of record NC_091058.1, read on the forward strand.
TTGAAACTAACTTAAAATCATTATTAGAACTTACCTTGGATGATGGAGGGACCTTGAAGGAAGTTAGGTTCTTGAGAGCTTCCCTTTCTAAAGCTAGTTTTCGTGTTTTGGGTTGTAGGGACGAAGTAGGGTTTTTAAAACGACTCCCGGGGTGCGCTCCCATGCAGATGAAGGCACAAACCCGCACCTGAATGCGCAACAAGGGCACTAGCATTGCCACAAGTGCGCGGCCGAGCACGGGACCAGCTGGGCGCGCACTTGGGCGCGCTGACTGCTTATTTTCCAGTAAAATGGGCATAACGTTTTGTGCAGAGGTCTGTTTTAGGCTGCATAATATATCATTGGAAAGGTATTTCAAAGGGCTATAACTTTATGTTTTACGTTTTTCCAAATTCTCAACAGATGTTCACAAAATCCTGCTAAAAGACAGACCTTCCATAAACTTAGTTGATTATATCGAATCTTATGCAACTCACTTTCCGTCTTGATTCCAAAATAACTATCTTGATTCCAAAATAACTATTTCCGCCCATACTCTTTCCAATAGAATTTCACATGTCTAAAATATTAAATTAATACTCATTTAATACATTCATCCCTACATACCTAGTCCAAATTTATAGAGTGTTACATAGCGTCCACTAACCACTTTTTGGCCTGTCCTGGAATTTCAGATTTATCTTAGAATTCTAGTTATAGAATTTGAAACTTCAGGATAAACACCCTAACAAATTGATAGTATCAAGCATTAATCAATATAAGAAAGATTAGGATTCATCCAATTATTTCTGGACCAACTCTATGTGATCTTCGAGGGCCTAGTTTGTATATGTAAGATGTTAGGTTGAGAGGTCTTGGTATCCATTTTATTTGGATTCACACTGTATTCTTGACCATTAACGAGGTGGTACTCGAAAAAGCTGCAGAACATTTAGCATTCCTATATACTTTACACCTTACTGGCACTCTTCTTTATTCAAAAGTACCTTCCTTTTTGGTACTATGCTGGACTTCACTCCCTCCATTCTATTTTTACTTATCCAACATGCATCTTACACTTCTGTTTAAAAATATTAAATAAGGATTTATTAAACTAACTCACCCTTATTTATGTGAATTACCATGTTTTGGAAATCCAAATTTTACTATTAGTACTACAATAAATTTGAGAAATGATTAACTAATGATATGGGGAAAAAATTAATTCTCTTAATATGCCAAAGTGGAAAAACAAAAATATATGTTCTTAGTAAACAAGGAAAAGTAAGGAGGGAGTAGAAAACAAATGAAGGGAAAGGGGGGAGGGGGGGGGGGTGACCAAAATATTAAGGTGCAGCAAGCTTAATTAATTCATCCTAATGAGTTGGACATTCTTTGTAATAAATAAATGTAGCTGCTGTACCACAGAGAGACACGGCTATGCTCATGAACCAAATAGTGTCATGTTTTATAGTTGACAGTTGGAAGTTGGAAATGTACAAGGAATGTCTATAGATCTGTTGTAGAACCCCTTACCCGGTTACCCCTACTATCTTCGCAAAAAAGAACATTGGTTTGAAGTTTGACAATAGGATTTGTTTTATGATAATGCAGAGACGAAAATAAGCATCTGGAACCAAAAAGGTTAGTATGAAGGGTGTATTGGTCAAAATCTGACCGTCGTGGTCGACTCAATCGGGACCACGTCCAAACAACAGGATAAGAAAAGACGCCATGATTTATTTCAAACCACGTATTTGCAGAACGACGAAAACGGACGCAGTGTAAAGGGGCTATGATCCAAATACATAGCTAGGACTTCATGAATATATATAGGGATGGAACCTTTCTAGAAAGGGCGGGGGGGGGGGGGGGACTTTTTTCTCTTCCTCTCCTATGTACTCTCCTTAGTAGAAAGAAAACAAAACAATCTTCCATGGAAGATGTACGATAGTCATATTCAACAATTGATGAAATAAGAAATGAAAGGCTCTAGCAATTTATTGCTCTTATTTCATTTTCCGTATCATTATACGATTTGTTTGCAGATCTGGAGTTTTATTATGTTTGACTAAGATTTACTTCTTCAACTTCTTTAATTGATTTAATAAAAAAAAATTCAATATTTTTTGGTCAAACAATTTGGCGCCGTCTGTGAGGATTTCTTAGTGAAAACTTCCTAGTCTTCTCCAGATCGAAAACAGGAAACATGGCCACCCGCGAAAGAGAACGATAATAATACGCTTACAACTGTTTCAAAGAAAATGGAGGAGACAGAAAAGGAGAATTAAGCACTCTGCGGCCAAATGAGGGGAAAGTGAGCTGAATACAGTTACTGAATTCAGAAAACACCACCTCACCAACCATCAAAGCGCCAAGCAAAACGAGCAACGCCACAGATCCACCTTCATTCTCCAACTCATTGAATCGGAATAAGGAAATATCATCCTAGCCCACTTTCTGCCGATTGCTCGAACAAGATCGCGGTCACCACACGGGTGAGCGAGCGAGGAAACAACCCAATTGAAAAAGGGAAATTACTACAAAACAACCGAAACATCACCTACCGAACAAACCCAACCCCTAGGAAGTAATACCCCTTAAATGGTCCTCCCTCGTCCTCGCCAAGAAGGCGTCCCAAAAGGACCTTCCCGGGGACCTAAAAACTGGTAAGACGAGGGAAAAATCCCCGAAGTTAAAGTGTAATTCATCGTCCCACCCGCCGATGACATTTCTAGACCGGAAAGTAAAAAATCAGATAGGGAAACTCCAATATGCGCGTGAAACGAGTGTGAGCAAAGAAACAACGTTCTCTGCTCCCCGACATCACACTCCCGATGCAAATAAAATCAGGCAAACCGGGACTCTCCTAGAAGATACCCAACTCTACAAAAAACCGGGACTCACGATGGGTTAATATTTCGATGAAAGTTCGAAATAACACCCTTAAGGCCAAGGGCCTTCGCCAAAGAAAAGAGTTCGACCTCGATCGAACAACAACGGGTTAATATTTCGACGAAAGTTCGAAATAACGCCCTTAAGGCCAAGGGCCTTCACCAAAGAAAAGAGTTCGACCTCGATCGAATAACGACGGGTTAATATTTCGACAAAAGTTCGAAATAACACCCTTAAGGCCAAAGGCCTTCGCCAAAGAAAATAGTTCGACCTCAATCGAATAACGACGGGTTAATATTTCGACGAAAGTTTGAAATAACACCGTTAAGGCCAAGGGCCTTCGCCAAAGAAAAGAGTTCGACCTCGATCGAACAACGATAGGTTAATATTTCGACAAAATTTTGAAATAACACCCTTAAGGCCAAGTGCCTTCACTAAAGAAAAGAGTTCGACCTCGATCGAACAACGACGGGTTAATATTTCGACGAAAGTTAGAAATAACACCCTTAAGGCTAGGGGCCTTCGCCAAAGAAAAGAGTTCGATATCGATCGAACAATGATGGGTTAATATTTCGACGAAAGTTCGAAATAACACCCTTAAGGCCAAGGGACTTCGCCAAAGAAAAGAGTTCGACCTCGATCGAACAACGACGGGTTAATATTTCGACAAAAGTTCGAAATAACACCCTTAAGGCCAAGAGCCTTCGCCAAAGAAAAGAGTTAGACCTTGATCGAACAACGACGGGTTAATATTTCGACGAAAGTTCGAAATAACACCCTTAAGGCCAAGGGCCTTCGCAAAAATAAGGAGGAGTTCGATTTCGATCGAACAACGATGGGTTAATATTTCGACGAAAGTTCGGAATAACTCCCTTAAGGCCAAGAGCCTTCACCCAAAAAGAAAAAACTCGACCTCGATCGAATAACGACAGGATAATACTTTATTAGAAAAAAGAAAGGGAAAGAAAGACTAGGACTCACGACGGGATAATACTTTGATATAAAACCCGAAAGCAATATCTCTACGGCTAAGGTCATTATTAGAAAAATAGTTCGATACCATTTGGACTATGATGGGACAGTATCTCGACACAAGTTCGAAAGCACCGTCTCGCCAGCCAAAGCCATCACCAAGGTCCCATTCAACCCACGTGACACTAAATTCCCAAAGAGTAGGAAACTCGTCATGCGGTAATCCACTTCGTACCAAAGTTATGAAAAGAAAAACGGGAAAAATGTACAGAGGGCGTATAGCAATAAAAAATTCCTCTTTATACAAAGTCATTGCGCAAACAGTCGCAGATTACAGACAGCTTGAACCAAGAGAGTCTAAAAAAAGGGAAGAAACAATGATAACAAACAACGAATAAAAAAAACAGAAAACAAACAAAGACAACATTCTTTCACTTGGCATCATCACCGCCACCATCATCACCACCATCTCCAGGAAATCCTCCCTTATCATCCGCGCCCTCATCGGTTTCTGGTGTCGCAGAGTCATATCCACAGTTGATACGAGCCTCTTGTGCCTTCACCCGAGCTCCTTCATATGCAGCCTCGGTAACGTTGCCCGCCTCCCACAAGTTCTTATATATGTCCCACTAGGCTTTATCATGAACCCAAAGCTCATGCAATTATTGGGGAACAATGGCGGAGGAAGATTCGACTTGAGCCAACAGTTGCACCTTTTCGTCCTCAAGTGCAGCGACCCGATCTTCTAAGGATGACGCATCTCAATCGATCTCGCCAATACGCTCCTCGAGCCTTGCTTCCCTTAGTGTGGTTGTCGCCCTCTCCGACTCCTGCTCTAATCGGAGGATGTGGATAGTGTTTTCCAGAGCTGCCTCCCTCGCCAACACCGATGACCAGGCGATCTCGATGTTCTCCAACCCAACAACATTTCTCTCCAACTCGGCCAATTTTCCCATCCACTCCGCACTCATCACCTCGACCTTGATACGATTTTGATCCATCTCAGACTGCATCAACCTCAGCTTCCCCTGAAGATATTCACACTCTACAGTAACCCTGTTGCCCAACTCAAGCTCTTCGTCCTTTGCACGAAGTTACTCCTCGAGTACACTCTTATTACGAATAGCCTGCATCAATTCTTGATCCCTCTTCTCCAACTCCTCGCCAAGATAACGATCACCAGGGTTCGCCTTCAGTTGCCCGTGCATCTCACGTCACTTGTTGCGATAGCGCCGATACTTCTCCAACATCTTCAAGAAAATTTTAGCCCGAATGTCGGCCCTACGAGCACTCTCTATTTCCACCATATGTCTGAAAAACAAAAAGAAGGGTTAAAACCATATCACCAAGAAAAATGAGAGAAATATGAAAGAAAAGTGTAATGTACTCTCAAGCCCATAGCGGCCACTTCATGCATCAAGTCAATATCGGGAACGTCCCGAAAATCCCCATTCTCAGCAGCAGAGCACAAAATGTCAAACTGCGGCACCAGGTCCTCTGTATCCCCTAAGAGATTGATATCCAACGAGATCTCAAGAATACCGAATGGACCTCCCGCATGAACCACCGAACGGGTAAGACCCTCCTCAAACATCCTAACATCATCAAGATCAAGATCAGACTCAGATTAATAGTCGTCAACTACGACACCCTTCCCCCTTTCTACGGCCGATGAGGAAGCACGACTCGGCACCAAAGATGAAGGCCCGTCCAAAGCGGAAACAATGGTCTCAAGAGTCTGACCCCTCATCACGGCAGGTCGCTAGTCAATCATAGCGGCCGGGATCTCCGCCGGAGGGGCAGACACAACGGCTGGCTCTATCTCTACGAGTAGAATGGCGCCAACTTCTTCCTCCGACCCTGTCAAGGAAAGGTCTTCCTCTAGATTTATCATAGTTGTAGGAGCCGCTTCAGTCTCTACTCACCGCCTCTTTGATAGCCCTTTCCCTTCTGCCGTATGGGAAGGTCCCTCCGCTAGGTAAATAGTAAGGGTCGGAATCCTAGCTCGAGGGGTAGCCACCGTGCATTCAACCACGGCCGTATATTAAACTGAGGCAGCCCTCGACGAAGGTCAGACAGTAGACGCTGAAGCAGGGCGAGCAAACGATGAATGCTGATGAAAAGCTAATGGGGGAGCCCTCGCTCTCCACACCCTCCCTGACATCGACGAACATCACATAAGAAATAAAATAAAAAAAGGAAGAAGAGTAGCGAACGAAAATGATATTACTCACTAGTAAGGGGCTTACGTCCATATTTCTCATAGAAGGACGACCATGTGCGGACTTCCGCCGTATGAGGAAGGATGGCGTTCACCCACTCGCAGATACCATCAATAGGTGTGGGAGGCAATTTCGCAGCTGTAAAAACATAAATAGTTTTAGTACTACTCAAAAAAGAAGCAGTCGGGTATCATTCCGACCCAAAGTATAGGGACTTACGTGCAAAATTCCATTTCTCAGGGAACCCTATAGGATCCGCCACAAGATGGTCGGTCCGCACATAAAAATAGTTTTCGTAGAAGCGATGGTTGGCTCTGTCGTCCATCTTCACCACCAAGCTCTTCGACCCTCGGTGGCGCATGTGAATCATCGTGCCACGAATGAGCTGAGGGGAGTAGATATGAAGCATGTGCCCCAAAGTGATCTTACGAACGACAAGCTCTGCAAATTTGAGCAGCATGAGGAACAATTTGTATAGGTACGACGTAAGTTGAGCTGGGCACACCTCGTAAAAGCGATAAAAATCTACCACCATGAGAGGGAGAGGAAGCATGTACCCAACGATAAAGGGGTAGGCGTAGAATGCACAATACCTTGGGCGTTCAAAATGGACTATGTCGTCCCCCACCGCCGGCAGTATTTCGACATAGGTAGGAATTCCCCACTTAGCCCTCAAGTCTGCAATCCCCTCCTCGTTTATGACGGAGGGAGCAGGTTCCGGTTCCTTTCCTCCTCTCCGGCGGGACATTGGAAATTAGTCCATGCCTTCCTAGGGTGAGGTAAGATCTCAGCCACCGACAGAACCTCCTCATCTTCTGCAACTTCTACTCCTCCAGTGGCCAGAGCATCATCTTCCGGCGCAGGAATTGTGGCGGGGAGGCCAGTGCGAGAAGAATCACCAGTCATTCGTATTAGTTTGGTAAAGGAAAGGGGCGCAGGAAAGAAAAAAATGAAAGTTCTTGGCCAACCGGAGAAAATCAAAAATCAAGGTATCAAGAGAAAGAAAGATTCACAAAGTTCTTTCAAGTAAAGTCAGGGAAGTGTGTCACTCAAATGTTGCATTCCTTCTATTTATAGGAGACATAAATTCCCAAAACACAAAACCTAAGAGTCGCCAATCGAAGCTGACGGGGCACGAAACGATTCAATTCCCTGGGAACATGTGTCATAATGGCGGCAACCACGAACAATATTTTAAGTTAAATAATGTTTCGGTTCCGAAACAGCCGCAACGGTTCGAAGATATCGAAAGGGAGCAGTTATGCTATTGGGTTCTGAAAATCATACCCAAGGGGTAGGCAGTCAGATTTCTCAGATAAGCGAAAATCATCATCCGTCCACCGGGCCCGACAAGGGACGACCCCGTCAGACAGAGGGACTAATTGTATTGGTCAAAATTTGACCACTATGGTCGACCCAATCGAAATCACGTCCAAACAGCGGGATAAGGAAAGACACCATGATTTATTCCAAACCACGTATTTGTAGAATGACGAAAACAGACGCGGTGTGAAGGGGCTATGGCCCAAATACATAGCTAGGACTCCATGACTATATATAGGGATGGAACCTTCCTAGAAAGAGGGGGGCTTTTTTCACTTCCTCTCCTCTGTACTCTCCTTGGTAGAAAGAAATCAAAACAATCTTCCATGGAAGATGTACGATAATCATATTCAACAATTGATGAAATAAGAAATGAAAGGCTCCAAAAATTTATTGCTCTTATTTCATTTTCCGTATCATTATATTATTTGTTTGCAGATCTGGAATTTTATTATGTTTGACTAAGATTTACCTCTTCAACTTCTTTAATTGATTTAATCAAAAAAGTTTCAATATCTTTTGGTCAAACAACGCGTATCTTGGCATTGGATCTTAACAAGGACATGAGGCTGCTACCTTGATATTAAGCTTGATACTACTGTTTGATATTATGTATAACATAATTACGCAATGTTGAACTTACACTAAATGGTGCTGAAAAATAACAACAACAACAACTATCCCAGTAATTTCTCACAAGTGAAGTTTGGGAGGGTAAGATATACATAGCCTTACCCATGCCCTGAAAGGGTTTCCAATAGACCTTCAGGAGAATGATTGAAAAACAACAAGTAGTGGCAACAAATAGGAATAACAAGATAAAAAGACCGAAGTCAAAAAAGTAGTTAAACTCTAGTAAAAACCAATGAATAGAAGGAAGTGCCGAAGAATAAAACAAAGTCATTTTATTAAAAAATAATGTTAACCAGTACAAGATTGACCCTGTAGAAAATTGGGTTTTGAAAAGAATTACATCCCCAGGAATGGTTCATTTACAAGATGGTGAGGGATACTACACATCGTCAGGAGGCTAATGACTGGATTTTTGTACTTGACTAACAACTTTTAAGAATGTACATTGACATGTTCTATCGTCCTTGAGACAAAGATGCACTAAACTCATTAACAGAACATTTGTCATTATCTTTTGCTGAACCGGCAAGATCCAAATATGTTTCAAACTTAAATGTGGGTTGTTTAGGAGTTGAGCATTTCATTTTACTGTTTAGCATGAGAGTTATGGCTGCCATGGTTGGACGATCCTTAGGACATTCTTGAACACATAGAAGACCAACATGTAAGCATCGTGTTATCTCTTCTGGAGAAAATGAGTTGATCAATGTCCCATCCATGAAGTCTAATCCCCTTTCTTCGCTCCACAATTTCCATGCCTGCAAATAGTTCTATGCACTCTTATGAGTTCCTAGTTTGACCGTCGACGAGTAGAAGGGTGCCATTTTCGGTGAGTTTTAGGACAGAGGTGGGTGAGTTTGAAAGAGGGTTGGCCCTGTTTGCAACCCAGACAATAGTCCTGTCTTGTGGTTTTTTGTACCAAATTCCGACATACTCCCTCCGTTTCATCTAGTTTGACTCGGCACGGAGTTTAAGGAAAAAGAAAGAAACTTTTGAAACTTGTGGTCTTAAAAACTTAAGGGATAAAAAGTTTGTGGGGCCATGATATTTGTGTGGCTATAAAAGCTTATCATTAAGGGTAAATGGGTAAAATGAAAGAGTTTAAAGTTGAATTATTTCCAAATTTAAAAATGTGTCATTTGTTTTTGAATAGACCAATAATATTATTTTTTTAGAGTAATATTTGTCTATATATATACAATAATATTTGTTTCATGAACATTTCCAGCAATAGGAATTAATTTGCTTAGTATGAATGACTTGTACGATTTCTTCTAGGCATTTGAATAATTTTGACTCTATAATCTGACGAGAAAAAAAGAATATTTAATTAGTTAGGACCTAAATTTTATATTTCCTCTGTCCTAATTTATGCAATATTTTTTGCTTTCTCGAGAGTCAATTTGATTAATCTGCAAAGCAAAATATACATGAAACATTAAATATATTTTAAAATATTGATCAAAGTTCACAATAGTTTGAATTTCGAGAAGTAAAATATTATTGTATAGCCGTTCTTAAAATAATAGTCGAAAAATATATATTTTTTGTATATATATACATTATGTATGTTATATACAAAAATTATATGAATTTTATATACATTTTCAATTTCGGCGTTATATATAAAAATGTTTTTTTTTTTTTACACTTGTTAACGTTATATTTGTCCAAAAACACAATAAAAAGGTTCCGGACTCATGGTATTTAGGTACCCATCCCCCCTCATTTCTACCTGCAAAACTTATAGTAGTACTTATGATTCTTCCTGGGTCTTACTAAAGTCTGTCCTTGAAAATGAGATGTCACAAAAACCATTCCACAATTCCTGTTGTAAAGTTGAAAAAATGTAAAAAATAATTGGGATGATTATCGATAGGGTAAAGTTTTAAAAAAAAATTCAACCAAAGAATTGTTATTGTCCCGTTGCTACTGTACATGTTATTTCCAAAAAGAATCATTGAGAACATAATTAAATCATAAATTTTAAAAATAAAATACTATGAATTGTAATATCATATACTTTATTTAATAATATTGTTTACCCTTAAAAATAGATAAAAATTGAATTTATGCGCGGGTTTAAGGATACGTGGGTTAATTCAATACAAATGATTTATGATGTTAGATAAGCAAATAAAAATTAGAATAAACAACCAAATCAGTGATGATACTGAACCCGGGTTCGGTTAAAAGCTTCACAAATAGCATTCCTTCGGTTCCGAGCCAACATTTATGAAGAACTTATGAACAAAAACAAGAACTTTGAACAACTTGTAAAAATAGAGGAAACAAATGTATATTGCCTTGGTATGCGTGTTAAAGAGTATGTATTGAATAATAAATAGTAGGAGAATTTTACCCTAAGTACAATTCTAAGAAAGATAAAGATCTTCATTTTCGCAAATCACTGATCAACTACTGATACGGGTCGAGATTCACAATGTGATATCTGGTCGGGCACGGATACTACGACCTTTGTTAATCGTGTGCGAACATTTGACAATGCTCTCTGAGGTCTCGATATTCAAATCGGGTCAGGCGGCATGGTCTCGATGGCTTTGGGGACATGTGTTTTGTCCGGGCTTTGATATGGCTCCCGGCTTCGATTTCGATCACATGCAGTTATTGTTTGACCAAAAAGTGTTAAGCTTTTTGCTAAACTAATTAATGAAGAAAATGGAGGATAAATCTTAGCCAAGGATAATTAACTATAGATCTAAGCATATTGAATAAGAGAATAAGATATAATCAAGCTTATAACTAGGATCATAGAAGATATCAAATATAGACGATAGACTTACATTCCCGACATATTATCCCATGATGTAATGATAATGACGGAAAAGAGGGAATGCCATCGACAGTAACGAAATATATCTTCATTGATTCAATAATCATCATTACAGAGATTTGTATTTACTACCTAAACCTATTCTTGGTTTTCTTCACCTCTTCTCTCTCTAGGAGAAAAGTCCCCTATCTCTTGTCTTCTTACCTCTTATATATATATTATCAGTATTCCTTTTTGTCCAAAGAGCCTTAACTAGAATGCTTTCATCCCTTGATTGTACTTTACGTCGCTCCCCCTAAGTATCACGACATTTACTTTGTTGTACAAACTTTCTGATAACTCGATCTCGGTAGTGGTCGAGATACTCGTTGTTACTACGCCTTGTGGGTACGACCACGGCTTAGTCGACCCCTTATCATTCCTTTTAGCGCTAATCCATATGTGGTCAGATTTTGACTCATACGGTTAGTCCCTCTGCCCAATAGTGTCGCCTTTTGCGAGCTCGATGGGCAGACTCTGTTGATTCAAAAATTGGGAGATATCTGAATGCTTTACGCGAGGGGTGAGAACCTCATGGCATGTTAGCAACGTGACACTTCAAGAATTGCGTCAGACCGTTACGTCAGTTCAAAATTGGACCGTCACGTCATTTCAGGATGTCATTATTCCCCATGCATCATTATGGCGCACGTTTTCTAGGTATTGTATCGTTTCCCATGCCCTTTCTATTTTCTAACTAGCGGCTCTTGGTTTTCTCGATCAGGGCATTTATATTCCTATAAATAGGGGGAAGCCTCTCATTTGAATTTTACGCTTTTTGATCGCTTAAGAAAGAACTTCACAAATCTTTTCATCCTTCTTTAGTCTCTCATATTTCCGCTTCTGCTAGGATTCGCTGTGACCATTGTCTTTTTCCTTCATCATTTTCATCTTTCGATCCAAGAAAGCAAATGGCTAGTGCTTCTTCCTACTCTGATAAAGCTATAGGTGTTTCGGTACCGGAAAATGACATATCCCTAGTTGAAGAGGGAGTGGATGTGGTGGAAGACGAGGGGTTTCTGACAGTGGATGAGGCCGGGGAAGGCAATGATTGATTTTAATAGCCCGGCCAGAGATGAACCGGAGCCCGTTCCTTCCACGATGGATGCTGCGGTGCTCACAGCGTTCAAAGACAAATGGGGCATCCCTGATCACATTGAAATGGTGCCGGTGGATCAGGACATAATGCATCTACACTGCCTGGGCTATTGCGCATTTTATGCGTATCCCTTTGTCATCGGGTACACGCTTTTCCTTCCTTCCTTGGTGGTGGATTTCAGCCGCTTTTATGAGGTGTGCCCGACTCAACTCTCTCTATATGCATACAAGCTTTTCTCATGCTCATCAAGTATGCGAAGCTGGACGGACGAGGAATTTATCTGGGGCACATGCTCCACCTTTTCGCCCCCCATTTTCTTCAGGGTACGATGATTCATATGCGTCATTTAGGAACCAAGAGTTTGGTGGTGAAGATGGACGATAAGGCCAATCACCGCTTTTGGGAGAGCTTCTTCTATGTCCGAAAAGAACACGTCGTGTCGAACCTAGCAGGGTTTCCTGAGATGTGGAATTTCGCTCGTGAGTTTTCCTTTTGTGTTTACTTTATGAAATTCTTTTTAAGACGATCATCGGTCGTCTCCCTTTAACGACTTCACTGAGGATTTGTTTTTGATTTTGTAGCTAAGAGAATGCCTCCCTCGCTAGTTGCCGATATCCGCGAGTGGGTGAACGTAATTTTTCCCCACACGATGGTGATTTGTGAATGGGCGCCTTTCCATGAGAAGTTTGGACGCAAGACTCTTATCGATGAGTTGGCTCGTTGTTGTTATGCTTTGCTCTATACTCCGTAGTTTCTTTAACCTTATCGTTATATGATCAAATCCCTTCTTATTGACATGTTAGGGAGGAGTGTGAAGGATAAGGGCTCCTATGATCGCGTTCCGTCAACCGGCTCCTCCGCCCAGCCCTCACCAAGAGCTACTGCAGGTGGGGGCATAGAGAGTCTGGCCGCTCATCGGATTGCGCCCGCGACCGAAATCGTATTCTTGGAGGTTGCTCCTCAATCGGAGACTCCGATCCCCATAGTCCATTCAGTGGGCAAATCTTCTCGCATTGGTAGTGGAGAGGCCCCGTCGAAGAGGCGAAGGGTAGTGTTGGAAGGGGATTCTTTAGCCGAAATGCTCTTGAGGGGAAACCTTGTTTCAACGGTACCCGAAACCAGCCGTGGTGCCAGCCTGGACGCCGAGGTGACACTTGTTACAAGCGTTTAGGAGGCTATTTTGGCAGGGGGATGGAGTTCGGGGGCTGCCGTGGTTGTTCCGAGCAAACCATCATCATCTCGATAGAAACACACCCCTTCTTTGGCCAATAACAGAGGGAAGGGCATCATGGTTGAGGATTATGAATTCGACTACGACATTGATCTCGAGGACATAAGGATGTTTGAGGAGGGCTTTACCAGAACTGAGGTAAGGGAGGAAGGCCCTTCTCGCAGGACACGGTGGATTTGGTGCCATAGTTCGATATTCTATGCTCCACCGCTGAAAGCGGATCTTTACAAGAGGTCAGTGATTCTGGGTTGTCACGCGGTATGGCCGCGATGGCCCTAAGGGTGAGTTCCCTTTTGTTTTCTTTATTTTGTGACCTTTGCCTTTACTAACTCTTTCTATCCTCTCTCTTTTTTTAGACTTACATGCTGGAGATCGAGAGGGCTGAGACGCGGGCCGAGAGTTTTCTAAAAATGGCCGAGAAGTATCGGTAGTATCGCAATAGGTGTCGTGAAATGCACGAGTAGCTTAAAGCGGGTGCTAGTACCTATTCTGCCAGGGAGGAGTTGGAGAAAAGAGATGAGGAACTGATGCGATCTATCCGCAGATGCAATGAGCTTGAGGAGCTACTTCATGCCAAAGACGAGGAGCTCGAGGTGGGCAAATAGGTTGTCGCAGAGTGCGAGGACCTTCAGGCGAAGGTGCTGTCTTTACGAGCTGAGCTTGAGCAAAATGCTACTAGAGTCAATGCTCTTAGTGCAGAATGGACAGAGAAGGTGGCCGAGCTAGAAAAGAAAGTGGCCGAGTTGGAGAGAGCCGAGGGTGCTCGAGTGTCAGCTTTGGCGAGGTTGGCGGTGCTAGACTTCTCAAGTATGAGCAGGAATATGAGAGGGCGACGACCATGCTGAGGGAGGCACAATTCGAGGAGCAGATTGGTGAATTTGATCGGGATGCTTTGAGCTTGGGAGACCGAGTTGCGGCTTTTGAGGCCAAGAAGGCACAGTTATTGGCTAAAGCTCCCCCTCAAGAGTCTGTCTCGGCTACTATTCCTTGCCATCTGTATGAGCCCAACATGATATATACAAGGGTTTGTGGGAGGCAGGGAGCGTTCCTGAGGCCGCTTTTTAAGATGCTCGGATGAAGGCATGCGAGGCTCGTCTCGCCTGTGGTTATGACCTTGCGACACCGGAGGCTGGTGAGGGTGCTGAGATTGAAGATGAGCTTCCTTCTGATGACGATAATGCTAGGGAGAACGGCAGTAGAGATGATGCCGAGTGAAAAAGTTCTTTGCAACTTTTGTACTTAGTTTTTTTAACCTTTTTCTTTGGGGCCCGCTTTTGGCCTTTTGTAAGGGCGGAACTGTTGTGTATGTATATCTGAATAAAATAGTCTCTTTGTATTTGGTTATGTAACTTTTAGCTTTTTCTCTTCTTTCCCCCCCTTTTTTTTGAACAAGACCTTCGGATTTCTCGGTAATGAGTCCCTGATTTTTAATTGGGAATAGTTTGACAATTTGGGCGAAATCAATTGTGACTTGTATATTCGAGCGAGATCAAACTTAGAGTTGCCAACTTGGCCAAAGTGATTTTTGACTTATATGTTTGAGCGAGGTTGAACTTAGAGTTGCCAACTTGGGCGAAGGCATTTTTGACTTATATATTCGAGCGAGGTTGAACTTAGAGTTCCCAACTTGGGCGAAGTCAATTTTGACTGGCGAGTTTAGTGATGGCAGGGGGCGAGCTCGTGTGAGATCGAGCTATGACCCATTATGAGTTTGACGATGTTGAACTTTGATTTGTTAATTCGGATGGGCAAATTTTTACTTCCACTCAGCGATGGCCGACGACTGTAAGGATGTGAATTTGACCAAGGTCAAAATTATAACCCGTTGTAAATTCGAGCGAGGTCAAACTTTCTTTCATTTGGCGATGGCTGATGGCTGTAAGGGTGTGAATTCAAGTAAGGTCGAAATTGTAATCCGTTGTAAATTCGAGTGAGGTCAAACTTTCTTTTCATTTTGTGATGGCCGATGGCCGTAAGGGTGTTAACTCGAGCAATGTTGAAATTATAATCCGTTGTAAATTTGAGCGAGGTCGAACTTTCTTTTCATTTGGCGATGGCCGATGGCCGTAAGGGTGTTAACTCGAGCAAGGCCGAAATTGTAACCCGTTGTAAATTCGAGCGAGGTCAAACTTTCCTTTCATTTGGTGATGGCCGATACCTGTAAGGGTGTTAACTCAAGCAAGGTCGAAATTGTAACCCGTTGTAAATTCGAGTGAGGTCGAACTTTCCTTTCATTTGGCGATGGCCGATGGCCGTAAGGGTGTTAACTCGAGCAAGGTCGAAATTGTAACCTGTTGTAAATTCGAGCGAGATCGAACTTTCCTTTCATTTGGTGATGGCCGATGGCCGTAAGGGTGTGAATTCGAGCAAGGTCGAAATTGTAATCCGTTGTAAATTCGAGAGAGGTCAAACTTTCCTTTCATTTGGCGATGGCCGATGTACGTAAGGGTGTTAACTCGAGCAAGATCGAAATTGTAATCCATTGTAAATTAGAGCGAGGTCGAGATTTCCTTTCATTGGAGAGTACTGTGCGTCGGGGTGAGTCCCGGTTTGTTTCAATTTTCTTTTATTATGTAAAGTCCCGGCCGGTCGTTTTGAGAATTAACACCCCGATCCCCTATTAACTGTTTCCCCCGTATTTGTTTCTGCTATTTTGATTTGTCGGGATGATTAGTTGCGAGTTTCGGAGTGTTTTTGGGACACTTAGTCCCTAAATGAGAGCTTAAGTTTTAAAATTTGGCCCGTAGTCAGAGTAGTGTAAAGACAGTCTCGGAATGAAATTCCTTCAATTTCGTTAGCTCCGTTGGGTAATTCGGGACTTAGGGCGTGGTCAGATTGTGTTTTGGAGGTCCGTAACTTATTTAGGCTTGAAATGCCGGAAGTTGAAATTTGGAAGTTTCTAGTTCGATAGTGAGATTTTGATATAGGGGTCGGAATGTAATTCGGGAAAGTTGGGTAGGTCCGTGGTGTCAATTGGGATGTGTGTGCAAAATTTCAGGTCATTCGGGCGAGGTTTGATAAACTTTTTGATCGAAAGTGGAATTTGGAAGTTTTTGAACCCTTAGGATTGAATCCGAGAGTGTTTTGATGATTCGATGTTGTTTTAAGTGTTTTGAAGATTGGTATGAGTTTGAATAGTGGTATATGACTTGTTTGTTCTTTTGGTTGAGGTTCCGGGGGCCTCGGGATGATTCCGGATGGTTGACAGGAAGTTGGGAGTTAGAGTGTACAGCTGAAGCTGCTGAATTACTGTCATAACCGCACCTGCGGATTAGGCACCACAAGGTGCGGAACCGCAGAAGTGTGTGGTCAGCCACGATGCGACCAAATGAGGGAAAGTCGGAAGTCGCAGGTGCGTGTGCTTTATCGCACATGCGGGACCGCATGAGCGGGTATGTGGGTGCAGGTGCGATCCTAGTGCATTAAGTGAAAATTGCATATGCAGTTGGCTAGACCGCAGAAGAGGCACCGCATACGCGGGAAAAGGGTCGCAGGTGCAGAATCCCTGAGCCAGAACCTATATAAGGTTTTCTTCGCAATTTTCAGCTTTATTTCACCATTTTCAAGTCAGATTGGGAGCTTTTTGGGAGATTTTGAAGAGGGAATTCAAGGGAACTTCGTGGAGGTAAGATTTTTGGAACCAAAACTCGTTTCTATGGTGATATTCTTAGACAAGAAATTTATGAAATTAGGTATGTATGAACTCGTGAGAGTGTAAGGATTCTAGTTTTGTGAATTTTATCTGATTCCGAGACGTGGACCTGGGGGACTTTATGGGAGATTTTCTTAATTTCGCGTATTAGCTTCGAATTAATTAGTTGAATTAGTTACTTGAAGTTATATTTACATTATGCAATTACTTTGAATAGATTTGGGCCATTTGGAGTTGGGTACTCGTGGCAAGAACGTGATTTCGAGTTGATTGAGCTGGTTCGAGGTAAGTGACTTGCCTAACCTTGTGTGGGGGAACTCCCCTTAGGATTTGGTATTTTTGTTATATGAGTGTCGTGTAAGGTGACGAGTGCGTACACGTGCTAATTATTGAAAATCCCGTTTTCATTAAGCTAATACCCTGTTTTCTTGTAGTTTATAAAATACTTATACTTGAAGCCTCTTATTTAGATTAGGAAAAGCATGCCTATGTGACTTAATTGTCTTTCCTATTTTAATTGCCTACTTGTACTATGTGCAACATGTTAGAGTAGAAATTCCTGTCTAATTCTTGAATAGAACTGTATATTTTTCTGAGATGGTTGTGTATTTACTTTGGGACTATGGGAGGATATCCCGGGAGATCCCCCTCTGTGTTACATCTCGCATTTTCGTACGTTAAAAGTTTCATCTTCAGTTAATTGACGTAGACTCGGGGATGAGATCATCTTGACATTAAAGTATTTATGCTATTTATAACAAGCGATAAATAAGTGTTATGAAGGATAAAGGGGTACGCGAATTAAAGAAAATGAGTTTCGTTAAAAGTGGACAATTCGGGATAAAATACGGGTCGAGCGATAATACCCGATAATTAGGAACTGGTACCATGCAAGGTACCACATGACCACGGTAGTGTAATATATAAAGTATATTAAAAAATGAGTAGTATTTTTAGGTAATTTGAGATAATTTTTAAATTACGTGGGTAATTAGTTAATTACCGGATAACGAGACATTACCTAGTTAATTATTACAGTGTGGAAATGAGACGTGGCAGCACTAGCTAACCATATGAAATGACTAAGCAATTAAATATCCTAGGTGGCTATCTATGATGTAATTGAATTAAACAACTAAAGAAGTGTTTGTCCTAATTAATTTTGGATAAGGAGCCAACTAACGTTAGTAATTCCTAAAGCAAAAACTTTTCCTTTCTTTGTTTGAACACTTCAAAGTCAATAACAGAAGCTCCAACGTTCAAACACTTCAACGCCAAGAACAGAAGCTGATTTCATTCAGCAATTTCAAAACGCAGAAGCTTAAACCGATTTTTGGGTTCTAAGTTCAATCCACGAAGGTTTTCAATGTAATATTATATGGAGTTTTCCCTACTCCAGGTATGTTAAGGCCATCCCTTCTTTCGTTTGTCATGGTCCAAATTATACTGAAAAAATGAGCAAACACAGTTTTCATAAATTACTCTATTCATAGAAATACTAGGGGTGTCTATATTCTTGATTTCCCCATGTGAATTATTATTATCTTCTGTTCATGGATCTCAGAATAATACGCAGTTGAAAAAGTTTATCCGGAAGGAATATTGAGATTTTTTAACCTATTTTTCATGTATTTCACCCATTATACATGTGCATTGACCCATGACTAGATGACATTATGTACGCGTATATATGTAAATATATGTATATGGGATATGAAAAAAGGTTACGGCGTTATATACGCACAACCACCTGATCAACTGGTATATATTGATGATGTTGCCCACAGTGGCCGAGACGATATGATGCGATGCCCTCAGTGGCTTGATGATATTATGTACACCCTTACCTATGCATGACACGACATTTATATACACGTGCATGACATTATAAATGTGTCAGAATTTACAAAGTTATTCAGATTTAAGGATGTGTTTCTTTATTTCATGTTTCATCTATGTTTTTTACGTACTAATTTTTATGCCTTACATAATTAGTACATTTTTCGTACGCTCTATTTCATGGGGCCTGCATTTCATGCCCACAGGTGCAGGTAGGCAAGCTAACGATCCCCCTTCTTAGGATCCCTTATCAGCGAGAGTTGGCATGCTCCACTTGATCCGAAGCTGCTTTTGATTTTGGTACGATACGTTTGTATTTGTATATATATATATATATACTCAAACATAGCTCAGTCCCGTCTTTGTACAATTATATTTCTATTAGAGGTCTCTAGACAGTATGTCTAGTTGGGTTGTATGTGGCCTTGTCGGCTTTCAGTTTTGGATGTATAGTTGTCTATAGCAGCCTTGCCGGCTCGCCCACTGTATTCTGGATGTATACGTACATATGCCTTGTTGGCAAGTTTCCTTCATGTATGTTATTTTCGTAATTCAACAGAAGTTATTCAGATTCATATCTTAGACGCATGCTTAGGGGTATTTGACAGGTATGACTCAGGCACCCGTCGCGGCCCATCGGTTCGGGCCGTGACAAAAGTGGTATCAAAGCAGTTCTGTCCTAGGGTTGTCTACAGACCGTGTCTAGTTGAGTCTTATTTATAGGTGTGTTGTGCACTACACTTATAAATAGGAGGCTACAGGACATATAGGATGTTATCCTCTCTTTTTATCTCAGATCGTGCGATACAAGAATTCATGTTCCTAACGATATGTTATATTTTCAGCGATGTCTCCAAAGAGTCCGGCCGCCTAGAAGGGAAAGTCCGTGGCTGGTGAGACTACTAGTCGAGCGCCACGAGTTACCAGGATCGGGGAGAGTCTCATGGTGAGGTTCCATTTCAAACTTCACATACCCCACCCTTTCTAGAAGAGCTCCGAGGGGCACCAGCTCTAGCGCCCGCCCTTATACATTCAGCACCTCAGCCAGATACACCGGGTCAAGAGATGAGAGATGTTATTAAGTTATTGACCCGATTAGTAGCCGTACAGGCTCGATATCAGGAAATAGGTATTGGTCATGTAGATAGGTCCGTGAGTGCGAAGGTTCGTGACTTTATTAATTTAGACCCTCCGGTATTCACAGGACCATATCCAAACGAGGATCCGCAGGTATTTATTGATAGAATGTAGAGGACGTTAAGGGTAATGAAGGCCACTACGACTGAGTTAGTTGAGCTAGCTTCCTATAGACTCCAAGATGTTGCAGTTAATTGGTATGAGTCTTGGGAATTATCTAGAGGTGAGGATGCCCCTCCAATAGTATGGAAGGAGTTTATAAAAGCTTTTCTTCGTCATTATCTGCCACCAGAGTTTAGACGGGCCAGAGTTGATAGGTTTTTGACCTTCGGCGGGGTAACATGAGTGTTCAGGAGTTTTGTCTTCAGTTTGATTCATTGGCTAGGTATGCTCCCACTATTGTATCTAAGATGGAGGATCGGGTTCACCGATTCATGATGGGATTATAGCCTCACTTGCGTAACGATTGTATGTCGGTCTCACTTCAGCCAGACATGGATATTTCTCGTATTCAGGCATACACTCAGGGTGTAGAAAAGCGTAAACAGAAATAGAGGGCCGATCATAAGCATGATAGGGCCCATAATAAGAGAGCAAGGTGTTCGGGTCCTTCTGGTGAGTTTCAAGGTGGTCAGAGGTAGTAGTACCTGAGGTATCTAGCCCAGCCATCGGCTAGAGTGCCCCCTCAGTTTGGTGGTAAGAGATTTGATCGTTCCTCATATTCAGGGTTTGGTCAGAATTTCAGGGCCTCAGTTTCTCAATATAGGGGTGAGTCAAATCATATGAGGCCGCCTTTGCCATGATGTGCTCAATGTGGTAAGCAGCATACCGGGAAGTGTCGTATGGTATTAGGTATTTGTTATACTTGTGGTTATCCGGGCCACGTTATGAGGGATTGGCCGATGAGAGGTGGTGCAAACATAGCTCAGCCAACGAGATATGTAGCTGGTTCATCATCATCAGTACCCCCCCCCCGGGCAAGGTCCACAAGCACCAATGAGTTGTGGTAGAGGTAGAGGCGGAACATCTAGTTCGAGTAGTCTTCAGAACCGCATCTATGCCTTAGTAAGGCGACAGGATTAGAGTCATCACTTGATGTTGTCACAAGTATGTTATCAGTCTTCTCATATGATGTATATGCACTGATTGACCCAGGTTCCACCTTATCATACGTTACTCCGTTTGTTGCTAGTAAGTTTGGAACAACACCTGAATTGGTTAAACCTTTTGAGGTGTCTACACCTGTTAGGGACTCAGTGATAGATAAGCGGGTATATAGGGGTTGTATAATAGTGGTTCATGGTCGATCTACTGTAGCATATCTAATCGAGTTAGATATGGTAGAATTTGATGTTATAATGGGTATGGATTGGTTGGCTTCTTATCATGCCAACGTTGATTGTAGAGCAAAGATAGTCCAATTTCAATTTTCAAGGAAGCTGTATGCAAAATTTTCTAAATATGAATTCTGGTTGAACTCTGTAGCTTTCCTTGGGCATGTTATTTCAGGAGAAGGCATCCAGGTAGATACACAAAAGTTTGAGGCAGTAAAGACTTTGCCTAGACCCACAACACTGACGGAGGTTCGTAGCTTTCTAGGTTTGGCAGGTTATTACAGGAGATTTGTGGAAAGATTTTCTTCCCTTTCAGCACCTTTAACAAAGTTGACTCAGAAGGGACCGATGGTTATGTGATCTATTGTGACACTTTCGACGTTGGATTGGGTTATGTGTTGATGCAACATGGAAGGGTTGTGGCTTATGCTTCTAGACAACTAAAAAAGCACAAGAAGAACTACCCGACCCACGATTTAAAGTTAGACGCAGTGATTCATGCACTAAAGATGTGGAGGCACTACTTGTATGGCATTTATGTTGATATCTATATGGATCATAAGAGCCTCTAGTGCATCTTCAAGCAAAAGGAATTGAATTTACATCAAAGGAGATGATTGGAGCTACTTAAAGACTATGACGTTGATATTTTATACCATCCGGGGAAGGGGAACGTAGTAGACGACACCCTCAGCCGTAGATCTATGGGTAGCTTGTCGTATTTACATCCAGAAAAGAGGGGAATAGCCCATGAGGTTCATCAACTAGCTAGTCTTGGAGTTCGGTTACAAGACTCAGGTGATATTGGAATTACTCTTCAGGATACGACAACATCCTCTTTAGTAACTGAAGTAAAGGAACGCTAGTACGAGGATCATGTGTTAGTTCATTATAGGGATACCACCCTTAAGAAGGAGAAGACATCGTTTGAAATTACATAAGATGGGGTCCTCAGATATCGAGGATGATTATGTGTGCCTAATGTTGCAGGGCTGCGTCGACAAGTTATGGGAAAAACTCACTATTCTCATTATTTTATCCATCCAGGAGCAACAAAGTTGTATTATGATATCAGGGAAGTGTATTGGTGGGACAGAACGAAAAAGGATATAGCAGATTTTGTTGCTCAGTGTCCTAACTATCCGCAGGTTAAGATTGAGCATCAAAAAACCCGGTAGGTTATTGCAAGCTATGGAGATTCCGACTTGGAAATGGAAGTAATCAATATGGACTTCATCGTAGGATTACCTCGTACCCAGCATAAGTTCAATTCGATATGGGTAATTGTTGATAAGCTTACAAAGTCAGCCTATTTTCTGCTCGTTAGAACTACATATTTCTCAGAGGATTATGCAAGGCTTTATATTAAGGAGATAGTACGATTGCATGGTGTCCCTGTATCTATTATCTCGGATAGAGGAGCTCAATTTACAGCTAACTTCTGGAGGTCCTTCCAAAAAGGATTGGGGACTCAAGTAAGTCTTAGTACAACATTTCATCCCCAGACAGACGGACAGGCTGCGTGTACTATTCAAACACTGGAGGATATATTACGAGCTTGTTTAATAGGCTTCAAAAGTAGCTGGGATGATCATCTGTCGCTTATTGAGTTCACGTATAATAATAGTTATCCTTCCAGTATTCAGATGGCTCCATACAAAGCTCTTTACGGATGTAAGTGTAGGTTGCCTATAGGGTGGTTCGATTTTGGAGAATCTGAATTACATGGGCCAGACCTGGTTCAGCAGGCCATAGAAAAAGTAAAATTGTTCTGGGATTGACTGTTGACAGCTCAGAGTCGTCAAAAGTCAAATTCTAACGTGCAGCGACGAGATTTAGAGCTCGGGGTTGATGATTGGGTATTCTTAAAGGTGTCACCTATGAAGGGTGTGCTGAGATTTGGCAAGAAAAGCAAACTTAGCCCACGATATATTAGGCCTTATAGGATCATTCAGAGAGTGGGCCAAGTAGCTTATGAGTTAGAATTGCCCTCGAAATTGGGGTCTGTCCATCCAGTCTTTCATGTATCTGTATTACGGAAGTGCATTGGCGATCCAACCCGAGTGGTGCCCATGGATGATGTGCAGATTACAGAGGACTAGTCATATGAGAAAATTCCAGTTGCCATCCTAGACCGACAAATCCACAAGCTGCGGAATAAGGAGGTAGCCTCCGTGAAAGTACTTTGGAGGTACAATAATGTGGAAGAAATTACTTGGGAGTTCGAGGAAAACATGAAGTCTAGATATCCCTACTTATTTCCTCCTCCAGAGAAGGGTCCGACTAAGACGTCATAACCATAAGGTACGTGTATAAATTCTTGTGTTGGTTATTGTCATTTGTCATGTGATGCCATTGTCATTATTCATAATTATGGTCCTGTGTGGCGTTGGGTTATTAAGCTTCAATAGGGAGAGTTAGTGGATTTGTTACAAAGGCGACCCTGCCAAAGTTATATAGATCACGGGGAGTTGAACATTCGAGGACGAATGTTTCTAGGGGGAGGGGGAAGGATGTTACATCTCGCGTTTTCGTACGTTAAAACTTTTGTCTTCAGTTAACTGACGTAGACTCGGGGATGAGATCATCTTGACGTTAACGTATTTATGCTATTTATAACAAGTGATAAATAAGTGTTATGAAGGATAAAGAGTACACGAATTAAAGAAAGCGAGTTTAATTGAAAGTGGCGAATTTGGGATAAAATACGGGTCGAGCGATAATACACGATAGTTAGGAACTAGTACTATGCAAGGTACCACATGACCACAGTAGTGTAATATATAAAGTATATTAAAAAATAAGTAGTATTTTTAGGTAATATGAGATAATTTTTAAATTATGCGGGTAATTAGTTATTTACCGGATAACGGACATTACCTAGTTAATTATTACAGAGTGGAAATGAGATGTGACAGCACTAGCTAACCACATGAAATGACTAAGAAATTAAATATCCTAGGTGGCTATCTATGATGTAATTGAATTAAACAACTAAAGAAGTGTTTGTCCAAATTCATTTTGGATAAGAAGCCAAGTAACGTTAGTAATTCCTAAAGCAAAAACTTTTCCTTTCTTTGTTTGAACACTTCAAAGTCAAGAACAAAAGCTCCAATGTTCAAACACTTCAACGCCAAGAACACAAGCTGATTTCGTTCATCAATTTCAAAACAGAGAAGCTTAAACCGATTTTTGGGTTCTAAGTTCAATCCACGAAGGTTTTCAACGGAATATTATACGGAGTTTTCCCTACTCCAGGTATGTTAAGGCCATCCCTTCTTTTATTTGGCATGGTCTAAATTATACTGAAGAAATGAGCAAACACACAGTTTCCATAAATTACTCTATTCATAGAAATACTATGGGTGTCTATATTCTTGATTTCCCCATGTAAATTATTATTATCTTCTGTTCATGGGTCTTAGAATAATACGCAGTTGAAAAAGTTTATCCGGAAGGAAAATTGATTTTTTACATATTTTTCATGCATTTCTCCCATTTATACATATGCATTGACCCGTGACCAGATGGCGTTATATATGTAAATATATGTATTTAGGATATGGAAAAAGGTTACGGCGTCATATATGGACCACCACTTCATCAGCTGGTATATGTTGATAATGTTTCCCAAAGTGGCCGAGATGATATGATGGGATGCCCTCAGTGACTTTATGATATTATATACACCCTTACCTATGCATTATGCGACATTTATACGTACGTGCATGACATTATAAATGTTTCAGAATTTACAAAGTAATTCAAATTTAAGGATGTGTTTCTTTATTCCATGTTTCATCTATGTCTTTTACGTACTAATTTTCATGCCTTACATACTCAGTACATTTTTCATACTGATGCCCTATTTCATGGGGCCTGCGTTTCATGCCCGCAGGTGCAGGTAGGCAAGTTAACGGTCCCCCTTCTTAGGATCCCTGATCAGCGAGAGTGGGCGTGCTCCACTTGATCCGGAGCTGCTTTTGATTATATATATATGGGTATGATGTGGCTCAGTCCTATCTTTGTACAGTTATGTTTTATTAGAGGTCTGTAGACAGTATGTCTAGTTGGGTTGTATATGGCCTTATCGTCTTTCAGTTTTGGATGTATAGTCGTCTATAGCAGCCTTGCCGGCTCGCCCACTATATTCTGCATGTATACGTTCATATGCCTTGTTGGCATGTTTCCTTCATGTATGTTATTTTCGTAATTCAGCAGATGTTATTCAGGTTCATATCTTAGACGCATGCTTAAGGGTGTTTGACAAGTAGGACTCAGGCACCTGTCGCGGCCCATCGGTTTGGGTCCTTCATGTATGTTATTTTCGTAATTCACCAGATGTTATTCAGGTTCATATCTTAGATGCACGCTTAGGGGTGTTTGACAGGTAGGACTCAGGCACCCGTCGTGGCCTATTGGTTTGGGCACCCTGCTTGTTTACTTTGGGACTACGGATCGGTATTCCGGTAGATCCCCCCTCCTCCCCTCCCCCTGCATGCGCACATTTATGATTGGGACTACGGGACATCACCCGATAGATTCCCTGTAATGGATATTTACTTTGGGACTACGGATTTGGTATTCTGGGAGTTCCCCTTGCACATTTATGATTTGGACTACGGGACGATATCCCGGGAGATCCCCTGTTGCTATTTCTGTGCTTTGAATTAGATTTTTTTTGTGATTTTATTCGTTATAAACTGTTAGCATTCTTATTATATTGTCGAATTCCATACTGTTTTACCTCACTCATATATTTATATAACTAGTAGGGCCCTGACCTTCCTCATCACTACTCAACCGAGGTTAGACTTGACACCTACTAGGTACCATTGTGGTGTACTCATGCCCTTTTCTGCACATGTTTTTCATGTGCAGATCTAGGTTCTTCGGCTTAGCCATACCATCAGTGAGGTGAGGCGATATTTAGAGACTTTGAGGTATATCTGCCACGTACGTAGACCGAGGAGTCCCTCTTTATTCTTTCCTCTAGGTTTAGCTCTCATGTATTTACTTTTGTTAAGACATTCTGGATATAGAACACTTGTGGTCATTCAACAACTTGTGATTTCATGAGATTCTAGGTTTTGGGAGTGATTCAGGTTGAGAGTTATATTTGTATATGTCGAGTGGCATCTTAAACGTTTTAATTGTGTTTTATTCGCATTTTTTGCTAGTTTTATCTTTTGGTTTTCTTTTCCGCAAATTGTTAGGCTTACCTAATTGTAGAGACCAGGTGTCGTCACGACAGTTCACGGAGGGTGAACTCAGGTCATGACAACTTGGTATCAGAGCTCTAGGTTCATAGGAGTCATGAATCAGAAGCCGGTTTATTAGAGTCTCGCGGATCGGTACGGAGACGTCTATACTTATCTACGAGAGACTATGTAACTGTTAGGAAAATTCCACTTCATTTGATTTCCTTGTCATGCGAGATTTTGATATCACGATTCTAAACTTCTGTCTTCTATTCTCTCATAGATGGTGAGAACATGTGCTACCGGAGATGACCAAGCACCCGCGACCCCTACTAGAGCCGTCAGAGGTCAGGGCTGGGGTAGAGGCCGAGGACGCACCTATGGTGTAGCCAGAGCACCTGCACTAGCTGCCACCGAGGAGCCACCAGTGGCTCCAGCCGGAGTCCAGGCACCTGATACACCTACTGCTACTACTATTTCAGCTCTTCAGGAGACTCTTGCATAGTTCATGAGCATGTACACCACTCTAGCTCAGGCAGGTTTGATTCCCCTTGCTGGAACCACATCCCAGGCCGGGGGAGGAGCACAGACTCCCGCCGCCTGCACTCCTGAGCAGCGGGTCCAGGTTGATCAGATCCCAAAGGTTATACCGGTACCGATTGTGGCCCCAGTTTAGCCCGAGGACAGAGCATCGGCTTCAAAGGATGAGCAATGGAGAATTGAGAGGTTCAAGAAGTATAAGCCTCATGTATTCAGTGGTTTAGCATTAGATGATTCCCTTGGATTTCTAGAGGAGTGTTATCGTATCCTCCGCACTATGGGTATATCAGGATCGAGTGAGGTTTCTTTTGTTGATACCCAATTTTTTCCTGTATATTTTTAATATGAAAAATACTTTCAAAATAGCATGTATATGCATATATAAGTATGTCCCAAGGTTTTAACATTTTTCTCTTAATTTTTAAGTCAATTTATTGCCCTATTTTATCAAGAAAAGCCCAATAATTATTTCCAAAGATGTCATTTTGGCAATTCACTTATTAGATTCTCATATTTATACTAAAATATATCTAACATAATTTTTTCATATTTTTACAAATTTATTTAGTATTGTTTTAAGCTAAATTGCATATAATTGCAATATTAGCCTATTTTATGATTTATGTGTTTATAATTATAAAATTGACTCCAGTATTTTTATTTTCATAATTATATATTATTAATCATTTTAGTACCTTTAATTTACTCCCCAAAATTATTTTACTATTTTTTATAATTAAACAAGGGAAAAAGTGGCTACTTAAACGTTAGCCCATTTCATTTCATTTCTAGCTAGATTTGGAACCCCAATTAAACCCAATTTCAGATCTCATTACCCGGCCCAATTCCTAAAATTACCTGACCCACTACCCTTTAAAATAACCCACCCGACCCCCTTTTAATCCCAGCCGTTGATCTAACAGATCAACGGCTCACAATCTTCCTTTCCTTTTTAATTCCCCAATACCCCCCAAGCCCTATTCATTTCTCACCGGTAGCTGCCTCTGGATTCCCCCTCTCCTAAATTCTCTCTCAAAAACCCTAGCCGCCTCCCTCTATTTCCACCCTTAAACCACCGAAATCTATGGCTTCCAAGGCAACTAAAGTCTTATACCGACCTCCTATAACTCCAACACGCCGGGTTATTGAAGATTCAAGGCCTGACCACGAAGAAGTTTGGTCCAGTCTTCGTTTGATTCGAGTTCTATGGCCGTCTCCGGCCTTCCTCCGGTAAACCATGGTTGTTCGAACCTGATCTCGAATTCTCCTGCTCAGATCAACGACTTTCCAAGCCTTTCTCACCATTTGGGTTCCTCTAAACCCTAGCTTTTGAGGTTCTTCTGATTTCTTTAGATCCGTTCTAGATCCGTGTTTTCCATGAGCTTTTAAACGGTTTCTCGAGATTTCTTTCAAAAACTATGCTTTCAAACCTTTATCCTTCCGATTTAGGGTTTTATCGAGATGCTTCTCTGATTTTCGTTAAGTTATTGTGTGTTTCTTTTACTATTAGTTTATTCTACTGCATTTCTCCCCTACTGTGTTCTTACGAGTTCTTCTACTGGGTTTCCTATATTTCTTCTACCATGTTCTTATGAGCTCTTCTACTGTGTTTCGCATGTTGTTATTTTACTATGTTTCTCATGAGTTTCTTTTATTAGAAGATGCATGTTAAAGGTCTCAGTTCCTTTCTAAGATTTCTGAACTTATTTCATTAGTATTTCTGCCTGATTTACTTGTTTTCGTCTCTACACTCGATTAATGGTAAAACCCCTAGAATTTGGGGTTTCATCCGAGTTTTGAGACCATTGGCTATGTGATTTACTTGTTCTTCATCTCTGAACTTGTTTAGTTTCAAATACCCTAACTTTCTTTGGACCTATTTTGAGTTTTTGAAGATTATTTCATCTGTTGCTCAACTTAGTCTTGAAATCTTAGTTTAAATCTTGGTTTCTTTATATGATTCTGATTCCCTGCAAAACTTTTCCAAGGTCCTTCTACTCGACCCTTTGTATGCTATTTGATACTCTCTCTTCTCCATTGCTGAGTTACCATGTGATTACCATATTCCTATAGTCTACTACTTACTGATTGTGCAATTGCATGACACCTTTTCTTCATCTCGCATGCCTAATACTTGTGTACTCTTTATATGTTCTGAACTTCCCCTCTAAATGGCTTTCAATTTTTTGAATGATTTCAGACTTCCTTTTGTGTAAGTCTGATTGATTTCTTTCCTTGTTTGTTGATTGCCCTGTTACTTGGTTTAAGTCGAAAGCTTTCCTTAGCCTTTCTAACTTGGTTTATTCATGGACCAATAGTTACAAATCTCTGATTCCTTGATTTACTGTGTACTAATTGATTCTTACCTTATTTTTTTTAACCGTGTATTTCAAAACTCTGCCCTTAATTAAACTCCTATGTATTTACCCCTAATTGCCTACTTTGCACAAGATGCTTATTTGATTTCTTTCCTTAAATAACTTTTGCTCATTACCATTTAAGTTTGAATTCCTTAATTAAGGTAAGTCTTATAGTGATTGTTTTAATTGATAACCAGTTCCTTAATTATTTTTCTTACCTAATTTCTGCCTGTTTTTCACACTATAATTACATAACTCTTTCATTAATACAACATCCAACACTCATAATTTTCTGAACTCATACTCACACTTAAAAGTATTCTCTCTTGTTACTTGTGGCTTGTTTGCAAATCCTGCTGTCCGCTTCTCTCTCTATTTGCTTTCTTTGAACTGGTATATTCTAATTAAGATTCAGCACCACAACAATGTGTTTGTTTAACATTTTTTCCTCTTGTCTGCCTACTGCTTGTGTTTAGTTCAATACCTATTTAGCATCCTCCTTCTGTCTGTTCTGCCTCTATTGTGTATTCTAAGTGTGTTTGACAATGATGGGTTTGAGGCATGACAGAATTTAAATATTCCTGTCTATGACTCAAACTTGATCCCCTGGGATCGTAACCTCATGCTACCATTGTATGCTGTATATTCTGTCGGCATAACAACACTTCCTATTGCTGCGTATGCCCAGAATCAATTAATGCCCGGGCACAAGGGCCCTCTGCAATCAGTTCCCAACCCCTGAATCCCTTTTGTGTGAAGTTATTATTTCTGTAGCACCCCTTTCCCTTTTCCTTTACCCCCTAGTTCTTCAAGTTCTGTTTCTGCACTTGCACTCTCTCTTAGCCTTTAAGTTCTGCCCCCTTCTTGTGAGCCTTGCCTTGGGACCCATTGAGCTCCCTTTGAACTTGGACACTTGAGGGCTGGCGCTTCCACACTGCAATGACCCCCATTCTGATAATGCAATTTGGGTGTGAGCATTGCCTGGAGTTCCATTGAGGCTCTTAGGGAACTTTGACACACTCAAATGGGAGAAAAGGGTTTGGATCATGGTCTCTTTGAGTTGCTCTATCTCATAATTCAGAGAGGAAGTCAAGAATCAGGCTTCCTCTGGTTGTATTTTTCTTTATAGTTTCTGATGTAATTTTATTTATTCTGGGCTGTAATAATTTTTAATAAACTCTTGGGGATGGGTAGTAAAAAGGGTGGGTAACTATGTATGCAAAGGGTAGATACCATGTCTATAGGTATTTTGAATTCTGCATATCCCAATCTCACATAGATACCATGTCTATAGGTATTTTGAATTCTGCATACTCAAACACATATAGAAGTTATCCCTATAGGATGTTCTGAATTCTGCATGTTCAAACTTCACTTAGAAATCATGTCTATAAGGTTCTGCATATTTAACTTCATATAGAAATTATGCCTATAGGATTGTCCAATTCTGTATATTCCATTACATCTAGATGCCATGCTCATAGGTTTAAAAACAAATTCTGCATCTAGATACCATGTCTATAAAGTTTGAAAAAATCAGCAATGTATAGAAAGCATACCTATAGGGGTTTCTAATAAAAAAATCTGATTCACCTAGTAATAATGGATACTATCAGCCGCAGGACTTCTAATCTATTCATCAAATTCTGCCTCTCTTTTAACAATCTGATTCTATCACTTAGCAAGTTTCACGAGTATGCATTCAAAACAGTTCACTTCGGGCCTTGTTGTTTCATTATTTTCTGAATCCGGTAGATACCATACCTATAGAATCCTTGTCCAACACTTAGGCAAGCCTTAGGCTGATAATTATAAGCTGAATCTGTTTATGTTAATAATTACGACTAGTAGGCGGGCCTGATTCGGACTTCTTATCTGAGTTATGTGATAAGCTGAAACTGTCTCACAATTTCCTCTCCCTCGTCTTTAATACTTTTTTTTTTAAAAAAAAAATTAGACCTAAAACACTATGTGTAAGTCGTGCTAATTAC